>NC_058080.1:443720045-444461966 GCF_014858855.1 Bufo gargarizans
AATTTCACTGTATATCCTTCTTTCTAACATTATTAGTTTCATTGCCTAATAAATTGTCTTCTTATTTTAGGCATCTAGTAATTCGGATTCAGACTCTGAAAAGGCAACCCTTTCCAGTGCAGTTACTGCACCACTGACCTCAATGAATTCTGACAATGCTCAGCTAGGCACTACTACTTTCAACGGAGATCCCGAAAAAGAAGACGAGTTTGGCTACAGCTGGCGTAAGTTACCAAATTTACAAAAATAATCACTTTAGCTCAGTGCTCCTCAGCTCCAGTCCTCAGGGCCCACCTGTTGGACGTGTTTTCCAGACTTCCTCAGTACTGAGCAGGTGATACAATTAGTTTCAGTGCATCAGGACACCACAGGTATTCATTCTGTGAGATATTCTCAAATCATGACCGGCAGGTGGGCCCTGAGGACTGGAGTTGAGGAGCACTGCTCTAGCTGATGGTCAAAGGGGTTCGTCAGGAGATGAAAAACTACACATGACAATGTCTCTCCACAGATCCATGAATTTGAATATTGCTGCTTCAAAGTGTGCTGATATATTTACATTATTTTTTAGATGTTAAAGGTGTTGTCCAGGATATAGAGCTTATTTTCTAAAGGCAGGGATGCCTTACATCCATGCAGCTGGTCATGTACCATCTACCCGCCACTGGACTTAACGATCTTGTCTGTATGTACTCTAAGACGGCTGAGCCTAATGATTGGCTCTAGATGGGCGTAGATGGCACTTGATCATCTTCATGGAAGTAAACAGTAGGGACCACTCTCTAGAGAGACTAGGGATTAAGCATTTTTTATTTATTTATTTATTTATTTTATGTTAAAGTGTGTCGGTCACCTTAAAAATCAGTTTCAAAGTAAGCATGCTGCCATGTAGTGTAGGTGCCCTGAAATATAATCATACTTTTCTTGTGAAAATCTGCTACTCTGATTCTGATTTTATATATACAGGGAGTGCAGAATTATTAGGCAAATGAGTATTTTGACCACATCATCCTCTTTATGAATGTTGTCTTACTCCAAGCTGTATAGGCTCGAAAGCCTACTACCAATTAAGCATATTAGGTGATGTGCATCTCTGTAATGAGAAGGGGTGTGGTCTAATGACATCAACACCCTATATCAGGTGTGCATAATTATTAGGCAACTTCCTTTCCTTTGGCAAAATGGGTCAAAAGAAGGACTTGACAGGCTCAGAAAAGTCAAAAATAGTGAGATATCTTGCAGAGGGATACAGCACTCTTAAAATTGCAAAGCTTCTGAAGCGTGATCATCGAACAATCAAGCGTTTCATTCAAAATAGTCAACAGGGTCGCAAGAAGCGTGTGGAAAAACTAAGGCGCAAAATAACTGCCCATGAACTGAGAAAAGTCTAGCGTGCAGCTGCCAAGATGCCACTTGCCACCAGTTTGGCCATATTTCAGAGCTGCAACATCACTGGAGTGCCCAAAAGCACAAGGTGTGCAATACTCAAAGACATGGCCAAGGTAAGAAAGGCTGAAAGACGACCACCACTGAACAAGACACACAAGCTGAAACGTCAAGACTGGGCCAAGAAATATCTCAAGACTGATTTTTCAAAGGTTTTATGGACTGATGAAATGAGAGTGAGTCTTGATGGGCCAGATGGATGGGCCCGTGGCTGGATTGGTAAAGGGCAGAGAGCTCCAGTCCGACTCAGACGCCAGCAAGGTGGAGGTGGAGTACTGGTTTGGGCTGGTATCATCAAAGATGAGCTTGTGGGGCCTTTTCGGGTTGAGGATGGAGTCAAGCTCAACTCCCAGTCCTACTGCCAGTTTCTGGAAGACACCTTCTTCAAGCAGTGGTACAGGAAGAAGTCTGCATCCTTCAAGAAAAACATGATTTTCATGCAGGACAATGCTCCATCACACGCGTCCAAGTACTTCACAGAGTGGCTGGCAAGAAAGGGTATAAAAGAAGAAAATCTAATGACATGGCCTCCTTGTTCACCTGATCTGAACCCCATTGAGAACCTGTGGTCCATCATCAAATGTGAGATTTTCAAGGAGGGAAAACGGTACACCTCTCTGAACAGTGTCTGGGAGGCTGTGGTTGCTGCTGCACACAATGTTGATGGTGAACAGATCAAAACACTGACAGAATCCATGGATGGCAGGCTTTTGAGTGTCCTTGCAAAGAAAGGTGGCTATATTGGTCACTGATTTGTTTTTGTTTTGTTTTTGAATGTCAGAAATGTATATTTGTGAATGTTGAGATGTTATATTGGTTTCACTGGTAAAAATAAATAATTGAAATGGGTATATATTTGTTTTTTGTTAAGTTGCCTAATAATTATGTACAGTAATAGTCACCTGCACACACAGATATCCCCCTAAAATAGCTAAAACTAAAAACAAACTAAAAACTACTTCCAAAAATATTCAGCTTTGATATTAATGAGTTTTTTGGGTTCATTGAGAACATGGTTGTTTAATAATAAAATTAATCCTCAAAAATACAACTTGCCTAATAATTCTGCACTCCCTGTGTATGTGTGTGTGTGTGTGTATATATATATATATATCTTTTTTTTTTACTTTTAACTTCAAATACGGTTATTGGCGCACCCTGGGCGAGCTACTTTATTTTCTGGATCTGGCTTCCTCTACATCAGGCATGCTCAACCTGCGGCCCTCCAGCTGTTGTAAAACTACAACTCCCACAATGCCCTGCTGTAGGCTGATAGTTGTAGGCTGTTCGGGCATGCTGGGAGTTATAGTTTTGCAACAGCTGGAGGGCCGCAGGTTGAGCATGCCTGCTCTACATCATTGCTACTGCCTCTGAAATCTCAGGGACTGTCACTCCAACAAGAAGAGGAGGCACTGGGAAGCATTATGGAGGAGTGGTGGTGTACCAGAGCAGTTCCTCCTCTGGAGCACTGAAAGCTATATTTACATAAAAATAAGAAGAAGCATTTATCAGGATTAGAGGGCAGGGTTTTCACGGAAAGATATGGTTGTGCTTTGGGTCACCTACCCTATATAGTAGTATGCTTACTTTGAAACGGATTTCAAAAGGGACAGTCCCTATAAAATCATTCTCTGCCTTTAGCAAAAAAAAAAAAATTATATTCTAGACTACTCCAAGTCAACCCGTCAGAAACCTGAGATTTCTATTCTCCATCTCTCTGTATATTTTTTCACTAGGATAACCTGTTTATTATGGAGGTTAATATTGACGGTAAGTACGAATATTGCAGTCAGCGAATGTTGATTACATTTTTTCTATTTATTATTGACTTTTAAAAAAATCACATTCCCTCTGAAAACACTGAGGTTGTGCTTGTGTGTTAGTTTGCACTATGGTATATCTTGGCTTCTTTACTGGGTGAATCCTGTATCCACTCACAAATCACAGATTTAACTGGGTTATCTAAAGATAGAAGTTTTCAGCCTCTCTCTATGGTAAAATGGTGGTAATAATGTGTTGTTGTTGCTAGGGGACCTCTGCACATTTTTATCCCAATTTTGTTGCAAAGAGCTAATTACTCATGTCTGTTCTTAGTATGATGGACTTGTTAATTAGTGCTTCTTCCTCCCATTTAGGAAAGATATCACAGCGGTATGGAAACCTGCCAGGAGAGTTGCATATGATAGAGTTGGAGAAAGGGAAGACTGGATTGGGCCTGAGCCTTGCTGGAAACAAAGACCGATCACGAATGAGCGTCTTCATCGTGGGGATTGATCCAAATGGAGCAGCTGGCAAAGATGGCCGGTTGCAGATTGCCGATGAGTTATTAGAGGCAAGTATATGTCAATAAGCCGCCAGTGAATACATCCATTGTAGTTGTAAATTAAAATTCTGAATCAGCAGCCGATTGAGATAAAGATTCCCTTCCAATGAAGAATTCTTATATTCCACTAAGTGGAAGCAAAGGTATCTTAAATAAGTCTTTTGTCAGTAATGTGGCATTAGGAACCAGATAAATAATGTAGGGTATTCAAATGTCTTTCTTTAGTATAAGTCCACAGAAATACCAAATAACAGTGAGTAAATAACAGTAGAAAGGCATAAAGGCCTTATGAATACTGTCATATTGCAGTTTGTATTTAGCTGTTATAGGAACGTATGAAGGATCATGGGGCCTTAGGTTGCCCATACACCTTCAGTAGCTTTCGTCGGACAGCTATCTCTCAAAACTCACCCACACACATATGTATTTGGCATGGCCGAGCATGTATGTTTTTTTTTTTTTTTTACCCTTACTGCTTGTCCCTGAATTCTCAAGCGGTTCAGACAGAGGTCATTCTAGCCATTTGTTACCCTGAACTGGCCTCACACCCTCGGTCTGGCAGTTTTCAGGACACAGTGGGTCTTTATCCAGTGCCCTCCTTCAAAGGTGGTTTTGGTGCTCTACATTACAGGGTGATAGTTCTATCTGCCTTTCTTCATTCAGATCTTTTGTTTAGGCTTCCTGAGCATTCCAGGCGAGGCTTGGCATCATCAAAAGCCATCTTAGTCTGATAATCCACAGGAGAAATTTGCAGTTTCTATTCATGACTTCAACAGGTTATCCAGGGGATCCACATGTGGATTTAGCCCCGTTATAATTCAATGGAGCTAATACATGGCTATGTTCCTGAGGGTGTGAATGGAGTATAAAACATTTAGATTCATTGCCTTTAGAATATCTTAAGATCCTCAGCATGTGAATATGGCCTAACCGCTTATAATTTCTCTGCCTTTTTTTATTCTCATAGATTAATGGGCAAATATTATATGGAAGAAGTCATCAGAATGCCTCATCTATCATCAAATGTGCACCATCTGAAGTTAAAATAATCTTTATCAGGTAAAAACTACACACGCTGAAACTGAAAATATTTATACATACACATACTGCTTTATATACACTTTTTATGCTTCATGCCTTTATTTGCCTTTTATTTTAATTTTTCAATTGCAAATTTACTTTATTGCAAATTCACAAACCATTCAGTAGTGATGGTTACAACAAATACACCATGCATCACAGCAGCCATTGAAAAGTGTTGCGAATTCCAAACTTGACATCTAGTCCGTCATTTGATGTCACATGGTACAGCCCAATCGGTACTTCTCTCCCTAACATAGATCAGCAGGTTAGTTTCAAAGCTCCCAAGGATCCCCCGCAAACTCTCGGGTACCAGTGAGTAAGGGTAAAAGGGGACATCAGCTAACTAATCTCAACGGCTGATAAATGTTTCCCAATAAACGCCCTCCATTTAAAAAAAAAAAAGCCAGCAGTTTGACGACATTTTCAATATCCATTCTTTCCAAAGTCGGGAGACGTTTCAACTGATTAACAACCCTAGCTATAGTAGGAGGGACACGATGCAGCCAGGATTGCAGAAGACAACTCTTGGCCACAGTACAAATAGTATGGCATTTTTTAGGTGAATGCCTCATCCATGAATGAGCCATGGACACATCTTCAGTCAGATAATGAAAAATGTAAATCGTCGGAAAAAGAGGAGGCCTAGAAAATCGTAGCTTTTATTTTAATATTCCATTTTAGTGAGTATTTTTCTTTTCTTTTTTTTTTTTTTTTTTTTTTTTTTTTTTTAAGGTTAGAAGCTGCCTTTTGGCAAATATAGTGTATACTGTCTGCCAGGAATGAGTTGGCATCTCATAGTCACTTGATTACATTATAATAGGGCTCGTTCTATGCAATCCATGTCCTGTCCCCCACTCGCCAAGCGCCATCAGCCCCTTCATATCACAGGTGCCCCATTCAAACCGCCCCCCCAAACATTACACTTACCTTTCCTGGCAGTGCGCAGGAGACGGACCGCATCTTCTTCCCAGCATGCACTGACGCTGACTATGTGTGCATGCAAGGACCTGGCCAGTGCCGAGTCGGGAGGCCACAGAGCGGTGAGTGAGGGGCTTCACTTCACTCACGCTCCGTGGTCATGCGATTTAAACGAATCCTCGATGCAGGGAAATTGCATCGAGGATTTTTTTGCCACGATTACATCTATGAATCGTTTTAGCCCTAATCCCAATCAACTCCTGATATACTAGAAAAATGGTCACGCTCCAGTTGGCTAATTTGAATGTCATCAAGAGTCTAGGGGCTCTTTTAATGCCATCACAATGGTGTAAATCGTAGGAAGTTACTGTGTTTTTCTACATTTCACCTAAAAAACATTGATAACCACAGTAAAATGCTTGTATCTTTTGTATTATAGCACACTGTTGGCATGTGTGAAGGTGCTCAAGGGCTTTTTCACATCAGCACTTACTATCGCCTTTCTTCTGCTGTAACAGAAATGCTGGATTCAGCACATAACCAATTTACTCCAAAATCTAGATGCATTCATATTAGCCATTTTTATGTGTGTAAATGATTACGATAACTGCAAGATTAATGGCACTGTGAATTCTTCTTCCCTTAACACAGTTGACAAAAAAATGCTGCAACTCCCTATTCTTAAAGGGAGACCGATTGTTAGATTTCACCAAACATATGCTTTCAGTTGAATTATTTAACCCGTTGGTGACCGCCAATGTGCCCTTTTATGGCAGCCTAGTCTAAGTTCTGCAGTCTCCAAGCAGTATTTAGTGGAAAACCCCCTTAGGCCTCTTTCACACGAGCGAGTTTTCCATGTGGGTGCGATGCGAGACATGAACGTGTAGCACCCGCACTGAATCCTGACCCATTCATTTCAATAAGTCTGTGTACATGAGCGTTTTTTTTTTTTTTTCATGCATCAGTTCTGCGTTGCATGAGAATTGCAGCACGTTCTATATTCTGCGTTTTGGTGCAGCTCTGGCCCCATAGAAATAAATGAGGCTTCAGTGAAAAACTTATTGCATCCGGATGCAATGCGTTTTTCAACAGTGGTTTCTAGGAGACGTTGTTTCAGGGTTTTTTTGCACCCTGATTGCACCCGTGCGGAAAAAACTGAAACACTGAACACAAATGCAGACAAAACTGACTGAACTTGCTTGCGAAATGGTGTAAGTTTCCCTGAACGCATCCTGACACAATCCGTATTGTTCGTGTGACAGAGGCCTTAGCATGGGTTCACACGGGCGTCACGTTTTGGCTCAGGATGCCTCCCGGGTGAGTTTTGCACGCGCGTGATAAAAAACTGAATGTGGTACCCAGACCTGAACTTCTTCACTGAAGTTCAGGTTTGGGTTCGGTGTTGTGTAGATGTAATTATTTTCCCTTATAACATGGTTATAAGGGAAAATATTAGCATTCTTTAATACAGAATGCATAGTACAAGGTCAATTGAGGGTTAAAAAAATAAATAAAAAATTAACTCACCTCCTCCAATTGATCGCATAGATGCCGGTCTCCTGTTCTTTCTTCAGGACCTGTCAAAGAACCTGTGGTGACATCACTAAGCTCATCACATGACCACGGTGATGGACCATGTGATGTGACATCACCACAGGTCCTTTAGCCGGCAGCTCATGATTAAAGAAGTAAGAAGAGATCGGCAACTACGCGATCAAGGTGAGTTAATATTTTTATTTTTTTAACCCTCAATTGACCTTTGTACTAAGCATTCTGTATTAAAGAATGCTATTATTTTCCCTTATAAACATGTTATAAGGGAAAATAACACAGTGAATAGACTGTCATCTTTGCAACCATGCGTAAAAATCGCACCACATCCACACTTGCTTGCGGATGCTTGCGATTTTCACGCAGCCCCATTCACTTGTATGGGGCCTGCGTTGCGTGAAAAAACGCACAGTATAGAGCATGCTGCGATTTTCACGCAACGCACAAGTGATGCTCATGTGCACAGCCCCACAGAAATGAATGGGTCCGGATTCAGTGCGGGTGCAATGCGTTCACCTCACGCATTGCACCCGCGCGGAAATCTCGCCCGTGTGAACTCAGCCTTAAGGTGGACCTGTCACCTCCTAAAATGTTTCTACTTGTATTCCCCATGTAATAATTTTGGAGCATCTATTCTTGTGACTCTATGTTGTGCCGTTCCTCTATTATTCATTTTTGAGGTTTGTGAATGTAAAGATCCATATGGGTGTTATAAGTTGTGGGTGTGTCCCTGCCCTGTCAGTGCTGCCAGTGGCAGGATGTGCAAGGGCGCATCCCCAACTGGAACTGGTAACGCCCAGTTGGACCTTACTGCAAACTATTGGCAATTCCTTCATAAACCTATAATGGAGGAATGGCACAACACAGAGTCATAAGAATAGGTGTTGTAGAATGAATACATGAAGAATGCATGCAGCAGATCTGTCAGGAGAGGGACAGGTCCTCTATCAATGCAGTATTCTTTCTATACAGACAAGCTCCATTAACTCGCCCAATGCCCGTTCACCTTTAGAGATCCCAGTTTTATCATATTAGTGAGCTCTGGACCAAAGAACTTTGATCTGAGCATTTTTAGAAACCTATTTTAGGCACTGACGAGCCGCTGTCACATTGGGAAATCGCGATTCTTTGCTGCACGTTGTAAACGTTTGAAGCCAATAATCACTGGGAGTCTTGTAGTAAGTCTTGCAGCAATGTGTTTTTCCCTATTTTGTGCGACATGCCTGTCATCTGCTTGGCCATTTGGTATCGCACTATTCCCGGAGGCGTGTTGATTAACTGATGTTTGTAGAAAAGATTCCTGTGACACACACATGCCTTGGCAATGGTGCCGCAGGATTTCTAGAGCTTTCTGCTCTTCTTGGTGTGTGCTGGGCTCTTTTCCAGAAAAATGAAGACTAATAAACAATTTTCCTTTATTTTTTAGGACAGGTGCCCATGTGAGCGAATAAATTAGGTTAACATTTACATATATGTCAGCGTTTTTAGGAATAACTTATTTCTGACTTCATGTATTTTCTAACAGGAATAAAGACGCTGTAAGCCAAATGGCGGTGTGCCCCGTGAAAACGGCTGAGCTGTGCCCTTCCAACTCTTCCGCCTTTCCAAGTCAAGAGGTAGACATCGCACTGACACATTTACATAATAGCGTCTGTTTCTTGAGCAGAGAGACATGTGGACAGAACTTTTAACGCAGCCCAGGAAATCTGGCTGGTGACGGGCACAATGTGTGGTGTAGGGGGCTCGTCACTCTTGGCTTTAAGTGAATATTGGCCAGGCTGGACTTCTGTTTGCGGTACAGAGAAGTATGTTGCCAGAGCTCTCCCTCTATGCCACACACTGCAGGGGGTCAGCTATAAAAAGGAATTTAATATTTAACTGGGAACAGAAATATGGTGCAGGTTACCATGCACCATGAGAAAAAATGTCTCTATATATATATATATATATAAGGCTACTTTCACACTGGCGTTTTGGCTTTCCGTTAGCGAGATCCGTTCAGGGCTCTCACAAGCGGTCCAAAACGGATCAGTTTTGCCCTAATGCATTCTGAATGGAAAATGATCCGCTCAGAATGCATCAGCTTGCCTCTGTTCAGTCTCCATTCCGCTCTGGAGACGGACACCAAAACACTGCTTGCATCGTTTTTCTGTCTGCCATGTGACACAATAGAAAAGGGATCCGTCCCCCATTGACTTTCAATGGTGTTCAAGACTGCTCCGTCATGACTATAGAAGACATAATACAACCGGATCCGTTCATGATGGATGCATGCGGTTGTATTATTGTAACGGAAGCATTTTTGCAGATCCATGACGGATCCTCAAAAAAAACGCTAATGTGAAAATAGCCTAAGGAACATTGCAGATGCATTGTCCACATTACATATGAGAGGTCCTCTGGAGTTTTCCAAGAATAGATAAAAATGGCTGCTTTCTTCCAAAAACAGTGCCACGCCTGTCCACAGGTTATATGTTATTTCAGTTTAGCCCCTCCCCGTGAGCGAAGCTCTAGTAGCCGCCATAACCCCTGGACAGGTGTGGTGGAGTTCTTTAGAGGAAAGCAGCAATATTTTTCTGATCCTGGGAAAACGCCTTTAAAGAGGACCTGTAATGTCCGGCCATGTCTGTTTAGTAACTACTTGCACCCCCCTTATTATAACATTTCTGGAGCATCTATTCTTATGACTGTCATGTGCCATTCCTTTATTATTCCTGCTATGCATTATGAATGACATGCTAGCACTTTGCAATAAAGGTCCATCTGGGTGTTACCAGTTGGGGATATGTCCCTGGGCAGTCAGATTTGATCAAATCGGTGCTGCCAGTGTTGGAATGTGCAGGGACACCCCCCCCCCCCCCCCAGCTAGTAACACTCAGATGGACCCTTATTGCTGACAGTTGATTTATAAACTTCTACTATGAATAATAGAGGAAGTGCACAACATAGAATCATTAGAAGAATAGGTGCTCCAGAACCATTGTTACATGAGGCATGCAACTAGTTAATAACAGACATGTCAGGAGAGGTGACAGGCCCTCTTTACGTGTATGTGTGCAATGTATTTAATTCCACCATTTGTCTTCCCTTCAGAATGATGAGAATGTTTCAACTCCGATGAATTTCAGCTCCTTTAAAAATGTCATCCATGTGAATTTGCCAAAGGTAATAATAACGTATACATCGGGTCAAGATAACAACGTTTTTCATGCCATACGAAACGGAGTAGGATATCAGTCCTTTTATCACTGACCGATATTGCTGGGAATCATTACTGTCACACTTACATGGCACACTCTTTCTACCCTTAGAAAGCTGCTGCACAAGTGGGCATATTGGTAGACTTGTGAGATGCTTCTAAGCAGGGTCAAGACATTCCTGAAAGTATGGTCATGAGGGGGCATTACCACCCACTGCATAAATCTCTGGTCTATCAGATACTTTGTTTTTAGAATTACACAAGAATACCGTACGTGGGGGAGGGGGTTAATTTACTCTATTTAGACGCAAGCCGGGTTTTTATACTGTCCTCACCACTTTCTGAAAAGGGATAGTGGCTGAGTGGTGGTCTCTGGCACAGCACATTTACTTTAATTTATGCCATTACAGGTGTAAATGACAATTGAAATCTATTCTAGGTACGAGCTGAAGTAGCGTTCAATCTACCGGAGGATGCACCTAACTTATGACAAGACCTGTGCCTAGTCGTAAATTAAGAGCATCTGGGTATATCAAAGACCAGCATGAAAGGCCAGGCTTTGATGAGTAAATCCCAACATCCCTGGTGGTGTGTTAAAGGCATTGTCTGGGCTTTTAAATGAAAAATATATAAAATGCTTCCATGTAAAAAAAAAAAATGAGTCATTACTCACCTTACTGATTTTCCACCTCTCTTATTCCAACACTTGATGGTCCCTGCCACTCTCTGCTTCCCGATCCCTCTCGGCACTCACGAAAATGGCAGCTTAGCGAACAATTACCTGAGGTGGGTCGCTGATGTGTTCGGCTGAGCAGCCATTTCCTCCAACCAGGAGGCAGAGACTGACATCGGAAACGTCGGGAAATGAGTGACCAGGGATCCACATACCACCTGAAATATTTATATACTCAAGAATTCAGTTAGTAGTAGTTTACAATAGTGTTGCTAGAATCCAAGGTAAATTGGTCTTCCCGAGTAGGTTGAGGAACCTGTTTTAGGTTGTTCATGGAGAGGTCAGGAGTAATGCATGAATCTGACATGACATATAGACTAAATATACAGTATAATGAGAACTAGATGGATGATTAAAGATTCAAGCCTGCTAAAAAACAAAACAAAACAAAAAAAAAAGCTTCAAAATGATCTATCTCTTATAGGACCAAGGGGGCCTAGGCATTGCCATCAGTGAAGAGGATACTGTTAATGGAGTAGTTATTAAAAGTTTAACTGATTATGGTGCAGCAGCGAAGGTGAGTAGTCACATTTCTGTATCATATAGACTTTTTCTAAATGTCCTAAGAACAATTGTTCTTCTTTTTCAGGATGGGCAAATTAAAGTGGGCGACTGTATCTTGGCCGTAGATGATGAACCAGTGGTGGGTCACCCTATTGAGAAGGTAGGCTTCACATCTAGTGACTGTCACAAACAAAATGTGCCAAGTCGTGTGTCAAATAGTGCCAAGATCAGGAGGACTGGAGGATATCTGGTGTTAACTTTTTAAGTACCATGCCATTTATCTCAGTGATATCTTATGTAGTAGCAACTTATAGAAATCATATTGAGTTGTGATTTTCATAAAAAATATTATATTTATATTATTTTAATCAGTTCATTTCATCTTTATAGTTTCATTTATTTTCCTTCCTGTAGGTTGTTGGTCTTCTTAAGAAATCAAAAACGAATGTGAAGTTGACAATAAGTTCTGATGAAAAGGACACCCACCAAAACCATGTTTTACCGCTGTCTACATTCGCCTCCGGTGTTGCTGAGAAAAGAAGCAGCCAGCCGTGTCTACCACATATCAGCCTTTCGGAGCCAGAAGCTGTTCATAGTAAGAATCTGTATTGTTTTTAGATATTGGCCTTCCAAAGTATCATTTTCTACATATATAGCCAGAGTGCATATTGCGCTTTGACTAGGCATTTTAACCCTTTAATGACCGGAAAATTTCATTTATTTTTGTTTCTTACTACCAGGCAACCAAAAGACCTTAACTTTTTTCATTTTTTTTCATTCACATAGCTGTATGAAGGCTTGTTTTTTGCAGGACAAGATGCACTTTGTAATAGCACCATATACAGTTACATAAAATGTGGTGGGAATTGGGAAAAAATTCCAATGAGGGTGGAATTATAAAAAAGAAAAAAACACTCTGGCACAGTTTTATGTTGCTTTTTTTTTTTTTACACCATTTCTTATGCAGTAAAAGTGATCTGTTACTTTTATTCTCCAGGTCAGTATGATTACCGTAATCGTATAGATTACCACATATGTATAGTTTTTCTTGCGTTTTAATAAAAAAAAAAAAAAAAAGTATGACCCCTCTAACTTTTTTTGTAGTTATGTGTACTTTTCAGTATTAATAGTTTGGGGTGTGTACGACTTTTTGATCACCTTTGTAGGAGGTGAAGCGACCAAAAAACAGCAAATCAGTAATTTTTAGACTTTTTTTTTTTTTTTTTTTTTTTTTTTCATTTTGCCATATGGAAAAAGTATTTTCATATTTTAATAGTATGAGCATTTTCGCATGTGCTAATGCCCATGATGCGTAATTGTTTTATTGTTTACATATTTTTATTTACATTTTAGGGAAAGAGGGGTCATTCATTAGTGCCAGGTGTCTGCTGTTTAAAACAGCAGGCACCTAGATGCTTTAAATGTCAGCCACCAGGAAAGGGTTAAACAATATTCATTAATTAATGCGATTTCAGTATTTAGTTGCATAGATTTTATTATTGTCTCTTTATTTGGTCAGTACAGTAAAATTCCTTTAGGCTACTTTCACACTTGTGTACAGAGCGGATCCGTCTGGTGTCTGCACAGATGGATCCGCTCATATAATGCAGACGATGGGATCCGTTCAGAACCGATCCGTCTGCATTATATTTAAAAAAAAATTCTAAGTGTGAAAGTAGCTCTGACGGATCCGTCCAGACTTTACATTGAAAGTCAATGGGGAACGGATCCGTTTGAAAATTGAGCCATATTGTGTCACCTTCGAACGGATCCGCCCCCATTGACTTACATTGTAAGTCTGGACGGATCCGTTTGCCTTTGCACGGCCAGACGGACACCCGAACGCTGCAGTGTTCAAGTGTCCGCCTGCTGAGCGGAGCGGAGGCCAAACGCTGCCAGACTGATGCATTCTGAGCGGATCTGCATCCACTCAGAATGCATTAGGGCTGGACGGATGCGTTCGGGGCCGCTTGTGAGAGCCTTCAAACGGAAATCACAAGCGGAGCACCGAGCGCTAGTGTGAAAGTAGCCTTAGTTTGGTATCAATGGGACCTTTTGTGTTCCTAATAATTACTTATTCTACATTCCTAAAATATCATAGAAAAAATATAAAACTCAAATCCTCAAGGTAGGAAACCGTAAAGTGAATGTATGCTGGGTTACCAAGATTGTTGAGTTATAGGATGCTGTGTATATATCGTATTTTTCGCCCTATAAGACGCACCTAGGTTTTAGAGCGGGGGACAATAAGAAAAAAAAAAAAATTTCATTAGAACTCAGGTCAGACCACTAATCAGACCCCCAATGTTAATCAGACCCCAACAAGACCTCAGATTAGACCCCCAATCAGACCTCAGATAAGAGCATCATGCCACTCATGAGTCCCCAGCAGTCTCATATCAGCCCCCAGCAGTCCCAATTGCCTCATATTAGCTCTCAGCAGCCCACATTGCCTCATATCAGCCCCACATCAGCCCCCAGCAGCCCCATATTGCCTCAGCATCTCTATACTGCCCCTATAACAGCCCCCAGCATGTCCATATTGCCCCCATCATCTCCATATTGCCCCCTGCGCCTCATGTTTTATCAAATAAAAAAACACTTAACTTTCCTGCCCCGGACGCAGCCACTCCTCACCGCCCGCGCTCAGTCTTCCTCCTCCTCCATCCGCTATGCTGTGCGCCCCAGTTCACAGCACAGCAGAGAGTTCACAGCACACCCTCACACTGTGCGCAGTCTTCACAGCCGAGGTCCAGAAAGCGGTGAGTACAGAGCCTTCACCGCTTCCCGGTCCTCCGGTACTAATGAAGTGCTTCCTTAGTGGAAGCGCTTCATTTGTATTCGCCCCATAAGACGCAGTGGCATTTTCCTCCCATTTTCTTTTGGGGGGGAGGAAATGTGTCTTATGGGCCGAAAAATACGGTAAATTCACTGTATTGCTTGTTGCGTACGTCCAATAAGGCCAGTATAGTTTTAAGGATCACCATTATTGCACCAGGAAGCAGCAGAGTTACTAGTTTTCTTTGCAGGGCTAGAATAGAGCCAGTAGAAAACAAGTTATTTTACAAGTCAGTTTTAGCGGTTTTGTGATATTTGCAGATGCTAGTCGGTCATCAACTCCAGCTACATTTCCTTCCGATCCAACCACATGTCCAATTATACCCGGATGTGAAACAACAATTGAAATATCCAAAGGGAGAACAGGTCTGGGACTGAGCATTGTTGGAGGTGCAGACACTTTGCTGGTAAGTACGCCTAGGGTTCTTGAATATCAACCTCAAAGCACTTTTCCTATTAATGAAAGTGGACACTAAATTATTCCTTATATGAAACAAATGGTTTTCACAATGGTAACCATTCACAAAAAATACATCTGTCCAGGGGTATTCAACTTGCTAGCTTTGAGGCGCCCCCTGCTGTTCCTTCAGAAAGAGTCTGTGCATGCCTATCCAGTGATGTTTTCAGAACACACGTGCGCAGCCGGGTCTACCTCGTAATATCGGTGCATTGATCCAACTGTAGTTCTCAGCCTGTCTCTTGTACTTCTCGATGCTCCTCAGCGAGGAGGGAAGAAGACTATGCGTACAGCGATGAGGCAGCTGGGGGAGGGCCAGTGGGGAAGATGCTTATAATAAACAGCCTCCCTACTACCACCCCTCAGAATCGCTCCCATTTGGTTGGGTAAGAGGAGCCGAGAAAGTATAGCTGCTAATGTTTACACACGGTTAATCCTTCCTGTGACCGTTTCTAGCAACATCGGAGATTTTTGTAAAAAAAAATCAAAAAATTTAATAAAAACTCCTTAGATACCTTAACAACCCCCAAGCGGGAGGAAAGGTTTGCAAATTTTTACCGTTCTCAAAATATTCATCTCTGTGGTCAATGAATAAAACATTTTTATTTACTGTACATTGAGCTCAAAAACCTGTCCTGTTTTACTCCTATTATATTTGCCAATTGTATCTGTGTGGGTGAAGGTGGTTTTGCACAGTTTTTTTTTCGACCAGTTAACAAGCGCCGATCGATGGTACGGCATGTCGATCGGCACTCATTGTAAGGGTGGGGACAAATGTTAGTTAATGATTGTTCCTCCCCATACAGGTTTCATTTGCTTCTTTACATGAGGTGATGTGCTGCCAACAAATGATTTTTAGTGCTGCTTAAAAGATGCGATCACCCGACAAATGAGTGTTTGCCGATCTGTAGGAAGATTGACAGCATATTTATATAGGACAGTGCGCAGAAACAAGTGTTGCTCATTTCCAATTATCGGGCCCGGGGAGAGATTTGTATGCTGCAGTGTTTAGCCTACAGAGGCGTACAAGGCGTGATTATGTAACAAACTGTAGTCTGTGAAAGTAAGACTTGGTCAGGACTAGGTTTCAGCTTTTCAAATAAGATCTTGAAAATGGGGAGAGATTGAAGCGCAATGTTTATTAGGCTAGGTTTACATCTGCAGTGGAGGTTCTGGAAGGAGCAGGCTCCTATACTGTAACTATGCCGCAGATGTGTACTTAGTCAGAGGAAGTTGAATTGTCTTTCATTATACAGTGCTCAAACAGGCTTATGGCACCCATATCTGCACATGTGGTGAGATACAGATCAGTGCCTACGTAAAAACAGCCACAAACAGATTGCTAGCAGCACATTTTCATTTTCAAAACTAGCGCCACTCAGAGGAAGATCTTATTAAACTGTATTCAGGATCATAATCCCTGATGAGTAGAGAAGAGAATAAGGCAGACAAGTAACTTGTCCCCCTGGGTGATTAGGACAGGTTTTGTGTGTACTAATAGGACGGCGGCCATTTTATTTCTCCTAATGATTGCTCCCTAGACAAAACAAGCTATTATATCTAATGAAAGATATTTGGGAATGTATTTGTAATAAAGTAATATTTAAGTATTTTCATTTTCTTAGTTCCCGGAAAACTCCTTTAAAGACTCATTCAGGGTACTTTTATTTGTGACTTGTGCTCTTTTGGATCTTTCCTGTGAAATTAACCCAATCTTTGTGTAGTACTTGATATATGATCCCTTGTTCTTTTGTAAAATTATCTGTTTGGCTTCTGTTTTTTTATTATTATTTTTTTTATCAGGGTGCCATTATAATTCATGAAGTGTATGAAGAAGGTGCAGCTTCCAAAGATGGGCGGTTGTGGGCTGGTGACCAGATTTTAGAGGTAGGGGGAGTTAGAATTACGAACGTATGATAGCCGTATTGGTGGTGGTAATTTCCCTCACTGACTGTTGATGCCGAATTTTAGGTCAATGGTATTGATCTAAGAAATGCCACACATGATGAAGCCATAAATGTGCTAAGACAAACACCACAAAAAGTCCGCCTGAGCGTATACCGGGACGAGGCACAGTATAAGGAAGAGGATATGTATGATATCGTAACTGTGGAGCTTCAGAAGAAACCAGGGAAAGGCCTTGGCTTAAGCATTGTGGGGAAGAGGTGACGTATACTATGTTGGCAACATATTTACTTTTATTTTGCTTTACTAAACTCTGCTTGTGCCACTAAAATTGGGAGGGGGGGGGGGGGTGCCAATTTAGGCTCAGTTAACTGTATGCTAGGGGCTTGTTTTTCTGCACCTGTAAGTTAATGGGAGTTTATCAATTCCCACCCCTCAATATTGCATTATTTCTGGTACCGGTGTGTGTTTTCTTTTATTGTAACACACCCTGTCATGCATTTTTGTAGCAGATTTCTCCTTTGGCTTACTGAGAGAACCACACCAGGCAAAAAGTGGATTTACTAAACTTTTTCTTTTAACTAGATATTTTTGTGTGATTCTACTATACTGTAACTCTTTTGGTTTTGCAGTGGTGACAGCATCAGTCCTTATAATCCTAAGGCTCGAAACACACCTGCCTAGTTTATAGTATGTTTTTTTATGTTTTTTGGAGCCAAAGGCAGAAGTGGCGCATATGTTCTTATCGGATTGTGGCTGAGATAACTGCACCTAAAGATGCACCAGAAAATTGTGGGATTTTATTTGAAATGTCTCCCCTGCACTCAGTACAATGATGTGAATAAGATGCATCCTTGGGATTAACCACCTAACTATTTCGCCCGAGTCCAGCTCGGGCAGCGGGAAAAGTAGCTAACTGGAGGGTTTAGATGCTATCTCCTGAATGGTAGCCGCTAGAAACATGCAACTGGTCTTGTTTGAAAGCTTCGAGGCTTTCATACAAGACGAAAATTACAGCTGAAGTCCAAGCAACAGAAATCACTGTTAAAAATTGAGTCGGTAATATCACAATTCCAAAAGCCTTAGGCTATCTCATTCCTGTTTCTGGTCATTTATCATATTGATTATTAGACTTAAAGGGTTTCTGTCATGAAAACTAACGTTATGTAGCTGACTGACAGTAGTGATGGGCTAATGTCAGCAGTACGGCTTTATAAGTCTCTGCCTGTCGCTGTTCTCTTAAAATAAAGACTTTTAAAATATGCTAATGAGAGTCTAGGTGCTATTAGGGTGTTGCTTCAGCACCTAGAGGCTCTGTCTACGCACCCTTTGGCACGCCCAGGTCCCGTTGATTGACTTTCGAGTTCTCCTCAGTGTCCCGTAAATCCTGCGCCGTCCAGTTTAATATTTGGCTCAGGCGCAGTGAGTCAAGGACGCGCTCCGGCTGCCGGCTTCCTTCCTTCGGTGCAGTGAGGAAGCCGGCAGCAGGAGCACATCCTTCACTCACTCAGCCTGTGCCGAATACTAAACTGGACGGCACAGGATTTACGGGACGCTGAGGAGAACTCAAAAGTCAATCAACTGGACCTGGGTTTGGCAAAGGGTGAGTGGACCGAGCCTCTAGGTCAGGCATCCTCAAACTGCGGCCCTCCAGCTGTTGCAAAACTACAACTCCCATTATGCCCGAACAGCCTACAGGTACCAGCCTACAGCAGGGCATTGTGGGAGTTGTAGTTTTACAACAGCTGGAGGGCCGCAGTTTGAGGATGCCTGCTCTAGGTGCTGAAGCAATGCCCTAATAGCACCCAGAGGCTCATTTGCATATTTTAAAAGTGTTTATTTTAAGAGAACGGTGGCAGGCAGAGACTTATAAAGCCGTACTGCTGACATTAGCCCATCGGTACGGTCAGTCAGCTACATAACGTAATTTCTCATGACAGAAACCATTTAACACTTAGGGTCCATTCACACGTCCGCAAAATGGGTCTGCAATTTTGCGGAACAGGTGCGGACCCATTCATTTTCAATGGGGCCGGAATGTGCTGTCCGCATTTACGGATCCGCACTTCTGGATCCGCACTTCCGTTCTGCAAAAAAATATAATGTGTCCTATTCTAGAATAGGCATTTCTACAATGGGCCGCCTGTTCTGTTCCGCAAACTGCAGAAGGCGCACAGACGGCTTGCGGATCTGCAATTTGCGGACCGCAAAAAAAGGAACGGTTGTGTGCATATGAGGCCTTATAGTCACTATGCTTTGAGTTTATCCACTTTGTATTTACTTTGTAACAATTAGTGTCAACATTAGTTGCTAATGTAGCAGCCAAAGTAGCAACATAACAACGTCGCCGGAACGGTCTGTCGGCTCTGGCAATCTGCATGCAAACGGACAGCATGAGTTGCTCCCAGCACTTTTATGCTCATTCACAGGTTTTATGATGTAATTCCTGGCTCTGTTCTATCCTATAGACCTAATCTTATAATTGTGACTATCTGTCTCTCATCGCTATATCTGCTTTCTCATTCAAATGTTTGTGTGAGCAGTCGGGGTGTCTGCAGTACCCCCCTTCCCGAGTCGGGAAAAATCGTGGGTAAAACCTCCTTTTACTTTCACTTTCAGCTGCATTCACACTATACCGATTTCTATCAGTAATATATTCTCCATTACGGAACAGATTGCTGTCATTTATGGTATTGTCTGAAAGCTTGGAATGTCAGCTTTCAAACAAGACCAGTTGCATGTTTCTCTGCTACCATTCAGGAGAAAGCAGCATCTAAAGCAGTAGTAGTTGAAGAAAGCTTACACAGTACGAATTGTACTCACTGCATCCAGATACGGTGCATCATTTGGTAAAGCAGTTTAACCATAGATAATAGTCCAGCTCCTGTTATGGAAAAACTTTTATACTATTACAGGGTTTCTCATATTCTGAAAAAAAAAACTGAAATAGATCAAACTTATGAAATAAAAGAAAAATGTATATATAATATATTTGTAAGTTTTTGCTTCAGTCCTACACTACTAATTCCCTTCACACATGTAAGTACTAGGCCTTAGTGTGCATTCACACGACTGTATGTATTTTGCAGTCCGCAAAAAATACAGATGATGTCAGTGTTGCATGTGTTTTTTTTTGTTTTTTTTTCTGATCCATTGTAACAGTGCCTATTCTTGTGGTTCTACGGAACGGATATACGGATGTGGATAGCACACAAAGTGTTGTCCACATTGAAATGAATGGGTCTGCGTCCAATCTGCAAAAAAGGCAGATCGGATGCGGGCCAAAAATACAGTCGGGTGAATTGCTCCCCTAGTGACATGACCGAACATCACATGGCTTCCAATATCCAGCTGCTGAAGGCCATAGTGATTTTCATCCACGGTGACGCATCATCCTGCAGGAGTGATTACCGCTCCTGATTCTTCTCACTCGTTTACAGTCATGGATGAGATGCATGTGCAAATAAAAAAATACTCTATGCAAAAAGCAGGCCCAGGATCTGCTCCATGTTCTAGCACATCTGGCACACTGCTTTTTCCTAACCATCATAATGCTACATTATCTTATGAAAAATATGTAATGACCAGATTGATATTGCATGGGTCATGTATATCATATTTTACATAGGATTATATATGTGATATTTGTGTTTTACCATTGCACCTTTCCAAAACGCAGGAATGATACTGGAGTATTTGTCTCCGATATTGTGAAAGGAGGTATAACAGAGACAGATGGAAGACTGATGCAGGGGGATCAGATATTAACTGTGAACGGAGAGGATGTGAGGAACGCTACCCAGGAAGGTGTGGCAGCACTCTTGAAGGTAACTGTTGTACATATAGATAGATGTATTCGTTAATGCAACTTTGGGTGGACATCTCAAAGAAATCTCACTGTATGTACAACTGACTGTGTAAAAAAAAAATCTATCCCAGCAATTCCTCCCTTATTCTCCTGTTTTCCATATGTTCCAATTTTATCTACTATCACAATAAAAAACTGTATGTAAAGAAATCTTTGTGTGTCCAGGGGAAATATTGTTGTAACGCTCCAACGGGTGTGGACCCACTGTGCCAAACTTGGGAGCGGAATCTAAGTGTTCCCCTGGTCTTTACCCTTTATCCCGCTCCAGGATGCGGAAGCTGGTCTTAGCTGCAGGGGAGACATCAGGTCGCTACCGCAAGAGTGGTCCCGGTTAAGTGGCAGCTGGCCGAGCAGGTCAAAACGCCCCAGTGCAAGCACTGGGGATACAGGCAGGTGAAGCGAGCTGACGCTGGATGGAAGAAGCGCAGCAGCAGAGTTGGATGAAGCAGAGCTGAGTTGGTGATTCAGCAGTGCTGGAGCTGTTAGAACAGCAGAGCTGAAAAGCTCAGGTGCAGCAGGTGTAACAAGCTAAACAGCAGACAGAGGCGTGGTCGACAATCGGAATCATACACTTTAGGGCAGCGAGGTACAGGAGGATCAGGCAGAGACGAGGTCAGGATACAGGCTAAGGCTGGAAGCAGGATATCAACACAGGACCTACGAGCTGGAACCTTTGCTGTAGAAAACTACAATATTGCTCAGGCATCACAGGAAAGGGGAAGCACCCTTAGGCCTCTTTCACACGACCGTATGGCTTTTTCAGTGTTTTGCGGTCCGTTTTAAACTGATCCGTTGTTAAGTTTTTTGTTTCCGTTGTGTTTCCGTTCCGTTTTTCTGTTCCGTTTTTCCGTATGGCATATACAGTAATTTCATAGAAAAAATTGGCCTGGGCATAACATTTTCAATAGATGGGTCCGCAAAAAACGGAACGGATACGGAAGACATACGGATGCATTTCCGTATATGTTCAGTTTTTTTGCGGATCCATTGACTTGAATGGAGCCACGGAACGTGATTTGCGGGCAATAATAGGACATATTCTATCTTTAAACGGAACGGAAAAACGGAAATACGGAAACGGAATGCACACGGAGTACATTCTGTTTTTTTTTCCGAACCATTGAAATGAATGGTTCCGTATACGGCCCGCAAAACGGAAAAAAAAAAAACGTCGTGTGAAAGAGGCCTTATAAAGGTGGTGCCTGGCCGGGATTGGAGAGAAGGTGGAATCGGGGGCATGCACGAACCCTTAAAGAAACAGGAGCTGCACGCGTCCTACAAGGTGCAACTGAAGCTGTCGCCGCCTGCGACAGTGCAGGAAAGCGGGTCCGGAGCCTGCAGCGGAGAGGAGGAGCCTTGTGTGCAGTTGGACTGAGGTACATGGCAGGATGCGCTGCATGCTGGCGGCTGCCAACTGCCATTGTTACAATTGGCCACCCTCCTCCTCACTGCCCTGTCTGCAGTAGGAGAAAACTGTTGCTAAGCCCTCCCCCTCCGATGGTCACCGGCTAAAAATGGAACAGATCAGCAGGAGATTAACCCATGTGTTATCTGCAGTATTTCTTCAGGCCTATGCAGAAAATGCTAGAACCAGACAACCAGTAGGGGCAAGATTATCTCCTGTTTAGGGAGCATTCGTACAACCGTATGCGTGTGAATGCACCCTTACTTGTATCAAGTACAATGCATTTTGGGGAAGTTTAGGGGGTATTATAAATAATGATTACTATCCATTAGTTTTGTTTGCTCATCGTAGTTTTAGTGAGAGATTTATCCAGAGGAGGTGTGTTATCGATAGGTTTTGAAAGTCTTTTTAGCAGATGGCTATTACCCAATTGTGGTGAGGTACTGAATCGTATCAGGAATGAGGTATAACTGTAAAATAATATATATGCATTGATATTTTTTATACTGACAGTAATAGTTTTAATCATTAATTTTATTGTCTTATATACACTGGGTTAATTTATATGATTGTGCATATATTATGCTGCTGATGCGATATTTCAATATTCCTGTTTTAGGGATTAATATGTTTATCTTAATTCAAGTTTTTAACCATCATTCTGCCCTCAGTACCCCATAATGAAAAAGTGAAAACAGAATGTTCAAAATCTTTACTAAATTTACTAAAAAGGAAAAACTAAAATACTACATTGATATAAGTCTTAAGACCCTTTACTCAGGACTTAGTTGATGCACCTGTGGTAATGATTACAGCCTCCTGTTTTCTTGGGTATGATGCCACAAGGTTCTGCAGACCTGGATTTGGGGATTTTTTGCCATTCTTCTCTGCAGATCCTCTCCAGCTCTGTTAGGTTGGATAGGAAACTTCCGTGGACTGACAGTTTCTGGTCTCTCCGGAGATATTGGATTGGGTTCAAGACAGGCCACTGAGGGACATTCACAGAGTTGTCCCTAAGTCACTACTGTGTTGTTTTGGCTGTGTGCTTAGGGTCATTTTCTTGTTGGAAGATGAGCCTTTAATCCAGTGTGAGGTTCAGAGAACACTTTATCATGTCTTCATTAGGAATATCTCTGTATTTTGTTCCATTCAACTTTTTCCCAACCCTAACCAGTCTCCCTGTCCCAGCCGCTGATAAACCTCTCCACCGCATGCTGCTGCCACCACCATGTTTCACTGTTTGGATGGTATTGGGCAGACATGACGCTTAGAATTGACGCAAAAAAGGTTTTATCAGACCAGAGAATCTTGTTTCTTGCAGTTGGAGACTCCTTTTAGGTGCATTTTTTGCAAACTCCAGGTGGGCTTTTATGCGTCTTTTACTGAGAATAGGCTTTTTTCTGGCCACTCTGCCATAAGGCCTAGATTGGTGGAGTGCGGCAATGCTGATTGACCTTCTTGAAATATAACAGCACACAGGATTTTTGGATCTCAGCCAGATTGACCATTGTGTTCTTGGTCACCCCTCTTACCAAGGTCATTCTCCCTCAATTAGTTTTTGTGGGGAGGCCAGCTTTAGGAAAAGTCCTGGTTCTTCTAAACTTCCTCCATTTAAGAAGTATGAAGGCCACTGTGCTGTTGGGAACTTTAGGTGCATCAAAATGTTTTTGTGTGCTGTTCTAGATTTGTGCCTCCACACAATCCTCTCTCTGAACTCCACAGATATGTCTTTCCAACTCGTGTCTTGGTTTGTGCACTAATATGCATTTCCAACTATGAGACCTTATATATAACACGGGCATGCCTTTCCAAATCATGTCCAGAAAAATGAATCAAAGCTCTAAATCTATTCAGGCTATGTTAGCATTCCAAAAGTAAATAGGCAAACGAGGGGCCCCTAACGAAGGGGGCAGTGTGATTATATTAAAATATAACTTTTAATGTGGTCTAAAGATAACAGAATAATATGACTCACTACAATACACAAACATACATACATAGAGGGACCAAATTAATGGTACCCTGATCGCTGGTAGAGAAAACAAATCTGCTCCGTCTAATGAAAGGCGTGAGCAGTCTTACCAGACCCTTGTAGACGATGGGATCAGTCAGGGGGGATAAGGTTCAGGAAACGATGGATGTATAACACACGGGAAGTTGCAGACTTGCTTTGTTTCTGTATAGTAGAAGCAGGACTTGTCCTGTGTAGCCCTACGGGTTGGGGAGGGGGCTATTTTACTTCTAGCTATCTACACAGAGCACCCTCCCCGAAAGGGACGACCCCGTCTGGATACCTGCCCCTATCTTGGACCTGTTCCTTAAATCTACAACATTATTGCCAGTGCAAAAGTTATAGTTGTGGTACTTCCGATGACCTCCCGACGTGGCACGTTTCTGTCCGTGACTCTTCAGGGGAGTAAATGCAGAGGATGGAAAAGAACGGATAAATAACCGCAGGTGTATAGCCTGAGGCTAAATAAACACTGGGAAAAAGCAACAAAAGGCTTGTATCCGCTATCCCAGGATGGTGGGATGCGGTATTGCAGAGGAGGGGTAGTCCTATGCTGGACGGTCAGGGGGATACAATGATCCAGTATCTAGTGGATCCCCTATGGTTGGGGGAAACAACGATATCAACCAGCCGATATAATACTACTTCTTGTATAAGTTAGCTTGATTTCTTATGGCACTTTAGAAACTTCTTGTGATAGTCATCCTCAGGGGAAACTGGTAAAGCACGGAGTTCCTTTTAATAAATAAGTGCAGCTCCTGTGACTAGGAGAGCTCCACTACTTCCAAACCTTCTGAACTTTACCCGCAGTAACTAGTAATCTGGCACTGTTTTTGACATGACATTATTCATTTCTACAGTGATCAGGGCAAACTGTTTGCAAATATGTTTTAATCCCAATAATGGCCAGTTTGAGAATGTTTCTGTGCTCTGGAGCTGACATATAATAGTGAAGTGCTTTTCATGTGAACGGAGAGGTTTTTAATCCCTCTAAACAATAATCAACATGAAAACTGGCTATCAGTTACTAGTCCGTTTGCATGTAATTCTTCTTGGCACCTTTTGTCGTTACCCCCAAAAGTGTGCCATCAACTGCAATTTCACTCCATTAGACCCCATTGTTAAATCATGAAACTAGGGGAGGAGGCTTATTAAAACAAAAATGACTTCAATAGAATGGCTGTAATCATGTACTCAATGACTCAGGAGATCCATAACTGGATGATAATAGCACGTTACATCTGATGGCTCCAGATGGCAGAACATAAAATAAAGACCAGCAATAACTATAATCTCGAAAGGCCCTGTTTAATAATCCTATTGATTCCCCAGGAGGTTATTTCAGGAGACTGCAGCCACAGCTGAACCAGAACTTGGTCTTGGTATCTTCCGCAATTTCACTTAAGCGAAAAGAAACACTATTTTGTGACCGTTAACTGAATGGAGCTGGAGATGAATATGCTGCATCCACAATTGTATGTGCTTGTTCCCCGTTCACACATGTAGATGTAGCAGTAAAGGTTGCTGCAAGGGAGGAGAAGAGTAGAGCGCACATGATGACTGTGAAATCACTGGTCCTTGCTGCACCTGGTACGTGTTCATTGTACAAGGGGATGCCGCTTCTGGATTCGTCATAGACCATCAGCAACTACAATGTGGAGTAAAAGTGCCCATGGGGAAAATAAAATTATGGAACAGTTGGATTTTCTATGCAAAATCTTTAATAATGCAAGTGCTTCACATCCTGGAAATCATTTTTGAATATGTTTTTCCCCTGATGCCTTTAGAATTTACATTTTGAATGTAATGACATAGGACTTGTAGAGGTAAAAAGATTTTTTTTTTTTTGCTAAATGTAGCAGTATAATGAGATCCCCCTAAATATATATTTGCTGTGTTGAGTACAGCTTTCATTCTTTAATAACCTAAATAGTAAATTTTCTAAGACTTAATGACCACCTTTTCCTGCTCTTTTTAAAACCATCGGGATCATTTACTAACCAGAAATATGCCTATATTAGGCATATTTCTGGCGCAGATTGCGGTGCAGAGATCCTTTGCTCCACAATCTGCAACTTTTCCCCGTTCACGCCAGGTCTAAAAAAGGTCTAGAATGGGCGGTGGATCCGCCGATGTTATGTAGAGGCCTGTTATGTAACTCCAGCAGATCCTCCGCCAGCTTTAGGGGATATTAAGACCAGCGTCTAAAAGACCGGTCTTAAGAAATGACCCCTCTCCAGCTAATGACTGGCTTTAGCGGTGATGGGCTGCTTGTGGCCACATCACCGCTGAAGCAGTGCCTGTTACCATGCCCATAGCCAGTCGGATGTAAACAGCGCGGGGACCGGAAGATGGATGCTTCAGGGGGCATGCTGCAGATACTTGGTAAAAAAATAATTTTAAAAAGTTAAGTGTACGGTTGTATCTCCCATGCCCCCTCTAGTGGTGACTGCAGGCAGCCCGAATGTTAACTTTGAAATGTCTATGAAGGGCATTTGAAGCGAATCTGACTTACCAAAAGCACTAACACCACTAGAAGGGGACAAGAATACAAGTGTAAAGATGGCTATGTTACTGTAGCGGAAAACGTGTTATGATGCAGGCAGCCACTAGAACCATCGCTCAGTGGAGGGGTTGTGGCGAGGGAATCCAGGAGAACCCACTGTCCAGTGACGGCTCAGGGCGTGAGCAGGTCATACTTCCTTTTCTCAGTTATGCCGAGTGCACTTGTATTCTCCTCACCTGTCTAGTGGTGGTAGCATTTTGAGGGGTCAAAAAGTCTTTCATATTTTAATTTAGTGTTTGTAGTTATTTTCCTTTCTATCTATTCTCTTCCTTTTGTATAAATAGGTGAGTGCTGTAATCGTATATTGATGACCTAAGTAATTGACCCACCTCATAAGGGTGCCTTCATACGCTGCAGATTTTGTTACAGAATTTTCCGCAACTGAATATCTGTTCGATTCACCTAAATGCTGCTTGCAGAAATCCACGTGCTTGCTTTAAGTTGTGGAAAATTCTGCAACTAAATCTGCAGCATGTGAAGGCACCCGAATACTTACAAAATGGTTACTACTTAGAAACAGGGATTTCACGGAGTACAACATTTCAGACAATGGGAAAGATAACTAGAAGATATTTTACTGTGGACATTTTTACAGTAATATATATTTGTTATTAAGTGTTCCTTAGGTACCGTAAAGCTAGAAGTCGGAAGAATTAAAGCTGGGCCTTTCCACTCTGAAAGGAGGACTTCACAGAGCAGTCAAGTGAGTGTTAGTAAAAAAATAAAGAAGGAAACTGCAGCACTTAGATCAGATACTTGCCTGTTCTATGGATAACGGATAAGTGTTTGTAATGGGTCAACCCCTCTAATGGAAAAACTGTCAAGATTTTCAGAAAAGTGTCTGCTCCAATAATCCCTATCTTATCTCTAAAAGGGAGTCTGTCAGCAGTTTTACTAAACTGTTGACAGCGCTAGGTAGGAACTGGAGACAGCAGGACAAACATACAGTACCTTTTGCGGAGCTTTGTTCTTCAGGATTAGACCTCATGCACACGACCATTTTGTGTTTTGCTGATGGCGTCTGTGTGCGTTCCGCCATTTGCGGAACGGCACTGATAGCCATTGATATAACTGCCTATTCTTGTCCTCAAAACTGACAAGAATAAGACAGGTTATATTTGTTAATTTTTATACTTTTTTTTTTATTTTTATACTTTTGCGGCCCCATTGAAGTGAATGGGTCCGCATCCAAGACTCGGATGCAGACCAAAACAACGGTCGTGTGCATGAGGCCTTAGTGTGGATGTGAACCAGATTCTGCTCCTGCAAGTACTCAGGAGGGCAGAGCTTTACCGGGTAGTGCTTTCTGCACTCTGTATCGAGCTGGTTCATGCCCAACCCTGAGTGACAGCTGTAGCATCCAAGCAGGAGACCATTAGATCTGTTACACACAGCAGAGAGAGGAGGGGCTGTGAAGCAGCTCACAATGAAGCATTGACTCCAGGGCACTTATAGAAGCAAAACCTGGCAGATTAAAACTTCTTGTTCTCGCCACTTTACTACCTCTGGCTGCTACCGAGCGCTGTCAGCAGTTTTCCATAGTCCATGAGCGAATCAAAGCATCCGAATTAGAATTCAATCCGAGGTTTCGGAAAAATTAGATTCGCCACGAATCCGAATTTCCTTGTGCTTTGTGGTAACTTTTTT
Source organism: Bufo gargarizans (assembly GCF_014858855.1). Taxonomy (NCBI): domain Eukaryota; kingdom Metazoa; phylum Chordata; class Amphibia; order Anura; family Bufonidae; genus Bufo; species Bufo gargarizans. The sequence continues at coordinate 443,748,500 of NC_058080.1, forward strand.
AAATTCTTTTTTTTTTATTTATAAAATGGCTGCTGCACATGTTACAAAGTGAAAGTAAGAAGGCTAATAGAAAAGATCCAGCACCAAGGAAATGTAAAGCTGTGCGTGGTAAAATGAATGCAGCAAATCAACGGCGTCCAGTGACATCCATCTGTTAAGTCAACGCGTTTCAAACTAAACTGTTCTTAATCATGACTTGTGAAAGTAAGAAGCCCAGGGACGCGAGTTCGCCAATAATGCAGTGCAGGAAGCCAATCGGCAGCCTTCCCCTGTGATGTCACAGCCCTATAAAAGCCTTGTTCAGCGCGGTCTCCACCATTTCCCTGTAAGCTGAATTTAGGGAAAGATGTAACAAGCGCTTATGCACTAGGGACAGTGTTTCAGAAAGCTATTAATAGGAGAATATTTGGTAGGGGCGTGTAACTGGCAGAAGAAGGGGTGGTGGTAGCACCAGCTGCAGCAACAGGCTAGAGCTGCCACTGTCATCCAGTGGTCATGTTTTGACCAACAATCCAGCTGAACTGTACAAAGGAATACAGACAGCCAGGAATCGGTGGGTCCCTCTGACATCACGCTTAGTTGGCATTGCCCTGGAACCGCCTCTGTGCCTTCGCCTGTCCTGGACCTTCCTCTTGCTTTTGCTTCTCCTTCTGCTAGCCAAATGTATTCTGCCGGCTCTGCTCCGCTTTTCAGAGAGGATAAACATTGTAAGCATAGTCAGCAGTTGCAGGCCAGCACAGGCTTGGAGGAGAGATCCGCTGTTCACTCCTCTAGGCGTGCAACTACCGACGATGACAGTCGGGTGGGAGCACATGTTGCGAGAGGTCAGGGACGTGCGCAAGAGATGCTCCTACTCCTCGTCACTTCTTTCTACAGCAATCACCGAGGTGATTGCAAAAAGACAATAGTAGCGTGTACTCATCCAACGATGCAGAAGTTGAACGTGCACTTGGCTAACTTGCTGCTGCTAAAGTTCCCCCATTTCCATGTAGTTGACTTTGCACATTTCAGAGAACTTATGGCTTGCTCCCAGGTGGAAAGTCTTTATTAGCCCTGCACACGTACGTTGAGCAGAAGGTGGGCCAGTCCTTGGGCCTCTTGGTGTCTGGTAGAGTTCATGCCAGTGCTGACGTGTGGAGTTGTAACTATGATCAAGGATTATATATGTCGTTCAAAGCCCACTGGGAAAATGTGGTTCCTGACCAGATTTCTGTGCCAATGTACTCCTCTGCCTCCTCATTCTCTACCTTGTCCCCACCCTCCCCTCTAGGCGCAGTTCACAGTGGTCCTGCAGCATATCACCTATACAAAGCTAGGCGCTGTCACACGGTTGTGCAGCTGGTCAGCCTTGGTGAACAGAGCCACACTGGGAGAGGAGAAGAAATCGAACACTGGCTGTCTTCTTGCCAACTGGATATAGGAACCATGGTTACTGATAACGGGGAGAACATTTTGTCTGTGCTGCGTCATGGAGGGCTGACCCATGCACGCTACGTGGCACACATCTTAATTCTCGTCATCACCCTCAAGTCATCCACTGATCTCCAAGAGCTGTTAAAAATGTCCAGGAAACTGTGCTTGCACTTCAATCATTCTTACCTTGGAAAACACGTGCCCCTTAGGCTGTAAAGGCAAAATGCACTTTCCCAACATCTGATATGCGATGTTTCCACCTGTTGGAACTCCACGCTCCATATGTTAGACCACCTGTATGAGGAAGACGGTCAATGATTTCTTAATGCTACAGACTGATAGATCCACGTGTGTAATTTCCAGATTAGCCTGTGGCAGCTCATGCGTGACACGTGCATTTGCTCAGGCCCTTTGAGGAGGCTACTTTATTTGTCAGTTGGCAAAAGTATGGGATAAATGATGTAATTCCACTCCTTCGTGTCCTGGAAGGGATGCTGACAAATCTGATTGGTGAGGAGACAGAAGATGTGGCACCTCCATTTCACAGCCATCTGAGCCCTGGGGAGGAAGAAAACATAAACGCTCAGAAATTATATTCACAACTAGTTGGTTTATAAGCGAAAGAGGAGGAGCTGGAGGGTATTGACGAAGATGATGCAGATTACCCTGGCAGACCGTGGCAGTATGCAGATGGGGAGTCAGGGACGTCCACTGATTCCATTGCACAAATGGCCAGATGCATGCTGTCATGTTTGTGTAGTGACAGCCGCATTCAGGCTTCGGCAGGGAGGTGGCTACTGGCTATTTTCATTGTTAGACCCTGCACTGCCATGACAACTTCAGTCTGCAGTCTCTGATGAGCAGTTTTTTGCAGCCGCCTACTGAAGAAACCACCCAGCAGCAGGACATGCAGCAGAACCTCAACCAGTAGGTGGTGGCATACTTGGACTGCACCCTGTCGCCCATGATACAAGATTCCCTGGACTATTGGGAATGCAAACTTAGAGAACCCTTCATCTGGCAAAACATTGTGAACGAAGTGTCATGATCTGTACAGCGGCGCCCAGGGATCTCACTGCACTTACTATTATCCCTGGGAGCCGCTCCGTTCTCCCGCTATGCCCTCCGGTATGTTCGGTCACTTGGTTATAGTAGGAGGAGACTGCCCTTGTTCTCCTGGGCGTCTCCTTGTCCTAGGCTGTAGCGCTGGCCAATCGCAGCGCAGAGCTCACAGCCTGGGAGAAAAAAACCTCCCAGGCTGTGAGCTCTGCGAGGCGATTGGCCAGCGCTACAGCCTAGGAGGAGGAGACACCCAGCAGAACAAGGGCAGACTCCTCCTACTATACCCAAGTCCCCGAAGTCTCCGCCTGCTATAACCAAGTGACCGAACATACCAGAGGGCATAGCGGGAGAACGGAGCGGCTCCCAGGGATAATAGTAAGTGCAGTGAGATCCCTGGGCGCCGCTGTACAGATCATGATACTTAGTTCACAATGTTTTTCCAGGTGAAAGGTCCTCTTTAAGTGTGGCCACAACTGGTCGATTTTGCCATGAGCATGCTTTCCTACCCAGCCAGTAGTGTGGCATCAGAGCGGGTCTTCTGTGCGGTGGGCGGGGGGCATAGTTACCCCTTAGAGAACTCACCTTTCCTTCCAAAATGTTGAGACCAACCTTCATAAAGATGAATCGGGCATTGATCAACCTGGATTTCCTGATGCAACAGAATAGATCATTTTGCCACTAATGATCATACTGTAGTGTGCTGCCACACCGCAATATTCTGCAAAATTAGTAATTACTTCTGCCCATGTGCTGCTGCCACCCACCTGCTGCCTCTACTGCCATTCCTATAATGGGGCTTTTGTTTTTGGGTTATGCTACTACTGTGATCTGCCACCATCTTGTATTCCACTGCTGCTGTCCCCCTCCCCCTCACTTTGTCATAGGGAGTGGGGCAGAAAAATTATCCTGTATTTTGAGCCTTTTTCACATGGTCAGTATTTCATCAGTATGTGTAAGCCAAAAGGAGGAGTGGGTTCAAGTAATAGATGAGATGCCACACGCCGTGGAAACACTCAGACCGGCCATCCAGCTTGACAAAGGGCACCGAATTGGCCCGAAACGTTGCAAATAGCAATAAATGTCTTGAGATTGTGCCGAGATTATACCACTGGTAAATAAAGGTTGAACATAAAGCTACCCTGCTGACATTGGTGTGCTGTCTCTGAAACACTTATTTGATGCACTCTACTGTGATGTAGACAGCGAGAAATTACACCTGTAATACTGACAGCACAGTACCTACAGAACGGATTAACTATGAATGTGGGTGCACTAGAAGGTAATGCACAAGGCCGATACCCTCTCCCTGCAGTTTAACTTCCAAGCCTTCACACTGAGATTGGGCCATCAAGTGGGAAGAATATGATTAGGCAGAGTGGCCTGGGTATACCTGATTTATTGCAATTCATGACGAAATCAAAATTTTCTAAACTTTGCTCATCTCAAGTTATAACCAACTCCCTTTAATATCGTCAGTTAAGAGGCCTTTTAGAAATGGTTGTCTTAGTGTTTGATATCCCTGTCTTACAAGATGCTCTTTTATGAGCTGCTGTCTGTTGGTCTAGTGAGGACTGGAGTAAACCGTTTTTTGTCTTTTTATTGTAGGTCAGTGATGGCAGCAGTAGTCTTACATCTTTCAATTTTCCACCTGGTTCTTCAGCAGCTGAGTCACTTGAGAATACCTCCAAAAAGAATGAAAGTAAGATTTTACAGTTAATGTTCTTAAATGTTAGGAGTCCTTCTATAGCTATCAATCTTCACCGACTTCAAGTCCTTGTTCGTGGAAGCTTATGTCTACGGGTTGTCCACTTCCGTCAACGTTATAATTCTATGTGGCCAGTTTTGAATGTGGACATTTTAATCATAGCAAATGTTTTTTGGGTGGAATTTAATGACTGGTGATGGAAGGTGACATACTCTTTTATAAAAGTGGATTGTCATCTGTGTATTATTAGCACAAGTTCTGCTCTGGTAATATATTTAGATTGTTATGGTGTGATTTTATTTCTTGGCAGTAAGAGATTGTTTAGTGTTGTAAGTTATGTTTAATATAGAAGATTTGTAATCAAGAAGATATTTAGGTTAAATTGACTTTACCCAAGCATCGTAACCTTGTCACACGCGATAAAGTGTTTAGTGCTAATTGTTTAAAACAACAAAAACTGAAAAATGAGCTGACATTTTCTTCCAGCTTAAGTGGCTGGCAGTGCTTGTGGTGTGCAATTCTTCTTACGCAATTTTCTACTTAGAGGTCACCTTGTCTTCCCAACTTTTAGCAGCCTGGCTTTGTTCCAGATGCAGTATATCCATAGTTCTTTTCACGTCAACTTTGCGTTTTGTTTTCCTCTGCAGCTCCTGACATCCAAGGACTACGGACAGTTGAAATCATAAAGGTATCTTTATGTAGAAGATGCAATATCTGTGGAACATAACTATACACACAGTATCTCCTATATATCTATAATCTCTCTAGGCAATGTTCCTAAAAGATAAGCATTGTATCGGCATAGTTATAGGGGTCCAGATTTTGCTTTGGAGCCTTAAGCTCTACCTCTTAAAGGTAGGGTCACTAATGGTTTTTTTATGGCCGAATTTGTGGCCATTATAAGTGAAATTGAATGAATGTTTTTTATAGTCTACAAGGCCTTTATGGAGACTTAATAAATGACAAATGATTGCTACTGCAATTGTTCGCCCTCCATGTAGGTTTAATTACCGTTTTTCATCGTTTAATGTGCAGCTAAGGCCTGTATTAGACCAGCAGATAAGGCTGATGATTGTCGGGAAGGAAGCGTTCCTTCCCGGCAATTGCCTGCTTGTCAGTGGAGGAGACCTCTTCTGTTACATGCAACGATCTCTTCCAGAGTATGGGGAGGAGTGATCGCTAATGCCATCGCTCATCTCCATACAGAATCGTTATTTGCCAGCTGCAGAGTGTGATTAAACAGCATGATCTGCCACTAGCAAACAATTTTTTTTATTATTTTTTTGCCTTCTTAAAAATTGCGATGGCCCAATGAACAAGCATTCATTCAAAAGATTCTTAAAGGTGCTATTAAGGCTATTTTATGTAATACTGCCACCTAAGGCTACTTTCACACTAGCGGCAGGACTGATCCGACAGGCTGTTCATCTTGTCGGATCCGTCCTGCTGCTATTTTGCTGGACCGCCGCTCTGTCCCCATTGACTATATTGGGGACGGGGGCGCAGCACAGCAAAAGGCCGCCGGACTAAAAGTACTGCATGTCCGACTTTTTAGTCCGGCGGCCTCTCACCGTGAACTGCCGTGCTGAACTGGAGCTCCGCCCCCGTCCCCATTATAGTCAATGGGGATGGAGCGGTGGTCCGGCGGCACGGTGAAATAGCGGCAGGACGGATCCGACAGGGTGAACAGCCTGTCGGATCCGTCCTGCCGCTAATGTGAAAGTACCCTAAGGTGAACGTATTTTGTTTTCTTGGTATTAGGTTTAGGCTACTTTCACACTTGTGTTCGGGATTCCGCTTGTGAGTTCCATTTGAAGGCTCTCACAAACGGCCCCGAACGGATCCGTACTGCCCTAATGCATTCTGAGTGGATAAGAATCCGCTCAGAATGCATCAGTCTTGCTCCGTTTCGACTCCGTTCCGCTCAGGAGGCGGACACCCGAACGCTGCTTGCAGCGTTTTCGTGTCCGTCCGGCCGTGCGGAGTCAAACGGATCCGTCCAGACTTACAATGTAAGTCAATGGGGACGGATACGTTTGACGTTGACACAATATGGTGCAATTTCAAACGGATCCGTCCCCCATTGACTTTCAATGCAAAGTCAGGACTGATCCGTCTGACTAACAATTAGACTTTCAGAAATATAATGCAGACGGATCCGTTCTGAACGGATACCATCGTTTGCATTATAGGAGCGGATCCGTCTGTACAAATACCAGACGGATCCGCTCCGAACGCAAGTGTGAAAGTAGCCTAAGTAGGACACAGGTCACCAAGGTTATCCATACTAAGACTTATTTTTTCAGGGCCCTTCAGATTCCCTGGGTATCAGCATTGCTGGTGGAGTTGGCAGCCCTCTAGGAGATGTACCAATTTTTATAGCCATGATGCATGCAAATGGAGTTGTGGCCCAAACACAAAAACTAAGGGTATGTATAAATTCAACAACTCAATTGTCATTCAGTGACTTCTTAGCTGTTATCTATGTAATGATCAGTTCTGTATTCTGTACTTATGCCTGAGATGTGTGTCAAGAATACATAGTAATAGTTTTTGAGGTTTTGTGCTGTTACTGGTGCGATTTAGAATATTGTGTATTGGTGGGTTAAACACTGTCTATATAGCAGCCATTCATATCACTCCTTTTAGTATGTCATGTTGGCACAGCAATAAGAGATCTGTAGTTAGAAGCTGAGCATTGTTATGCGCTAATAGTAAAGCAAGGCCTGTTGGCTTCTGTGCGCCAAGTATTCGGCTCCAGGTGTTCAACACAGGATAAAAACTGGGAAGGAAAAATAGGCTTACACTATATATTAGTAAATGATTTGGCAATTTAGAGACTAAAGCTGCTAGAACACATGCAGACTTTATTTTACTTTATTTAATCAGTTGTTTTACTGCGGTTTTGGCGGTACCACTAACTTTGATCTTACGTTTATCGAGCTTTAAAAGGATATCACACAAGCAGAAGATTAAACATGAGGAGCATTGCCATGTGTCTGCATGTGAGCTGGCTTACTGAGGCATCTCATCTACTGACAGTACATTGATAAGTGGCAGATCTTAATGCATGTAAGATATTTTCCATAGTGTTTAAAAATCTCTTTAAAGAGAACCTGTCATCACAAATTGAAATGCAATGCATCTCATGGTAGCATCTTATAGGACAGGAGTTGCTGAGCAGATTAATATATACTCCCAGATGTCGGATTGGTGCAAAACTCTGCATGCAGTTATGTCTTTGGAAAATTTTTACATTTATTCCAGGTGTGGTCTGATTAGACACTGGGTCTTGCCACAAAAGGGCTTAAATAAGCTCTCAGAGGCTACTTTTGGGTAGTGTACTTCTTGGTGAGAGATCGTTGACTGCTAGACAAGTCTCTATGAAGCACTTGAAGACATTTTGCCCAATTAACGGACTTCGAGAGGGAGCGCCTTATTTGCCTTAAAGAAGCAGAATGGTCCTTTTGACAAATTGCCCTCTGTCTAGGCCGTTCTGTCCTAGTTGTTAGGAGGTGTTGGTATCAGTGGTTATGAGAAGGGACACATACACAGTGAACAGACTCTAGACAGACCACCAGTAGAGAGGATCGTTTGATCCGCTGACAAGCACAAGGAGCTCAGTTTTGTTGTCCACCATCCAGACACTGGTGGCACCTTCATTACACACCCCTATCTCTGCTCAGACCATTTCCAGGGCTTAACAGAAGAAAACTTGGTATCGAGGCACTAATTACATGTCCTGCTATTTACAGCCAGCCACCGTCAACTTTGTTTGCAGTGGTGTCGGGAACAAGAAACCTGGACTGCTATAGACTAGAACAGTATCCTCTTTGGCAACGAATCCAGGTTCTGTTTGGCATCCAACAGCAGTTGGGTTTGAATATAGAAGCCTCTTAGTGAGCGCTTTAATCCTGCCTCGAAGTGACACACTCCCCTAACTGCTAGTGTGATGATCTGGAGAGCCATCGCATACAACAGTTGGTCACCCCTAGTAGATATACGAGGATACTTTAAGACCTGCAGCCCGGTGTTCCATCTGGCAGTTCCAGCAGACAGTGCCTGGAATCAGCCGGACAAAAATCGCTATGTGTCCAATTCTCGGCATAGTTGCCAGGTAGAGGCCGGATCGCTGCTGGACCCCATTATGGTTAATGGGGTCCAGCAGGAAGGCGGTAGTGTCCAGCAGTGCCAGATCCAGAGAACTCAAACAGGCTGTTCTCTACAGGAACAGCTTGCTGGAGATCTGTTACAGATGTGAAACTAGCCTAGCAGCTCAGCAATGCGTGAGGACAACCTAGACATGTGCTGCCTATCATGGCAATGCTTCCAGCTAGCATCTTTTCAGCAGGATAATGCTCGCCCACACAAAGCAAGGGTTTTCCAGAAACTTCTCCACCAGATTCTAACGCTAGCTTGCCAGGTTTATTGTCATTTGAGCATTAATGGGACCTGCTGGGACTCAAGCTTTAGCAGTCTATGGCCTCATGCACACGACCCAGCTGCAACATCTATTTGCAAATGTGCGGCAGGATATCATATGGAAACTGTATGCCTCCATGCCCAACCATATCTCATTTTGTACATAGGCTAGAGGTGGCCTATCGGGGTACTAGAGCCCCCTTTCAGTTCTACAGTTTTTACTCTAATATTGTAATCCCTTACATATATCCCCATTACATTCACACATATAAAGTTTCATTCCAGTCCAACAACTCCTTCTTTGGACCTTATTTATTTTTGTCAATGAGTGTACGGTAGTTTTGGGGAAAAGAACTCGGCAGAGAATTAAAGAGGACCTTTCACCACTCCTGACATCTCTGGTTTAATAGCTATATGCATTCCCCATGTAATAACAACTCTGGAGCATCTATTCCTATGGCTCTATGTTGTATCATTCCTTTATTATTTCTACTAGAAGTTATCAATGAATTGCTAGCAGTCTGCAGTAAGGGTACAGAGGGGTGGTAACAAGCTGGGGGGGGGGGGGTATCCCTGCACAGACTCACTCTATCCAATCAGTGCTGCCATTTTCAGACTGTGCAGGTACCACCTCTCTGTACCCTTACTGAAGGCTAATAGCAATTCAGTCATAACCTCAAGTAGAAATAATAAAGGAATGGTATACAATAGAGCCATTAGAATAGATGCTCCAGAATTATTATGACATGGGTTATGCGTGAAGCTATTAAAACAGGCCCGTCAGGAGAGGCAAAAGAGTTTTCCGAGACTTTAATACTGATAACCTATACTCAGGATAGTTCATCAGTATCTGATCAGTGGGCGTCCAACACCCGAGACCCCCGCCGATCAGCTCTTTGGGAAGGCATCGGCTCTCTTGTGAGAGTCACGGCCTTCTCCGTTCTCACCAAGCACATCTCTGTAAATTTGTATAGTGGCTGTGCTTGGTACCGCAGCTCAGTCCTATTCACTTCTATGGGACTGACCTGCTCCTAGGCCATGTGACACATGAACGTATCATAATTGGCCTAGAGAAAGCAGCGAGAAGGCTGCAGCACTACTGTTTGTGCCAGTACCTTCTCAAACGGCTGACAAATGGGTGTTGGACCCCCACCGATCAAATATTGATGAACTATAGGTCTTGAGTAGTGTTGGGCAAAGCGAGCTTCGGATGCTTAATACAGAAGTCTCTTCGTTCAAAACTTCGGAATAATACTGTACAGAGATTAGTCTCCGTACAGTATTAGAATGTATGGGCTTCGATGAGCCGAAATAATCGGTTTTAAGTTTTAAAGTGCTTTTCCAAAAATCAACTACCGAAGGTATTCAACGAAGTCACACTCGACTTCGTGAATAACTTATTTCAACTCATCGAAGCCCATACATTCTAATACTGTACGGAGTATTAGAAAACCCTAATGTACACATTACACAAAAAACTATACATATTAATCTGCTCAGCTCCTCCTGCTGTGTAGCATGCTGCCTGCAGATTGCATGGCATATCATGGTGACGGGTCCTCTTTAGGCGTCATCTGAAGTCCATAAACTTCTACACAAATCAAGAAAAAGAAATATATAATGTTATCCGGTGTGAAAGTAATGGACCACAGCAGCGGTACCCTTAGGGGTTTATAAGGGTACTTCTACACAAATCAATATATTCTTTCGAGCGCAGCTAAAATTAAGGAGCATTGCTGCAAAAAGTCATTTTTGGACATTTTGAATAAATTAAAAGCCACTCGAGAAATGAGATGCGGCCAGTTTACTAAGCGGTGCAGCCCTCTTGATTCTGGCGTAAATTATAGTAAATGTGATAGCCCCACCCTTTCCTATAAGCGGTGCCCTCTTGAAAGAAATTCAGTTTGGGTAAGCTTTTGTAGACCTAACGTAAAGAGCAGATTCTACTTCTCGTCGCTGTACGTGTATGGGCATCCTAAGAAATCATAACTAAGACCCTTTTTTTCTAATGGACATCTGGAGGATGTAGTTAAGAATTTTACTCTGGGCCACATTCCTGCAAACTGTAGTAAACCATAACGTGTATGGAGGCCTGACATGACCCCCTAACATGAAATACCATCTGAAAGACTTATTAAAGAATAACTATGGCAAGCAATGTAATCATTTTTTATACTGAAGTTTACCTTTAGGTGGTCTTATCAACATAGTTTTTTTGGCAAGGTTTTAGCAAAAACGATTAAGCAAACTGTGGTTTGACCACCAGGTGGCAGTATAAACTCAGATTTCAGCAGCACTTTGTTGACCTCATTCTTTGTCCCATTTTTACTATGGCTTTGCAAAGATAAAACACTGAATTGTTTCCGGTTTTCTTTGAAGTCTTGACTTTTACAAGCGTGGGGAGGATCCTCCAACCAAAGCATCGCTAATCTTGTGTTTTTCTTTATATGTGTAGTTTCAGAATTCTGACACCTGTTTAAGAATGGTATGAGTAATCTTCAGAGAGAAACACATTGGAAGGAGATCTATCAGGAATAGTTAAACTGAGCTTAATTTCATACTTGACGTGTGTGTAAACTACTACAGATAAGACAATAATTGGGAGACACTGACAGTATTCTTATGGTTGGGAGTATGCAGTATATTATATGCAGTATGTCATATGTAGCACCCACGGCAATTCTATACCTTCTGCTGTGTATTACCAGGAAGTATTTTATTTTTTTTCCCTTCAATTATTCATTATTTTCCAGTTTTCTATATTACAAAAGTATTGAAAGTGCATACTGTACATCTGATCTACCTCATACATTTCATAGTACTGGAGCGGGGAGTATATCCTAAAGATGGCCATACACATTAGTCTAAAGCTGATCAAAATGGACAGCTTCCACCAAGTAGGTCGTTCATCAGATGAAATGTAATAAAGAACGATTGTTAGGGCGACACAAGTTATCGTCTGGAAGGAAGTCATACTTTCATTCAAAGAAAGGTCGTTATTTGAAAGAACATTTCCAGAAAGATGGTTCATCCTTCACCAGGAGACACTGAAGGAGTATGGCCAGTTTAAATGACGGTAACGGCCAATATGTAATGTGGATGGTTGGGTTGGCATAACGTTCATACAACAGTTGTTTAACCATCATCCTAAGGGCTCATTCAAATGACCGTATCTATTTTGCAGTCCGCTAATTGGGGATCCGAAAAACACAAATACCTGGCCATGTGCGTTCTGCATTTTGCCAGCCCTAGGATAGAAATGCCTATTTTTGCCCACGGACAAGAATAGGACATGTTCTGTCTATTTTTTTTTTCATGGCCACAGAATAGAAGTACACAAGCGGACACCACGTGGTGTGCTGTCCCCATCTTTTGCGGCCCTATTGAAACTAATGGGTCTGCATCCGTTCCGCTATTTTGATTAGAATGTGGACACATATGGTCGTCTGAGCCCTAATGGGTATGGCCACATTAATATACTAATAGAAATCGCATATATATCACAAAAGGCTTGTGGGAAGCTCACCAGAATAGAGCACGACCTGCTATCATCCCGTAGCTAATAGTAATAAGAAATACAAAAAATGGTCGGCTCACAAGAAGTCAAATATAACTTATTTAATCCTCACTAATAAAAATAACAATAATCCTTATGGATCAATCGTATGTAGACAGAAGCAATATATATTACCAATGTAAAATGACAAATATAACAACATAAAATATCTAAAATAATCACGGTCCCTCCTTTGTAATGAGCTCACAATATGATATGGTGACTGCAAAACTTTATATCCCAAGTTATAATTCCCTATGCAAAGTCATCCAGATTTTGAACAAAGACACAAGCTTGTGCTGCTTTCTGGTTGAGTCCAGTATGCTTATGCGATTAATTTGGTGCGTTTGGTAGTTGTCAGTAACCGGCTTAGTATAGTATATGGAAGTTCACTCACTCGCATATGCGCCACATGGACATCCCATATATATATCGATGTTGTATAAATGAAGTGCACTTCTTATCGGGTCCTCTGTTTGTATGTAAGCTACCCACCGGCGGCTCCAAAGATGTTCTTTCACATATGGCGGCACTTCACGCCTGCGCAGTGTGAGTTTCCGGACGCTGACGTCCTCCACAAGTGTTCCTCGCTACTATCGAGACTCCACGCACGCGTGCTTGGATTTTGCAGTCGCCAAGTTGTATCAAGTTGGTTTCTTTTTTCTGTACTTAGTAGCCCTCTGGATTCGCTGGTATAGACTTATAGCACAGGGTCTTTAAAGGATGCAGTCACTCTTCTCACCAGATGCGTTTCAAAACCGCAAAGGTTTCTTCCTCAGTGGCAAAAGGACCCTTTTGCCACTGAGTATACTTAATATACTACCAGCATATTGAGCAGCACTGTACGCAGATTGTCATCACTCACACTGGACAGTCCACTCACTGCCTGCCCAGAATTCTGGGCTGATAGCTTTTTTTTTTTCCCCCATTGGAAATGCTTTTAGTGAATCCACATTGCAAATCTGCAACAAATTCTCCATGTCTGAATGTGGCCTAACAGAACACATGCAGGGCAGAGGGGTGGATCAGATATAGACATCCACTTTAGTGATATTTGAGAAATTCCTTCGAGCTGTACCTGCTGAACAGTGCATATGGCTGGCTCATTCCACCACATCAGCCTAACCCTTGTTAGAGCATGTTCAAAAACATTTGTTGCAGATGCCGCTTATTTAGACATAGTGAAAGCCTGCACTAGTCCGGTTTCCTCCACACCCGTAGACCTAGAGAGGAGCAGCAGCATGCATGCTCAACCAACACTCCATTCCGACTCCTCCTTGCCACAGTCATACAGCTGGGAGTGGAGGAAAGGGGACCATGGTCATCAGTGGAGGTCCCACCCATCTAAGGTTACTTTCATGTCTGTGGCATGTATTCCGGCAGAGAGCAGCCTGCCTGAATTCTCTGCATCCGGCACTGCCTGACGCTGCCGGAATGCCCGCCGGCCCCATTAACTGTAATGGATGGCCGATTCCCAGCATTCTCTGCTGGATCGCAGTGCCACAGATGTTGAAGTAGCCTAACCTTTGTGATTTATTTTTTGGGTGGAATACCCTTGGTTTCTTTGTAAGCTATTATTGTTAATGAAATGCCATACAAAAAGTTACCACTGGGAAAACAGAGGGTGACATGCAGTCCTCTCACTATATTTGCCCAGCACTGTGTGAATGAAGTCTCTAGTAATACTCAAGTATATTTTGTTACTCTGGTGACCTGAGACAGTGAGCGGCACTCTTTGTCCTTCTTTGTAACCTTTTTTTTTTATATCTTTTCTTACACAAAGGTTGGTGACAGGATTGTTAGTATTTGTGGGACATCGACTGAAGGAATAACTCACTCTCAGGCTGTCAGCCTCCTGAAGAATGCCACGGGCACAATCGAGCTGCAGGTAATACTGTTCAGTATTGTTTGATGCCAGCCATGCAGCTCAGGTTAATCTATTGTCAACATAAACCCTGCTTCCTCGTGTATTAACAATGGCGCCACATAAGCCTTTACTTTTTAAATATTAGACTAAGACTAAAAAGATTTCAGAAACTTGCTCCACAGTCTTAAAGAACTTTATTTTAAAATGTTCTAAATGGCCTAAAAATGATTTTTGTAATATACCTTATTAATCAATTATACTATTTTCCTACTCAAATAGGCACCCAAAGTCCTGGGGGCTATCGCGTCTGAAAATCATTATTCTAGTGCAGCGCTGACATGTCGGTGCTATTCTGGAGTACGTATTTCACTGGGGGCCACAGAACGCTGCACAGATCGCTTCTCCTGCCTGTGCGACCCTCAAGTTTGGCTAAATTGTGGCACAGCACATCGTACAGATACCCTGTACAGATGTGCTATGCCAGGATTTTGCAGAGCAGGTTCCTGGCTGAGCACTCCCCGCACTGCTTAAGGCTCGCTATAGCACATTTGCTACTCTTTTACCGATGTGACATGGAGAGCCTTGAGCTGGTTAAAAAAACAACTGCACACTAGGCACATCAGTAAGGCCGTTTTACTTGATCCAATATTTGACACTACCAAAGCTTGTTCCCGATCTTTGGCTTGTCTATTGGCTAATTGCCATATGTTTTAATGTCTAAAAATCATCTTCGCCATCTTCCTCCCTCATTACACAAATACACATTACCAATCAAGTTTATACAGCTTGGAGTTGGAAAATGTGCATAACTTGGAGGGCACAATCTCTCCCTGGGGAGAGAGCGCCTCAATTGGCGTGGGGAGACTTACAGGCCATTAATGCTGGCTTAGTTAATATCCGAGTCATGTCTCAAGGCCTATTTAACCCCCTCCGGACCGCCTAACGCACATGTGCGGTCCGGAGGTGGCAGCGCTGCGCACAGTCACGCATATACGCGTCATCTCGCGAGACGCGAGATGACGCGAATATGCGCGCGCGCATGCGCAGTTCGCGCCGGCATTTCGCACAGGAGTATTTCGTCAGCAACCTGCCAGCCAATGATCGTGGCTGGCAGGTTGCTGATTTTTAAAAAAGCCAATCAAAGTGCCAGATATCAGATCATATTAGTAAATATGATCTGTTATATGGCTGCCTGCTCCTCTGCTGGTTCTTTTCGTCGGTTGGATCCAGCAGAGGAGCAGGCTTCACAGTGAGTACACCAAACACTACACTATAGCCCCTGATCACCCCCCTGAACCCCAATTAACCCTTTGATCACCCCTTTGATCACCCCTGTCAATCACAAGTGAAAAGAAAAAAGTGATCAGTGCAAACTGTCACTTTTTTTTTTCACTGTTATTGACCGTTAGGTTTTAGGTATAGTTTAGGTCCCTTGGTTAGGTAGTTAGCGATCAGTTAGCGCCCAGCCCACCGCACCGCAGTCCGTTATTCGCTGATTAGCGTATCGCTAATCAGCATTTGTACTTTTATAGTATCTGGAAGTGATCAAAACTGATCACGGTCAGATCTATAATTGTACTAGTGTCACTTTAGTTCGCCCTCCACCCAAAACGCAGTGTTTGCCCGATCAGGCCTGATCGGTCGCCCACACGTGCGTTCGCCCACACCCGCCCCACCGCAGTGACAAAAAAAATTTTTTTTTTGATCACTGCACATTCACTTTACACGCACTGCGGCGATAAAAAAATCAGTTTTGATATTTTTTATCAACCGCAGCGGCCTCCGGTACTTCGCTAGCCTCCCCTTTGTAAGACAGGCTTGCTTTTTTTTTCTTGGGTAGTCTCAGGGAATACCCCTAAATTTAGTTGCCCACATGTCTAACAGGGGGTATTCTTCTGAAGAGGCCTACAGGCTTCTGACCCAGTCGGATGAGGAGTGGGAACCCTCATCTGATGAATCCAGCGGGTCAGAATACGAACCTGTAGAAAGCAGTGGCTCTCTGACCCAAAGTTCGGACGAGGAGGCTGAGGTCCCTGATACCACCAGGCGTACCCGGCCCCGTGTCGCTAGACCGCAGGTTGCGCAGGATCCGCTTCAAGAGCAGCAGAGTGAGGCTGGTGCTGTCGGATTACATGGTGAGGCATACACCAGCAGCGCAGCCCTCCCTGGACCTAGTACCAGCACTGCCGTACAACCTGGTGAAGTAGCGAGCACCAGAAGGGCAGTTGAAGCTGGTACGGTGGCACGTGCAGTAGTGACCCCGTCGCAGCCACCGCAAAGACGTGCCCGTAGAGCCCCTAGAATCCCAGAGGTGCTGGCAAACCCTGATTGGCAGTCCCCAACTTCAGCCGCACCTGTAGTTTTCCCTTTCACTGCCCAGTCTGGAGTTCGGGTTGAGACAGCTCAGATCGGTTCGGCCCTGGGATTTTTTGAGCTGTTCTTGACTGCGGAGCTTTTAGACATAGTTGTGGCCGAAACAAACAGGTATGCCACACAATTTATCACCGCTAACCCGGGAAGCTTTTATGCCCAGCCTTTCCGGTGGAAACCAGTCCAAGTTTCCGAAATTAAAACTTTTCTGGGCCTCCTTCTCAACATGGGCCTGACAAAAAAAGCATGAATTGCGGTCATATTGGTCCACGAACCCGATTCATCACATGCCCATGTTCTCTGCTGCTATGTCCAGGGCACGTTTTGAGGCCATCCTGCGGTTCCTGCACTTTAGTGACAACACCGCCTCCCGTCCCAGGGGCCACCCTGCTTTTGACCGGCTCCACAAAATTCGGCCCCTCATAGACCATTTCAACCAGAAATTTGCAGATATTTATACCCCAGAGCAAAACATCTGCATAGACGAGTCCCTGATACATTTTACCGGGCGCCTTGGCTTCAAACAATACATCCCAAGCAAGCGCGCCCGGTATGGGGTCAAATTGTATAAGCTCTGTGAAAGGGCCACAGGCTATACCCACAAATTTCGTGTCTATGAGGGAAAAGATCAGACCCTGGAGCCGGTCGGTTGCCCTGACTACCTGGGGAGCAGTGGGAAGACAGTTTGGGACTTGGTGTCACCCTTATTCGGCAAGGGGTACCATCTTTATGTGGACAATTTTTACACAAGTGTGGCCCTCTTTAGGCATTTGTTTCTAGAACGGATTGGCGCCTGTGGTACCGCGCGAACTAGTCACGCGGGCTTCCCCCAACGGCTCGTTACCACCCGTCTTGCAAGGGGGCAGAGGGCCGCACTGTGTAACGAAGAACTGCTCGCGGTGAAATGGAGAGACAAGCGTGACGTTTACATGCTCTCCTCCATTCACGCAGACACGACAATACAAATTGAGCGAGCAACCCGTGTCATTGAAAAGCCCCTCTCAGTCCATGACTATAACCTCCACATGGGAGGGGTGGACTTCAATGACCAGATGTTGTCTCCGTATTTAGTTTCCCGACGCACCAGACGCTGGTATAAGAAGGTGTCTGTATATTTAATTCAATTGGCTCTGTACAATAGTTTTGTTCTCTACAGTAAGGCTGGGAGAACTGGATCCTTCCTCAAATTTCAGGAAGAGATCATCGAGAACCTCCTGTATCCAGGAGGTTCCGTGGCCCCAACCACCAGTGTAGTTAGCCGTCTACACGAGCGACATTTCCCCAATGTCGTTCCTGGTACCTCAACCCAACAGTCACCCCGAAAAAGATGTTGTGTCTGTAGCAGGAGTGGAATAAGGCGCGACACCCGCTATTTCTGTCCTGACTGTCCGGACCACCCTGCCCTATGCTTTGGAGAGTGTTTCCGGAAGTACCACTCACAGGTACACTATTAGCATAGGGATCATCTCACCAGGACAGGCACACAGGGCTATTAGGGCCCATTCACTCACTGCTGCTGCAAACGTCTCCTTTCACATGGGACAAAGTGCATAACGCACTTCGCCACATCTTTGGGCGATTTGCGCTTTGCACATTGACCCATGGGGAAGGAGAGGTTTGTTCTATAAAGGTAAAAAAACAAAAAAAAAAAACACACCAGTAAGCAAACACGTTAATGTTCAGTTAAAAAAGTTAAAGTTTATATGTTCTGTTGCAAAGTTAATAAAATTATTGCGTTGCGGCCTGGTTTTTTCTTTTTTTTACCTTCCAGGTGGATCAACCGATCGACCAGCTGCAGCACCGATGTGCATTCTGACAGAAGCATTGCGCTGCTGTCAGATTACACGCAAGTCGGTGTATGCGTCGCTGCAAGACGGGATTTTCTCCTCTGCAGTAACAGATATGTTTGCTGAGGCATATGAGCTGAGGAGGAGGCGGCGTTCCTATGCTTTGGCAAACACTTTGTGTATATATATATATATATATATATATATATATATAAAAAAAAAAAAAAAAAAATCCCGGCAATGATTTATTCATCCACATCGATTGATGTGAATGGAGAAATCTGGTTTGCCAGGGCATACGAGCTAAGTGGGTATGGATGTAGGGCGGAGCTCCTATGTCCTGGCAGACGCCTTTCCCCTCCATTTTTTTTTTTGGCAGAGATTTTTTCATCCACATTGATCGATGCGAATGAAGAAATCTGTGCCGTTCATTTTTTTCTTTCAGCCCAGAGGCTGAACGGAAAAAAAAATCTCATTACCTGTATGCTCAATATAAGGAGAATAGCAGAAACTCCTAATGCTGGCCATACATGTAATGATTGCGGAGACCCTCAAATGCCAGGGCAGTACAAACACCCCACAACTGACCCCATTTTGGAAAGAAGACACCCCAAGGTATTTGCTGAGGGGCATATTGAGTCCATGAAAGATTTAAATTTTTGTCCTAAGTTAGCGGAAAGTGAGACTTTGTGAGAAAAAAAAAAAAAAAATCAATTTCCGCTAACTTATGAAAAAAAAAAAAAATTCTATGAACTTGCCAGGCCCCTCATTGGATACCTTGGGGTGTCTTCTTTCCAAAGTGGGGTCACATGTGGGGTATTTATACTGCCCTGGCTTTTTAGGGGCCCTAAAGCGTGAGAAGAAGTCTGGGATCCAAATGTCTAAAAATGCCCTCCTAAAAGGAATTTGGGCCCCTTTGCGCATCTAGGCTGCAAAAAAGTGTCACACATCTGGTATCGCCGTACTCAGGAGAAGTTGGGCAATGTGTTTTGGGTGTCATTTTACATATACCCATGCTGGGTGAGATAAACATCTTGATCAAATGCCAACTTTGTATAAAAAAATTGGAAAAGTTGTCTTTTGCCAGGATATTTCTCTCACCCAGCATGGGTCGATGTAAAATGACACCCCAAAACACATTCCCCAACTTCTCCTGAGTACGGCGATACCAGATGTGTGACACTTTTTTGCAGACAAGGTGGGCAAAGGGGCACATATTCCAAAGTGCACCTTTCGGATTTCGCAGGCCATTTTTTACACATTTTGATTGCAAAGTACTTCTCACACATTTGGGCCCCTAAATTGCCAGGGCAGTATAACTACCCCACAAGTGACCCCATTTTGGAAAGAAGACACCCCAAGGTATTCCGTGAGGGGCATGGCGAGTTCCTAGAATTTTTTATTTTTTTGTCGCAAGTTAGTGGAATATGAGACTTTGTAAGGAAAAAAGAGAAAAAAAAAAAAAAATCATCATTTTCCGCTAACTTGTGACAAAAAAAAAAAAATTCTAGGAACTCGCAGTGCCCCTCACGGAATACCTTGGGGTGTCTTCTTTCCAAAATGGGGTCACTTGTGGGGTAGTTATACTGCCCTGGCAATTTAGGGGCCCAAATGTGTGAGAAGTACCTTGCAATCAAAATGTGTAAAAAATGGCCTGCAAAATCTGAAAGGTGCACTTTGGAATATGTGCCCCCTTGCCCACCTTGGCAGCAAAAAAGTGTGACACATCTGGTATCGCCGTACTCAGGAGAAGTTGGGGAATGTGTTTTGGGGTGTCATTTTACATATACCCATGCTGGATGAGAGAAATATCTTGGCAAAAGACAACTTTTCCCTTTTTTTTATACAAAGTTGGCATTTGACCAAGATATTTTTCTCACCCAGCATGGGTATATGTAAAATGACACCCCAAAACACATTCCCCAACTTCTCCTGAGTACGGCGATACCAGATGTGTCACACTTTTTTGCTGCCAAGGTGGGCAAAGGGGCACATATTCCAAAGTGCACCTTTTGGATTTCACCGGTCATTTTTTACACATTTTTATTGCAAAGTACTTCTCACACATTTGGGCCCCTAAATTGCCAGGGCAGTATAACTACCCCACAAGTGACCCCATTTTGGAAAGAAGACACCCCAAGGTATTCTGTGAGGGGCATGGTGAGTTCCTAGAATTTTTTATTTTTTGTCGCAAGTTAGTGGAATATGAGACTTTGTAAGAAAAAATAAAAAAAATAAAATCATCATCATTTTCCGCTAACTTGTGACAAAAAATAAAAAGTTCGATGAACTCACTATGCCCATCAGCGAATACCTTAGGGTGTCTACTTTCCGAAATGGGGTCATTTGTGGGGTTTTTCTACTGTTTGGGCATTGTAGAACCTCAGGAATCATGACAGGTGCTCAGAAAGTCAGAGCTGTTTCAAAAAGCGGAAATTCACATTTTTGTACCATAGTTTGTAAATGCTATAACTTTTACCCAAACCATTTTTTTTTTGCCCAAAATTTTTTTTTTTATCAAAGACATGTAGAACAATAAATTTGGCGAAAAATTTATATATGGATGTCGTTTTTTTTGCAAAATTTTACAGCTGAAAGTGAAAAATGTCATTTTTTTGCAAAAAAATCGTTACATTTTGATTAATAACAAAAAAGTAAAAATGTCAGCAGCAATGAAATACCACCAAATGAAAGCTCTATTAGTGAGAAGAAAAGGAGGTCAAATTCATTTGTATGGTAAGTTGCATGACCGAGCGATAAACGGTGAAAGTAGTGTAGTGCAGAAGTGTAAAAAGTGCTCTGGTCATGAAGGGGGTTTCACCTAGCTGGGCTGAAGTGGTTAAAGGATTGAACATTGACTTATAGGATAGCTGCCTTACATCTGGTGGTATTAGAGGCAGAACTTGTTAAGAGCTCATTTACATCAATTTCTTTCCAATTACAGTTGTGTTCAAAATAATAGCAGTGTTTAAAAAAAGTGAATAAAGCTCAAAATCCTTCTAACAGCTTTTATTTCCATACACACAAATGCATTGGGAACACTACACATTATATTCCAAATCAAAACATGAAGAAAAATATATAAAATTTGTGTTGTTCCTCAAATTTTTTTTTAAGAAAAGTGAATATTAGACTGTTCAAAAATATAGCAGTGTTTGTATTCTTCTTTACAAACTCAAACATTCAATATATAAACTGAAATTATTTTGAAGATGTTGCTTTGAATCACTGAACCAATATTTAGTTGTATAACCACTGTTTCTGAGAACTGCTGTACATCTGTGTTGTATGGAGTCAACCAACTTCTGGCACCTGTGACCAGGTATTCCAGCCCAGGATGATTGGACTACATTCCACAGTTCTTCTCTATTTCTTGGTTTTGCCTCAGAAACTGCATTTTTGATGTCACCCACAAATTTTCTATTGGATTAAGATCCGGGGATTGGGCCGGCCACTCCATAACGTCAATCTTGTTAGTCTGGAACCAAGATGTTGCACGTTTACTGGTGTGTTTGTGGTCGTTGTCTTGTTGGAACACCCATTTCAAGGGCATTCCCTCTTCAGCATAAGGCACCATGACCTCTTCAAGTATTCCGATGTATTCAAACTGATCCATGATCCCTGGTATGAGATAAATAGGCCCAACATCGTAGCATGAGAAACATCCCCATATCATGATGCTTGTGCCACCATGCTTAACTGTCTTCACAGTGTACTGTGGCTTGAATTCAGTGGTTGGGGGTCGTCTGACAAACTGTCTCCGGCCAATAGACCCAAAAAGAACAATCTTACTTTCATCATTCCACAAAATGTCTCTTTAGGCCAGTCAATGTGCTCTTTGGCAAATTGTAACCTCTTCAGCACATGTCTTTTTTTCAACAGTGGGACTTCACATAGGTATCTTCTAATTGTAACAGTACTCACAGGTAACTTTAGACCTTCTTTGATCTTCCTGGAGCTGAGTCCTTGCCATTTTGGCTATTCTTCTATCCATTCGAATGGTAGTTTTTTCGCTTTCTTCTACGTCTTTCAGGTTTTGGTTGCCATTTTAAAGCATTTGCGATCATTTTAGCTGAGCAGCCTATCATTTTCTGCACTTCTTTATATGTTTTCCCCTCTCCAATCAACTATTTAATCAAGGTACGCTGTTCTTCTGAACAATGTCTGGAACGACCCATTTTCCTCAGAATTTCAGAGAAATGCACTGTAACCAGCATGTACAACATTTGTTGCCTTCCTTCATTAAATAAGGGGAATAATTGCCATCTGTTTTAAAAAGAATGAATGACCTCACTCATTGAACTCCACACTGCTATTATTTTGAACATGCCCCTTTTAATAAGTGATTGAATTGCACAGAATCAGCAGCATGCATTTCATGATTGTTGGGTCTGTTGGATTTATATTACTCTACTACACCTGCTAGTAAATTATTTGCCATGTAGAAATATCATTTCTACCAAAAACAGTGATTGATCAGGTTAGTGATGTTTGACTGCTATTATTCTGAACACAACTGTATATAGTAAAAAAAAAATACTCACTTGCTTAATAATTGTGCACACAGTATAAATGGTGGCACAACAACTTTTAAGGCCAAGAAGCATAGTGCTATTTTATTGCTGTCAAAATGAAACTTATCAGAGCTTTTTATAACTTATAAGAACATTATAACACAATGGGGATAAAACATGACCAATAAATGTAAGCCAAAGCCATGAAACCAAAGTAAACTTGACATGACGTGAAAAGTAAACTGCTTATAGAATATGTGATAATGCACTTGTGCGTTCTCCAGTCAATCATTGAAGGTTTCATTCTATTCATTAAATTCAACTTAAATGGGAAGTAAGGAAAATGTGAACCCTAGAAAACAGATTGTTTATTTCACATCTCAGGTTGTGGCCGGGGGAGATGTGAGCGTGGTCACTGGTCACCAACAGGAACATGTGGGCACAGCAGTTAGCTTTTCTGGACTTGCTTCAAGCAGCATATTGCAAGATGATTTGGGGTAGGTATTATCTGACACAGGACACTCATATTCTACTTCCATACTCTAGCATTTGTTAAAATCTATCATCTTAGCCTACTTTCACACTAGTGTTTTTTGCGGATCCGTCATGGATCTGAAAAAACGCTTCTGTTACAATAATACAACCGCATGCATCCGTCATGAACGGATCCGGTTGTATTATGTCTTCTATGACGGATGGATTACATGTAATGTCTTAAAATACGTGAACTCTTCTTGACATATACTCAAAAGGAGGCCAGTACCATCAGGCAGTGTCTTCTTAACCCCTCAGTAGAATAGTTATGCAATAACATACATTGAATTTATTGCCCTGACATTTTATTTTAATGTTCTAGTTGTATGCGAGGTGACCTCCTTACATACCTTACTGTCTGTGGTTCAGATTATTTAGGATTTTTTTTCCATTGCTACATAAATCCATACAACCAGATCATAAAGTTTACATCTGGACCAATGTAGAGGTGAGGTTTAGATGTAGCTGTTCCAGCAATTTAACCTGTTAGGATTTGCATCTGAAAACCTAATTGCAACTTTATTTACTTCGGTTTCCTCTGATACTGATTTTTTTATATTTTTTTATCTAAGTTAGTCTACCTGCGCATTGTGTGGATTACGCATCATTTTTCTACATGGATTTTTGTGTAGGAAATCTGCAACGTGATACAGTACCAGCAAAGTTAAAAGGGGTTGTCCGAGTTTAGAGCTGATCTCTACATCTCTTTTTTATCCAGGCAGCCCATCTGAGTGGAGCTTCGGAGCATTTCATGCTCTGATGCTCTCCCTTTCTCTGTGCTGATTCGCGCAGGGCAAGGACTTTTTCATTAGATCCAGTGACATACCGGGTCCCTGCTTGGTGGAGGCTTCCGCCTAGCAGTGGGCCTGGTGATGTCACCGGCACTGATGAGCGGGCGTTAGCGCTGCCCTAGCCTGTAAAACAGACTAGGGCAGCGCTAAAGTCCTCCCATTAGTGTCGGTGACATCACTGGCAACACTGCTAGGTGGAAGCCTCCGCCTAGCAGTGAACAAATGTTAACAAAAAAGCCCTTGCCCTGCGTGATACAGCTGAACCAGTGAAAATGTGCTAGAGTTTTTAGAGTACAGGTCATCTCAATGCGACATTACACAAACAAGGAACTATAAGTAAGTTCTCAAGTATTCAACCTCTTTAGTGTACATTTTAGCAGATGTAGAACTAAACACTGCAATGTACATAGTATTCTTGCATAGGGTATACATGATGTGTTGAACCTAACCATCCTAATTCTAATGTGTACATTCCTATTAGGCCTCCTCAGTACAAGACAATCATTCTCGAGAGAGGACCAGACGGACTGGGCTTCAGTATTGTCGGGGGTCATGGGAGTCCACATGGTGACCTCCCCATTTATGTGAAGACTGTTTTTAGCAAGGTAAACAGAAAACCATCCCTAATACTGTGTACATTAGGGTCACAGCCTCTATATTTTTCTTGTGTAAAAACCTAGTGCGTGAGCCACTGGGGGAGATTTATCAAAACAGGTGTAAAGTAGAACTGGCCCCTCTGGTCGTCTGCACGATCTGAATCTGAAAATCAAAAAGGGAAATGGGGTGAAAATTGGAGGTGGATAGAAGTAGGGTGGCTATATCTGACCATTTACCTTTCTTCATATAATTTGCCACAGTTTTGTTTATGTATTACTCTGACATGTTTGCCATCCTTTATTGCAGGGGGCAGCCTCTGAAGACGGTCGCCTGAACAGAGGGGACCAGATCATTGCTGTGAATGGACAGAGCTTGGAAGGTGTGACTCATGAGGAAGCAGTTGCTATCCTGAAGAGGACGAAAGGAACGGTTACGCTTACTGTGCTGTCCTGAGCTCTCTACCGTCACCTTTCAGGGCCCATTTGTGTCCCCTCAGCACTTTCCCCTGTGAAAGTACATAAAGTTGTAGGACCCCTACTATAGGTCAGCCGTGTGTCTGGGAGAATGTTTACCTAGCTGCTGTCATTTAACACACCGATTTACATTGCAGAGACAAATGAGTACGTTATAGCGTATTCAGCTGAATGACTCCTGGAGGCCAAGTTCTAATAGCTCTTTCTTTAACCACAAAGGAAGTATTTTAATAGCGTAGATCTACTATGCTTAGAACAAATGTGTGAAGAGCATGGAACTTGGCAACAGAACAGGTCAAGAAAATGGCTTTCTCTCCAAAAACAAACAAGCTGTAGATTTACGTCTATTTTTCTAGTTGCTGTGTTTGACTGTGCTTTCATGTCTTTTGTACCACTGACTTGCTGCTATATGGCCTGTGAACAAATGAATGTTTTGCGTTTTAGTGTCTGAGTGTACACTGGAAAAATGAAGATTTATTTTACCATAATTTTATTATAAAATCTATATTTTCTGTTGGCCAAAATAGGTTGCATTTAGATTTAAGGATTCCAACTTCTCCTATACAAATCTATCGCTGAGATTTCCCCTATACTAGTAGTCTGCTGTGCAGATGTGGCTATCAGCCATGCAGAGTTCAGTATCTTCTCAGAAGCAAAGCTTGGTATTGTGGTTTGATCCCCTAGTTGCCCATACCATAATAGTAAAGTCAGCGGGACTGGCAAACTAGCTTATGAGCATAAGGGTGTGCAGGCTCTTCCCTGATGTGGGGGAGGGGTGGGAGGAGTTCAGGCATGGAACATTTGAATGCCCTATCCTTTTTGTTCTCAAGTGAGATACATTGCCTCCAGAGGCATCTCTAGCTGTGGCTTGCTTTTCCTCTTTGTTATTGGGTGAGGGTCGGGGGGGATTAGTCAATTGACCGTGCATGGGCACCTTAAGTAATGACCCCTTCTTAATGTATTATGTTTTGGGTGTTTCATTATCTAATGTAGTGTCTCTAAATTTTATTGCTAATGGAGAAACCCTAAACATGTTTCTGCTCCTGTTGAATCCCTACTACTAGTCCAACCTGAAAGAAACTGGTGTAGAGGTGAGGTAGGCATTCTGTATTCCAACTGAGATTTCCTGCCCCTATGCCAAGCTTCTTTAGACAGACTCAAGTCTTGTTTTTGTATGTTCTAAAGAACCCTGACTTGGGAAACCACTGTCTACAATAGGTTACAGTAGGGAATGTGTCACCAACTTGTTTGTGCTAGTTAAAACCATAGAACAACTTACAGCCTTTTTTTTTCTCATCTGTTTTTAATTTCTGAGTACAGATTTTTTTATTCTATTTCCTGAACATTATTTTGGAGGTTGCCAACTTGACTAAGCTGTTCTTAACAGCATTTAGAAAGCATTTAAAGAATTGCTTTACGGCAGCTCCATGGTCCATAAACACAATGGTCAGGTGGGGACCTCATTGACTTCTATAGGAGAGTTTTCTAGACGTGGTCTGTGACCTGTGCAGGGATCATTGTACAGGGAGGGAATAGATAAGCATCAGCAATCACCTGTTGTGAATGGTGGATCATGTGTTATCTGTACACAGAGTTGATGTATGCCATTATAAACCTGCCTGTAATGATAAGCAGATAACTGCACTGTTATCTGTATCTGTACAGACCAAGGAGGTGCACCTGTTAGGTCTAATGGCCAGAGCAAAAACTATAGGATTTTATGGTTTTTATTGACATATAGATATTGACATGGAAAATTAAAAATAACATCACCCAATTTTTTTTAAAAATACGTTAAACATAAAAACCTGATGGGTCCTTTTCTGATGACACATTCCCTTTAACTGTGAGTTAAGGTTTTAACGACATCGAAAACAGGTCAGATGCTATATATATGTGTATATTATATAGAGGTGTGTGTGTGTGTGTATATGTGTGTGTGTATATATATATATATATATATATATATATATATATACACACACACACACACAGCATGTCATACAAAGGACAGTATTGAAGCATGGCCTCAACAGTCATAATGTGAAGGAAATGTTTTAAGTTGTTAAATGTTATTGAAAGACATTTAGTGGAAAGTGTCTTTCAGCAAACAAAAAAAAAAAAAAAAGCTTTTCAGTATTAAAAATGAAAGTCCGTTTTAGACGACAGAAGAATCTCAGCACCTACACCCAATGTAGTTATGTGGCAGACAAGACGTGGAGCTGTTCCGCCTGGCAATGTCAGATCACTATATCAGTTGTTAACATAGTCAGATTTCTCTGGGGAACAATCACTCTCTTTGTACTGTACATTAGGGAATGTCAAAGATTTATACATATCTTATCGGTTACGCCTGACACTAACCTTCATTCCCTGAATGCCTCAGGCTGTAGGCTTTTCAGCAACAAGTTTTCTTTTTCTATAAGTTTCTGAAATATCCGACACACTAGCTTTTGTGCCTTTGTGTGCTTTATAGATTTATTGCTAGAGCGTTAAACAATCTGTATTTGATGGCAAAAAGTCTCCACTCACAGTATTAAAACATAGCACATGCTTTAGTAAACTATTGGGGAAAAAGTGAAACACTAATATTTTACTGATTGTCTACCCTTTTTAACATTGTGCCTTTTTTAGATCCAGGATTCTGAGAAAAGTTCCTCCTCTGCATAGTTATCGAATTCCCTCTCCAAGTCTTCTGCATAGTTATAGACCTCATAAAATGTAGCTCTTAAATCGAACCTGTCACCATGAAAATGCAGCTTGCAGGAGGAGCTGAGCAGATTGAAATATAGCTTGTTGGTAGACAATTCTGGAAAACTTGTCATTTATTCCCCTGAATCTTTTCTTCTGGGCTTTAAGAGTCACTGTACTTTTACACAACTTCATTTCATAGAAAATGGAGTAACTACCAAACTTCTATATCACTTCATTTAAAAATATGCCTGCATTCAGGCATAAAAAAAAGTTGTAAAGTCATGGCCACCTAAATTGCAGCCCGCTGTCTGTTGTCAGGCAAGATGCATCCCCAGTCACGGAGACTCAGAAGACAGCATTTGAGACTATTACATAGCTTTTGAAGATTATAGGAGTTTGTGTATGTAAGTGGGATTTCCCCCTGTGAGCTTCGGAGCAACATACACAAGTGTGAAGTAAGGGAAAGACGTGACAGCAGTAGAGTGCTGGCAGATTTCACAGACTGGATACACACCTCTGCTTCTGAATAGATGGATCTAGCTGTGCAACTGAAACAGAGAATAATAGGGCTGAAAAAAACTTTAGGGAAGCCCAAGAAAGACCTGTTCACAGTTATGATTGTACAAAGAAGCACAGCCATTATGCAAACTTAAAAAAAATAATTCAGTCCAGTGGACACTCCTTGTCCAGTAACTGACACACCAGCAATTCTACCAATCACTGAGAATGAACTGCCCACATCACTACTAAGCTCAAAATAAGAGAAGGTTCAAATTAATAAATTACATTATTTTGTAAAATCTTTTCCCACAAAACTGTAACTGTGTATCAATCAGGCTTATGCCCTCCTGCTCGATAACTTGCTGCTTGCGGAATTGCATTGCATTTTAGAGCTTAAAAATATTATATTTGGTGATGAACATTCACTTAAAAAAATAAAAAAAAATTCCACCATCTCCCCCCCCCTTTCTTTATACCCCAAAGCAGGATACAGATGTATCTGTAAAGGACTTTTTTCATATACTGCAGTTTATCTTTGCTCATACAGGCTGAAGGAGCCAAAGTGAATGATCCCTTTTTGTTTACTTAAAGGGGTTTTGCCATCACATACAATGAGGGCATATCGCTAGGATATGCCCCCATTGTCTGATACAACGAGAACGGAGTGGGGAAATTAATGTAGGGCACACTGCGCATGTGCAGCCGTCCTCCATTCATTTCAATGGGGCCGCCGAAAGTAGCCGAGAGCTGTCTTGGCTATTTCCATCTGCCCCATAGAAATGAATGGGAGCAGAGGCCATGCATGCGCTCCGATTCACTTGTATGGGAGCATCGCTTGGTGGTGGACGGACCCCGGAAAATCCAGGGTCCTTCAGCCAAAGCTCTCCCCGCTCCCTTCTCCTTGTAGGTGTGGGTCCCAACTCTCACCTATCAGACAATGGGGGCATATCTTAGCGATATGCCCCCATTGTATGTGATGGGAATACCCCTTTATTGTCTACATGACGTGGGTGCTAGGCTACACCTTGATGCAGATTAAGTAGTAGATCTGGTTTGAATTCTTCCGAGATGTTTACAGCTTGAGGAAACGTGGTAGTTTTCTGGATTTGATCAATTATGTTGAGGCTAGTTTCACATTAGTGCTTAACATCTACCGGAGATGTATAGATCTGGCACTTCTGGAAGCTGCCTGAAGGCCCACCAGACCCAATAACTATAATAGAGACCGGCAGTGGAACATGCCAAGATTTAGCCTGACTAAAACCGCAATTTCTCAGGTTGTGGCCGGATCTCCACCAGTTCCATTATGGTTATTGCGGCCGGCGGGCCTTCAGGCAACTTCTGGCAGTGCCGGATCTTGATATCTCCGACAGGCTGCTCCCTTCCGGACAAGCCTGCAGGAGATGTTAGGCTAGTTTCACACACACGCATTGGGTGTGCTTAAGAGTATTATTTCTTTCTTATACTGTCTGCAAAAGTGGGATTATCCTAATAAAGAATGGCCCTCCAGCACTACAGTAAACATAAAAATTGTCACTTATTTAAAAGCATCAGGGGCAGCACCAGTAGACACATTTCAAACAAAGATAGACTTGTTCTTAGTTATAGCTCATGTACATTTTTAAGTAAATCATTAGTCTTGTATTGATTATTGTAAGGTCTGATGGTTTTTTATCTCTTAACTTAGATATGCAGTATCCTGCCAATTGGCAAAAGCCACCACTGAAAGAAGAAATATTACTCTTACAGCTAGGGTTTGGGGCTTTTAGTCTCTTTTGTGGCTTTTTACCATGGCTCCATACTGGTGGGGAGAATTGTATTTACTTTGGTTATAACCACTGAAGCAGAACCAGAGGTTTGGTGCCCCTGTTCTAAAGAATCAAGAGTGTTCTTAGTTCAATAATGACCTATTTCTTTTACTAGAATATGTGCATATCTATGATATAACTGTGGCTGAAACCTGTCAAGTATTCTATAGATATAAAAAGACTAAAGAAATGTGCATAGAATTTTCTAGAAGATCTCAGGATAATGATAAACGGACCAAATGTTACATCCCAGATGTACATACAGTCCTTTTAAACCTAGTCATGGAGGTCAGCCCTCGGCAACCAGATTTTCTCTTCCCCTCTCTGAATCTTGACCCTTTAGCTCTAACATTGTGAAAATCTTCTCTACTGTCCCACCCTTAACATCCTAACCACATTTTGTCATTGTTTGGTCTGAACTTTATTTTGTTGTCCTACAGTAACAAGTGTTTTTAGAAAGTCTGTTACATTGCTCAAAATTCCTTCCATAAATTTGAAAGATAACATGCTGGCTACCTGCTACCGCCACTAGAAGTTCACTACATATTGTCCTATCAGTGAGTTTAAGGGAATTTCTAGGGATTAAATATTGATGACCAATCCTCAGGATAAGTTAACAATATCAGATTGGTGGAAGTCCAACTCCTGGCACCCCTGACGATCTTCTGTTTGAAGGGGTTGGACGAGTGCTGCGTCCTCTTCATAGTATACTAAGCACAACAGTGTGTAGCTGCTGTGCTTGGTATTCAATGCAATCCTATACATTTGAATCAGACAGAGCTGCTTAAAGGTCGTGTAACCGATGGGTGTCGCACGCCAAGGAAGAGGCCACAGCACTCACCCGAGCGCTTCAGCTCCTTTCAAAAGCTGATTGGCATGAGCGCTGAGAGTCAAACCAAATATTAGTGGCCATCAATTCAGCATGGGCACCCTACACCCCCGCCAAAGTAGTTCTGGCACTGGAACAGCACAGCTCCAGAAATTGTGTACTGGACGGAGCTGGTTATTACAGTACTGCTTCCATTGAAGGAAATGTAACCTGCTACATCCACTACACAGTGTGTAGTTCTGGGAACTAGTGTCAGAACAGCTGATCTGTGGAGGTGCAGGGTGTTGTACCCCAGCCAATGTGATATTGATTGCCTATCTCAGGGATAGGCCATCAGTATTAAAATCCTGAACAGCCCTTTTAACATATGATAGCATGTAGTTAGCTCCCATGCACCCTTTAGTTGTGGCTGCCATATTATGGCAAGACAGGGGATTTTAAGCTCTGTATTGGTGGAAAAAAAGTTGTATTATATATTAAGAAATTACTGAGCACATCATTTAGAGCCTAATAAAATGTAAAAAAAATGCTGGGTGGAGCTTTACTTTACTTTAAAGGGGTTTTACGGGTTCAGAGTTGAACCCGGACATGCCTCCATTTTCACCCCGGCAGCGCCCCTGACTTGAGCATCGGAGCAGTTCATGCTCCGATACTCTCCTTTGCCCTGCGTTAAATCGCGCAGGGCAAAGGCATTTTTAGGAATTCCGGTGACGTACCGGGGCTCTCCATGGGGCTGCCATGGCACTGATGGGCGGGATTTAGCGCTGCCCTAACCAGTAAAACTGCTAGCGCAGCGCTAAAGCCCGCCCATTAGAGCCGGTGACGTCACCGAACACACTGCATGGCGGAAGCTTCCGCTCAGCAGTGTTATTGAAAACAAAAGAGACCTTGCCCTGCGCGATGTAGCGCAGGGCAAGGGAGTGCATCGGACCATGAGATGCTCCGATGCTAGCCTCGGGGGGCTGCCTGGGTAAAAAATAAGGGTATGTCCGGGTTCAGCTCTGAACCCGGACAACCCCTTTAAGGTTGTATCCAGTTATTATATATGATTGTTGTCATTTTCTATAGATGCAGAACAGAGTCTGTACTTAAAGGGATTGTCCAAGATTAGATTGGAAGGTTAGCTTTTGTTTAAAAAACAAACAAACTGTGGCACTCTTGTCCATTCATTTCCTCGTACTGTAGCTCCTCTCCATTGAAATGCTGAACGGCAATACCAGAGGCAACCCATGGATATGAATGAAGTGCATACCTTTGTTATTAATTCTGAAGAACTCCTTTAACTGTATTGATCCCACACACCTTCAGTGTTATTAATTCTTCAGTATTTACACTCAAATATGAAGGAAGCTCTGGCTTATACTAGTTTCCCCTTGTAATCAATCCTTGTGGAGGTCTCCGGACTCCCAGATGAGTATTTCCTGTTATTTACTTTTGGGTTGCTCTGTTTAGTAACAATAGATGTGGCTGGTGGTTGGCAGCGCCAGATCTCTTCTCACTGTTGTGGAGATACACTGCCAGCCAGGGAGGGGCAGCTGGAGAATTATTATTTTTTCCATAGGGGTCATGAAGGAAATGAGCAGGGATTTTATGTCTCCCTAGTGGAGATTTTCCATTTGACATTCTATTACCCATGCAACTTTTTTCCTACAGAAATGTATTTTATTAGTTCACATGTATGTCGTGTTTATTCTGTATGACATTTCACATGTTCTTTAGTTGTCACTTTAAGTATTTTTAGATAATTGTACAGATATTTTCTTACTACTGTCAAGTTAAACACATGTTAAGACCACTGTTTGCTTTACCTAGAACACAATAAAGATGCACCTAAGTTACAACTGATGTGTCTGTGATTTCTGAAAAGAGCTTTGCCCAGTATGTACATGGAATATTTATATTGCTTAGAATAGGATTGTGGCGCTAGATTGTAACATTCTAAAGATTTCTTACTTTAAAGGGTTTATCCGTTAATTAATATTGATGACATATCTTTAGGATAGGTTATCAATATCAGATCTGCGGGGGTCCAACACCTGGGATCCCCACCGATCAGCTGTTAGAAGCCGGCATCGCAACCTCTTCCTAGGCCATGTGACATCACACTACATCGGTCACATGGCCTAGTTGCAGCTCAGCCCCATACAAGTTAATGGGGTTGAGCTGCAACACCAAGCACAGCCGCTGTACTATGTATTGCACTGTCCTCGGAGACATGCCCGGAGCAGTCTTCGCTCACCAGAGCTCCAGCAAGCGCAGCGGCTCCCTGTAACAGCTGATCGGCTGGGGTGCGGGACTCCGACCTAAGCTGATCTGATAATGATGACCTATCCTGATAATTTTGCAACTTTCCCATTCTTGGATAACCCCTTTAACCACTCCAGGACCGCCGTACGCAGGATTGCATCCTGCCGGCGGCCCTGCTCTTCTGGGTGGACGCATATACGCGTCCTCCCGCGAGAGCCGAGATTTCCTGTGAACGCGCGCACACAGGCGCGCGCGCTCACAGGAACGGAAGGTAAGCGAGTGGATCTCCAGCATGCCAGCGGCGATCGCTCGCTGGCAGGCTGGAGATCCGAATTTTTTAACCCCTAACAGGTATATTAGACGCTGTTTTGATAACAGCGTCTAATATACCTCCTACCTGGTCCTCTGGTGGTCCCTTTTGTTAGGATCGACCACCAGAGGACACAGGTAGGTCAGTAAAGTCGCACCAAACACTACACTACACTACACCCCCCCCCCGTCACTTATTAACCCTTTATGAACCCATGATCACCCCATATAAACTCCCTGATCACCCCCCTGTCATTGATCACCCCCCTGTCAGGCTCCGTTCAGACGTCTGTATGATTTTTACGGATCCACGGATACATGGATCGGATCGGCAAAACACATGCGGACGTCTGAATGGAGCCTTACAGGGGGGTGATCAATGACAGGCGGGTGATCACGCATATACACTCCCTGATCACCCCCTGTCATTGATCACCCCCCTGTCATTGATCACCCCCCTGTAAGGCTCCATTCAGACGTCCGCATGTGTTTTGCGGATCCGATCCATGTATCCATGGATCCGTAAAAATCATACGGACGTCTGAATGGAGCCTTACAGGGGGGTTATCAATGACGGGGGTGATCACCCATATACACTCCCTGATCACCCCCTGTCATTGATCACCCCCCTGTAAGGCTCCATTCAGACGTCCGCATGATTTTTACGGATCCATGGATACATGGATCGGATCCGCAAAACACATGCGGACGTCTGAATGGAGCGTTACAGGGGGTGATCACCCATATACACTCCCTGATCACCCCCCTGTCATTGATCACCCCCCTGTAAGGCTCCATTCAGACGTCCGCATGTGTTTTGCGGATCCGATCCATGGATCCGTAAAAATCATGCGGACGTCTGAATGGAGCCTTACAGGGGGGGTGATCAGTGACAGGGGGGTGATCACCCTGATCACCCCCTGTCATTGATAACCCCCCTGTAAGGCTCCATTCAGACGTCCGCATGTGTTTTGCGGATCCGATCCATGGATCCGTAAAAATCATGCGGACGTCTGAATGGAGCCTTACAGGGGGGTTATCAATGACAGGGGGGTGATCAGGGAGTCTATATGGGTGATCACCCCCCTGTCATTGATCACCCCCCTGTAAGGCTCCATTCAGACGTCCGCATGTGTTTTGCGGATCCGATCCATGGATCCGTAAAAATTATACGGACGTCTGAATGGAGCCTTACAGGGGGGTGATCAATGACAGGGGGGTGATCAGGGAGTCTATATGGGTGATCACCCCCTGTCATTGATCACCCCCCTGTCATTGATCACCCCCCTGTAAGGCTCCATTCAGATATTTTTTTTGGGCACAAGTTAGCGGAAATTTTTTGTTTGTTTTTGTGTTTTGTTTTTTCTTACTAAGTCTCATATTCCACTAACTTGTGTCAAAAAA
This sequence comes from Bufo gargarizans, assembly GCF_014858855.1. NCBI lineage: Eukaryota > Metazoa > Chordata > Amphibia > Anura > Bufonidae > Bufo > Bufo gargarizans. The sequence goes on from NC_058080.1 coordinate 443,783,383, forward strand.
TAAAATCTCACATGATCTCACCATACCCCTCACGGAATCCAAATGCGCAAACATTTTTAGACATTTATATTCCAGACTTCTTCTCACGCTTTAGGGCCCCTAAAAAGCCAGGGCAGTATAAATACCCCACATGTGACCCCATTTCGGAAAGAAGACACCCCAAGGTATTCGCTGAGGGGCATATTGAGTCCATGAAAGATTGAAATTTTTGTCCTAAGTTAGCGGAAAGTGAGACTTTGTGAGAAAAAAAACAAAAAAAATCAATATCCGCTAACTTATGCAAAAAAAAAATAATTTCTAGGAACTCGCCAGGCCCCTCATTGAATACCTTGGGGTGTCTTCTTTCCAAAGTGGGGTCACATGTGGAGTATTTATACTGCCCTGGCTTTTTAGGGGCCCGAAAGTGTGAGAAGAAGTCTGGGATCCAAATGTCTAAAAATGCCCTCCTAAAAGGAATTTGGGCCGCTTTGCGCATCTAGGCTGCAAAAAAGTGTCACACATGTGGTATCGCCGTACTCAGGAGAAGTTGGGCAATGTGTTTTGGGGTGTCATTTTACATATACCCATGCTGGGTGAGAAAAATATCTTGGTCAAATGCCAACTTTGTATAACAAAATGGGAAAAGTTATCTTTTGCCAAGATATTTCTCTCACCCAGCATGGTTATATGTAAAATGACACCCCAAAACACATTCCCCAACTTCTCCTGAGTACGGCGATACCACATGTGTGACACTTTTTTGCAGCCAAGGTGGGCAAAGGGGCACACATTCCAAAGTGCACCTTTCGGATTTCACAGGCCATTTTTTACAGATTTTGATTGCAAGGTACTTCTTACACATTTGGGCCCCTAAATTGCCAGGGCAGTATAACTACCCCACAAGTGACCCCATATATGGATGTCGTTTTTTTTGCAAAATTTTACAGCTGAAAGTGAAAAATGTCATTTTTTTGGCAAAAAAATCGTTCCATTTCGATTAATAACAAAAAAGTAAAAATGTCAGCAGCAATAAAATACCACCAAATGAAAGCTCCATTAGTGAGAAGAAAAGGAGGTAAAATTCATTTGGGTGGTAAGTTGCATGACCGAGCGATAAACGGTGAAAGGAGTGTAGTGCCGAAGTGTAAAAAGTGCTCTGGTCATGAAGGGGGTTTCAGCTAGCGGGGCTGAAGTGGTTAAAAGGAACCTGACAATTGGGAAAGATGGAAAACAGATTTAAAAGATAAGGTTCTGGTAACCTGCAGCTGCCACTAGAGGGAGTAAGGGAGCTAATTGCATACTGTATTTGTTTAATGCATTACACAGAGAGCTTCTTCTGGTGGAGGTTGCAGATAATCTGCATGTTAATTTTCATATCTGTCTATGTAAGCGACTTGGAGGTTTTTTCGGATATAAGAATGTACTTTTAAAAATTGGTCACTTTTTTTAACCTAAAAATATGATGATAGCATTGGGGAGTCTCTTTAATGTCACAAATCACTTTCAAACAGTTCACTTAAATTTTAAAGATGGATCAATTGCTCTGGCTGGCTACCTTTTTTCTTTATTTATAAATGTATAAAACATTACAATTATAATGCAATATATTTATTTTCCATTATTCCCTTCCGAAAACCTCCCACCTCCCTTACCCAAGAACTACCCAGCTGGAGAGAAAAATAGTAATAATAGAGCCATTAGTTAGGATCCCAGTCAGACCAGACTCCATTTATTGTGTTTTTTCTTATTAGCATATACAAATTTCTCATATCTTTTCACTTTATGACTGGCTACCTTGATTTACTCCCAGCCAGATATTGTGAATACCACAGAATGGTCCTGAGGGTTAGAGCAGTTGCACAGTATCTTTATAGAATCTTATAATTGATTTGGACATATTTTTAGATTGTTTGATGTTTGTGATGATATGGTCTTCAGGTTGCTTTAGTTTACTGAAGCAACCTGAGGACCATATCATCACAAACATCAAACAATCTAAAAATATGTCCAAATCAATTATAAGATTCTATAAAGATACTGTGCAACTGCTCTAACCCTCAGGACACCAACATATTCTCCTATAAATGTTTCCAATCTTATAAAATCTCCTAAAATTAGGAGCATTGCAAGTTGGAAGTAATTGTATCCTGAACCCACCACTTAGGCATCTGATATTCTCATAAATTGTTACAATAAAATGTATATATTCTGCAAAAAATAATCTACATATGAAGCCTGTATAAGTATCATTGCTATGTGTTTTGACTCCTTCCAGCAGAAGCCATTTTGGACCAAACTCCAGAGCCCCATTTTTAAAATGTGATTTGTCACTTTGTGGTAATAACTTTAAATGCTTTTTTTAGTCCAAGCAATTGTGAGGTGGTTTTGGATGACACATTTTACTCTGAGAGATTTTTTTATCTGAATTTTGCAAAAAGAAATTTAAGTTGAAGTTATCAAAATTAAAATTTCTCAGTTTTTAGGGCAAATAATCATGCCTCAGAAAATAGTTAATAATTGACATTTACCAAATTTTCAAAACACATGTTTTTAGGGACGAGTTCAGTTCTGTAGTTGCTTTGATGGGCCCATATAACAGAAACCCCCCCATTTTAAAACCTGCATCCCTTAACCACCTCCGGACCGCCTAACGCAGATTCGCGTTCCGGAGGTGGCAGGCTGGCGCACAGTCACGCATATATGCGTCATCTCGCGAGACGCGAGATTTCCTGTGAACGCGCGCACACAGGCGCGCGCGCTCACAGGAACGGAAGGTAAGCGAGTGGATCTCCAGCATGCCAGCGGCGATCGTTCGCTGGCAGGCTGGAGATCCGAATTTTTTAACCCCTAACAGGTATATTAGACGCTGTTTTCATAACAGCGTCTAATATACCTCCTACCTGGTCCTCTGGTGGTCCCTTTTGTTAGGATCGACCACCAGAGGACTCAGGTAGGTCAGTACAGTCGCACCAAACACCACACTACACAACACTACACTACACCCCCCCCCCCCGGTCACTTATTAACCCCTTATAAACCCCTGATCACCCATGATCACCCCATATAAACTCCCTGATCACCCCCCTGTCATTGATCGCCGCCCTGTCATTGATCACCCCCCTGTCAGGCTCCGTTCAGACGTCTGTATGATTTTTACGGATCCACGGATACATGGATCGGATCCGCAAAACGCATACGGACGTCTAAATGGAGCCTTACAGGGGGGTGATCAATGACAGGCGGGTGATCACCCATATACACTCCCTGATCACCCCCTGTCATTGATCACCCCCCTGTAAGGCTCCATTCAGACGTCCGCATGATTTTTACGGATACATGGATCGGATCCGCAAAACACATGCGGACGTCTGAATGGAGCCTTACAGGGGGTGATCAATGACAGGCGGGTGATCACCCATATACACTCCCTGATCACCCCCCTGTAAGGCTCCATTCAGACGTCCGCATGTGTTTTGTGGATCCGATCCATGTATCCATGGATCCGTAAAAAATCATGCGGATGTCTGAATGGAGCCTTACAGGGGGGGTGATCAGTGACAGGGGGGTGATCACCCTGATCACCCCCTGTCATTGATAACCCCCCTGTAAGGCTCCATTCAGACGTCCGCATGTGTTTTGTGGATCCGATCCATGTATCCATGGATCCGTAAAAAATCATGCGGATGTCTGAATGGAGCCTTACAGGGAAGGGGGGGGGTGATCAGTGACAGGGGGGTGATCCGGGAGTCTATATGGGTGATTACCCCCCTGTCATTGATCACCCCCCCCCTGTAAGGCTCCATTCAGACATTTTTTTTGGCACAAGTTAGTGGAAATTTATTTTATTTTTTTGTTTTTTCTTACTAAGTCTCATATTCTACTAACTTGTGTCAAAAAATAAAATCTCCCATGAACTCACCATACCCCTCACGGAATCCAAATGCGTAAACATTTTTAGACATTTATGTTCCAGACTTCTTCTCACGCTTTAGGGCCCCTAAAAAGCCAGGGCAGTATAAATACCCCACATGTGACCCCATTTCGGAAAGAAGACACCCCAAGGTATTCGCTGAGGGGCATATTGAGTCCATGAAAGATTGAAATTTTTGTCCTAAGTTAGCGGAAAGTGAGACTTTGTGAGAAAAAAAACAAAAAAATCAATTTCCGCTAACTTATGCAAAAAATAAAAAATTTCTAGGAACTCGCCAGGCCCCTCATTGACTACCTTGGGGTGTCTTCTTTCCAAAGTGGGGTCACATGTGGGGTATTTATACTGCCCTGGCTTTTTAGGGGCCCGAAAGTGTGAGAAGAAGTCTGGGATCCAAATGTCTAAAAATGCCCTCCTAAAAGGAATTTGGGCCCCTTTGCGCATCTAGGCTGCAAAAAAGTGTCACACATCTGGTATCGCCGTACTCAGGAGAAGTTGGGGAATGTGTTTTGGGGTGTCATTTTACATATACCCATGCTGGGTGAGAGAAATATCTTGGTCAAATGCCAACTTTGTATAAAAAAATAGGAAAAGTTGTCTTTTGCCAAGATATTTCTCTCACCCAGCATGGTTATATGTAAAATGGCACCCCAAAACACATTCCCCAACTTCTCCTGAGTACGGCGATACCAGATGTGTGACACTTTTTTGCAGCCAAGGTGGGCAAAGGGGCACACATTCCAAAGTGCACCTTTCGGATTTCACCGGCCATTTTTTACAGATTTTGATTGCAAGGTACTTCTTACACATTTGGGCCCCTAAATTGCCAGGGCAGTATAACTACGCCACAAGTGACCCCATTTCGGAAAGTAGACACCCTAAGGTATTCGCTGATGGGCATAGTGAGTTCATAGAACTTTTTATTTTTTGTCACAAGTTAGCGGAAAATGATTATTTTTCTTTTTTCCTTACAAAGTCTCATATTCCACTAACTTGCGACAAAAAATAAAAAATTCTAGGAACTCGCCATGCCCCTCACGGAATACCTTGGGGTGTCTTCTTTCCAAAATGGGGTCACTTGTGGCGTAGTTATACTGCCCTGGCAATTTAGGGGCCCAAATGTGTGAGAAGTACTTTGCAATCAAAATCTGTAAAAAAAAAATGGCCTCCAAAATCTGAAAGGTGCACTTTGGAATATGTGCCCCTTTGCCCACCTTGGCAGCAAAAAAGTGTAACACATCTGGTATCGCCGTACTCAGGAGAAGTTGGGGAATGTGTTTTGGGGTGTCATTTTACATATACCCATGCTGGATGAGAGAAATATCTTGGTCAAATGCCAACTTTGTATAAAAAAATGGGAAAAGTTGTCTTTTGCCAAGATATTTCTCTCATCCAGCATGGGTATATGTAAAATGACACCCCAAAACACATTCCCCAACTTCTCCTGAGTACGGCGATACCAGATGTGTTACACTTTTTTGCTGCCAAGGTGGGCAAAGGGGCACATATTCCAAAGTGCACCTTTCAGATTTTGCAGGCCATTTTTTACAGATTTTGATTGCAAAGTACTTCTCACACATTTGGGCCCCTAAATTGCCAGGGCAGTATAACTACCCCACAAGTGACCCCATTTTGGAAAGAAGACACCCCAAGGTATTCCGTGAGGGGCATGGCGAGTTCCTAGAATTTTTTTTTTTTTGTCGCAAGTTAGTGGAATATGAGACTTTGTAAGGAAAAAAGAGAAAAAAAAAATCATCATTTTCCGCTAACTTGTGACTTTTCCCATTTTTTTATACAAAGTTGGCATTTGACCAAGATATTTTTCTCACCCAGCATGGGTATATGTAAAATGACACCCCAAAACACATTCCCCATCTTCTCCTGAGTACGGCGATACCAGATGTGTGACACTTTTTTGCTGCCAAGGTGGGCAAAGGGGCACATATTCCAAAGTGCACCTTTTGGATTTCACCGGTCATTTTTTACACATTTTGATTGCAAAGTTCTTCTCACACATTTGGGCCCCTAAATTGCCAGGGCAGTATAACTACGCCACAAGTGACCCCATTTTGGAAAGAAGACACCCCAAGGTATTCCGTGAGGGGCATGGCGAGTTCCTAGAATTTTTTATTTTTTGTCGCAAGTTAGTGGAATATGAGACTTTGTAAGAAAAAAATAAAATAAAAAAATCATCATCATTTTCCGCTAACTTGTGACAAAAAATAAAAAGTTCTATGAACTCACTATGCCCATCAGCGAATACCTTAGGGTGTCTACTTTCCGAAATGGGGTCATTTGTGGGGGTTTTCTACTGTTTGGGCATTGTAGAACCTCAGGAATCATGACAGGTGCTCAGAAAGTCAGAGCTGTTTCAAAAAGCGGAAATTCACATTTTTGTACCATAGTTTGTAAATGCTATAACTTTTACCCAAACCATTTTTTTTTTTTTGCCCAAACATTTTTTTTTTATCAAAGACATGTAGAACAATAAATTTGGCGAAAAATTTATATATGGATGTCGTTTTTTTTGCAAAATTTTACAGCTGAAAGTGAAAAATGTCATTTTTTTGCAAAAAAATCGTTACATTTTGATTAATAACAAAAAAAGTAAAAATGTCAGCAGCAATAAAATACCACCAAATGAAAGCTCCATTAGTGAGAAGAAAAGGAGGTAAAATTCATTTGGGTGGTAAGTTGCATGACCGAGCGATAAACGGTGAAAGGAGTGTAGTGCCGAAGTGTAAAAAGTGCTCTGGTCATGAAGGGGGTTTCACCTAGCGGGGCTGAAGTGGTTAAAGGGGTTATCCATTGTCTCCAACAGCCCCCCATGTGCCCGGCCTCTCACAGGTAATATACTTACCCTTCTCCTGGTCCCCTCATCACCGCTGCTGTTTCTCCCTGTACACGGATGAAAACATCCGGTATTGGGGGGAGCAGCCAATGGCAGGCTTGAATGAGCATCCCTAGCATCGCGGGTGACACTAGGGAGGCTCTTCCCCGTCCCCGCCTGCCATTGGCTGCTCCCCTCTGACACTGATTGTTTTCATCCGTGAACAGGGAGAAGCAGGAGCGGGGTAAGTAGATCACCTGTGAGGGGCCCCTATTGGAGACGTTGGATAACCCCCTTTTGAAGTATTCAAAATGGTATTTAGAAATTTAAACATAGAAACATAGAACGGGTTATCCGAGCCTGGAAATCCCCCCCCCCCCCCTCTTTCCCCCTCATATGCCCAGGCCCCTCACACTGATTCTACTTACCTGGCTTTCTGCTCCCTGCGCCGCTCCTGGTCCCCGCATGGATGTTTTCATCCACGCACGGGGACAAGCAGCAGCCAACAGCAGGCCGTGATGGGAACAAGCCTCCCTAGCGTCGCATGTTTTCATCTGCGCAGCAGAGAGATGGAGCGGCTGCTGTGCGGGCATCAGGAGCGATGCGGGTGCCAGAGAGCGGGTAAGTATAACCTGTATGAGGTGCCTGGGCATTTTGGTGGGCAGTATAGGGGTTGGTTAACACCTTTAAATTGTGCCATTTCATAAATTTGGCACAGGCCCATGAAACCGAACCCCTTACCCCTGAATTCATAAATGAAGGTGCACCTTATGGATTTTGGGACCTTCATTTTTACAATGCTTTTCAGGCACCTAACATAAGAACCATTTCCAAAATACCCTGTTTTGGAAAACTACATCCCTAGAAGAATTCATCTAGGGATGCAGAGAGCACTTTGACCCTACATTTCTTTCATACAAGTTATTATAATCTGTCCAAAAAAATTAAAAACTATATGGTTCCAATAATATGTTGCTTTAGCTTATAATTCTCCTGTTCATAAGAAATAAGTAGAGACCAAAATTGCCCACAAACTTAATTTCACTTGAGTATGGCAATATCTAATATGTTATCATAAACTGTTTACTGGGCACACCCGAGGAATTCAGCAAGGAGTGTATTGTTAGTTTTGACCCCCACAATTTTTTTTTTTTATTATTATTATAGAATTGATCAATATTGGACTGCAAAAATGAAAATTTTGGGGCACATTTATTAACATTGGCACAGGCCTCTCCATAACTTTGGCACATCCAGCTCTAAATGCAAGACAGCTTCTGAGCGGTCTTAAATTTAGACCTTTTTCTATGCCCGAAGCAGTAGTAGAAAATGGTAAATGAGATAGGCCTGCCGGCCCGTCCACTACCACGCCCACAATTTTAGACCTGGCAGGTCGCAGTCGCACTATCTGTGCCTGAAATACACCTGATATAGACGTATTTCCGTATAATAAATGACCTCCTTTGTCTTTTTCTAGTATGTTGCTTTAGTCCCAAATTTTTTATTTTCACAAGTACCAGTAAAGAGAGTACACAAACCAAAAAACACTGTATGTGGTTATAAACTGCTGTCTGGGCAAAAAGCAGAGCTCAGAAAGGAGTGCCATTTTCATTTTGGAACATGGATTTTGGTGAAAATATTTTTCAAGAGACATAACTTTTTTTGTTAATGTTGACTGAGCTGTGTGAGGTATTTTTTATTTATTTTTATATTTTTTTTTCTTCTCTTCAGGGCATTATTATTGGTACAAATTTTAGGTGCATATGGCTTTTTGGTCACTTATGGTGGGTGAGGTGGCAGAATTTTTTTCATTATTTGTATAGGTTCCCTTTGCTGTTTAAATTACAGGTAAATTTTATTCAGTGGGTTGATACAATTTTGATACTAAATTTGTATAGGTTTCTTATGTTTTACTACTTTTGCATCATACAAAGTCTTTATTAGAAATCATATTTTATCTTTTGTGTCTCTATTCTAAGAGTCATAACTTTTTAAAAATATTTCCATTGTTGGACCTGTTGAGAGCTTGTTTTTTGTGGAACAAGCTGTAGTTTTTATTGGTGATATTTTGGGATATGTATGACTTTTTGATCACTTTTTCTTTAGTTTTTTGCAGAGCTGTGGAGTCGAGGAGTCAGAGGCAATTTTAGGTACCTGGAGTCGGCAAAAATGAATCGACTCCTACTAAATTTAAATTGGAATAAAAAAAAGCAACTTTAAATGTCCCAGTTCACAAAAAGTTATAATTAATTACTTCTCCAAGTCACGTTACTGCAAAACAAACACGTTAAGTGACCATGAAGAAGCATGTTTTTCATATGCTTCACTATATGGCACGCAACGCACTGTTAAAGAGCAGCAATACTTATACTTTTCATTGTGTTGTGTTCCGCTGTTACAGGGAACACAACGCCCATGGTTAACCTAGCCTCTCACTGATAACTGATTAAGTAAATATGTTTTTTGCAGGACTAGACACTTGTATAAGTGAAGGGAATGGATAGTCAATAGTTCAAGACTGAAGCTGTAAACCATTGGAAAAACTGCTGTCATTCAGCTAAGGCTATAAAAACTTGTAAACTCAAATTGTTAGCTTAAACTTTAAACTATCAGCACACAAAGGAAAAGGCAGCAACAGCACCATTTTTGAACTGGTAAAGTTCCTGTCCCGGATGTTTATGCCTGCTGCTACTATCCAGCCACTTGATAAAAAAAATAAAATAAAACTTTGTTTTCATTGTGTTTCTTTTGTTTAAACTGTTCAATACAGTAGACTGTTGGCTTCCTAGTCAGTAGTTCTGTGGTTATGAAATGTACAGTACAGACCAAAAGTTTGGACACACCTTCTCATTCAAAGAGTTTTCTTTATTTTCATGACTATGAAAATTGTAGATTCACACTGAAGGCATCAAAACTATGAATTAACACATGTGGAATTATATACCTAACAAAAAAGTGTGAAACAACAGAAAATATGTCATATTCTAGGTTCTTCAAAGTAGCCACCTTTTGCTTTGATTACTGCTTTGCACACTCTTGGCATTCTCTTGAGCTTCAAGAGGTATCACCTGAAATGGTTTTCACTTCACAGGTGTGCCCTGTCAGGTTTAATAAGTGGGATTCCTTGCCTTATAAATGGGGTTGGGACATCAGTTGCATTGTGGAGAAGTTAGATGGATACACAGCTGATAGTCCTACTGAATAGACTGTTAGAATTTGTATTATGGCAAGAAAAGTTAGCTAAGTAAAGAAAAACAAGTGGCCATCATTACTTTAAGAAGTGAAGGTCAGTCAGTCTGAAAAATTGGGAAAACTTTGAAAGTGTCCCTAAGCGCAGTCACAAAAACCATCAAGCGCTACAAAGAAACTGGCTCACATGCGGACTGCCCCAGGAAAGAAAGACCAAGAGTCACCTCTGCTGCGGAGGATAAGTTCATCCGAGTCACCAGCCTCAGAAATCGCAGGTTAACAGCAATTCAGATTAGAGACCAGGTCAATCCCACACAGAGTTCTAGCAGCAGACACATCTCTAGAACAACTGTTAAGAGGAGACTGTGTGAATCAGGCCTTCATGGCAGAATATCTGCTAGGAAACCACTGCTAAGGACAGACAACAAGCAGAAGAGACTTGTTTGGGCTAAAAAACACAAGGAATGGACATTAGACCAGTGGAAATCTGTGCTTTGGTCTGATGAGTCCAAATTTGAGATCTTTGGTTCCAACCACCGCGTCTTTGTGCGACACAGAAAAGGTGAACGGATGGACTCTACATGCCTGGTTGCCACCGTGAAGCATGGAGGAGGAGGTGTGATGGTGTGGGCGTGCTTTGCTGGTGACACTGTTGGGGATTTATTCAAAATTGAAGGCATACTGAACCAGCATGGCTACCACAGCATCTTGCAGCGGCATGCTATTCCCTCCGGTTTAGTTGGACCATCATTTATTTTTCAACAGGACAATGTCCCCAAACACACCTCCAGGCTGTGTAAGGGCTATTTGACTATGAAGGAGAGTGATGGGGTGCTGCGCCAGATGACCTGGCCTCCACAGTCACCGGACCTGAACCCAATCGAGACGGTTTGGGGTGAGCTGGACTGCAGAGTGAAGGCAAAAGGGCCAACAAGTGCTAAGCATCTCTGGGAACTCCTTCAAGACTGTTGGAAGACCATTTCAGGTGACTACCTCTTTAAGCTCATCAAGAGAATGCCAAGAGTGTGCAAAGCAGTAATCAAAGCAAAAGGTGGCTACTTTGACGAACCTAGAATATGACATATTTTCAGTTGTTTCACACTTTTTTGTTATGTATATAATTCCACATGTGTTAATTCGTAGTTTTGATGCCTTCAGTGTGAATCTACAATTTTCATAGTCATGAAAATAACGAAAACTCTTTGAATGAGGAGGTATGTCCAAACTTTTGGTCTGTACTGTATGTTGCCTTTCTTTCCTTCAAGGAATGTATAATTACATTCGCATATTAAATACAGAGGAGTCGGGGAGTCGGAAGTACCAAAAATTGAGGAGTCAGAGCATTTATCTACCGACTCCACAGCCCTGTTTTTTTGAGTGGTGATGGGTATAAAATCAGCTATTCAGTCATTTATTTATCTATTTTTTCATTTTTTTATATGACTTTCAATTCACAGTAATGTAAAATGCATATTTGAGTAGGTATCTAAACTGAAAAATCACTGAAGTATTAAACCTACTTTAAAACGTAACTTTTATATGACGATATTAGTAAAATAATTCCCACAAAAACAAATGTTATTTTAGATAGCTGCAAATAAATCTAGCGAAGTATAGATAGGGTATACAGTACTCCGGATACACAAATACTACACGTTAGGTCATATGTGGCCACTCATGATTAATACATATTAGGTCATATCTGACCACTCACGATTCAGACGTTCGGTGTTTGTTGATGGATATTCGCAAGGTTCCCAGATTCCCGGTCGTCTGATGTCTTGATCGTGCTGGGGATATGGTCCTTCCGGCTGTAGGTATTCCAGGGTTCAAAAGAAGGGATGTATTAGGGCGCAAAAAAATGGGAGATCTAGCCCTGCACAAATAGCTATCCCTGCCTAAAAGTGGAGATGGCCCCCGCCTAAATGCAGAAGTATCACTCCCTATTGGAACGTCCCCACTTATCGACGGCTGTACCCTGGATACTAACCCTAAAAAATTACTCCCAATTGGCAGTCCTAAATCCCGACTCGTTTCCTCTGTCACAATAGTGTGACAGGTTCATCAGGGGATGAAAACGATGTATGATGGCTTAATAGCCTAGCTAGATGCTGTTGCTGGTCATGCTAGATGAAGCAGACAGTCCAGAATGATGCTGGATACTGCTGCCCTTAAATACCCCATAGTTGGTTAGAAATTCCTTACCGGTGTGTATAATTGTTGCACACATCGCGGCGTGCGTTCCACATGGCGCCGGTTTCCTCATGAGTAAATGAGACGCATCAGCGTCATTGGATAGTGTACAGGAAGTGTTTCGCCAACTGGCGACGTCACTTCCTGTATGTGAGCCGCATCGTGGAACGCATCTTCAGTGGCGATTCAAAGTACCGGAAGTGACGATGCTTCCTGTGTATGAGACGCACATGGAACGCATCTCCGTCTATTTAAATCCACCAGATACTACACTTCCTATGTTTAATACATATATATAGCGCACTTTTGATTTATATATATATAAGGAACGCTATCAGGCACAGGCACAGTGAAGTATAATCTCTGGATATATAATTTAATATGGAACGCCACAATTAAAGATATAAACAGCTTATTTTGAGACATATTTGATAGATCTCAATAAGTATATTGGTATTTAATTATAAAAAGTATACCATTTAACCAACTATCGTCATTCCTGGGGATCAATATAACAAGGATGACCATATCTAAAATTATAGGCGGGCAAGGTGATTCGAGGGAATGCTGTCTGCATATCCATTTGGCAGTCATCATTCAAAGATACCCTATATCACCCTATAATGGATTGTGTTAGACCTCTTGCGGTCAGATATCACTTATTTTCTAACGGATAAGTTTTCATATACACAGAGGTCTTACAAGTCTCTTTTTATAACAGGCAATAACAATATATATAGTTAAATGAAACATCCAAAGGAGAGGATCTCGTTGAGGCCCAGTGGGCTCACAGTTTTTATTCTGTGGGTCCACTCCGCCTCCTTTTGTAGGATCCTCCTATCCAGGTCTCCACCTCGAGGGGAAGGGCGTACCACCTCTACCACGCAGAAATTGATGACCTTGTCTACATTGTCATGAAAATTTCTGATGTGTCGGGCAATGGCTGTGTCTTTTTTGTTCCTAATGTCCCCCAAATGGTCCCCAACCCTTCTCCTCAATTCTCTTTTAGTTTTTCCTACATACTGTAATCCGCAGATACAGTTGATCAGGTAAACCAGTCCTGAGGTTTTGAAGTTTGCGAAGTCCCTATTTGTATACATCTTGTTAGTGATGTTACTTTTAAAGTTTTTTGTTTGATGTATAAATGGACAAGCTACGCATGTACCGCAACGAAATGTGCCAAGGGGTCTTCTGTCCAGCCAGGTACCTGGTTTAGGGATGGGAGTATAGTGGCTGTGAATGAATCTGTCCCCGAGAGATCTTCCTTTTCTATATGTAATGGCTGGGTAACAAGGGAGCATGTCTCTTATGTCAGTATCCAAACGAAGCATTTCCCAGTATCTTTTTAGGATTTCCCTGACTTCTTTGTTGCAATCATCATAAGTTCCGATTATGCGAAAAAACGATTCTGTCTCTTTTCCTTTTTGATCTTTCCTAGGATTAAGTAAATATATTCTGGTGGCCTTCTCCGCTGACCTAAAAGCTTTATGTAATGGTTCATCTGGGTACCCTCTTTCATTGAATCTGGTTTTTAGATCCTTAGCTTGATGGTAAAAGTCATTTTTGGAACTACAGTTTCTTCGGATCCTCAAATATTGACCTTTCGGTATACCACACTTTAAGTTGTAGGGGTGGTGGCTCTCCCATCTCAGTAAGCTATTTGTGGCCGTAGGTTTTCTATAAGTTTTTGTACTAATATTGCCATTATCCAGTGAGATGTACAGATCCAGGAAGGCGAGACCCTTCTCATTTATCTCTGATGTGAAATGCATACCGATCTGATTTTTATTCAGATCGGTTACAAAATCCGAGAATAGCCCTCTGGGGCCGCTCCACAAAACGAGAATGTCATCGATATAGCGGCCCCAGAAGGCTATCCTGGGTGTCCAAACGCTCCCTTCGGTGAATACCACCGTGTCCTCCCACCAGCCCAGGAACAAATTAGCATAAGTGGGGGCGCAAGCGCTCCCCATAGCTGTGCCCCTGAGCTGGTGGAAGAACTTTGGGTCAAATAAAAAATAATTATGTCTTAGGACAAAACTCATAAGATCAAGTATGAACCGGTTATGCGCTTTATAATGAGTGCCCCTACTTTTTAGAAAGTGCTCTACAGCTATCAAACCCAATTCATGGGGTATGTTGCTGTACAAGGCCTCGACATCGATAGATGCTAGCAGGATATCCTCTTCCAGATGTAAACCATCTATTTTTGTCAAAAGGTCAGATGTGTCTCTTGTATAGGAAGGGAGGGATGTGACAAAGGGCCTTAAAATGTGGTCGATGTATGTACCTACATTTTGTGTAAGGGAATTTATGCCGGCCACTATAGGGCGGCCCTTTAAGGGAACCAAGCCCTTATGAACTTTTGGTATAGTATAGAAGGTGGGGATTTGTGGGTGTAATTTAAGCATAAATTTCATCTCATCATTAGATATTAATTTGGCTTCCAGGGCCTCCAGGAGTAGTAGTTCCAAATCGGTAGAAAAATTAATTGTGGGATCGGTTTTCAATATGTTATAACCTTTTTTGTCATTAAGAATTGCATAGCACATATGTGTATATTCATGATGTTCCATTATAACCAAGTTACCCCCTTTATCGGAGGACTTGATTATAATGTCCTTGTCCCTCTCAATTTTAAGCATTGCCTCTATTTCCTTGCGCTCCAGGTTGGATATATGAGTATTTTTCTCTTGTCTTTCTTCCAATTTATCGAATTCCTGGGTAACGATATTTTGAAACAGATCAATGCTGTTTGTTTCCATTGGTGGAGGGAGTCTTGTGCTCTTTAATTTTAAATCTGTATGGGGGCCTTCTCCTGGTTTTTTATCACTCTCCCTCAGGAGTTCCGTCATCGTTCTCACCAGGGGGACGTCCTCCACATTGATACCCAACCTCCGACTTTCTCCCTCGTCGTTAGATTTAAAGTATTTTTTCCATTTTAGTTTACGACAAAAAAGATTAATATCTTTGATCCAAGAGAAGGAATTATATCTAGTGGTGGGTATGAAGGACGTCCCCCTGGCAAGAACGGACAGCTCTATATTAGTCAGATGTTTTTTAGTCAGATTAATAATCTGGCTATCATTGCTCCTATTGGTATTGCCATCTATTTTGCTTGTTTGGGGCGGTCCCTCAGATGGTATGGGATTCCCCCTGGTTCTAAAAAATTGGAGGACAAAGCAGAAGATCCAGAGGGAAGTGATTCCTCTGTACTTTGTCGGTCGTTTCTGTTTTGGTTTCCCCATCTTCTACCCCTGGGGCCTTTCTGTCCTCTATTTCCCCTGAATCTAGGCCTTCCTCTGTACGAGAAGTCAGTAGATCTATCAGTATCAGAGGTTTCAACACTGATGAAGATACTTCTATTATGTTGAGTTTATTTTTGTCCCCTACACGGTTATAGGCACGTTTTTCTTTAAATTCTTAGAGATCTTTTTTATATTGCTTGTGTTTCCTTTCTTTAATGGAGATATGGTAATTCTCTATTGATGTTTGGAGATTGCTCTCTTTCCGGGGGAAATCAGGATAGTTTTTAAATTTTAATGTTTGTTCTATTAATTCGTTCAATTTAAGTGAAGTGCGTTCTAAAGTGACCTTCTCCTCAGCCAATAGCAGTCTCATCAGATTCAATGAGCTTTCGGTGAGTGTCTGCTCCCACTTGCCCAGTAAATCTGGTGTTTGGGACCTATAGGCTGGTGTAATAAAAATCCGCAGTCCCCTGGGGACTATCTCTGCCTTGATATAGTTCTCCAGGGACTGGGTTTCCCACCAGGATTTGATATTTTCTCTATAGCAAGTGTTGAGATCCCTAAATAGTGTTTTTAAATTGCCTGGTGCTTCATCAATGACCCTGCCTGTCTCAGAAAAGACCTGTGATGCTTCTGCCAACCATTGATCTGTGTTAATGGGGCCCGTTAGAAAGCTAGCCATAGTTAAACAATTCACAGTAATGTAAAATGCATATTTGAGTAGGTATCTAAACTGAAAAATCACTGAAGTATTAAACCTACTTTAAAACGTAACTTTTTTATGACGATATTAGTAAAATAATTCCCACAAAAACAAATGTTATTTTAGATAGCTGCAAATAAATCTAGCGAAGTATAGATAGGGTATACAGTACTCCGGATACACAAATACTACACGTTAGGTCATATGTGGCCACTCATGATTAATACATATTAGGTCATATCTGACCACTCACGATTCAGACGTTCGGTGTTTGTTGATGGATATTCGCAAGGTTCCCAGATTCCCGGTCGTCTGATGTCTTGATCGTGCTGGAGATATGGTCCTTCCGGCTTTTTTTTTTTTTTTTTTTATAGGACTTTACTGAAATAAATTTGTATGGCCTTTTATATCTTACTACTTTTCCATTATAAAAACACTAATAAAATGTAAAATCCCTTATTTTTATATTGTTGCCATATTCTAATTAACAATAACATAATTTTTCCATAGAGGCGGTGGTATGAGGGTTTCTTTTTTTGCAAGATGGGTTAAGATTTTTATTGTTACCATATTAAGATACATATGGATTTTTCTGTTGATGGTGCTTTTATTTTATTTTTTTGTGGGAGAGTTTTTTTAGTTTACAGTGCCATTTTGGGGTACATACACTGAGATAAATAACATGATAGATTAGTTTGTTAAATTCTTTTGTAGGCTGGCCTGCACAATAGCAGGAATTATTCAAGCCTATATGCAAGAGAAAAGAACCCGACTCATGGGGCTGAATTATTGTGTATGTGTGACCAATCGCAACAGACAGTATGGGCCAGATTTATCATTACACTTACATCTTACTCCACTTTTACATATGTCCAAAGTCACTTTTGGCTAAGTCAGATTTATTAATGGTAAATACTGTAATAACCTTTTAATACTGTGATAAATATGGTTTGACGGTAGCCGTTTATCCTTCAGTAAGCGGCTTTAAATAAGTCGCTCGTCTTTACGAAAAAGTTGCATGTTCTATTAAAAAGTTGCATAAGATAAGCATGGTCCTCACTGGAGTGAAATTGCGCAGTTTTTTGCGACTTTTTAAATTGTCGCAATAGTAAATTTGTCTAGAGATCAAAGAAGATAGGGGCACATCCAATAATGAAAAGAAGAGTGCCGGCCCTCGGTATATGAAGCACAATATGACAAAGGAGAAAAAGAATACCGAAATGGGAGCCGCACATCTACAAAAATATACGTTTATTCAGGTAACAGACACAACAAAAAAAAATTTTTAAATCGTTGTATACAACAAATCTGGGCCGTATAAGCCGTGTATCGGCTCATGCCCATCTGAATCACCACAGATTCATGTACAGACCCCCACATCAATCAGCATGTAATAATATAAAGTGCATGAAATCCATCAACAATAGATAATAAATACTTATCATAAAAATGGCATGATGGGGGGTGTCTGTGGCGGTCAGCAGAAGAGCCCAACGCGTATCGCCAGACTTGCTGGCTTCCTCAGGAGTGCCTGGTTCCTAATGTTAATCATCAGATATATGTATACTAAATAATCAATGAACTGTTGTGTCTGTTACCTGAATAAACGTATATTTTTGTAGATGTGCGGCTCCCATTTCGGTATTCTTTTTCTCCTTTGTCAAATTTGTCTAGAGATTCATTTACATAAGAAAACATGCCCACTTTCAGAAACTGGCAAGCATAGCGCAGAGCCAATAAAAGTCACAAACTTTTGCGCAGTTTTAGCGATTGCGCAAAAATTAGCGACTTTTTTACTCCATTATTTTGACTTGAGCTACTGATAAATCTGGCCCATTGAGTGGACGTTCTGAAAGAGAATCAAAAGAACACTCCATGACACCTGAAATAGACAACCCTACCTTTAATTGGTTGAAGTTGTAGTCATGTTATTTGGATCATATGGTTTCTTCAGATGTGTAAAAATTCACATAAACCCTACAGGACTCCTGCTTTTTCTTTACAAACTCTATTTCCATCAGTGATTGTTGGCCAAAACCAGGAATGTGTCCTAGACAGAGATAAGGATCAATGTGAAGATCTGCACCTGTTCTGTATCTGACTCTTCCCTAGATTTGGCTCAGGAGTGGTCATCAATATCTGATCAGTGAGGGTGTGACTCCCAACACCCCACTATTTAGCTCTTTGAAGCTGCCGCTGGACTCCATTGACTGCTGCGGCCTCGTCCTAGGCCAGTGATGTCACGTTCATCGGTCACATGGCTATACGATGTATGTTGCTGTGCTTGGTATGTTATGAGGAGGCTGCAGTGCTCACTGGAGTGCCACAGTCTCTTCAAACAGCTTATCTGTGGCGGTGCCACAAGTCGGACCCCAACTAATCAAATATTGATGAGCTATCCCAAGGATAGGTCATCAATATCTTAATACCAGAATACCCCCCTAATTTATAGTAATTTATGGGTTAAATTTGGTAAGAAAAAGCATTTTGCATAATTTTATTTATGGCATTTACTGATCATTGTATATAATGTGTTCGCTGTATTGTATGAGTTTTTACCGTTATTAGCAGAGATTGCAATAAAGCCTGTACAAGCTTTATAGTTGCCTGTTTAGACCATTTTACTCCTTTAAAAGTGTAATGCATATCAATACACAATAGACTTTCCCTGCCAGTCATTAGCGCAGGGCGCAATGTGAACGGCGCAGGCCAACACGGATGGAACGAGCCCTTAACATTATTTAATACTACTTATTATGTATATGAATTACTGCAACGTTCGTACTCCTCCTCGGCTAAAAATACTAATAAATAGTAAGAGGAGTGTTTTTACTCTTCCAGAAAAAAATGTAATGTGACCTCTAGTTACGAGAATACAAAATATGTTTTTATTTAGTCTTTAGTGATGTAAGTTAATAATGTTCATTATTAAAAATATGATTTTTATCATTGCCATTGCTCTAGAAAAAAAAAAAACGACATAACTTTTACTTTTAATCTTTTTTTCATCTTTTTATATGAATGGCCACCATGACCTCTTACGGACACAGGACGTACCTGTACGCCCTGATGTCCTGGTACTTAAGTCCTGTGTAGTTCCGATCACTGCCGTGCGGCGGGCGGTGATCGGAACAAGGTGCCTGCTCAAATCATTGAGCAGGCACCTTGGTACAATGCCCAGGGGGGTCCTGTGACCCCCCCCTTCCGTGTCGGTGATCGCAGCAAACCGCAGGTCAATTCAGATCTGCGGTTTGCTGCGTTTCCGGGTTATTCGGGTCTCTGGTGACCCGATAACCCAGAATAGGACTGTGATCGGTGGTGTTATAATACACCACCAATCACCGTCCTGCAATCCTGAGGTGGCCACCTCTTAGGATCGCTTCTGATTGGCTGGGCAGGTGGGCGGGCGGAGCAGCAAATTTGAATTGCTGGAGCTCCTCTCCCCACTCATACACGTCCATGGAGCGGGGAGAGAGAGGAGCTCCGGCTACAGTGTAAGTTTTTTTGTGCCATTAGGCACAAATCAGCGTATTTGGATGAGGTAGGGGGAATTTTTTATTTTTTTTTATTGTGTTGTAGCACCCGGATCGGGTGTCTGGGGTCCACAGCACTCAGCTGTGTGACCCTAGACCCCCCAGGGGTTCTGCAGCTTGCCCCCCGCCCCGCCCCCACTCACACAAATTTTTTGGGGTGTAAGTGTTGTTGTTTTTTTTTTTTTTTTTTTTTTTTTACATGCGCTGACTGTGGCCAGCGCTCTTAGCGTCCGGCCAGTTAGCGCATCGCCCAACCCACCGCTGATCAGTGCGTTTTAATCTTATTTTTGCACTTTTTGGGAATTTCAAATTTTTTCCTTTTTTTTTCTTTCTGTTAGGTGTAGGGCAAAGTACGCAAACACCCGTCCCCCACACACACGCACACTGAATAAAGTTTTACACACACACACACACACACACACACACACTCCCCTACGGCCCACCGGACGTTCTCGGCCAAGGAGGTGTAATCCGAGAGCCCCAGTGAGGACGAGGATGACCCCACTTTCCTCTTGTCATCCGCATCCTCCTCATCATCTAGCGATGATGATGAGTCTCCAAGGTGGCGGAGACGCCTCTAGGCAGAGCAAGAGGACCGCCATGCCAGGGACCCTGTGGCCCACACTAGTACGAGCTCGTACTAGTTTTCCGGCCCACCAGATAAGTCCACCTGAGCCCCCTACCGGTGAACTTACACGGTGTACCCCAGAGGATTTTGAGCCAATGATTCCTGATTTTTTTGGCCAAGCAGGAATCCAGATTCCCACAGTGGGCTTCACTGAATATGACTATTTTAGTATTTTTTTTTCAGTGACCACTTTGTGAATCTGATGGTGGAGCAAACAAACCGATACGCCCAACCGTTTATTGCTCAACACCCGGGCTCCTTTTTTGCTAGGTCCGGTGGCTGGACTCCGGTCAGTGCAGCCGAGATGAGGACGTTTTGGGGCCTCTTGCTGCACATGGGCCTAGTCAAAAAACCCAGTGTCAGGCATTACTGGAGTGAGGACATCCTCTACCAGACCCCACTTTACAGTACGGCCATGACACGTACCCGGTTTGAGGTCATTTGGAAATGCCTGCATTATGCCAAATTTTTGGAGGCCTATGTACCTGGAAGGAAGATCGCGGTTGATAAGTCTCTCATTGCTTTCAAGGGAGACTCATTTTCCGCCAGTATGTTCCCTCTAAGCGGGCGAGGTATGGCGTGAAGCTGTACAAACTTTGTGAGAGTACCTCAGGGTACACTTACAAGTTTCGTGTGTACGAGGGGCGAGATTCCCATATTGAACCCCCAGAATGTCACCCCACTCTGGGTGTTAGCGGGAAACTTGTGTGGGACCTTATGCACCCACTGCTACATAAGGGTTACCACCTGTACGTGGATAACTTTTATACTAGTATTACCTTGTTCCAGTCCCTCGCCGCCAGATCCACGTCCACTTGTGGGACCGTGTGGAAAAATTAACACTGCGTCTCTACCCACCTCCTCCAGGTACCTATCCCCACGGGTGAGACCCGTGCCCTTACCAGTAGAAATCTGTTGCTGTTGCTGATCAGATATAAGGACAAGAGGGATGTCCTTGTACTGTCCACAATTGTACTGTCCCTGTGCGAGGTACCGCGGCAACTGTCCTCAAGCCCGATTGTATTGTCGACTACAATCGGTATATGTGAGGAGTTGATCTCTCTGATCAAGTCCTAAAACCATATAACGCCATGCGCAAAACCCGGCCATCGTACAAAAAAGTTGCGGTCTACTTGGTACAGGTTGCCTTGTACAACTCTTTTGTGCTGTCCCGGAGCGCTGGCAACACAGGGAAATTCCTCCAGTTCTATGAGGCAGTCCTCGAGGCCCTGATCTTTTCTGACCGGGAATGAGCAGGCTGGAGTACCTCGGGAACTGGAGGCGCCCGGATCGTCCCTGAACAACACTTTCCAGGTGTGGTCCCCCATACTGCAAAGAAGGGATGGTCGCAAAAAAAAGTGCAGAGTGTGTCACAGGAGAGGGATAAGGAAGGACACCACCACTCAGTGTTACATGTGCCCCGATTATCCGGGCCTCTGCATTGACGGTTGCTTCAGGGAGTACCACGCTTCCATGGAGTACTAAATTTATAATCCCCTTCCCCAATTTTAATTTCATTAAGCCAGTGACAATCGAAAAAAAAATATGGTTCTCAGACTTGAGACACTAAAACAAACAAAAAAGTTTTTTCAAAAAATAAACAAAGTAGACATATTAGGTATCTGCGCATCCGTAAGAATCTGCTCTATAAAAATACTCCATGACCTAACCCCTCAGATGAACACGGTGAAAAAAATAAAAACAGTGTAAAAAAAAGGAATTTTTTTGTCACCTTACATCACAAAAAGTATAATAGCAAGCGATCAAAAAGTCATATGCACCCCAAAATAGTGCCAATAAAACTGTCCTCTCATCCCGCAAAAAATTAGCCCCTACTAATAAAAGGTTAAGGAACAAAAATAAACCAATGTGGATAAATAGAACTGTAAAGAAAGCAATAAATGACAAAAAAGAAAGCATATAAAACACTAAAACAGGAGGGTAGCACGGAAGCACTGAAAAACTATGAGGAAAAAAATAGAACATGTAAAAAACTAATAAAAGCGGCCAAACTAGAGACTGAGAGATTAATTGCCAAAGAGAGTAAAACTAACCCTAAAATGTTCTTCACTTATATAAATGTTAAAAAGTATAAATCTGAAGGTGTCGGCCCGTTAAAGAGTAATGAGGGGGAAGTCGCAGAGAGCGACGAGGAGAAAGCAAAGCTGTTAAATATTTTTTTCTCCAATGTATTCACTGAGGAAAATAAACTGTCAGATGACATGCCGAATGTTGAAATAAATTCCCCAATAATAGTGTCCTGTCTGACCCAGGAAGAAGTGCAACAGCGACTTAAAAATATTAAAATAGACAAATCGCCAGGACCGGATGGCATACACCCCCGTATCCTAAGGGAATTAAGTAATGTCATAGCCAGACCCTTATTTCTGATATTTGCAGATTCTATACTGACAGGGAATGTCCCACAGGATTGGCGCATGGCAAATGTGGTGCCAATATTCAAAAAGGGTCCAAAAACAGAGCCTGGAAACTATAGGCCGGTAAGTTTAACATCTGTTGTGGGTAAACTGAAGGTTTTCTGAGAGATGCTATGTTAGAGCATCTTAACGGAAATAAGCAAATAACGCCATATCAGCATGGCTTCGTGAGGGATTAGTCATGTCAAACTAATTTAATCAGTTTCTATGAGGAGGTAAGTTCTAGACTTGACAGCGGCGAATCAATGGATGTCGTTTATCTGGACTTCTCCAAAGCATTTGACACTGTACCACATAAAAGGTTAGTATATAAAATGAGAATGCTCGGACTGGGAGAAAACATCTGTAAGTGGGTTAGTAACTGGCTCAATGATAGAAAACAGAGGGTGGTTATTAATGGTAAATACTCAGATTGGGTCACTGTCACTAGTGGAGTACCTCAGGGGTCAGTATTGGGCCCTATTCTCTTCAATATATTTATTAATCATCTTGTAGAAGGCTTGCATATTAAAATATCAATTTCCGCAGATGACACTAAACTGTGTAAAGTAATTAACACTGAAGAGGACAGTATACTGCTACAGAGGGATCTGGATAGATTGGAGGCTTGGGCAGATAAGTGGCAGATGAGGTTTAACACTGACAAATGTAAAGTTATGCACATGGGAAGGAATAATGCAAGTCACCCATACTTATTAAATGGTAAAACACTCGGTAACACTGACATGGAAAAAGATCTAGGAATTTTAATAAACAGCAAACTAAGCTGCAAAAAACAGTGTCAGGCAGCTGCTGCCAAGGCCAATAAGATAATGGGTTGCATCAGAAGGGGCATAGATGCCCGTGATGAGAACATAGTCCTACCACTTTACAAATCATTAATCAGACCACACATGGAGTACTGTGTACAGTTCTGGGCTCCAGTGAACAAAGCAGACATAGCCGAGCTGGAGAGGGTCCAGAGGAGGGCAACTAAAGTTATAACTAGAATGGGGCAACTACAGTACCCTGAAAGATTATCAAAATTAGGGTTATTCACTTTAGAAAAAAGACGACTGAGAGGAGATCTAATTAATATGTATAAATATATCAGGGGTCAGTACAGAGATCTATCCCATCATCTATTCATTCCCAGGACGGTGACTGTGACGAGGGGACATCCTCTGCGTCTGGAGGAAAGAAGGTTTGTACACAAACATAGAAGAGGATTCTTTACGGTAAGAGCAGTGAGACTATGGAACTCTCTGCCTGAGGAGGTGGTGATGGTGAGTACAATAAAGGAATTCAAGAGGGGCCTGGATGTATTTCTGGAGTGTAATAATATTACAGGCTATAGCTACTAGAGAGAGATCGCTGATCCAGGGAGTTATTCTGATTGCCTGATTGGAGTCGGGAAGGAATTTTTATTCCCCTAAAGTGAGGAAAATTGGCTTCTACCTCACAGGGTTTTTTTTTGCCTTCCTCTGGATCAACTTGCAGGATGACAGGCCGAACTGGATGGACAAATGTGTTTTTTCGGCCTTATGTACTATGTTACTATGTTACCTAAGATAATCGGCTAAAAACAAAAAAAAATCTGACTCAGACTATGGAGATACTAAAATGTATTATTTTTTTTGTTTAAAAAAGGATAATATAGTGTAAAACCTAAATAAATAAAAAGTAGACATATTAGGTATCCCCGCGTCCGTTAGAATCTGCTGTATAAAAATACCCCATGACCTAACCCCTCAGATGAACACGGTCAAAAAAATCTAATAAAAACTGTGCCAAAACAGCAATTTTTTGGCAAATTTTCCATTTTAATCATTTTTTCCAGTAACAAAGCAAGTGTTAACAGCCAAACAAATCTTAATATTTATTACCCTGATTCTGCAGTTTACAGAAACGCCCCATATGTGGTCGTAAACTGCTGTATGACCAAATGGCAGGGCACAGAAGGAAAGGAACGCCATATGGTTTCTGGAAGGCAGATTTTGATTGCCTTTTTTTTTTTTAGCACCTTGTCCCATTTGAAGAACCCCTGATGCACTCCTAGAGTATAAACTCCATAAAAGTGAACCCATCTAAGAAACTACACTCCTCAAGGTATTCAAAACAGATTTTTGGTACCCGAACCCGGACTTCTTCACAGAAGTTCGGGTTTAGTATTCTGTAAATTTTATTATTTTCCCTTATAATATGGTTATAAGGGAAAATAATAGCATTCTTTAATACAGAAAACCTGTCAAAGGACCTGTGGTGACGTCACTGAGCTCATTACATGGTCCATCACCATGGTGATAAATCATGTGATGAGCACAGTGATGTCATCAGAGGTCCTTTGACAGGTCCTGAAGAAGGAACAGGAGACTGTCAGCTACGCGATAAATTGGAGGAGGTGAGTTCATTTTATTTTTTAACCCTCAATTGACCTTCTACTAAGCATTCTGTATTAAAGAATGCTATTATTTTCCTTTATAACCATGTTATAATGGAAAATAATACAGTGAACAGACTTTCATCTTAGCAACCATGCGTGAAAATTGCACCGCATCCGCACTTGCTTGCGGATGCTTGTGATTTTCACACAGCTCCATTCACTTCTATGGGGCCTGCGTTGCGTGAAAAACGCACAATATAGGGCATGCTGAGATTTTCATGCAATGCACAAGTGATGCGTGAAAATCACCTCTCATGTGCACAGCCCCATAGAAATACCTTGAGGGGTGTAGTTTCTAGAATAGGGTCATTTTTGGGTGGTTTCTCTGATGTAAGCCCCACAAAGTGACTTCAGACCTGAACTGGTCCTTAAAAAGTGGGTTCTGAAAAATTTCAAGATTTGCTTCTAAACTTCCCAAATGATCCAAACATGAAGTAGACATATAAGGGAATGTAAAGTAATAACAATTTTTGGAGGTATTACTATGTATTATAGAAGTAGAGAAACTAAAACTTGGAAATTTGCAAATAATTTTTTTTGCTCCATTTTACCAGTGTCATGAAGTACAATATGTGCCGAAAAACCAATCTCAGAATGGCCTGGATAAATAAGTGTTTTAAAGTTATTCACACATAAAGTGACACTAGTCAGATTTGCAAAAAATGGCCTGGTCCTTAAGGTGAAATATGGCCGTGTCCTTAAGGTGAAAAAGAGCCCGGTCTATAAGGGGTTAAAGGGGTTGTCCAATTTCCAATGTCATTTGTCAAAATGCAATATACAGCCATGTATGCTCCATACAAACATGCATCACTTAATAAAGACCCCTAGCAGCCCTGGTGTTGGTGAAGTAAGCATACCTATCAAACAACAGGGCTATGGATTACAAGGTAGCAGCCACCTCTTTCTCAGGCTGTTTCTGGGTACCCTCTGTTCTGCGCAGGCGCTGAATGGCAAAAGGATGAGTCTGGTGCATTTGTATCTATGGTGGGATTCTGCTGCCTGTTTCTAATCATGCTCTAGACACATCCAGAGGAAGCGGTCATCTTGCCACCCATGGACACAGAAGATGACAGCTAAGGATATCTACTTCACTGACCCCGTGGCAGCCAGGAGCCTTTATTAGGACAGTAAGGGACAGTATGCATGTTTGGATATTGCATTTTGACAAATTATATTAGAATTTGCCCAATCCCTTTAACTCCCATGGCTGACAAAAATCAGAATATAGTGTAAAATCTAAGAAGGAGCCACAGAGATAGGAGAGAGGCGATTCACAGTATTTTTTATGAATACTCCAACCCTGTGACAGAATAATAATTAGAACTACTAAAATGGCAGCTTTCGCCTTTCCTATCTGTCTACAGCAGAAAGCAGAGCGCAGGAGCAATAACTTGATGACAAAAAAGGAAAATGGCAGAATGATGGACCTATCCAAACCACTGAGGGTTAATTTTTGAGCACATATTTTCTTTATTGAGTTTAAATAGGAGGCGCTTTGCTTCTGTCTGAATTGTTATGAGGTCACTGCGTCCTATTGAAATTCCTGAGTTATCATGCCAGTCTAATCATCAATTAGTAGAGCTTTTGTATGAAATGATAGAAATTGCTTCAGAATAGTCCATGAACTCAGCTGATTCATTCCTACGATTAGAAGAAATATCAGCCGTATTTGCCAGCGTTTTTGAAGCCCAGTGAAAAAAAAAAAAAAAAACTTCAAATAATAGCTGTGAAATACTTCTGGAAAGAGATCAGCGTTTCTTGGAGCTGAA
Organism: Bufo gargarizans; assembly: GCF_014858855.1. Classification (NCBI taxonomy): domain Eukaryota; kingdom Metazoa; phylum Chordata; class Amphibia; order Anura; family Bufonidae; genus Bufo; species Bufo gargarizans. The sequence continues at coordinate 443,810,243 of NC_058080.1, forward strand.
GTAAAGACAACAATCTGGAATCTCATTTGCTATTCATCAAAAGTAATTCTTTAATATATGGTTACGTTTTCCACATTAAATCATGTCGGGTCCAAATCTGCAATACTAAATCTGGAAGCTGATGGGATTCTATTCACCATGCTATTTCCTCTAATATACACTATTTAAAGGGTTAAATATATTACTTTTAAATGTATATCATCCTTCAAAATATTTCTTCAATTTTGTAGCAGAAAATCCACCACAGATTTTCCTGTGAATTTGCATCAAAATGTGCGTGAGTTACCGATTTTTTTTTTTATACATTGCAAAGGGGGAAATGCGCAGTATAAATTATCCATACCACAAGTCAAGTCATGTATGGATTTGTTGTGGACATTTTCCACAGCACATGTATAAGATTTAAAAAAAAATCTCAACCACTTTGCTAATACAGTAAAATGCTGCAGATGTTCCCCAGCATTTCCACCATGTGTGGCCATACCCTTAAAGTACATTTACGGGTGTTGTCCGATCTTGGCCAATATAGGAATAACCCACAGTAAGCGCCAGTAACACCTGGCTTCTTCCGGGGATTCCTGGAAGAAGCCAGGTGTTACTGGCGAAACGACGTCGGGAGGAGGCGGTTAAGGGTTCCACACGCATTCTTGGGTAGTTATTTGCTTATCCTTTCCACACATAGGTCTGTTTATGCCTTACTTAGGATTTTTATGTCTGATGGCTTCTATTGTCTTATTGGCCTGCTTGTGTGTGGTTTCTCTCTGCAATCGATATACCCTTGTGTGTGTTGACCCCTCAGCCTCCTCTAGGGGTTGTTTTATTCCTCACTGAAGGTTTCCCCCTTCCTTGCTGCTGTTTTTATAAAGTATATTTTTTATATATGTTAAATTAATGTATGTTTAATAAAGACTCTTCCATGTTTATATATACAGTACAGACCAAAAGTTTGGACACACCTTCTCATTTAAAGAGTTTTCTTTATTTTCATGACTATGAAAATTGTAGATTCACACTGAAGGCATCAAAACTATGAATTAAAGTGGAATTATATACATAACAAAAAAGTGTGAAACAACTGAAAATATGTCATATTCTAGGTTCTTCAAAGTAGCCACCTTTTGCTTTGATCACTGCTTTGCACACTCTTGGCATTCTCCTGCTGAGCTTCAAGAGGTAGTCACCTGAAATGGTCTTCCAACCGTCTTGAAGGAGTTCACAGAGATGCTTAGCACTTGTTGGCCCTTTTGCCTTCACTCTGCGGTCCAGCTCACCCCATCTCGATTGGGTTCAGGTCCGGTGACTGTGGAGGCCAGGTCATCTGGCGCAGCACCCCATCACTCTCCTTCATGGTCAAATAGTCCTTACACAGCCTGGAGGTGTGTTTGGGGTCATTGTCCTGTTGAAAAATAAATGATGGTCCAACTAAACGCTAACCGGATGGAATAGCATGCCGCTGCAAGATGCTGTGGTAGCCATGCTGGTTCAGTATGCCTTTAATTTTGAATAAATCCCCAACAGTGTCACCAGCAAAGCACCCCCACACCATCAAACCTCCTCCTCCATGCGTCACGGTGGGAACCAGGCCTGTAGAGTCCATCCGTTCACCTTTTCTGCGTCGCACAAAGACACGGTGGTTGGAACCAAAGATCTCAAATTTGGACTCATCACACCAAAGCACAGATTTCCACTGGTCTATTATGTCCATTCCTTGTGTTCTTTAGCCCAAACAAGTCTCTTCTGCTTGTTGCCTGTCCTTAGCAGTGGTTTCCTAGCAGATATTCTACCATGAAGGCCTGATTCACACAGTCTCCTCTTAACAGTTGTTCTAGAGATGTGTCTGCTGCTAGAACTCTGTGTGGCATTGACCTAGTCTCTAATCTGAGCTGCTGTTAACCTGCGATTTCTGAGGCTGGTGACTCGGATGAACTTATCCTCCGCAGCAGAGGTGACTCTTGGTCTTCCTTTCCTGGGGCGGTCCGCATGTGAGACAGTTTCTATGTAGCGCTTGATGGTTTTTGTGACTGCACTTGGGGACACTTTCAAAGTTTTCCCAATTTTTCGGATTGACTGACCTTCATTTCTTAAAGTAATGATGGCCACTCATTTTTCTTTACTTAGCTGCTTTTTTCTTGCCATGATACAAATTCGAACAGTCTATTCAGTAGGACTATCAGCTGTGTATCCACCTGACTTCTCCACAACGCAACTGATGGTCCCAACCCCATTTATAAGGCAAGAAATCCCACTTATTAAACCTGACAGGGCACACCTGTGAAGTGAAAACCATTTCAGGTGACTACCTCTTGAGGCTCATCAAGAGAATGCCAAGAGTGTGCAAAGCAGTAATCAAAGCAAAAGACGGCTACTTCGAAGAACCTAGAATATGACATATTTTCAGTTGTTTCACACTTTTGTTATGTATATAATTCCACATGTGTTAATTCATAGTTTTGATGCCTTCAGTGTGAATATACAATTTCCATAGTCATGAAAATAAAGAAAACTCTTTGAATGAGAAGGTGTGTCCAAACTTTTGGTCTGTACTGTACATGTGTTTGGTGCTAATTTATGGTGGGTTTAGTACATTGAATTGTTTGGGCTGCTCTCAGCACTATATATTCATTATAACCCGGTGATTAAATCTAGTGGGTACTAGCTGTTAAGAGGTTTGGGTACAATGGTTACATGAGGGCACGCATACACAATGAACAGGCTCCAGGCGGCCCAGACAGACCGCAGGTGGATTTGTTTAATGCGTGAACAAGCATGAGTAGCTCCCACTGTTTCATTGTCCACTAGAATTGAGCGAACCTGCCTTTTGGCAGGGTCGGGTTTGGGGTTTAAGTGAATTACGTAATGGATTCCGTTCTCACAGAATCCATAATGTAATTCAATGCCGGCATGCCAAACGTAATACCTTTAGAGGCATTCCGATTTATATGCTGTCATAATACAATTGTATAGCCAGCAGAATGGAACCCTCAGAGCTGGCCATACACAACAGAATCCATTATGTAATTCACTTAAACCCCAAATTCGAACCTGCCAAAACTCTATTGTCCACCATCCAGACACAGGTGACCCCTTCATTACACACCCTTGTGTCTGCCCAGACTATTTCCAGGTACTAAACAGAAGGAAATTTGGTGTCATGGGGGCCATTACGGGTCCTGCCATTGGCACCCAACCACTGTCACCTTCTTTTGCAGTAGTATCATGAACAAGAAACCTGGATTGCTATGAACTGGAACTGTTTAGTCATTAGCAGTCAGGCTTGAGTATGGAGGCCTTGTGGTGAGAGCTTCAATCCTGCCTTTGCTATGGAGCAACACAATGCCTCAACTGCTGGTGGGATGATGTACCTAGCTGTATGTCATCTGGTAAGCAGTATAGAGGTGCCCCAAGAGTGTACTAGAGCCTCCTTTCAACTGTACAGTTTTCCCCCAATAAACTTATCCTTTCGCTCTAATATTGTAATCACTTACATATATCATTACATTCACACATAGAAAGTTTCTTTCAATTCCAACAAATCTTTCTTGGGGCGTTGTATTATTATTATTTTTTGTCAGTGTATGTAGATCACTGTGCCTAATCTTGCAAAGGATGGGCTACAGTGGTCCATTAAGTGCCGCTGTCCCTACGTTTTGCTAATTAGTTGGTGTTAAAGGGGTTATCCATGAATTTGATATTGTTTCCCTATCTTCAGGATAGGTCATCAATATCAGAACTATGGGGATCCAGCTCCTGGCACTCCCACCAATCAACTATTTGAAGAGGCCACTGTGTTGCCCAGAGCTTCGGTGAGTGCTGCAGTCTCCTCACAGCTTACCAAGCACAGCTTCATACATTGCTGTTCCTGGTATTGCAGCTATGGCCTATTTACCCGAAAAGAACTGAGCTGCACCTAGAAAGGACATCACTAGCCTAGAAGGAGGCCTAAGTGCTTTTGAGGTGCCGGGTGTCTTGATGGTAAGCCAAAAAATGCCACATGTAAATATTCCTAAGGAAAAAAAGGTAAGACACAGTACACCCCAAACTTGTAATTAAATCCTTTCACTGCTGGAAAATATGGCTGCTGTACTTGTTCAATTCGCAAATATGTCACCCCGAACCAGCTGTCTGCAGATGAGGTGCTGGCTTATTTAATATCCAAGTCATGTCTCAAGGCTTATTTTCAGAGCTGAACATTGACTTATAGGATAGCTGCCTTATATCTGGTGGCATTAGAGGCAGAGCTTGTTAAGAGCTCATTTGCATCCCTTCCCTCCCAACTTTGTTTTTAGCATTGTACATTTCGGCGTGTGGCTGATTTAAAGCTAGTTCCTGATTACTATGAGTTAATTTTGTAGGCCTAGACTCAGGAGTGAGGTGATTCTGTTTAGTGTAGAAAGAAACCAGCCTATATGAGGTCACCTTGTTGTTGCAGGTGGGTTCACAGAATTTGATCAACATGTGCATAGAGAGCCTCAAATATATATGTATAGTAAATATAGCAGTAATATAAGCAAAAATAAAATCCATATATTCAATGGTTACATGTATCTTGGCACCCATGGGGTGCTCATACACTATCAAACTATAGGCACTCAGTATAGGTGTATACACTAGTGGAGCAGGGGATAATAAAGGTCAGAGTCACACTTTATCAGCAGACAACTTAGTGAAATATCACCACTCAACACTAGTGAGCAAACAATAAAAACAATGGTCAGTCTAACAAATCATGTATTTTTCTAGTGCATTTAGAACAAGTCATTTAAATAACTGTTGAGAAAATCACTTATCTTCACTAAATGCAAGTAGCACAGATTATTTATCCACTGATGTGAAGCACTGGCTGGGACTTGTAGTTTCACAGACTCTCTCTCCTCTTTCCAACTCTTAGAGGCAGCAGCAACTAACTTTTCCCCATCCAGAGGTCCACAGCCAGGAATCTGGTTAGTATAACAGGTTTCCAATGGTGAAGTATGTCACACCAGAATTGGGTAAAAAGGAAGATTTTATTTACTCACAAACATACTTGTGCAAGACATCAACAAAAGCATAAAAAGCGCTGCACATCTGGTAACCTTGCCCAACCGAGGGTTCTGCCAACCAGCCACTCCTGGGGCATTAGGGATGTGACGTTCAAATCTCCCTAAAATTTCCGCTTCTCATTACATGTAAACAAAATCTAGAAAAGCTAAAATGAACATAAATATGTCGTAAACATATCACCTCACATCTCTAATAAAAAAATAAGCCACGAGTATCCTCAATTTATTAGTCAGAGTTGTCATAGACAAAATAATATTCAGAGAGCAACAAATCCTCACGGACTCTGCATATTTCCTAACTAAACATCTCTAGAGATTCTCCAGCTTCACCTCTGTTCATGGAATTGTCACTATCCATGATCAAAATATGCTCAATATCCCACCTACTTCTTCAGAAAGTTAATTATATGCTATGTAATAAGACCCTATACAATTCAGACTAATCTTTTAAATCTACTTAGTGATGAGTGAATCAGTTTGTCCTGCTACAGGCGGACACAATACATTCATTATATTATCTGAGATTAAGATGGTCTCGCGAGATCAGCAGCCATCTTATTCTGGCCTCGTCACAAGGAATACATTTTAACATCACTGTACGGACAGTCCCTCGGTCACAGTCCAGATAATATGATGAACAAATCGGGTTCGACTTTATCAGGACAGACCAATTCGCTCATCTCTATTTCTGATATAGAAAATGATAAATCACAATTAATGCCATTCTAATGTGAATACAGGCCAAAATTTATATATAACCAATCTCATTGTGGATGTTACCACCATTTATAATCTGAAATAATCTATCATCTATAATTATATATGCTATCAATATACCTATTATTTATTTTTGATAAGTTCACGTGCTGAGGACCTGACACAGACAACAGCACTTCCCACGCCAAAACTGAAGGTAAATCCGACGACATTCAGTGACCTACTGTGTGTAAGCAAGCTTTCCACAATCTCACCCACACACATCGGAATTCATTTATTGATTTTTCAAGCTGCCATTATCTGTCCTGGCTGGAAAATATTCCTAAAGGGCATTTTAAGAGAATCGATTGAAGCCGTCTGTGTGCCTTCTGCAATTTGCGGAACAGAACGGGCGGCCCATTGTAGACATGCTTATTCTTGTCCGCAAAACGGACAAGAATAGGACATGCTATATTTTGTTTGCGGGGCCACGGAACGGTGCAACGGATGCTGTCCGCAACTTTTGTGGGCCCCATTGAAGTGAATGGGTCTGCATCCTAGCCGCAAAAATGGCGGCTCGGATGCGGACCAAAACAACAGTCGTGTGCATGAGGCCTAAGAGTGTGCATTTTTACTCAAGACTAGGGATGAGCGAACTCGAACTGTATAGTTCGGGTTCGTACCGAATTATTGGGTTGTCCGTGACACGGACCCGAACCCGGACATTTTCGTAAAAGTCCGGGTTCGGGTTCGGTGTTCGTCGCTTTCTTGGCGCGTTTGTGACGCTTTCTTGGCGCTTTTTGAAAGGCTGCAAAGCAGCCAATCAACAAGCGTCATACTACTTGCCCCAAGAGGCCGTCACAGCCATGCCTACTATTGGCATGGCTGTGATTGGCCAGAGCACCATGTGACCCAGCCTCTATTTAAGCTGGAGTCACATAGCGCCGCCCGTCACTCTGCTCTGATTAGCGTAGGGAGAGGTTGCAGCTGCGACAGTAGGGCGAGATTAGGCAGATTAACTTCTCCAAAGGACTTGATTAATCGATCGATCTGCAGCTGTGGATCATTGAGCTGCTGATACTCAATTGCTCACTGTTTTTAGGCTGCCCAGACCGTTTGTCAGTCACTTTTTTCTGGGGTGATCGGCGGCCTATTTGTGTCTTGTGGTGCGCCAGCACAAGCTGCGACCAAGTGCATTTAACCCTCAATGGTGTGGTTGTTTTTTGGCTAAAGCCTACATCAGGGTGAAGCTGTCATACCAAGTGCATTTAACCAGCAATAGTCTGTTTATTTTTTGGCCATATACTACATCAGGGGCAAGCTGCGCCTGTCACCAAGTGCATTTAACCCTCAATGGTGTGGTTGTTTTTTGGCTAAAGCCTACATCAGGGTGAAGCTGTCACACCAAGTGCATTTAACCAATAATAGTCTGTTAATTTTTTGGCCATATACTAAATCAGGGGCAAGCTGCACCCGTCACCAAGTGCATTTAACCAGCAATAGTCTGTTCATTTTTTGGCCATATACTACATCAGGGGCAAGCTGCGCCCGTCACCAAGTGCATTTAACCCTCAGTAGTGTGGTTGGTCAAGCTGTCACACCAAGTGCATTTAACCAGCAATAGTCTGTTCATTTTTTGGCCATATACTACATCAGGGGCAAGCTGCGCCCGTCACCAAGTGCATTTAACCCTCAGTAGTGTGGTTGGTCAAGCTGTCACACCAAGTGCATTTAACCAGCAATAGTGTGGTTATTTTTTGGCCATATCCCAGTCTAATTCTGTCACTAAATCCATACCGATCACCCAGCGCCTAAATACTAGGCCTCAAATTTATATCCCGCTAAATCTGTCGTTACCGCTGTACTGTTGTGGCTGGGCAAGTTATTTAGTGTCCGTCAAAGCACATTTTTTGTTCAGGGTTGAAATACAATTCCCAATTTAGCAATTTCATAATTTAGGGGTTTCTGCTATATCAGAGCTATTTGAAATCTATCCCTAAAAGGGTATATAATATTCAAGGTGCACATAGGGTCATTCAGAATAACTTCACACACACGCTACTGTGCATTTCCATGTCTAATTCTGTTAGTAAATCCATACCGGTCACCCAGTGCCTAAATACTAGGCCTCAAATTTATATCCCGCTAAATCTGTCATTACCGCTGTACTGTTGTGGCTGGGCAAGTTATTTAGTGTCCGTTAAAGCACATTTTTTGTTCTGGGTTGAAATACAATTCCCAATTTAGCAATTTCATAATTTAGTGGTTTCTGCTATATCAGAGCTATTTGAAATCTATCCCTAAAAGGGTATATAATATTCAAGGTGCACATAGGGTCATTCAGAATAACTTCACACACACGCTACTGTGCATTTCCAAGTCTAATTCTGTCACTAAATCCATACCGGTCACCCAGCGCCTAAATACTAGGCCTCAAATTTATATCCCGCTAAATCTGTCGTTACCGCTGTCCTGTTGTGGATGGGCAAGTTATTTAGTGTCCGCCAAAGCACATTTTTTGTTCTGGGTTGAAATACAATTCCCAATTTAGCAATTTCATAATTTAGTGGTTTCTGCTATATCAGAGCTATTTGAAATCTATCCCTAAAAGGGTATATAATATTCAAGGTGCACATAGGGTCATTCAGAATAACTTCACACACAGTGTCGGACTGGGGTGCCTAGGGCCCACCAGTGGGAGTCATTCTAGGGGCCCACCCTACAGCTGCTATAAACGGAAATATTACTTGTTCATTTTTTTGGGCTTACATACATGAATCTTTGCAGTTTAGTACACAATACAGTTTGCAAAACAGAATGGTATTGTGCACTGAACGATATCAAAGTGTTTATCATTAAGCAACTTATTGTAGTTGATCATTTATCTGTTATTTACAGTCAGTAGTAGTTTGGATAACACTCACACATGGAAATTCCTTATCCTTGATAAACCACCCTTTCCCTCATCCTAAACAATATCCAAAGTAAATTAAATGTTTGTCGGCATCTTCAAATAGAAAAGTGTACTGTAGTGAATAGGCCACCATGTAACCATCCCTTATAGGGTCTTTCTCAAGGGTCTTTCTCAAGTGTCTTGACCACTTGAGTAAGACCCTATAGGAGTCGATACATGGTGGTGAACGCCGTATTCACTCGAGTAAACTTTTTCATTTGAAGATGCCGACAAACATTTACTTTACTTTAGGCTGACAGTTATTTTTTTTCTGTCTTTGCTATCATGGTGGTATCCATGTATGATACAGATCCAAAATAGGGTCATGTGCACGAACATCCGTACACAAACCATATAATATTCTAGACATATAGCAAAAGAAAAATGTGAGAAACTATTTTTATTGCACAAACAAATGCACTGAATAAATAACATTAAATATTAAACTCAAATATTAAATAATATTAAACCACTCAAACCGCTTACTGCACATAGTAATTGCACAGTACCGTACAAATACAGTAGTAACATTAAAATGGTATTAATGCTATAACTTACAAACAGTTATAGAATGCCATATTACACAACCAGTTTACAGCAGCATTTTTTGGAGAACAGAAGACGAGTTTGCAAATCTGTCAACAATGTCATCATAATCTAAAGTCATGGAAATATCCCTCTCGATGTTCATTATAATTAGGGATTCCAACAGTTCCTGTCCAATCAACGATCTCAGTCTATTCTTTACAATTTTTAGTTTTGAAAACACACGCTCACAAGAAACCTGAGTGCACGCAAGTGTAAGGAGTGCTTTATAAACGGCAAAAAGATTCGTATATGCAGCTGAATGTAAGTTATGATCGTATAAAAGTCTATAACAGCAAGTCAGGCAGTTTTCACAAGCTGCATGTGTTCCCTCACTGATGTCATCCTCACCATCATTATCATCATCCACATCAAATACATCCCTGGTAGCAGGGAACGTTTTTTTCAAAGCAGCATAGTTCTCTTGGAAACTTAGTAGCTCAAGTTTAAGTTGTACAATATCTACATTGGCCAACTGAGCTACTGTTTTCAAAGACTCAGATGGAATGTCTTTTTGTGTTAATTGGCCAAATCTTCTTTGGTCTAATTGTGATATATCTCGGATAAGGGTTTCATTTTTGGAAAATTTTGCCTCAATGCTGGTTATTGCCTGGTCTATGACCACATTAAATATTTGATACTGAAAACCTTTAATGGGGTCAGGAGGAGGCTCATGTTTGGCTAAATCACCAGGCATAGTTTTTTTCTTTGGTGGTCTCTTTTGTGGTAAATTGCGCTCAATCACAGCCTTTACAGATTGCTCATCAAGAACTGTTTCAATCTGTTCAATGAATTGATTTACCAACATAGTTAGATTTGAAAATGAATCCCTAAGGGAAACAATCTGTCTTTTGGCATTCTCGATCATTCGCCATGCCTGTAGAATGTCCAGGCCACGGGTTTGAAGATAGTCAGAAACTGGACTTGCAATTTCAAAAATCTGCATGAATAGAAACGATATCAGCAAGGTTTCATACCTTGTCCATCCATGAAGTAAACTGTTTGCCTCATTTACAGCCTTACTGTCGAATCTAGGAGAATCTGCAATGTGTTCCAAGCAGTACAACAGAGTACTATACAGCTGTTTTGAATAATCATGAGATGAGCCAAAAATTGTGCTTAGTGCCCTTGGCTTACTCCACCAGCGAGTGTCTCCTATTTTTTTTTAGCCTAGTTAGTTTTGCTGGGCCCTCAGCATGAGATGATACCTGTTCTGTCCAAACAGATGATCTCTTGTAGGATTCAGAGAAAAAAACAGCAGTTTTTTCTAACAGGCCAAAAAATGATTTGACTGAAGTGGCACATTGAGTCACATCAATGATCACTAAATTGAGAACATGTGCGTAACACCAAGTGTATATGGAATTGCACGCTATGGCTTTTATGTGGGCCTGAACTCCATTGTAGCAACCACTCATATTTGCAGCACCATCAAATGAACAGCCAATGATGTTATTGACACTTAGGGAGAACTTTTCTAACTCCTCTTTCAGCTTTGTAAAAAGCTCTTCTCCTGTTGTGCTGCTGACATTAATTAGAGAAAACAAACGCTAATACACGTTTCTATCTTTGACGTAGCGCAAAATTATGCTACACTGCTCTTTAATGGCAACATCTTGAGTACTATCCATTTCTACACTAAATTGTACAGCTTTTTTCACGTCTTTGGTTATTTTTTGTTTCACTATACTGCCCATTATTAAAATTAGTCGGTTTATAGATGTTTTGCTTAACCCCTTAAGGACCAGGCCATTTTTTGCAAATCTGACCAGTGTCACTTTAAGTGCTGATAACTTTAAAACGCTTTTACTTATACAGGCCATTCTGAGATTGTTTTTTCGTCACATATTGTACTTCATGACACTGGTAAAATAAAGTCAAAAAAATTAATTTTTTTGCATAATAAAATACCTAATTTACCAAAAATTTGGAAAAATTAGCAAATTTCAAAGTTTCAGTTTCTCTACTTCTGTAATACATAGTAATACCCCCAAAAATTGTGATGACTTTACATTCCCCATATGTCTACTTCATGTTTGAATTATTTTGGGAATGATATTTTATTTTTTGGGGATGTTACAAGGCTTAGAAGTTTAGAAGCAAATCTTGAAATTTTTCAGAAATTTACAAAAACCCAATTTTTAGGGACCACTACAGCTCTGAAGTCACTTTGCAAGGCTTACATAATAGAAACCGCCCAAAAATGACCCCATTCTATAAACTACACCCCTCAAGGTATTCAAAACTGATTTTACAAACTCTGTTAACCCTTTAGGTGTTGCACAAGAGTTATTGGCAAATGGGGATGAAATTTGAGAATTTCATTTTTTTGCCTAATTTTCAATTTTAACCCATTTTTTCCACTAACAAAGCAAGGGTTAACAGCCAAAAAAGACTGTATCTTTATTGCCCTGACTCTGCCGTTTACAGAAACACCCCATATGTGGCCGTAAACTACTGTACGGCCACACAGCGGGGCGTAGAGTGAAAGGTGCGCCGGATGGTTTTTGGAAGCCAGATTTTGCTGGACAGTTTTTTTGACACCATGTCCCATTTGAAGCCCCCTGATGCACCCCTAGAGTAGAAACTCCATAAAAGTGACCCCATCTAAGAAACTACACCCCTCAAGGTATTCAAAACTGATTTTACAAACTTCGTTAACCCTTTAGGTGTTGCACAAGAGTTATTGGCAAATGGGGATGAAATTTGAGAATTTCATTTTTTTGCCTAATTTTCAATTTTAACCCATTTTTTCCACTAACAAAGCAAGGGTTAACAGCCAAACAAGACTGTATCTTTATTGCCCTGACTCTGCCGTTTACAGAAACACCCCATATGTGGCCGTAAACTACTGTACGGCCACACAGAGGGGCGTAGAGTGAAAGGTACGCTGTATGGTTTTTGGAAGCCAGATTTTGCTGGACAGTTTTTTTGACACCATGTCCCATTTGAAGCCCCCTGATGCACCCCTAGAGTAGAAACTCCATAAAAGTGACCCCATCTAAGAAACTACACCCCTCAAGGTATTCAAAACTGATTTTACAAACTTTGTTAACCCTTTAGGTGTTGCACAAGATTTAATGGAAAATAGAGATACAATTTCAAAATTTCACTTTTTTGGCAGATTTTCCATTTTAATATTTTTTTTCCAGTTACAAAGCAAGGGTTAACAGCCAAACAAAACTCATTATTTATGGCCCTGATTCTGTAGTTTACAGAAACACCTCATATGTGGCTGTAGACCGCTGTACGGGCACACGGCAGGGCGCAGAAGGAAAGGAATGCCATACGGTTTTTGGAAGGCAGATTTTGCTGGACTGGTTTTTTGACACCATGTCCCATTTGAAGCCCCCTGATGCACCCCTAGAGTAGAAACTCCATAAAAGTTACCCCATCTAAGAAACTACACCCCTCAAGGTATTCAAACTGATTTTACAAACTTTGTTAACCCTTTAGGTGTTGCACAAGATTTAATGGAAAATAGAGATACAATTTCAAAATTTAACTTTTTTGGCAGATTTTCCATTTTAATATTTTTTTTCCAGTTACAAAGCAAGGGTTAACAGCCAAACAAAACTCATTATTTATGGCCCTGATTCTGTAGTTTACAGAAACACCTCATATGTGGTTGTAGACCGCTGTACGGGCACACGGCAGGGAGCAGAAGGAAAGGAATGCCATACGGTTTTTGGAAGGCAGATTTTGCTGGACTGGTTTTTTTGACACCATGTCCTATTTGAAGCCCCCCTGATGCACCCCTAGAGTAGAAACTCCAAAAAAGTGACCCCATTTTAGAAAGTACGGAATTGGGTGGCAGTATTGTTGGTACTAGTTCAGGGTAGATATGATTTTTGGTTGCTCTATATTACACTTTTTGTGCGGCAAGGTAACAAGAAATAGCTTTTTTGGCACGTTTTTTTTTTTTGTTATTTACAACATTCATCTGACAGGTTAGATCACGTGGTAATTTTATAGAGCAGGTTGTCACGGACGCAGCGATACCTAATATGTATACAATTTTTTTTATTTATGTAAGTTTTATACAATAACTTCATTTTTAAAACCAAAAAATTGTTTAGTGTCTCCATAGTCTGAGAGCCATAGTTTTTTCAGTTTTTGGGCGATTATCTTGAGTAGGGTCTAATTTTTTGCGGGATGAGATGACAGTTTGATTGGCACTATTTTGGGGTGCATATGACTTTTTGATCGCTTGCTATTACACTTTTTGTGACGTAAGATGGCAAAAAATGGCTTTTTTTGCACAATTTATTATTTTTATTTTTTATGGTGGTCACCTGAGGGGTTAGGTCATATGATATTTATATAGAGCCGGTCGATACGGACGCGGCAATACCTAATATGTATACTTTATTTTTATTTATGTAGGTTTTACACAATGATTTTATTTTTGAAACAAAAAAAATGATGTTTTAGTGTTTCCATAGTCTAAGAGCCATAGTTTTTTCAGTTTTTGGGCGATTATCTTGAGTAGGGTCAAATTTTTTGCGGGATGAGATGACGGTTTGATTGGTACTATTTTGGCGTACATGCGACTTTTTTGATCACTTTTATTACCTTTTTTGGGAAGTAAGGTGGGCAAAATTTCAATTTTCTCATAGTTTTTATTTTTTATTTTTATGGCGTTCACTGTGCGGGGAAAGTAACATGACCGTTTTATAGATCAGGTCGTTACGGACGCGGCGATACCTAATATGTGTAGTTTATTTTATTTTTTTAATTTTTATTCAGTGATAAATGTTTTTTTTTTTTATCTTAACTTTTTTCACTTATTTTTATTTTTTTTTGACCCAGACCCACTTGGTTCTTGAAGATCCAGTGGGTCTGATGTCTGTAAAATACAGTACAGAACCTATATAGGTATCTGTAACTGTATTTTACTTACACTGAACAGATCTATGCTTTCAGCATAGATCTGTTCAGCACCATGGACAGCAGGACGCCTGAGCAGGCGTCCTGTTGTCATGGGAACCTTCCCCGTCTGCTCAGTTATGGTCAGAACTGCGCAGACGGGGAAGGGTAAGGACGGGGCTCTGGGGGGGCTGTCTGGGGGCTCTCTCCCTCTCCCATCGGGGGGCTGCAAAGGCACAGCAGCCCCCCGATCGGAGAGGGAGGGAGCTCCCTTTTACTGTTAACCTTTTCCATACAGCGGTCCGTACGGACCGCTGTATGGAAAGGGTTAAACGGCTGACATCGCATCAACGATGTCAGCCGTTTATACCAGGGTGCCAGCAATGTGCTGGCACCCTGGTATACCCACTGTACACCAACGATTATTCAATGGGAGGCGGGCGGGGGATCGCGATCCCGCCTGCCGCACCGCCCGCCTCCCGCAACGCCCCCACCGCCTGCGACACCCCCCCTGCACCACCCGCTGCCATCAAATCATGCAGGGGTGCAGGGGGGGTGTACTATATTGATTTTAGACACTCTAAAGTTTCTGATCCCCGCGGTCAGGGACCGCGGGGATCAGAAACTGCAAAAAGCGCAGCAAACCGCAGGTCTGAATTGACCTGCGGTTTGCTGCGATCGCCGACACGGGGGGGTCACATGACCCCCCCTGGCGTTTTAACAGGATGCCGGCTGAATGATTTCAGCCGGCATCCTGTTCAAATTAACCCCTGCGGCGCCGGAATGCCGATTTTAAAGTCAGGACGTACCGGTACATCCTTGGTCCTTAAGGACTCGGGAAATAGGGCGTACCGGTACGTCCTATGTCCTTAAGGGGTTAAGAAAGTAACAAGACTACCTCTCCCTTTACTTTCTGGATTTTTTCTTTTTCGTTTTTTGCTAATGGCTATTACCTCGTCAACATGTTTTTTGAATGTGGGATCACATTTGCTGCAAAGTATTGCCAACTCCAGAAAATTGCCATGATTTAATTCAGCATTCAGTAAAGTGTGAGCTGCCTCATCCTTCCCTCTGTAGGCAAGAGCCAGTTTTGAAATACAAATAATAATATCAATTATTCTTTTAAGAACAGTACGATTTTGCTGAACCTTTTCTTTCCGTCTTTTAACTAAGTTGACATTGATCAATGTTTCAATATCTCCTTTCTTTTCTGCAGCTAAATAAGCAGATACAGAGGCTTGATGCAAGTTTGACTCCTCATGTTCTTTAATGCGTGTATAAACATGCGCCTTGATGGCCTTCCACCCAGCAATGAAAAAACTTCGCCTGTTAGGGCAAAAAGCCATACATGTTGAGCAAAAAAGTTCCTGTGTTTCTATACGATAGGACAACCATTTCCTCTGAATTGCACTGCCCCCAGGCACAGACCTTAGATAAGCCTTGTGTGCTTTGAAAGGCAGTGTATAAGTAGCGTCTGACAATGGCTGGATTGGGTGCAGTTTCATAAAATTTAGTTTAGCAGTCAAATTACACACAGGGTCTGGTGCCTCAAAAGCATTGCTTACTGCAGATGTGGATGGTATTTCTGACATTATGTCATAGTCTGAACTTTCTGAATCTCCCTCTTTCTCAAGTTCATCTAAATTACCAGTCAAGTCTTGCATGTATATGTCTTTTATCGCTTCAGGTAAAGATGATTCACCAGCCTCATCTTCATCAAGTATAGTTGCTTCTACATCTGCCACTGTCTCAGACTGTGCAGGAGCTGTAGAGCAAGATGCCGTTGGTTCCACAGAGTTTTGGCTGGTAGCACCTATTGAGTGCCATAATTTCTGCTGCCCTGGAGCTGATCCAGCTTTTGCAAGATCTTTTCGGGTAGCCGTTAGTCTCTTTTGTGCACCAGTTTTATATTTTTTTTTGGGTGCTTCTTCTGATTTTTCTTCAGAAGCAGAGGGTCGTTTAGAAGACATTGCCCTACAAAATATTATTATTGAAATTAGGACTGCGTGGTTATTCACTTTTTCCTGATTCTGCGTGACCTTTCCTTTACAGAATCATACTGACATAAAGCTGTCACTATGATTCTGTAACGATAAGGTCATACAGAGGCACAGAGCATTATCAGTCATAAGTCCAGAACGCACCATCCCTCTCTAACATGGAGCGTGCAAGGAACACGCTTCTGTGAAAGAGCCCTAATGCTTAGTTTTTATTATCAACGTTGTCTGTTACCAGTTTCATGCTGCTAGGTTATAACAGCTTCAGCACACGCCAAGTCCCCAGATTCATGAACTCAAGGCTATTCCACTGATCTACCTTTAATTGACAGTTCTTTTCCAACTGAATCAGCAGCAGGGGGTGAAAAAAGCCAGGAGCTCATGAATATTCACGACTCATCATAATGCACTGGAGCTGGTCAATTAAACAAAGTGATTAATTATGAGCAAAGTTATGGAAAATTTGATTCGGCTGCTTTGCTGAATTTCACAAAGAAACTTGCTTCATGACGAATTACTTTGTCACAAATCGCATTTCTTTGTATGTAGTGGGTGCAATAATGGGGAACCGCGATTGCACTACCCCCTGTCATTGAACCTTTCAGATGCTGCATTCATCGCTGATCGCGGCATCTGAGAATAATAGTGAGGGCTTTCAGGAGTTAATTAGTTAAACCAAAAATACTCACTTTATCCATTTGATCGGCCATCTTGATTGAAGACACCACGCAAAATATTGCACAGTGAAGTGATGATGTGATCACATGGCAGGCGTGGTGACATCATACGTCACTGTGCATGAGATTTCATGCGGTATCTTCAATCAAGATGGCCGCAGCGGTCTCTTTGTGTGCAAATGGATGAGGCAAGTATGTTTTTTTTTTTTTTAACTGCCATTTCAGGGAAAATCGATTCAGCTTTGCGGCAAATCAAATTTTTCCTGAATTTCAAATCGAAGTCCACTTCGGATACTTTGGTTCCTTCAGCACTAAAAGTGACCTAGCATTTTGCTAAGGGGTCTGCCACTAGTTTATGTTGCTCTTAGACACCATAAAACTGGTGATAGATGCCCTTTAAAAAAAACTGAAATACACCTATTTAATTTTGTATTTATGTGTCAAGTTTCTATCATAAAAACCAAAAGCTAACTGTCAATACTAGATTACACCTACCCTGTATCACTGTATAACTGGCTATCAACTGATCCGGCGGTCTATGCAGTATTCTCAGGTCTGCGCAGGAAGAACACGTGCTCTGGTGAAGTCACTTTGCTGTTCACATTGCACAGCATTCCCGTTAGTCCTAGATATAAGAATGCTTAATACTATCATTTCATTCATTGTAAAGAAGAAACTGTTCTGCATTACTTTATTTTACAACTGTTAAAGATGTGGCCCAAATAGGGATTCTCTGGGAACAAAGATTTTTGGCAAGTGCCCGCAGCCTGCCTCTCTAAACAGATGATTCATGCTTACCTGCTCCCCACCACTTTGCCATCTGCATATCCATGTTCTGTTCTGCGCTATGTTTACATCTGGCACAGTGTGGCTATAGTAGTATGCTCTGCTGCAGCCAATGACTGGCTTCAGCAGTTACATGGCCACAAGCAGCATGTCATTGGCAGAAGCAGAGCACTTGACTATGCCCATGCTGTGGTGCATATAAACTTTGCGGGGAATGAAAAATGGAAATTTTTTCCAGTAACAAAGCAAGGGTTAACAGCGAAAAAAAATATGCTATATTTATTGCCCCGATTCTGTAGTTTGCAGAAACACCCCATATGTGTCTGTAAACTACTGTATGGGCACACGGTAGGACGTAGAGGGAAAGGTGCGCCGTATGGTTTTTGGAAGGCAGGTTTTGCTGGACTGGTTTATTTACAACACCATGTCCCATTTGAAGCCCCCCTGATGCACCCCTAGAGTAGAAACTCCATAAAAGTGACCCCATCTAAGAAACTACACCCCTCAAGGTATTCAAAACAGATTTTACAAACTTTGTTAACCCTTTAGGTGTTCCACAAGAATTAATGGAAAATAAAGATACAATTTCAAAATTTCACTTTTTTGGCAGATTTTCCATTTTAATATTTTTTTTTCCAGTTACAAAGCAAGGGTTAACAGCCAAACAAAACTCATTATTTATTGCCCTGATTCTGTAGTTTACAGAAATACCCCATATGTGGTCGTAAACTACTGTACGGGCACAAGGCAGGGCACAGAAAGAAAGGAATGCCATATGGCTTTTGGAAGGCAGATTTTGCTGGACTGGTTTATTTACACCATGTCCAATTTGAAGTCCCCCTGATGCACCCCTAGAGTAGAAACTCCAAAAAAGTGACCCCATTTTAGAAACTACGGGATAGGGTGGCAGTTTTGTTGGTACTAGTTTAGGGTACATATGATTTTTGGTTGCTCTATTACACTTTTTGTGAAGCAAGGTAACAAGAAATAGCTGTTTTAGCTCCGTTTTTTGTTGTTGTCATTTACAACATTCATCTGACAGGTTAGATCATGTGGTATTTGTATAGAGCAGGTTGCCACGGACGCGGCGATAACTAATATGTATAATGTTATTTATGCAAGTTTTACACAATGATTTCATTTTTGAAACCAAACAAATCATGTTTTAGTGTCTCCATAGTCTGAGAGCCATAGTTTTTTCAGTTTTTGGGCGATTGTCTTAGGTAAGGTATCATTTTTGTGGAATAAGATGACGGTTAGATTGGCACTTTTTTTGGGGGCATACGACTTTTTGATCGCTTGCTATTACACTTTTTGTAATGTAAGGTGACAAAAAATTGCTTTTTTTACACCTTTTTTTTTCTTCTTTTTTTACGGTCTTCACCTCAGGGTTTAGGTCATGTGGTATTTTTATAGAGCAGATTCTTACGGACGCGGCGATACCTAATATGTCTATATTTTTTTTTGAACGTTTAACATAAAAAAGCATTTTTGAAACAAATAATCATGTTTAAGTCTGAGAGTCATAGTTTTTTTATTTTTTGGGCCATTGTCTCATGTAGGGGCTCATTTTTTGCGGGATGAGGTGACGGTTTGATTGGTACTATTTTGGCGTACATACGACTTTTTTTATCACTTTTATTACCTTTTTTGGGAAGTAAGGTAGGCAAAATTTCTATTTCATCATAGTTTTTATTTTTTTATGGCGTTCACCGTGCGGGGAAAGTAACATGACCGTTTTATAGATCAGGTCATTACGGATGCGGTGATATCAAATATGTGTAGGGAATTTTATTTTTTAATCAGTGATAAATGTGTTTTTTTATTTTTACTTTTTTTCACTTCTTTTTTACCCAGACCCACATGGTTCCTGAAGATCCAGTGGGTCTGATGTCTGTATAATACAGTACAGTACACTATATAGTGTACTGTACTGTATTTTCACTTTACAAAGTCTGATCAGACTTGCCTTTAGCAGAAGTCCAAACAGCACCATGGACAGCCTCTGATCAGCACCATGCAAACCACTTGGCCATCCTGAGAGAGGGGGCGGGCGGATGATTGCGCACCTGCCCGCCCCCCAGCACCGCCCTGATGATCGCGCAGCCCTCCCGCCCGCACCCCCAACCTCGCTGCGCCCGCCGGCACATAACACAGAGGGCTGCAGGGGGGAAGGTTAAACATAAAATAAAGGCATTTTAAAGTTTCTGATCCCCGTGGTCACAGGGATCAGAAACCTCCCGAAAGCGCTTCAAACCGCAGGTCTGAATTGATCGCGGTTTGCATCGATCGCTGATATGGGGGGGGGGGTCACAGGACCCCCTGGTCAGTGACCCTGGGTGCCTGCTGGCTGGTGGGTTCACACTTACTTTCTGGCATTCTGCTATAGGTTCTGATTATAATGGAACGCACAGACGGAATGCAAAACGGAAACCTTTAAGAGGCATTCTGTTTTGATCCGTCATAGTAGAAGTCTATGGGCAATCATAACGGATCCTGGCAACAGTACTTTGTTTTCCGTCTTGCATAACGGAAACCAGACCAGATGGATCCGTTATACTTGCTCATAGACTTCTATTGTGACGTATCAAAATGGAATGCCTCTTAAAGGTTCATGTTTTTTATTCGGTCTGGGTATTCAGTTATAAATGGAGCCTATAACGGAAAGCCAGAACGCAAGTGTAAACCCACCCTTATTTGCTGAAAGGAAAACTACAACTCCCAGCAGGTCCTGAAGGATTGCATCTGACAAGGCATGCTGGGAGTTGTACTTTCCAGGGATGGGGGGGGGCAATAAAATGTGAATATTTTTTTAATAGTATTTTCAGTTATTACAGGAATATGGTATTACCTATCTAGCCTGAGACAGAGAGCCTGATGTGATGTCCACTGCCTCGGCTCTATCTGTCTTGCAGGCAATCTGGCAGGAGGCAGCTAACTGGGCACCCCGGCACTGTGCGGCACACACTATAAACCGTTACCCGGCCCGCCGCTGCGCTCTGCAGACTCCAGGGCGGGAAAACTTACTGGCTGCGTGCCTGCGCTGCGTAGGGATGCTCTGTACGGGGAGCGCAGCACAGGCACGTCACGTATGAGGAGGCGGGGCCCACCACGAGCAGCGATGAGGGGAGCGGTCTGGACTCTGGAGAGGAGGCGCTGGGCGGCTATGGCAAGTGAAGTGGCGAGGTGAATGATCATAGCCTGGAGGCTGGATCAGTCATCTCGCCACTTATGTGAAGTCTGTGTCTGAGTCTGGAGACGTGACGTCAGCCGGCCCGTCAGTGCTCGTTGAAGTAGCAGGTAGCTGTGCTGGTCAGCGGGAAGCTGGAGAGCTGCCTGCCGCACTCAATAATCATTATGAATAAAAATGCCAGGCGCCCACCGAGGGTTTACCCGGTTCCCCGGTGGGTCAGTCCGAACCTGTTCACACACACGCTACTGTGCATTTCCAAGTCTAATTCTGTCACTAAATCCATACCGGTCACCCAGTGCCTAAATACTAGGCCTCAAATTTATATCCCGCTGAATTTGAATACAATACATTGGGCCAAATAATATTTTTGTTGTTGTGGTGAACCATAACAATGAGGAAAACATCTAGTAAGGGACGCGGACGTGGACATGGTCGTGGTGGTGTTAGTGGACCCTCTGGTGCTGGGAGAGGACGTGGCCGTTCTGCCACATCCACACGTCCTAGTGTACCAACTACCTCAGGTCCCAGTAGCCGCCAGAATTTACAGCGATATATGGTGGGGCCCAATGCCGTTCTAAGGATGGTAAGGCCTGAGCAGGTACAGGCATTAGTCAATTGGGTGGCCGACAGTGGATCCAGCACGTTCACATTATCTCCCACCCAGTCTTCTGCAGAAAGCGCACAGATGGCGCCTGAAAACCAACCCCATCAGTCTGTCACATCACCCCCATGCATACCAGGGAAACTGTCTCAGCCTCAAGTTATGCAGCAGTCTCTTATGCTGTTTGAAGACTCCGCTGGCAGGGTTTCCCAAGGGCATCCACCTAGCCCTTCCCCAGCGGTGGAAGACATAGACTGCACTGACGCACAACCACTTATGTTTCCTGATGATGAGGACATGGGAATACCACCTCAGCATGTCTCTGATGATGATGAAACACAGGTGCCAACTGCTGCGTCTTTCTGCAGTGTGCAGACTAAACAGGAGGTCAGGGATCAAGACTGGGTGGAAGACGATGCAGGGGACGATGAGGTCCTAGACCCCACATGGAATGAAGGTCGTGCCACTGACTTTCACAGTTCGGAGGAAGAGGCAGTGGTGAGACCGAGCCAACAGCGTAGCAAAAGAGGGAGCAGTGGGCAAAAGCAGAACCCCCGCCGCCAAGAGACTCCGCCTGCTACTGACCGCCGCCATCTGGGACCGAGCACCCCAAAGGCAGCTTCAAGGAGTTCCCTGGCATGGCACTTCTTCAAACAATGTGCTGACGACAAGACCCGAGTGGTTTGCACGCTGTGCCATCAGAGCCTGAAGCGAGGCATTAACGTTCTGAACCTGAGCACAACCTGCATGACCAGGCACCTGCATGCAAAGCATGAACTGCAGTGGAGTAAACACCTTAAAACCAAGGAAGTCACTCAGGCTCCCCCTGCTACCTCTTCTGCTGCTGCCGCCTCGGCCTCTTCCTCTGCCTCTGGAGGAACGTTGGCACCTGCCGCCCAGCAAACAGGGGATGTACCACCAACACCACCACCACCTCCGTCACCAAGCGTCTCAACCATGTCACACGGCAGCGTTCAGCTCTCCATCTCACAAACATTTGAGAGAAAGCGTAAATTCCCACCTAGCCACCCTCGATCCCTGGCCCTGAATGCCAGCATTTCTAAACTACTGGCCTATGAAATGCTGTCATTTAGGCTGGTGGACACAGACAGCTTCAAACAGCTCATGTCGCTTGCTGTCCCACAGTATGTTGTTCCCAGCCGCCACTACTTCTCCAAGAGAGCCGTGCCTTCCCTGCACAACCAAGTATCCGATAAAATCAAGTGTGCACTGCGCAACGCAATCTGTAGCAAGGTCCACCTAACCACAGATACGTGGACCAGTAAGCACGGCCAGGGACGCTATATCTCCCTAACTGCACACTGGGTAAATGTAGTGGCAGCTGGGCCCCAGGCGGAGAGCTGTTTAGCGCACGTCCTTCCGCCGCCAAGGATCGCAGGGCAACATTCTTTGCCTCCTGTTGCCACCTCCACCTTCTCGGCTTCCTCCTCCTCTTCTTCCACCTGCTCATCCAGTCAGCCACACACCTTCACCAACAACTTCAGCACAGCCCGGGGTAAACGTCAGCAGGCCATTCTGAAACTCATATGTTTGGGGGACAGGCCCCACACCGCACAGGAGTTGTGGCGGGGTATAGAACAACAGACCGACGAGTGGTTGCTGCCGGTGAGCCTCAAGCCCGGCCTGGTGGTGTGTGATAATGGGCGAAATCTCGTTGCAGCTCTGGGACTAGCCAATTTGACGCACATCCCTTGCTTGGCGCATGTGCTGAATTTGGTGGTGCAGAAGTTCATTCACAACTACCCCGACATGTCAGAGCTGCTGCATAAAGTGCGGGCCGTCTGTTCGCGCTTCCGGCGTTCACATCCTGCTGCTGCTCGCCTGTCTGCGCTACAGCGTAACTTCGGCCTTCCCGCTCACCGCCTCATATGCGACATGCCCACCAGGTGGAACTCCACCTTGCACATGCTGGACAGACTGTGCGAGCAGCAGCAGGCCATAGTGGAGTTTCAGCTGCAGCACGCACGGGTCAGTCGCACTACAGAACAGCACCACTTCACCACCAATGACTGGGCCTCCATGCGAGACCTGTGTGCCCTGTTGCGCTGTTTCGAGTACTCCACCAACATGGCCAGTGGCGATGACGCCGTTATCAGCGTTACAATACCACTTCTATGTCTCCTTGAGAAAACACTTAGGGCGATGATGGAAGAGGAGGTGGCCCAGGAGGAGGAGGAGGAGGAGGAGGAAGAGGGGTCATTTTTAGCACTTTCAGGCCAGTCTCTTCGAAGTGACTCAGAGGGAGGTTTTTGGCAACAGCAGAGGCCAGGTACAAATGTGGCCAGACAGGGCCCACTACTGGAGGACGAGGAGGACGAGGATGAGGAGGAGGTGGAGGAGGATGAGGATGAGGATGAAGCATGGTCACAGCGGGGTGGCACCCAACGCAGCTCGGGTCCATCACTGGTGCGTGGCTGGGGGGAAAGGCAGGACAATGACGATACGCCTCCCACAGAGGACAGCTTGTCCTTACCCCTGGGCAGCCTGGCACACATGAGCGACTACATGCTGCAGTGCCTGCGCAACGACAGCAGAGTTGCCCACATTTTAACGTGTGCGGACTACTGGGTTGCCCCCCTGCTGGATCCACGCTACAAAGACAATGTGCCCACCTTACTTCCTGCACTGGAGCGTGATAGGAAGATGCGCGAGTACAAGCGCACGTTGGTAGACGCGCTACTTAGAGCATTCCCAAATGTCACAGGGGAACAAGTGGAAGCCCAAGGCCAAGGCAGAGGAGGAGCAAGAGGTCGCCAAGGCAGCTGTGTCACGGCCAGCTCCTCTGAGGGCAGGGTTAGCATGGCAGAGATGTGGAAAACTTTTGTCAACACGCCACAGCTAACTGCACCACCACCTGATACGCAACGTGTTAGCAGGAGACAACATTTCACTAACATGGTGGAACAGTACGTGTGCACACCCCTCCACGTACTGACTGATGGTTCAGCCCCATTCAACTTCTGGGTCTCTAAATTGTCCACGTGGCCAGAGCTAGCCTTTTATGCCTTGGAGGTGCTGGCCTGCCCGGCGGCCAGCGTTTTGTCTGAACGTGTATTCAGCACGGCAGGGGGCGTCATTACAGACAAACGCAGCCGCCTGTCTACAGCCAATGTGGACAAGCTGACGTTCATAAAAATGAACCAGGCATGGATCCCACAGGACCTGTCCGTCCCTTGTCCAGATTAGACATTAACTACCTCCCCTTAACCATATATTATTGTACTCCAGGGCACTTCCTCATTCAATCCTATTTTTATTTTCATTTTACCATTATATTGCGAGGCTACCCAAAGTTGAATGAACCTCTCCTCTGTCTGGGTGCCGGGGCCTAAATATATGCCAATGGACTGTTCCAATGTTGGGTGACGTGAAGCCTGATTCTCTGCTATGACATGCATACTAATTCTCTGCTGACATGAAGCCAGATCCTCTGTTACGGGACCTCTCTCCTCTGCCTGTGTGCTGGGCCTAAATATATGCCAATGGACTGTTGCAGTGGTGGCTGACGTGAAGCCTCATTCTCTGCTATGACTGGCAGACTAATTCTCTGCTGACATGAAGCCAGATTGTCTGTTACGGGACCTCTCTCCTCTGCCTGGGTGCTGGGCCTAAATTTATGAAAATGGACTGTTGCAGTGGTGGGTGACGTGAAGCCTGATTCTCTGCTATGACATGAAGACTGATTCTCTGCTGACATGAAGTCAGATTGTCTGTTACGAGACCTCTCTCCTCTGCCTGGGTGCTGGGCCTAAATTTATGAAAATGGACTCTTACAGTGGTGGGTGACGTGAAGCCTGATTTTCTGCTATGACATGCAGACTAATTCTCTGCTGACATGAAGCCAGATTGTCTGTTATGGGACCTCTCTCCTCTGCCTGGGTGCTGGGCCTAAATTTATGAAAATGGACTGTTGCAGTGGTGGGTGACGTGAAGCCTGATTCTCTGCTATGATATGAAGACTGATTCTCTGCTGACATGAAGCCAGATCCTCTGTTACGGGACCTCTCTCCTCTGCCTGGGTGCTGGGCCTAAATATCTGACAATGGACTGTTGCATTGGTGGCTGACGTGAAGCCTCATTCTCTGCTATGACATGCAGACTAATTCTCTGCTGACATGAAGCCAGATTGTCTGTTACGGGACCTCTCTCCTCTGCCTGGGTGCTGGGCCTAAATTTATGAAAATGGACTCTTACAGTGGTGGGTGACGTGAAGCCTGATTCTCTGCTATGACATGAAGACTGATTCTCTGCTGACATGAAGCCAGATCCTCTGTTACGGGACCTCTCTCCTCTGCCTGTGTGCTGGGCCTAAATATATGCCAATGGACTGTTGCAGTGGTGGCTGATGTGAAGCCTCATTCTCTGCTATGACATGCAGACTAATTCTCTGCTGACATGAAGCCAGATTGTCTGTTACGGGACCTCTCTCCTCTGCCTGGGTGCTGGGCCTAAATTTATGAAAATGGACTCTTACAGTGCTGGGTGACGTGAAGCCTGATTTTCTGCTATGACATGCAGACTAATTCTCTGCTGACATGAAGCCAGATTGTCTGTTACGGGACCTCTCTCCTCTGCCTGGGTGCTGGGCCTAAATTTATGAAAATGGACTGTTGCAGTGGTGGGTGACATGAAGCCTGATTCTCTGCTATGATATGAAGACTGATTCTCTGCTGACATGAAGCCAGATCCTCTGTTACGGGACCTCTCTCCTCTGCCTGGGTGCTGAGCCTAAATATCTGACAATGGACTGTTGCAGTGGTGGCTGACGTGAAGCCTCCTTCTCTGCTATGACATGCAGACTAATTCTCTGCTGACATGAAGCCAGATTGTCTGTTACGGGACCTCTCTCCTCTGCCTGGGTGCTGGGCCTAAATTTATGAAAATGGACTCTTACAGTGGTGGGTGACGTGAAGCCTGATTCTCTGCTATGACATGAAGATGTCACGGCCATGGCTATGACCGTGACTCCTCAACCGCATGTGGTTGTCAGCGGTTTTGGTTTTGTTGTCAATCACAGGTGAGGGCACTGGTATTTGCCTCACCTGTGGTTGCCGCTGACAACGCTAGTCTGGTCGCAGCTTTCCTGCTGTGCATGCGGTTGCACCTAGCAACCTCTATGTTAGGTGTCTGTGTGTTGTGTGCACTGTGTTATGTTTGTGTGCACTCTGTGTTGTATGTCTGGTGTGCACTGTAGTTTATGTTTGGTGCGCACGGACATCACCCTTTCACTGTGGCTGCCCGTGGCAACGTTTGGTATTATGTACATGTGGTGGCAGTGTCTCGGCCCTCGGGCTGTCTCCCAGGACGGCTGCCACCCATGTCGTTGCCAGCGGCAACAGCCACAGGGTGATCTCTTCCCAGTGTGTGTGATGTCACTGGGTGTGTCTGTCCGGTGGGTGTGGCCATTTAGCCCTATAAAGCCTGTGTCTGGAGCACTGCTCAGTAGGCTGCTTTCAGTCATGCTTGGCTGAAGCAGTCTCCTGTGGATTCCATCCTTCTTGTAAGGGCCACCCTTCCGGTCATAAGATTCCTTTCCCTGATGTATGCTTGATGTCTTTTCTCTTTGGTTTCTGTGCAGCTTATGGATCTGGATTCCTGTGTCCACAGGGATCCAGTCAGCAAGGCTGTGGCAGGTAGGTGGAACTAGTTAGTTCACCTGCCATATCCATAAGACTGTTTATGTTCCCCCTTTCCTGGCTACTCGGCCCGTGAGACCCCTGTTCCTCCGTGTCCAGTAGGAACAGGCCGTCTTACCCTGACTCCTAGCTAGGGACCGGACGGAGGGTAAGTCAGGGCTCCTAGGTTCCGGCGCATGGGTCCTCCTACCTTTAAGGTCGGCCCATGCAGGTTAGGAGTTAGGGTCAGGTTAGGGACGCTATAGGAGGTGACCAGCTCCCTAATTCTGTTGCCCTGGCCGAGCAGCAACCGGACATCAGCTGGCATCGCACGGCTGAGGATATTCCCCATCCTCAGCCGTGACAGAAGACTGATTCTCTGCTGACATGAAGCCAGATCCTCTGTTACGGGACCTCTCTCCTCTGCCTGTGTGCTGGGCCTAAATATATGCCAATGGACTGTTGCAGTGGTGGCTGATGTGAAGCCTCATTCTCTGCTATGACATGCAGACTAATTCTCTGCTGACATGAAGCCAGATTGTCTATTACGGGACCTCTCTCCTCTGCCTGGGTGCTGGGCCTAAATTTATGAAAATGGACTGTTGCAGTGGTGGGTGACGTGAAGCCTGATTCTCTGCTATGACATGAAGACTGATTCTCTGCTGACATGAAGCCAGATTGTCTGTTACGGGACCTCTCTCCTCTGCCTGGGTGCTGGGCCTAAATTTATGAAAATGGACTCTTACAGTGGTGGGTGACGTGAAGCCTGATTCTCTGCTATGACATGAAGACTGATTCTCTGCTGACATGAAGCCAGATCCTCTGTTACGGGACCTCTCTCCTCTGCCTGGGTGCTGGGCCTAAATATCTGACAATGGACTGTTGCATTGGTGGCTGACGTGAAGCCTCATTCTCTGCTATGACATGCAGACTAATTCTCTGCTGACATGAAGCCAGATTGTCTGTTACGGGACCTCTCTCCTCTGCCTGTGTGCTGGGCCTAAATATATGCCAATGGACTGTTGCAGTGGTGGCTGACGTGAAGCCTCATTCTCTGCTATGACATGCAGACTAATTCTCTGCTGACATGAAGCCAGATTGTCTGTTACGGGACCTCTCTCCTCTGCCTGGGTGCTGGGCCTAAATTTATGAAAATGGACTCTTACAGTGGTGGGTGACGTGAAGCCTGATTCTCTGCTATGACATGAAGACTGATTCTCTGCTGACATGAAGCCAGATCCTCTGTTACGGGACCTCTCTCCTCTGCCTGTGTGCTGGGCCTAAATATATGCCAATGGACTGTTGCAGTGGTGGCTGATGTGAAGCCTCATTCTCTGCTATGACATGCAGACTAATTCTCTGCTGACATGAAGCCAGATTGTCTGTTACGGGACCTCTCTCCTCTGCCTGGGTGCCGGGGCCTAAATATATGCCAATGGACTGTTACAGTGGTGGGTGACGTGAAGCCTGATTCTCTGCTATGACATGCAGACTGATTCTCTGCTGACATGAAGCCAGATTGTCTGTTACGGGACCTCTCTCCTCTGCCTGGGTGCTGGGCCTAAATATATGAAAATGGACTGTTGCAGTGGTGGGTGACGTGAAGCCTGATTCTCTGCTATGACATGAAGACTGATACTCTGCTGACATGAAGCCAGATTGTCTGTTACGGGACCTCTCTCCTCTGCCTGGGTGCTGGGCCTAAATTTATGAAAATGGACTGTTGCACTGGTGGCTGACATGAAGCCAGATTGTCTGTTACGGGACCTCTCTCCTCTGCCTGGGTGCTGGGCCTAAATTTATGAAAATGGACTGTTGCAGTGGTGGGTGACGTGAAGCCTGATTCTCTGCTATGACATGAAGACTGATACTCTGCTGACATGAAGCCAGATTGTCTGTTACGGGACCTCTCTCCTCTGCCTGGGTGCTGGGCCTAAATTTATGAAAATGGACTGTTGCAGTGGTGGGTGACGTGAAGCCTGATTCTCTGCTATGACATGAAGACTGATTCTCTGCTGACATGAAGCCAGATTGTCTGTTACGGGACCTCTCTCCTCTGCCTGGGTGCCGGGGCCTAAATATCTGAGAATGGACTGTTCCAGTGGTGGGTGACGGGAAGCCAGATTCTCTGCTATGGGACCTCTCTCCAATTGATTTTGGTTAATTTTTATTTAAATTTTTATTTTAATTCATTTCCCTATCCACATTTGTTTGCAGGGGATTTACCTACATGTTGCTGCCTTTTGCAGCCCTCTAGCCCTTTCCTGGGCTGTTTTACAACCGTTTTAGTGCCGAAAAGTTCGGGTCCCCATTGACTTCAATGGGGTTCGGGTTCGGGACGAAGTTCGGATCGGGTTCGGATCCCGAACCCGAACATTTTCGGGAAGTTCGGCCGAACTTCTCGAACCCGAACATCCAGGTGTTCGCTCAACTCTACTCAAGACAAGTTGCAATGTCTAAAGTTCTCTGAACTAAAGTCCTCAACAGCAATGTGAAAATATAATAAATCTATAGGAAGTATTTGGTTGTAATTATTGCTGATTAAAGGGATTGTACCAAGTATTAAAGTAATTCCCAATCCACAGGAAAGGGGATAGCTAACTGATCGGTGGAGGTCCGATCACTTGGACCCCCGCCGATCTTGATAACATGTTTCTGTCCTTATGGGCAGCTCTCTCGTTTTTTCTCTGCTGATCACACCTGATCACCTGATCGAATCCAATCTAATAGTTATCCCCTATATCCAATACTCCCTATATAAGGGCTGCAATTATAAAATAGGAAAATCAGAGTGATATATTCTGCCAAAAGTTACTATACATTTGGAAACTGTAAGTAAATATGAGCCAAACATAGAATCCAATAGAAAATTGATTCCTTACATGAGCTGACTCTTTCCATTTCCTGGAGTGCTATGAGATAATTCCATTTCATCACCGTTCTGCTGGAATACAACTATGTGCCATTTGGCCATAAAGTAGGAATAGCATCATTTAAACCCAAGCTTATGAGAGGAGAGATATTTTTAACTTGATGTTCTCCTCTTTTTTTTTTTTTTTTTTAAACAAATAGATTTTACGTTTTTTTAAATTCATCAAATGCCATGAAATTTCTTTCTAATTCAGATGTCACGCCTGAAAATGTTTTTCTGATGCAAAACGTCACGTTATCCTTGGGCAGGAGGAAGTATATTGGACTACCACTGTAAATGCACAGTATGCATCAGGCAGTCGGAAAAGTGGTGGGGCCATCTTGGAGGGAAGAAGGAGACTTTGAGCTCCATGAGAATGGAAGGTCTTTGCAGTGCAGTTATGTGTTACACAATGTCTGTGTTATCTGCTCACCAAACAGCCACATCTTACACACAGACTTGTGTAAAGTATACATTTCCATGAGCAAATAGCACACATATTAGTAACTGTGTGCTGCCAGGACCTTCTAGCCATGCCCCCTCCCTCAAGCTGAACCATATCCTTCTGTTCATCTTCTCTTGAGCTAGCCAGCCTCACTGCCTCACCCGAGGGCAGACTGGGAACTTAAAGTGGCCCCATGTTGTAGGCGGTTCCAAATTGACAGAAAGTGGGGAACCAGTAGGGTCAGCAATACGATAGTGTAACACAAAATACTGTCCAATCAGAATCAAATACCACATTGTAGCCCAATATACTGCCCCAGAAGTTGTCCATCAATAGCTGATACTGTTCTGTACTGCTCCTTTCCAATTTTCTCTGATTAAGATATGGAGTAGTGGGCTTAGGAGTTGAGATGAGGACCACAGCATCAAGTCAGCCTTAACTTCAGCATGCTGCCTGGACTTCCCCTAGTAATGGCCGCTATATTGCCCCCAGTAGTATGCTTCTCAAGTAGTCAAGGAAAAAAAAAAGTAATACCTGAGCGCTATTCAAAGTCACCATATCTGGTTCAAGCCATGGGCTTTTTCTAACCTGTAGCCTGAGATGCCCGTGTTCCTCCTCCACTTCTACATTGCTTCATATACATAGTGGCCTTTGGCCTAGGAGGATGAACAACAGGGCAGGGAGGCATGGGCTCCCATGTTCTGTGGCAATACTAAACAGTATCTGCAACTTAGGGCCATACAGTTGAATTCAAGAGGGCATCTGTGGCTGCCAGCTAGGTAAATAAGTACCTAATGCTCCCAGTGTTATTTTTATGACTGAGAGCAGCAGATCACTATGTTCCCCACCAGTGGCAGTGAGGAGGGCTTGGGGAGCACTCAAGGCATCGGCCTACTGAGAAATTTCCCTGTGAAGTCTATGGCCAGTCTGCCCCTGGCCTCAACTATATACACAGTGCAGTCTCCATAACACCTCCGCTCTGTATTTTACAGTATATATATATAGTGGAGGTTATAGGGAGAAGGAGGGTATACAATGTATACATAATGGTGGTGATGGGGAGATTGAGGGTATACAGTATATAATGAACAGAGGTGATAAGGAGAATGAGGGTGTGCAGCATATAATGAGTGAAGGTGATTCGGAGACTGAGGGTATACAGTATGTAATGAATGGAGGTGATAGGGAGAATGAGGGTATACAGTATATACACAATGATGGTGATGGGGAAAATGAGGGTATACAGTATATAATAAGTGGAGGTGATAGGGAGAAGGAGGGTATACAATGTATACACAGTGATGGTGATGGGGAGAATGAGGGTATACCGTATATAATAAATGGAGGTGATAGGGAGAATGAGGGTATATAGTGTATACACAGTGGTATTTATAGGGAGGATGAGGGCATACAGTATATAATGAGTGGAGGCGATGGGGAGAAGGAGGGTATACAGTAAAGTTGAGGTCATGGGGCTAATGAGGGAATACAATATACATAATTCATATACTGAGTGGAGGTGATGGTGGGCAGTAAGGGTATATAGTATATACAGAAAGAAGGTGATGGGGCAGTGAGGCTATACAGAGTGGAGGTGATGGGGTCAGTGAAGGCATACAGTATATAAAAAGCGAAGGTGATGGCAGACAGTGAGGGTATATAATATATACAGAGTGGAGGTAATGGGGTAATTATGGGTATACATACAGTATATACTGTATTCCCTGTCTGTCCCCCATCACTTCCACTCTGTATATACTGTATGTATACCCTCACTGTCCACCACCATGTCCGCTTTGTATATACTGTATACATTTACTGCCCCATCACCTCTGCTCTGTATACATTGTATACCCTCACTGCTCCCATCACTTCTTTTCTGTATAGCCTCACTGCCTCCATCACCTCCACACTGCATATAATGTATACCTTCAGAGTCGTCGGTCCCCTCCACTCTTTTTACAGACTGCAGACAACTGACACACCTCACACAAACTCCTGTCTCTCTGCCTGGAAAAAACGACACAAACAGCCAAGTTTTTGTGGGTGAAAGGTCGGTCACAGCTTTATTCTTATTTTAGGCTCAATCCTTTAAGAATAACCCAACAATAACTGCCCGGCCCAAAGCCGGTCCCCGGAGTGCGAGAAGCGCTATGCCACACCAAACATTGGTGCGCAAGTCCGCCTTCCCCTCCGCTGTAACTTTTGTAATCCTCCGACCTCCAGCTGTGACTTGAATCAGAACTGAAAAGAAAATACAAAAACATCGGAACAATAACCAAAGGGAGGGAGGGTGGGAAGCTTCCTTCCAGAGGTGCCGGGGACTAAGAGGCAGGACACAGGGATGACCCTCCTTTTTATTGACTCTAAGGGGTGGTGCCTTCACCTATTACCCTGCCCCCCCAAGGGAGGGGGGGAGCGAGCACTAACCAGCTATGTTACTACAGCAGGACGACAGTGGGATTTAACTCCCAAACTGCCAGCAGTGTCTGCAGTCCGGCACGCCTGCGTTATACACTGTGGCGCTAGTAGTAGCTTGAAAAAGTATTCATACTTCTTGAACTTTTTCAGAATTTTTCACGTTACACCTACAAAGTTAAATGTATTTTATTGGAATTTTATGTGGGGGGAGAGCGGAGCTCCAGGACTTTATCTCCAGGTCAGTCCCTCCAGCCAATCACAGGTGATCCTCACCCTAATCCTCATCCTCCGTCACCGCCACCTCACAGGATCTACGGAGGGTGATTAGTGGTGTATATTACACCACCGATCACCCTCTTATTCCGGGTCATCGGTTCACCAGAGACTCGAATTACCCGGAAATGCTGCAAACCGCAGGTCTGAATTGACCTGCGGTTAGCAGCAATTGCCCCCCTTGGCATTGTCACAGGGTGTCTTCTGAATTATTTCAGCAGCGGTGATCGGAAATACATAGGTCGTACCTGTATCCTTAAGGACTTGGACATCGGCATACAGGTGCACCCTGTGTCCGTAAGAGGTTAAAGAGGCTCTGTCCCCAGAATCAACCCTATTAGACCATACATACTGCCTGGTAGGGCTCATTATGCTGATTATGTATGATAAATAGCTGCAGAGATATCTGTGTTTTTATTCATATGGAAATGAACAATTCGAGCACTCAGAGGCGGGGCTAAATATTCTGAGCAATGCTCTGTAACACCCCCTGTGCTCTGCACACACCCCCTCCCCCATTGACTGACAGGGCTAGACAGCAGGCTGACGTGACAGCACCACGGGGACCCGATGGACACTCTGCCCCCGGCAGGATACCGCACGTGCAGCGGTCAGCGCTGACCACGGCAGTGCAAGGGTTAATGAGCCGGCATCATTGTTTTCACCAATTCCTCTGCATACAGCAGGGGTCCAATTATCAGTAACTGCCGGACCCCTGCAGCTGATCGGGAGGGAGTAGCTCCTGTGGCCGCCCGATCAGAGTGCTGTACCTGCACGGCGCTGGCATTTGTGACTGTGTTTCCATGGACATACATGTACAGCGCTGGTGTCCTATGGGTTAATGACATATTATTTGTTATGGTATATGCTATTAAAGATTCTAGCTAATATGGAACTGCATACACACTTGAGAAGAGGTGACTCAATGTATAAGACATGTAAGATAGCGGAGGGAGAGCAGACTTACAGTAAGATCATTTGGTTTGCAGATCTGTGAAGAGGCAGTGAATCAGGCAAGTCTCCTCATCAGCTACTCCAGAACACGCCCAAACTTCCTCCTGCTTGTATTTGCTGGGAGAAATGGAACATGTGTTATCACAGCCTGATGAACGTTAAAAGAAAAAAAAACTTTATTAAAGTCAGTTTAAAAGGGGGGCAAAAGGCCTGTATGTCACAGTCTGTGACCACCAGGCAACCAGACTTGAGAAGTACCGAAGGGGACTATAAAATAACCCTCTGCACTGTTACAAGTCTGGACTAGATTCCTGACTTGCTAGCAAGTAGCTGCTAATCAACTGCAAGCAGGATAACGGGACACGGTCCAAACTATTAATAGACACTGGTGTGCTGTAAGTAACCCTTTTGGATTGTACTGACCAGTGTAGCTACATCAGCAGGTTATTGGCCGGATGGGGTTGTGTTATGTTAGCCGCACTGACTGTACTAGGCAATACACGTATGGTCTATGGTTCAGACCAGTGCTCCACACTCAGATACACTACACCGCTAAGTCTGGAGCCACTTGTCTGTAGCATCACTCATCCAGATTACACTACAGCGTGTAGCGTTTATTCAGTACATGTGGACACACACATGCCCTCATACAGTTCAGTGTTCAGGCCAGCCTCTCAAACCTCCACTCTCTTGCGGTCAGTATACTGTGGCTAAAAGGTGTAATGCCACATCTAATGCACACCCTGCCTAAAGAGCCGTGTCCTGAAAATTAACATCAGCTGTGTTTGCAGCAGTTATGTCCCGAAACCGCTATGAAGCCCTAATGCGGTTTATGCATTTTTCAGATAATTCCCAAGTCCCCCCAGAACTGACCCAGCCTACAACCGCCTAAATAAATTGAGACCCCTTATTTACCTCCTTAAAGGGGTTGTCTGGGAATTAAGAAAATGAAAATACTTAAATATTACTTTATTATAAATATATTCCCAAATACATTCAATTAGTTATAATGGCTCATTTTGTCTAGGGCCCAGTGGCGTAGCCATCAGCTAAGCAGGGGAAGCGACTGCTTCAGGGCCCGAGCTTAGAAGGAGCCCCGAGGCAGTACTAAATGTTTTTATTAGATCTGTAGGCTTCCCCTACCTACTGCTGTGCTGTACTTTACAGAAGCAGGTACTACATACAGCAGCAGCGCTGGAGCTCCTCCCACTGAAGGTCCTTGCTCAGTGAGGAGGAAAGAGTACAATTGCTGTCTCCTCCTCCTATGGCCGTTCTCACTGTGGGATCCACAGTACTGGCACAGCACTTGCCAGTACTGCTTTTTGTTTTCTACTCGTTGGCAGCTTACTATGATACTTCCTGCCAGCCAATAGCAGAGCGTCATGGGATCAAGCCCCACCCACAGCACACAGCTAGTGTAGAGCAGGCTGGCTGCTCCTGCACACAGAGTTCTATAATGCCTGCCCCCTCTCCTGTGTGTCCTGTTCTCTGACCCCCCATAGTAGGTTAATGATTAACCCCCTCCACTGCTGTCCCTGGATGGCACAGAGGGGTGATGGCACCTACTTCTCCTGGCTGCCTGTGAGCACCAGACATCAGCTGTCTACAGGAAAGGTAAGTGTCTGTGTGTAGAAATAGGTGTATAACTATGTTCATGTGTGTGTGTATATATATATATATATATATATATATATATGGTGACCACATGTATGAGTGCATCTATGTATGTGGTGAGCATGTGTATGAGTGCATCTATGTATGTGGTTAGCATGTGTATGAATGTGTCTATGTATGTGGTAAGCACATGTATGAGTGCATCTATGTATGTGGTGAGCATGTGTATGAGTGCATCTATGTATGTGGTTAGCATGTGTATGAATGTGTCTATGTATGTGGTAAGCACATGTATGAGTGCATCTATGTATGTGGTGAGCATGTGTATGAGTGCATCTATGTATGTGGTTAGCATGTGTATGAATGTGTCTATGTATGTGGTAAGCACATGTATGAGTGCATCTATGTATGTGGTGAGCATGTGTATGAATGCGTCTGTGTATGTGGTGAGCACGTGTATGAATGAATCCATGTATGTAGTGACCGCGTGTATGAGTGCGTTTATGTATGTGGTGAGCACGTGTATGAATGCATCCATTTATGTGGTGACTGTATGAGTGTGTCCATGTATATGGTGACTGTGTATGAATGCTTCCACGTAAGTGGTGAGCGCATCTATGTATGTGGTGAGTGCATGTATGAGTGCGTCCATGTATGTGGTGAGTGCATGTATGAGTGCGTCCATCTATGTGGTGACCTTGTGCATGAGTGCGTCCATGTATGTGTTGAGCGTATGTATGAGCACGTCCATGTATGTGGTGAGCGCATGTATGAGTGTGTCCATGTATGTGGTGAGTGTGTTTATGAGTGCGTCCATGTATGTGGTGAGCGCATGTATGAGTGCGTCCATGTATGTGGTGAGTATGTGTATGGAAGGACAGGAAGGATGTCTACATTCTGACCACTGTGCACGCAGACACAGCAGTAGGGAGAGGGGGGCTACTGCTGACAAACGCAAACCGGTCTGTGTGACAAATTAAATACATTTATGGGAGGGGTAGACCTCTCAGACCATGTGCTTCAACCCTACCTGATGAAGCAAAAAAACAAGGCCTGGTATAAAAAGGTAGCAATCTACCACATTCAGACTTGCTACCTATAATAGTTTTGTTTTATTTAAAAAGGCCCAAGGAACCCTCAACTTCCTCGAGTTCCTGAATAAGGTGGTTGAGAGTCTGCTGTTTGTGTCCCCCGCACCTGGGCAAGCCTTTGAATCTGAGGATGTTCGAAGGCTTTCAGAACGCCACTTTCCTCATCCCGTCCCTGCCACTGCCAGCAAGACATATCCTTAAAAAAGATGATGGGTGTGTAGCAAACACGGAAGGAGGAGGGACACCCGATTTTACTGCCCCAGTTGCCCATCACAACCAGGCCTCTACAATTACCCCTGTTTTGAGACATTACATACAGTTGCTAGTTATTAATTTTATTTAATACCAAAAAGGGTGGGTGGAGGGTCTTTTCAGGAAGTCAATTTATTTTCATTTTCTCTTTAGTTTGTGGGCTTTCCAGGGAGGGAGGAATCCTTTTAGGAGGAGTTGTGGAGCTAATTTTTTTTTTCAGACATTGGAACAAATTTTACCTTTTCTGAATTGTTTTCAAAATTTTCATTATTTCATTTTTTTTTATGACTGCCACACAAAGCTGTTAATTCCATTCACATTACTGTATCATGATATTGGCATGATATTTTTTTTATTTGGGGGATCTCTTATGATAGAGTTGTACCTCACCAGTACATTAAGGGCTTTATTAAGATTTTTTTTGGTGGACCTCCTACACCCCACAAGAAGTCTAGAAATCCTGACATCATTTTGGAAATTAGTGATCCATTACTGTTCCTACAGACGGTTCTGGACACGGTCCTTTTATATATTCTGTAGGTGACTGGTTGATTGTGTGCATAGCGGTTTCTACCTTGCCGGGCAGGGGCCTGTTATGGTGCACCACATCACTTAGCACGTTCGTCCCTCATATAGGGATTGATGAGTCTAAAGAGACGTTGTACGACCAGTCACTGTCCTTGAATGCCAGCTCGTCATTACAGCCCTATCGGTGTTCTTGTATCTTGTGAATGGAATTTGCAACATAGTTGGAGACATTTTGCACCTTTTTTTTGGACATGTTGCTTTTCCCTACAGTTCAGTTTTTTTTCTGCAATAAGTAATTATATTTCAGATCAGAACGCTGCTCACAACAGCATTAGAATGACAGAAATGCGGGACAACTGCTTTGTTGGCGAGACATAGCCATATGTACAGGCAAATGACTTTTTAGAAATCTGCCTCCCTTATAAGTGAGGGACAGGAAAGAGAAAAAGAAAGGGTTAGTCACCTGGCTCTCAAGATGAAGGTCAGGATACCTGACTCGCAGGGCGCCAAAGGTGTAGGACCGAACAAAAAATGAATGATTACTCTTTTAAGAGCAAATAAAATAGATTGAGAAGGCTGCCAATGAGATAAGCTTGACTGGGATACGTACCTAGGCAAGAGAATGCAATCAGAGGAAAGTGTAACAAAAAGTTTTTATCTCATTAGGGGGCGCCACTCTTTCTTTAGGTGATTAAGAATGTTTTACCAGAGTCAATATGTCTGACAAACTGGAAAATGAATTACAAAGTATATAATCGATTTGTGCCAATATCATAAAAAACACATCTGGAAGGTGAAACAAGGTTTGTACTCACTTCACCCAGGAGGAGAGATGGGGGATAAACTCAAGACATCCCCAAACCCTTTCTCCTGCGCCTGGTTCGCTTCTAGAATGTCAGGAAAATAACGTCAGTCCTGTAGCTGGTACATCTTGTTAATTCCTTTATTAAGAAATCAGGGAAGGGTCAGGAGAAGGCCCAATGCGTTTCGGGGACATGTATAAGTCCCCTTCATCAGGAGAATACTTTCTTGGGGAGTCACTGTCCTATTTATGCAGTTTCAAACTGTGTGACGTGAAGGGAGCCTCGAGGACAAACAAATAGAAAATACATGATGAAATATTTTTCACAAATGATAGTGCAGACTGTAATGTAGTACATAACAATATATAAAGATACATGGCCCGAAGGTCCAGAACACTTCAAAATCATATCGTCTTTCGCCAGCTAAGGGGCCGTGACCGGAAGTGATGTCACTTCCGGTTCGCGATATTTGCGAACGGCTAACATATTCATAAATACTTTTAAATTACTATGGCGAATCTAAGAAAAGAGAGCTGTAGATAAGTGTGGCCCTGTCTTAACAGACGGGGGATGGTTTGTTTTAACTGCCGTCAGAAGGATGTGATGTCACATCCGGATCTCCGGCTACTTCCGGGTGTTGCAACGCAAGCGGCAGCCAGATGGCTACTCTCTCTATGAATGGGTAGATGTGCGCATGGGCGAGGGGAAGGGAGAGCAAAAGGAGTCTAAAAAAAAACTGTGTCATAATAAGGGGATTTAAAGCGGAGTACCTAAGGGCTATGTTTATATAAAATAAACTTCTGGTGTGTTAAAAGTAAGGGTCTGGATTGTATAGAAATATAAAATTATATAGAAATATAAAACAATATATGCGTTTCTCAATAATATGTTCTTAGTATATGTATATAAGATTATATATAAAAAGGTTATAAAAATATACATATCTATATAAAAATATATATAAGAGACTATATATCTCTATACACATACAAACAAACATATATAGTGTGGACGATGTTAAAAACAGTCAGATGATTATATACGGAAAGTAGACAAATACATACAATGAAACTCTGGTACAGCATAAAAAGTGGAAATGTGTGTATGGATGTCTATAATATGGTAAATATGTCTAGTCAGATGGCATAAATAGACAAAAGGTCCGGTCTAAACAAAGGGCAATAAGACTGAACCAACCCCTCGCTTTACAGGGCAAACATATATATAGATCTCTCTCTTTTCTCAATTGGAGAGACAATAATTAATAGTAATTAATATAAAAGGGGTCTAGTTTTCAAAATGGGGACACTTTTGTTTTTTTTTATTATTCTGACACTTATAAGCATCTGAAAACTTGGCTTGTTGCAGGAAAAAATATGTACTTAAAATTTTTTTAAATTAATGTTAAAATGGTAAGTCTCCTAAATAAAATAATAAAAGTGAAAGTTTTTTGTAAGTGCCGCCAAAATAAAGTAAAGAGGGGGAAATATATTTCTGAAAAAAATATTGAATAGTATTTAAGTATGTATGTGAAATATTGCAGTTGAAAATAAGAAAATATGGCAATTTTTTTAAATTTTCATAGAATATGTAAGTTTTTTTAGTAAAGATATGCATATTTTATTGGTAAAATTTTACTACCTAAGTAAAGTACAATATGTGACGAGAAAACAATGTCAGAATTACTTTGATGTGCAAAACCTTTACGAAGTTATTCTCTGCTAAAGTGACACATATTTCAAAAACCTGGCTTGGTCATTAAGGCCCAAACAGGCTTGGTCACTAAGGGGTTAATCTACACAAATAATTCTGTTTCGGAGTCTATTATACCACTCTGGCAGGGTCTAATAGGCCTCTCTACATGGTAGACGGGAGGACCTCTAACTTTGAAAGCAACACACGAGCACCCGTTGTGAGGGGATAGGGTAAAGAGAAAGCCTTGACTATGTTACCTAAAGGGTTAAACAGTTAGGATTGGAAGCAGTCGGAGCCAGTCTCTTGTGATGATCACACAGGCACCTCAAGTCTGCAGAACAAAGTCTAACTAGTAAATGTGCCTGGTATTGAAGCACAGCTTCCTTCACATGTATTACACCGTACAAAATCCTCAACAAGTACACCAACGATGACATGGTATTTGACTCTGTGGGAAGAATTTATTATGAGGGGAATATTTCAAGTCAGTTTTGCAGGAGTCTGTGTTGGCGTACTATATGCCACATTTATCAAACGTCACAAGTTGTTTGATAAATTTGTCTTATTCTTAAACCTAACACTTTTGTGTAGAAAAGCATCTCCAGTTTTCCTACTCCACTGTACTACTGGAGTGAGATTGCGATTTTTTTTTTAAAAACATCTCAGTGATAAATATGGAGTGTAGCTAATTAACATAGCCAACCATGCCTACTTTCCTACCCATATTTCAAAACTGGAGTGAGTGTTGCAAAATGCAAACAAAAAGTCACACATTTTTGTAGAAGTGAGTCCAAAAAGTCACAAAAGCCCAATTTTCCGACTTTTTGAAGCCAAATTTCTTTAGTTATAGCATTATAAATCAGTGCCTATATATTTATTTTGTGGCATACCCTAGTGGTATTCTAATTTCTTGTCTTGGAAGGAGTAGCAGCACTGGATCAGAGGGGCCAAGGAAGGTAAGTTAAGTTAGACATAAAAGTACTTACTCTGTCATTAGCAGACATAATGGGGGTCATTTATTATAACTTTACTCCAGTTTTCTAGTGCAGAAAAGAAAAAAAAATTGGAAGGTGTGAGCGGGAGCAGGTAGGCCATGGGCAGGAGATCCACAGTGTGTCAAAGAACTGGTGCACAATACACCAGAAATCTACTTCAGCTTTTGACTGGAGCAGATTTCAGTTCTGGTGCATGGCAGCGGCGGACTGGAAACTTAAAGTGGCCCTTGAAAAAAGACCTGAAAGTGGCCCCATGTTGTAGGCAGGTTCAAATTGACAGAAGGTAAAGACAATATAAGTAGGCAGGCCAACATAAGTAGGTGGGGCCAGCAATACCGTAGTGCAGCACAAAATACTGCCCCAGTGGAACCAAATACACAGTGCAGTTCAAAATACTGTTGCCCCCGTTGCAGCATTCAGCAGTTGAATGCAAGAGAGCAATCTTTTGTCGGCAAGGTGCAAAAGTAGCCAATGCTCCTAGCGTTAATTAATGCAGAGAGCATCAGATTGCTATGTACCTGACCAATGGCCATAAAAAGGGCATTTGCGGCACCCTGGCCATTGGCACCACTGGGAAATTTCCCTGTAGGGTCTATGGTCAGTTTGCCCTTGGTGCACGGATGGCAGAAAATGCAACACATTTATTAAGAGGTGTGTGCCATTTAACAAATTAGTCTGATCTTCCTCGAGTAGGGTGTTTTCTAAGAGTGGCGTGTGAAAGGCTGGTCTTTAGTAAATAACCATCATTGTGAGATACATTAGACGAGCAATGGATGAGTCTTACTACTACAGTATATGCATTCTAGGGTCTAAATTTCCTTATCAATACAAGATCATATTTTGTCAACATTTTCAGTTATTCACTATAGATTAAAATCATGCTAATCCTCTAATTGTTAACCACAGCTGAACCAACGACATGAAGAGCCGCGTTGCAGACAGTTGTATATAGAAGTTGAGCTCATTTTACTAGACTGGTCTTAGTCCAGCTGTGTCAATAATAAAAGAAAAGCCTATGAGAATGAAAAGCAATAAAGAAGCATTACCCATTAATAGCTAACCTCCAGCTGATGACAATTTTGAAATCGTAATTGTACTGGAGAAAGAAAATTGTAAGATGCTAAGTGATTAAACTACATATATTCATATGCTGCTCAATAGAAATGGGAAAGTGATAATGGCCAGTATTGTGCAGATCAACCAAACTACATAAAAGAGATCATCAAAGTAATAATAATGATTGAGCCAGGAGTTCAGGAACCCTTGTAATTACATATGAGTGAATTTCTGAATATAAGCTCAAATCGACCAACAAATTCAATTCAGTCTGAATAGATTTGGTCCACATTGAAAGTGCTCCAATTGTCCTGAAAAGTCATGTATTAGTCCCCTGGGTCTGTATACAACCCCTTACTAGCTTTTTAACACCAAGACAGGCTGCATTAGTAATGGCAAAGTGGCAGTGACATACATGGCTATGGGTAAATGCATGGTAGATGGTGGTAACAAACAGCCTGTTTAACCGCTACAGGACCGCCGTACGCAGGATTGCGTCCTGGCGGTGGCCCTGCTCTTCTGGGTGGACGCGTCCATTCAGACGTCCGTATGATTTTTACGGATCCACGGATACATGGATCGGATCCGCAAAACACATACGGACGTCTGAATGGAGCCTTACAGGGGGGTGATCAATGACAAGGGGGTGATCACCTCATATACACTCCCTGATCACCCCCTGTCATTGATCACTCCCCTGTCATTGATCACCCCCCTGTCATTGATCACCCCCCTGTAAGGCTCCATTCAGACGTCCGTATGTTTTTTACGGATCCACGGATACATGGATCGGATCCGCAAAACACATACAGATGTCTAAATGGAACCTTACAGGGGGGTGATCAATGACAGGGGGGTGATCACCCCATATAGACTCCCTGATCACCCCCCTGTCATTGATCACCCCCCTGTAAGGCTCCATTCAGACGTCCGTATGTATTTTGCGGATCCGATCCATGTATCCGTGGATCCGTAAAAATCATACGGATGTCTGAATGGAGCCTTACAGGGGGGTGATCAATGACAGGGGGGTGATCAGGGAGTCTATATGGGTGATCACCCCCCTGTCATTGATCACCCCCCCTGTAAGGCTCCATTCAGACATTTTATTGGCCCAAGTTAGCGGAAATAGTTTTTTTTTTTTTGTTTGTTTTTTCTTACAAAGTCTCATATTCCACTAACTTGTGTCAAAAAATAAAATCTCACATGAACTCACCATACCCCTCACGGAATCCAAATGCGTAAATTTTTTTAGACATTTATATTCCAGACTTCTTCTCACGCTTTAGGGCCCCTAAAATGGCAGGGCAGTATAAATACCCCACATGTGACCCCATTTCGGAAAGAAGACACCCCAAGATATTCCGTGAGGGGCATATTGAGTCCATGAAAGATTGAAATTTTTGTCCCAAGTTAGCGGAAAGGGAGACTTTGTGAGAAAATACAAAATAAATCTATTTCCGCAAACTTGTGCCAAAAAAAATAAAATTCTATGAA
Organism: Bufo gargarizans; assembly: GCF_014858855.1. NCBI lineage: Eukaryota > Metazoa > Chordata > Amphibia > Anura > Bufonidae > Bufo > Bufo gargarizans. Next base: position 443,853,810 of record NC_058080.1, read on the forward strand.
CTCGCCATGCCCCATTGAATACCTTGGGGTGTCTTCTTTCCAAAATGGGGTCACATGTGGGGTATTTTAGGGGCCCAAAAGCGCGAGAAGAAGTCTGGGATCCAAATGTCTAAAAATGCCCTCCTAAAAGGAATTTGGGCCGCAAAAAAGTGTCACGCATCTGGTATCGCCGTACTCAGGAGAAGTTGGGGAATGTGTTTTAGGGTGTCTTTTTACATATACCCATGCTGGGTGAGAGAAATATCTTGGTCAAATGCCAACTTTGTATAAAAAAATGGGAAAAGTTGTCTTTGCCAAGATATTTATCTCACCCAGCATGGGTATATGTAAAATGACACCCCAAAATACATTCCCCAACTTCTCCTGAATACGGCGATACCAGATGTGTGACACTTTTTTGCAGCCTAGGTGGGCAAAGGGACACACATTCCAAAGAGCACCTTTCGGATTTCACCGGTCATTTTTTACAGATTTTGATTGCAAACTACTTCTCACACATATGGGCCCCTAAAATGCCAGGGCAGTATAACTACCCCACAAGTGACCCCATTTTGGAAAGAAGACACCTCAGGGTATTCCGTGAGGGGCATGGCGAGTTCCTAGAATTTTTTATTTTTTGTCACAAGTTAGTGGAATATGAGACTTTGTAAGAAAAAAATAAAATAAAAAAATCATCAATTTCTGCTAACTTTTGACAAAAAATAAAAAGTTTTATGAACTCACTATGCCCATCAGTGAATACCTTAGGGTGTCTACTTTCCGAAATGGGGTCATTTGTGGGGTTTTCTACTGTCTGGGCATTGTAGAACCTCAGGAAACATGACAGGTGCTCAGAAAGTCAGAGCTGCTTAAAAAAGCGGAAATTCACATTTTTGTACCATAGTTTGTAAACGCTATTACTTTCACCCAAACAATTTTTTTTTTACCCAAACATTTTTTTTTTATCAAAGACATGTAGAACAATAAATTTAGTGAAAAATTTATATATGGATGTTGTTTTTTTTGAAAAATTTTACAACTGAAAGTGAAAAATGTCATTTTTTTGCAAAAAAATCGTTAAATTTCGATTAATAACAAAAAAGTAAAAATGTCAGCAGCAATGAAATACCACCAAATGAAAGCTATATTAGTGAGAAGAAAAGGAGGTAAAATTAATTTGGGTGGTAAGTTGCATGACCGAGCAATAAACGGTGAAAGTAGTGTAGTGCAGAAGTGTAAAAAGTGGCCTGGTCATTAATGGGGTTTCAGCTAGCGGGGTTGAAGGGGTTAATAATACACTGCACTGGTGGATTTGTTATACTTTTTAAAGTTAAAAAAAATTATCTAAAAATTATTACTTTTTAGTGGCAGATGTCTCCTTTGTTTTCTGATCTGTTAAATTGTTGCCACCATTTTGGATTTGCTGAAATTAGAATCATTTATGAAATTCATAATGAATGTGATTCATGTATTATCGATTTACTCATCTCTACTTATAACTCAACTATTAAAGAAATAAGCAGAGTTGTAACTTGAAGCTCCTGGACCCCATGCAAAATCTGTAACAGGTCCTCTTATCTATCCTACAGTATGCCCCCAGGCACCTACCTCTACACCACTGCATCATAGTTCAATATATAACTTTATTCAGTTGTTTGGTGGTAGTGCAGAAGGTCATAGTGATGGCCTCACAGCAGTACTCAGAGTTCATACAATTCTGTACTGTGGAGTCATGGACATTCCATGTGCAGTCAGGTATTTTTTTAACAGCAAGCTACCTTTACTTCTTTCCTACCTTGGCAGCAGATTACTCAAGTGTGTATCCTTCCCTGGCTGCAGATGTACCATGTTTATTAACAGAAGGAAGAGGTAGTCATGGTCACCAAAATGTAATCTGCTGAGTAACAAGTTGACACAGTGAATGTGACTTTGACTGGTACGTCATTTCCTTTGAGGTTTTCTGCTCTCCTCTAATACTGTAAATTAGTGGGAGAGGAAATTTATGATAAGTAGTGCAAGAGGAAAGTGGAAGTGATGATGCCCCAAGCAACCAAGTGGATTTTTGATTGGTTACTGTGGGCATTAGACAAAACGTCACCACTAGGTTTCTATGTTCAGTACAGGAAAGCCATGGTCAAAAACGTAATTAGAGCAGCTCTCACCTTCCTGGAGACTCCAACCATAAGGACACGAACCGCTCCCTCACCCGCACTGGGAGCAATATACTGTATGGATAAGTAAACAGAAGTTGTCCAGCCTTTCCTTGTGAAGTTCCAAAAGCACTTTATTTAATATCCAATATTAAAAACATCCAGGTACAGGTTGCATCAGTCAAGGAAGCCATGGTGGAGCAAGTTCTGTAGTTATAATAACACATGAATGTTAAAATGAAAAATGTTAAGCTGTTATATCAGACTATACAGTCGTGGCCAAAAGTTTTGAGAATTACATAAATATTGGAAATTGGAAAAGTTGCTGCTTAAGTTTTTATAATAGCAATTTGCATATACTCCAGAATGTTATGAAGAGTGATCAGATGAATTGCATAGTTCTTCTTAGTTCTAATCCCCCAAAAAACTTTCCACTGCATTTCATTGCTGTCATTAAAGGACCTGCTGAGATCATTTCAGTAATCCTCTTGTTAACTCAGGTGAGAATGTTGACGAGCACAAGGCTGGAGATCATTATGTCAGGCTGATTGGGTTAAAATGTCAGACTTGACCTGTTAAAAGGAGGGTGATGCTTGAAATCATTGTTCTTCCATTGTTAACCATGGTGACCTGCAAAGAAACGCGTGCAGCCATCATTGCGTTGCAGAAAAATGGCTTCACAGGCAAGGATATTGTGGCTACTAAGATTGCACCTCAATCAACAATTTATAGGATCATCATCAACTTCAAGGAAAGAGGTTCAATTCTTGTTAAGAAGGCGTCAGGGCGTCCAAGAAAGTCCAGCAAGCGCCAGGATCGTCTCCTAAAGAGGATTCAGCTGCGGGATCGGAGTGCCACCAGTGCAGAGCTTGCTCAGGAATGGCGGCAGGCAGGTGTACGCACAGTGAGGCGAAGACTTTTGGAAGATGGCCTGGTGTCAAGAAGGGCAGCAAATAAGCCACTTCTCTCCAAAAGAAACATCAGGGACAGATTGATCTTCTGCAGAAAATATGGTGAATGGACTTCTGAGGACTGGGGCAAAGTCATATTCTCCGATGAAGCCTCTTTCCGATTGTTTGGGGCATCAGGAAAAAGGCTTGTCCGGAGAAGAAAAGGTGAGCGCTACCATCAGTCCTGTGTCATGCCAACAGTAAAGCATCCTGAGACCATTCATGTGTGGGGTTGCTTCTCATCCAAGGGAGTGGGCTCACTCACAATTTTTCCCCAAAACAAAGCCATGAATAAAGAATAGTACCAAAACACCCTCCAACAGCAACTTCTTCCAACAATTCAACAACAGTTTGGTGAAGAACAATGCATTTTACAGCACGATGGAGCACCATGCCATAAGGCAAAAGTGATAACCAAGTGGCTCGGGGACCAAAACGTTGACATTTTGGGTCCATGGCCTGGAAACTCCCCAGGTCTTAATCCCATTGATAACTTGTGGTCAATCCTCAAGAGGTGGGTGGACAAAAAAACCCCCACTAATTCTGACAAACTCCAAGAAGTGATTATGAAAAAATGGGTTGCTATCAGTCAGGAATTGGCCCAGAAGTTGATTGAGAGCATGCCCAGTCGAATTGCAGAGGTCCTGAAAAAGAAGGGCCAACACTGCAAATACTGACTCTTTGCATAAATGTCATGTAATTGTCGATAAAAGCCTTTGAAGCGTATGAAGTGCGTGTAATTATATTTCACTACATCACAGAAAGAACTGAAACAAAGATCTAAAAGCAGTTTAGCAGCAAACTTTGTGAAAAAAATATATGTGTCATTCTCAAAACTTTTGGCCACGACTGTACATACTGTTAGTAGAGTCACATTAAACAACTGCCCCCCCCCCCCCCACCCCCAAAGAATTCATGATATTTGCTTATGGGACAGTTGTTTCACCTCATATGGTATGTGGTTAAAGATAAGTTGATTAGTAATGCACTGTTTCTGACAGAATATACATTGTATTTACTGTATTATTATTTTTGTTACGCATTGGCTGTGGACCCACTGTGTCACTTGAATAGATTTGGCTTGGGGCTACTCACAAGGGCGTTATCTTCTTCCCCTCCGGTATTTACCTTTTAACCCCAATACAGGGATCTGGACTTCACTGCAGGGAACCATAAGGCCTCTACCTCTCAGGGTAGTCTCTGTTCAAGTGACTACTGACCCACGGATGTCAAGAGACAGTGGTGCAGAACACATATTTTATAATTATACTGATCTACCATACAACTATCAGATATTTGAGTGCCACCCAAATAAGTGCTTTTACCTATTTTAACCCAGTATATGGTGGGTGTGCCGTACGGGTTGTGCACCAACCCACTGTTATTTAATTGGGTAGAGCCGTTGGTATTTTTATACATTTTTTATTCAATACTGTAGTCAGTTTACTAGCTCACTTTTTATACTGATGACCTATCTTCAGGATCGGTCATAAGTATCTGATCGGTGCAGGTTTGCACCCGTGACCCAGCCGATCAGCTGTTTGAGACGGTACTGGCGCTCCTGTGAGCCCCATGGCTTTCTCCATGCTTTACTAAACACAGAGTCGTACACTGTATAGTGGTTGTGCTTGGTATGGGACTCAGCCCTATTGAAGGGAATAGGGTTTAGTGCGATACCAAGCACAGCCACCATACAATGTACGACACTGTGCTTGGTAAGCTGCGAGAAGGCCATGGCGCTCACAGAAGTACCGGTGCCTTCTCAAACAGCTGATCGTCTGGGTCCCGGATGTCAAACCCCCACTGATCAGATACTGATGACCTATCCTGAGGATAGATCATCAGTATAAAATCTTGGAAAACACCTTTAACAAGTACCGTAATAATTAAAGGGAAAAAAAACTCTAAAATGAAACCTTACATGACAAGTGACAAGAAAAAGGGGGCAAGTCTAAGCGGGAGGGACTGGGGCCAGCCCCGGCCTGACAGACTTACTATAATTTACAGAAACTACCGTAAGGCTACTTTCACACTAGCGTTATTCTTTTCCGGTATTGAAATCCAGTAAAGGGTCTCAATACAAAAAACACATCCGGTTTGTCCTAATGCATTCTGAATGGAAAGCAATCCGTTCAGTATGCATCAGGATGTCTTCCGTTCCGTCCCTTGTACGGTATTTGACCTGACAAAATACTGCAGCTTGCTGCAGTATTTTTTTCGGCCAAAATTCCGGAAACACTACCTCACTTGCCTGCGCCTGCGCCGGGATATAGGAGGAGCTGGTTTCGCAGCTTCCTGTTTGCTCCTTATTGCGCCAGCCTGCGAGGGAGTCAGCAGCATGCCATTGAAGGTGAGAACAATAATTATAAGCAGCATCTATGTACTTATACTACCTGCAGTCCCTATGTACTATTGCATAGGGACTGCAAGTTGTATAAGTACATAGGGAATGCTAGGAGTTGCAGTACCTAGGACTACTACTCCTAGCATCCCTTATGCACCTATACTACCAGCAGTCCCTATGTACTATTGCATAGGGACTGCAGGTAGTATAAGTACATAGGGGATGCTAGGAGTTGCAGTACTGTGACTACTACTCCTAGCATCACCTATGTACTTATACTTATACTTATAGGTAAGTACTTATGTACTTACCTATAACATACAGCTCCTATGTATAAGTACAATTATCGTTAATAATAATTATTGTTTTTTATTGCTGCACAAAATAAAAAAATTATACTCACCTTCAATGGCGTGCTGCCGACTCCCTCGCAGGCTGGCGCAATAAGGAGCAAACAGGAAGCTGTAAAACCAGCTCCTCCTATATCCCGGGGCAGGTGCAGACGGGAAACCCGACGCGTCAATTTCCAAAACACTTGGTACCGGATACGGCATTAATACATTTAGTGCGGTAGTGTTCCATATTTCAATACTGAAAAAGAATAACGCGAGTGTGAGAGTAGCCTTAAATCTAGGCCAGCTCATAGTTGGTATTGATTTGATTTTCTGATGCAAAGACTGCTAAAAGATGTGTCACAATTATTGACAAGTATGTTGCTGTTCACTCCAACACATAAATAAAAAAGTAAATTTGCTTCTTAGGGGAAGAAAATAATCACTTAGTTGCCCACAGCAACCAGGCCTCACTTTTAATTTTTCAGAGTCTGTTTTCCTTTACATTAGTTTTAATAAATCTAAATTTTTAATGCAATTTTTTTTATACCAAACGTAGTACAAATGTAGTTCTCATACAAAAGAGAAGGGAGATAGCTATCTTTTCTTTATACTTTTCCTTTTTTTTGCTATGTCAAAAACTGCACATTTAAAGGGGTTGTCCGGGTTCAGTGCTGAACCCTGACATACCCCCATTTTAACCCAGGCAGCCCCCCTGACTTGAGCATCGGAGCAGTTAATGCTCCGAAGCTCTCCTTTGCCCTGCGCTGAATCGCGCAGGGCAAAGGCATTTTCTGGAGTTTCGGTGACGTACAGGGCTCTCCATAGGGGCTGTGTCATGGTCTTACCTCCTTGCTGTTCTCCTTCGTTTGACATATGCTGGCGGCCATCTTGGTTTCTGGGTTTCTTGTAGCCTCCCACCCTGCGGCTCCTCCTTCCCACTGGGAGGAGCTGGATGCCTAGCTCATATATATAGGAGGTCTGTGGCTTCAGTTCCCTGCTTGGTCCTCCTGTGCTCACATGCTTCTAAGACTGCTGCTGCTTCTGGTTCCTGATCCTGGCTTCGTCTGACTACCCTGCTGATTCCTGATCCTGGCTTCGTCTGACTACCCTGTTGGTTCCTGATCCTGGCTTCATCTGACTACCCTTCTGGTTCCTGATCTCTGGTTTCGCAAGACCCTGCTTCGGTTTAGCCATCCGTTTGGACTTTTGCCTTACAGCTTTATTTTCAATAAAGCCTTCTTATTTCCACTCATCTCTTGTTGTACGTCTGGTTCATGGTTCCATGACATTAGGACCAAGCCATGAATTCTGACGGTACAGGGCCATCCTCGCTACCTACGCTGGTTGCCAGACTTGATCAGCAGGATCACCTGTTGGGTCGGTTCGCTGTGGCGTTGCAAACCCTGCTTGAACGCACGGCTCATTTAGCTTCCGTTGCCGATGGGTCGGTTGTCGCTCCTGGGCCCGCTCCTACTGCCGCTCCGGTTGTTGCGCCAGAGTCTACCCCGACACCTGTTGCTGCGCCTGCGGTGTTTCGGGGTATGACCGGTTCTGCCCCCCTTCCACAGCGCTTTGGGGGAGAGCCAACTCAGTGCCGAGGTTCCCCACTGGCTCTTGAGGCGATAGACGGCAGACCCCTTCTGCCGCCACACGTGACTCATGAGACCCTTCCAGTGGGGATGGCCATTGGTGCCGTTCACAGAGAGTCGGTCTGTCTCCAGGTTATTTCGTCTCCACACTACTCGGTGGTCTTGGGGTACCCCTGGCTCCAGAAGCATAATCCGACTTTCGATTGGAAATCGGCCGAGATCCTCTCGTGGTCACCGCAGTGTGGGGCTAGTTGCATCCATGGGCCTGTCAAGTTGCTGTGTACTTCCTCGGACTCTCTGTTGCCTCCTGAATACGAGGAGTACCGGGATGTATTCGATAAGGTGCGTGCGGTTGCCCTACCTCCGCACCGCCCATACGATTGTGCCATAGAGTTACAATCTGGTGCCGTTCCTCCTCGTGGCAAAGTCTATCCACTGTCGGTAGCGGAGAATGAGGCCATGGAGGAGTACGTGAGGGAGGCGCTTTCACGCGGACACATTCGCAAATCCTCGTCCCCGGCAGGGGCTGGATTTTTCTTTGTGAAAAAGAAGGGCGGTGAGTTGAGGGCTTGCATCGATTACAGGGGTCTCAATCGCATCACGATCAAGAACGCTTACCCGATACCCTTGATTTCCAAGCTGTTCGATCGCCTCAAAGGGGCCACGGTCTTTACCAAACTCGACCTGAGGGCGGCATATAACCTGGTAAGGATCAAGGCGGGCGATGAGTGGAAGACCGCGTTTAACACCAGGACCGGTCATTATGAATCCTTGGTTATGCCCTTTGGGTTGTGCAATGCGCCCGCAGTCTTCCAGGAATTCATCAACGATGTTTTCCGTGACCTGTTGCAGCAGTGTGTGGTGGTCTATTTGGATGACATCTTGGTATATTCTGAATCCATGGAGGCCCACATTCTGGATGTCAGACGAGTGTTGCAACGGTTACGAGAGAACAAGCTGTTCGGTAAGCTTGAGAAATGCGAATTTCACCGATCCCAGGTAACCTTCTTAGGTTACATCATTTCCGCTGAGGGGTTCTCCATGGATCCTGAGAAGGTTTCGGCTGTCTTACAGTGGCCCCAGCCCAGTGGTCTTCGTGCCCTGCAGCGCTTTTTGGGCTTCGCCAATTATTATCGGAAGTTCATCAGGGACTTTTCCATGCTAGCCAAGCCTCTCACGGATCTGACCAGGAAGGGCAGTAATCCCCAGGTCTGGCCGCCCGAGGCCATCCGAGCTTTTGAGGCTCTAAAGTCCGCCTTTGTGTCGGCTCCGATTCTGTCGCATCCCAACCCTGGGTTGCCGTTTGTCCTCGAGGTGAACGCGTCTGAGACGGGAGTAGGCGCCCTCCTGTCTCAGCGTAGAACACCAGAGGGTCCTCTGCTTCCTTGTGGGTTTTACTCCCGGAAACTGTCTTCCGCGGAGTGCAACTATCAGATTGGTGACAGGGAGTTATTGGCCATCGTGCAGGCCCTTAAAGAATGGAGGCACTTGCTCGAGGGCTCGGTGGTTCCGGTTCTCATCCTGACGGACCACAAGAATCTGACCTACCTCTCTGAGGCCAAGAGATTGACACCACGTCAGGCCAGATGGGCTCTGTTCTTGTCACGTTTTAATTACGTGGTCTCCTACCTACCCGGTTCCAAGAACATCAGAGCGGATGCCTTATCACGGCAGTACTCCGAGCTGTCCGGGGAGGAGTCGATTCCGACTTCGGTCATACCTCCGAATCAGATCCTGGCCGCCATTCGCACCAGCCTGACCTCTCCCCTGGGTGAGCAGATTTTGGCGGCTCAATCTGGTGCTCCCTCTGGCAGACCCAACGGCAGGTGTTTTGTGCCTGAGGAGTTGCGCACTCGGTTGTTGCGAACCTACCATAACTCCAAGGCCGCGGGGCATCCTGGAAAGAATCAGCTGTCCTGGGCTGTTTCACGTCTGTTCTGGTGGCCTTCTCTACGTTCCGACATCGCCGCATATGTAGCGGCATGCTCCGTTTGTGCCCAGAGTAAGTCCCCTCGGCACCTTCCGTTGGGCCTTTTGCAACCCATAGCCACCGGGGAGCGTCCATGGTCACACCTGGGGATGGATTTCATTGTGGACCTCCCTGCATCCCGAGGCCATACGGTCATTCTCATGATAGTGGATCGGTTTTCCAAAATGTGCCACTGTGTACCTCTCAAGAAGTTACCCTCTGCACAAGAGTTGGCTTCGATTTTTGCCAGGGAGGTCTTCCGGTTGCACGGTTTGCCCAAGGAGATTGTGTCGGATCGGGGGAGTCAGTTTGTGTCCAGGTTCTGGCGCGCCTTTTGCTCCCAGTTGGGGATTCATCTCTCTTTCTCATCGGTCTACCACCCTCAGTCCAATGGGGCCGCAGAACGATCCAATCAGGCCTTGGAGCAATTCCTTCGTTGCTATGTCTCCGATCACCAAGACAATTGGGTTGACCTCCTGCCTTGGGCTGAGTTTGCCAGGAACACGGCGGTGAACTCTTCCTCTGGGACGTCTCCCTTCATGGCCAATTATGGGTTCCAACCTGCCGTGTTACCGGAGGTATTCTCTCCCCAGGATATTCCGGCTGTGGAGGATCACCTTTCCGTCCTACGTGCTTCTTGGGTACAGATCCAGAGGTCCCTTGAGGTCTCTGCGCAGCGCCAGAGACTCCAGGCTGATCGCAGACGAGCGCCCGCTCCTTCCTACCAGGTCGGAGACCGCGTATGGTTGTCCACCCGCAACCTCAACCTTCGAGTGCCCACTCCCAAGCTGGCGCCTCGCTTTGTTGGTCCCTTCCGAGTGCTTCGCAGGGTAAACCCGGTAGCCTATGCCCTTGCGCTTCCTCCTGGCATGCGGATCTCCAACGTGTTTCATGTCTCCCTCTTGAAGCCACTGGTGTGTAATCGTTTCACTTCCTCGATTCCTCGGCCTCGTCCGGTCCAAGTGGGCAATCGTGAGGAGTATGAGGTGAGCAATATCCTGGACTCACGCCTGGTCCGCGGCCGGGTGCAGTTTTTGGTCCATTGGCGTGGTTATGGTCCAGAGGAGTGTTCCTGGGTTCCCTCCGCAGATGTCCATGCTCCTGCCTTGCTCCGAGCCTTCCACGCACGCTTCCCTCAGAAACCGTTCCTTACTCCGCGGAGGAGGGGCCCTTGAGGGGGAGGTACTGTCATGGTCTTACCTCCTTGCTGTTCTCCTTCGTTTGACATGTGCTGGCGGCCATCTTGGTTTCTGGGTTTCTTGTAGCCTCCCACCCTGCGGCTCCTCCTTCCCACTGGGAAGAGCTGGATGCCTAGCTCATATATATAGGAGGTCTGTGGCTTCAGTTCCCTGCTTGGTCCTCCTGTGCTCACATGCTTCTAAGACTGCTGCTGCTTCTGGTTCCTGATCCTGGCTTCGTCTGACTACCCTGCTGATTCCTGATCCTGGCTTCGTCTGACTACCCTGTTGGTTCCTGATCCTGGCTTCATCTGACTACCCTTCTGGTTCCTGATCTCTGGTTTCGCAAGACCCTGCTTCGGTTTAGCCATCCGTTTGGACTTTTGCCTTACAGCTTTATTTTCAATAAAGCCTTCTTATTTCCACTCATCTCTTGTTGTACGTCTGGTTCATGGTTCCATGACAGGCTGCCAGGGGGAGGCTTCCGCCCAGCAGTAAGCCCGGTGATGTCACTGGCACTGATGGGCGGGCTTTAGCGCTGCCCTAGCCTGTAAAACAGCTAGGGCAGCCATAAAGTCCGCCCATAAGAGCCGATGATGTCACTGAACACACTGCTGGGCGGAAGCCTCTGCCCGGCAGTGTGTTATTGTAAATAAAAGAGCACTTGCTCTGAGTGATCCAGCGCAGGTCAAGGGAGCACTGCTAACATTAGAGGAGCTGCCTGGGCGAAATTATGGGTGTGTCCGGGTTTAGCTCTGAACCCGGACAACACCTTTCATTTCAGCCTAAAGAAGCAGTTCTTGGAAATATGTCTGATACTTTTCCTTTTTTTTGCTATGTCAAAAACTGCACACTTAAAGGGGTTGTCCGGGTTCAGAGCTGAACCCGGACATACCCCCATTTTAACCCAGGCAGCCCCCCCCCTGACTTGAGCATCAGAGCAGTTCATGCTCCGAAGCTCTCCTTTGCCCTGCGCTGAATCGCGCAGGGCAAAGGCATTTTCTGGAGTTCCGATGACGTACCGGGCTCTCCATGGGGCTGCCAGGGGGAGGCTTCTGCCCAGCAGTGAGCCCGGTGATGTCACTGGCACTGATGGGCGGGCTTTAGCGCTGCCCTAGCCTGTAAAACAGCTAGGGCAGCCATAAAGCCCGTCCATAAGAGCCGTTGATGTCACTGAACACACTGCTGGGCGGAAGCCTCTGCCCTGTAGTGTGTTATTGTAAATAAAAGAGCCCTTGCTCTGAGTGATCCAGCACAGGTCAAGGGAGCCCTGCTAACATTAGGGGAGCTGCCTGGGCGAAATTATGGGTGTGTCCGGGTTTAGCTCTGAACCCGGACAACCCCTTTCATTTCAGCCTAAAGAAGCAGTTCTTGGAAATATGTCTGTAGAAAAATGCAATTACAATATTGAATGTAAATTATATGATTTTATGGCATAAGGATATGGCTACACTACACAGTCACGCTGCTCATTGTTAATTGTTAATGAGTGGCCATTAACAATGAACATAGGTTAAACAATTTGGTTCTAATATATGATCCTGTTGTGGCATGTATGGCTACGATGTACTTGGCTGCAAGGTGCAATTGTCCCAACCGCAGCACGGCCATGCCGTTTGGCCGTGCCCCGTAATCTTTGGACAGTTTTTCAATTGCCAGAATGCTCTTAAAATGCCAAGTGTGACTTTGGCCTACAGTATAGTGGCTTATAATATATTAGCATTTCAGTGGTCCTATAAGATCTCCTGGCTGAGATCAGGATGACCTCATGGAACAGGAATATTACTTAGGAAATGAATGTACACTCAAATATATATATATTGCACCCAGATAGAAATGTTTGAATTGCTGCAAAACTAGACATGCAGTTATGTCCCAGGCAGATATGTAAATGACTCTCCGAGGCTACTTTAGGGTAGTGAACCTCTTGGTGTAAGATCGCTGACTGCTAGACATGCCTTTATGACCCACTCAAGGACATTTTGCCCACAAGTGCAGCATTGGAATGATAGAAGCACGATGGTGCTTTTGACAAATTGCCCGCCATCTAGGCCATTCTGACCTAGCTGTTAGGAGATGTTAGTAGCACCTATCACTGATGTATATTCCTTCAGAGGATTATAACAAAATCACTGTCTGAAAAATTACCCCTATTGAAAAATAACCTTTAATAAAGTTATATATTCTGATAAATGTTAAGCATATATCAGGCATCAATATTTCTTCATATAGGTTCCTTTAGAGTGAATTCATATATTGATATATACAGTATACACTTACAGTTATACACCGTAATCAGGATCAGGAAACAAATATGAACTTCTTTTCCATGGATGTCTTTTCCTAGTCCATCAAAGGTTTCTTTATTTCATTGAGATTTCTGAAGAGAAGTGGGGTTTGTTTATGAAGCCAGGTCAGCTGTCCCTGATTTCTCCCTTGCACTACCCCTGCTACAAGCAGAGCACCCGTCCGACAGGGGTGACCCCATTTCTTGGTGGCTTAACCCTCAAAAACCCTAAAGTATACCCTAAAATTATACCAGCCTTTTAATTTTCTGATCCCAGATTGCGTTCCAGATTGCGTTCCTCATTTCTCCAATGCCTATGATATATCGGTTCATTAGGGGACCTTTAATTAAATAGGCGAAGGCAGATAATACCGCAATAGAATCCAGTAACCTTCTTTGATAATACTGCATTAGAATCAAGTGGCCTCCTTTGGTGTAGGAAAAGGGGCAGCCGAGTAGCAGAGAATATGTGAGGGCACGCACACGGCAAACAGGCTCTAGGTGGCCCAGATAGACCACAAGTAGAGAGAGCATTTTGATCTGCCTACAAGCAAGAACAGCTCCCACAGTTTTATTGTCCATCTTCCAGACACAGGTAATGACTGGACCATTTCCAGGCACTGAGCAGAAGGAAATTTAGTGTCATGGCACCCTTTAAAGGGCATCTGTCAGAGCAGATTTCTACCTATGACACTGGCTGACCTGTTACATGTGCGCTTGGCAGCTGAAGGAATCTATGTTGTTCCCATGTTCATATGTGCCCTCATGGCTGAGAAAAATGAAGTTTTAATATATGCAAATTAGTTTTAATATATGCAAATGAGCCTCTAGGGGGGTTAAAATTATTACATTGTCCTCATTTAGTGCTAAATATCTTTTTTAATTGATCTTTATAAAAAATATAGAGCCCTTTTTTCTGTACAGAGCTGTCATGCTCTAGTAGCACCCATTGGATTTTCTGCCTTTTCCATCAGACCAGGAGCAGACAGACTCCTTATCTCTGCTCTCTGACCTTATAAACACTCATTACAGCTCAGTTCTTATCTTAGGCTACTTTCACACAGGCGTTTTGAATTCCGTTTGTTAGATCCGTTTCAGGGATCTCACAAAGGGTTTAAAACGGATCAGTTCAGCCCCAATGCATTCTGAATGGATAAGGATCTGTTCAGAATGCATCAGTTTGGCTCCGTTTTGCCTCCATTTTGCTCTGGATGCGGACACCAAAACGCTGCATGCAGAGTTTTGGTGTCCGCCTGGCTATGCGGAGCCAAACGGATCTGTCCTGACTTACAATGTAAGTCAATGGGGACGGATCCGTTTTCACTGACACAATATGACTTAGACAATTTTGACTTAGACTTTTTTTTTTTAAAGAATAATGCAAACGTATCCGTTCTGAACAGATACAGGCGTTTGCATTATAGGTGCGGATCCGTCTGTGCAGAAACCAGACGGATCCGCACCTAATGCAGATGTGAAAGTAGCCTTACTGATACAAATGTGGCTTAAATAAGTTTATGTTTATGATCTCTTAGTAGTTTAGAGAGATAGGTTTATTAAATGACTGGCACAAAGTGAAAGTAAAAGTACCAGTCACAGTTAGAAAAACAGTTAACCCTTTGTGACAGAATGGCTCAATATTTTTAATAAAGGCCAATTGAAAAAATGAATTTTTGCCAAAAATGAGTAAAATGCAATAGTAAGCAAAAATGGCATCAGAAAGTGTACATAGCCTTTAAGCGATACATCCAGATTCTGTTTGGTATCCGACGACAGTCACATTTGAGCATGGAGGCCTCATGCTCAGAGCTTTAATCCTGCCTTTACTGAGGAGCAACACACTGCCCCAACTGCTGATGTGATGATCTGGGGACCTATCTGATGCAACATTCGGTCACCCCTAGTAGTGATATGAGCTACACTAAAAGCTGAGCGATATGTACAGGACACCCTGCATCCACATGTGTTGCCTCTCATGACAGGGATTCCAACTTGCATTTCTCAGAATAATGTCCGCTCACACATAGCAAGGGTTTCCCAGGAATGTCTCCGCCAGATTGCAACACTTTCTTGACCTGCCAGGTTGGCAGATTTATTGCCAGTTGAGCATTTATGGGACCAGCTGGGACTCCAGCTTTGGCAGCATGTGAGTGTGCAGAATCTGCAAGCCGAGTTGCAACATCTGTGGGAAAATGTGCTGCAGGATACCAAAGAGAACCTGTGTGTCTCCATGCCCAACTGTATGTCATCTTGTATCCAGGCTAGAGGTGGCCCACCAGGTTCCTAGAGCTTCCTTTCAACTTTACCTTATGCTTTTGCTCTAATATTGTAATAACTTACATATATCATTGTTACATTCAAACATAGAATGTTTTGTTCGATTCCAACTACTCTTTCTTGGAACCTTATTTTTTATTTTATTTTTGTTTTATGGGTGTATTTTTAATCACAATAGAGCACAGAGCTCTGGTGAACAGGTGGGAAGAGCTTTGCAGGAAAACAATAAAAACTGTCTTCAGTTAGAAAAAAAACTACTACCCAACAAAACTATATTCTTATGCACATAAACAGGTGTCATTTCCTTAAAGGGCAGACAGTATTTAAGCATTCAAGAGACCTCCCAGTAACCAGCTTACAGCTCAATGACCATGAAGGGAAAATGTAACACAAAAGCCAAAGCTCAGCCAGGCCAACGTTGTGTAAGTTCCTGATCAATAGACTCAGCTGTTGACCCCTTTTAACCCAAATTGTACAAGGAACACATATGTGCTCAGCTGAATGAATGGGCAAGCAAATAAAGTGTTGTTTATTATCTAGCTCAGACCACTAGCCGGATTACCTAGAAGAATGGCTGCATAATGGCCAGAGATATGGGTGTGTTACATTTTGGAATGAATATTGTCCCTCGCCCCAATAATGCAGTAGAAAGGTGCTATTAAGGATGTATTTACAATGGCATCTGTCTTCATTTTTAAGATAACATTTTATTGTCATTGTAGTTATACAACAAAACTTTGGTAGCTTGAAGAAAGACCAGCAGCAACAAATAATAAAACTAGATGTGCAAAGAACACACACACTTTGCACATCTAGTTTTAGTGTGTGTGTGTGTGTGACATGTAATGGTACAGTTCAAAGTTCTGTACTCTGTAACCTGAGAGTCTGTTAGGCAGGGAGTGGTTGTGCCAGACTGGCGAGAGGTGTCAGACTTAAAACTTCCCCCCACCCAGGTGGTCTGAACAGTAGCACTGGGAGTTCTCTGATAGCTGCCTGCTCTTATGAGCGATTAGTACTCACTGATCACTAAATAGTGAGTCCGTCCAAAGATCCTGCACCACAGGTTATTCATCAGGGTATAAAGCACATAGATGGCGTTTATCTAATCCCTTTATATATACACGGTGCCCTGTTTGCAAATATAGAGGGTGCAGTGGCCCCATTATAACTTTTTATATAATCGCTTTGAATAAAGATTTATTATTTAGCTTTTTAACCTTCTATTATGCTGAGAATTGAAGATTAATAGCAAAACATATACCTCTTAGGGTGGGTTCACATCTGTGTTCTGGATTCCGTTATAACATGGTTATAATGGAAAATAACGGAATCCATAAGACGGAAGTCAAAATGGAAGCCTTTAAGAGGCATTCCGTTTTGATCCATCTTCATAGAAGTCTATGGGAATCATAACGGATCCGTCTGGTTCCCGTTATGCAAGACGGAAATAAAAGTCCTGTCGACAGGACTTTTTTCTCTGTTCTGCATAGCGGCAATGGATCCGTTGTGATTCCCATAGACTTCTATTAAGGCCTCATGCACACGACCGTTGTTGTGTTCCGTTCCGCAAAATGGGGTTCCGTTGTTCCGTGATCCATTTCCGTTTTTGTTTCTGTGTCTTCCTTTATTTTTGGAGGATCACCAGACATGAAGGAAAGTAAAAAAAAGTCTAAGTCAAGTTTGCCATGCAAATGATAGGAAAAAAATGGACGCGGATGCGGATGACAATCTTGTGTGCCTCCGCATTTTTTCACAGACCCATTGACTTAAATAGGTCCGCAAACCATTTTCCTTGAATAAAATAGGACTGGTTATATTTTTTTGACGGACTGAAACCATGGATCATGCAAAAAAGTACAGTATATACTGACACCAAATGTGTCTGAATTGTAGTATGCACAATTGTAACATGTAATGGCACAGTTCAAAATATATAGTAATCTCTGCATAATACTGTGGTTGGTGACTGTTATTTTGAATATAATTTATATAATACTAGAGGTGCAGTGTATACTGACACCAAGAGTATCTAACTCATGGTATACAGAATATAGGATTGTAGTGAATACCAGCACATATGCATTAAGCGGTTGAGGATGTATTAATTGCAGAATTCTGACATTCATTTCTATGGGTGATTTTTTTTTTTTAAACGTAAATTTATTAGAAACAACAAATCCGGTCAACTAAAAAAAATACATAGCACACCTCTCAGTGCTGAAAGCTTCCAAACGTAGTTTGAACAGAGTCTATTTGTTAAAGGGAACCTGTTAGCGGCAAAAAACACCCCCATACCGTCAGCAGTACCTTCAAGTAGCCGGCAGTGTGTTTCTAATGATGATTTTCTTCCTTCAGTCAGATGTGAAAAAAGCAGGAAAAAAACTTCTTTTATCCCCTGTCCGCTCTATTTTCGAGTCACTCTTGAAGTCACGGAGGCAGCGGCCTCCTTCCTTTAAGTCACGGTAACCACGCCCCCTTCCCTGCCCCTTCTCCTGTGACTGACAGCCGGCTGTTCGGCAAAGCCAGCCGGCTGTCGGGCATAAGCGCTGTCAGTCACAGCGAAGGGGCTACTTGAAAGTACTGCTGGTGGTTTGGGGCATTTTTTGCCGCTGACAGGTTACCTTTAAGCGGTTCAGACTTTATTAATTGCAGAATTCTACCACTCATTTCTATGGTAATTTTTTTACTTTTAATCGAAAATGTATTAAAAACTTCAAATCTGATTGACTCCAGAAATACATATCACAATTCTCAGCACCAAGAGCTTCAAAATGCAGCTTGAATAGAGTCTGTACACTAAGTGGTTCAGGCTCTATTAATCACAAAATGATGCCATTCATTACTATGGAGATTTTTTTTATTTTTAAATGTAAATTTATTAAAAACAACAAATCTGACAGACTCAAAAAATAGATAGCACACCTCTCAGCAACGCAAGCTTCAAAATGCAGTTTGAACAGTGTCTGTAAATGAAGTGGTTTGGGCTGTGCTAATTGGAGAAACCTGGAGAAGAATAATAAATAAAATATAAGAATATGTGCAATAACAATACAGCGCTTTTCAAGCACTATGCAGTACACAGCCCTGCAGGGTATTGCGATGTGAGGTCACGGTTAAATGGGCAATCGAGGGTTACTCACAGTTTGTAGGAAAACCCTGGGCAGGTGTACAGCAGTGATGGAGAGGCTGGCACAGGGGTCCTCTGGGGCACTCTCTGTATTTAGGGACCAGGCCTGATGGTGGATGAGGTGCCCTGGATGTTGCAGGTGTTTAATGTGCCTAGGGCAAGGTCCCTTTAAGATTTGTGACGCCAGTGCCTGTAACGGTGGCACACCGCTTGATAGTGGTAATAAGTGAGGAACACGATGTTGTGGTGAACCAAACTTTCTTTTACTGGAAACAGTTTACCTTTATACAGTCTTTTGCAAGTTCCAGGTAATGCATCAGTAATAAGCAGGCTTTCACATAAATGGCAGGTAATGTTCTTTGCAAGATACTCAGAGGGTAAAAACCACACTCACAGACCAGGTTGCACTATTCCTCAGATATCCTGGCTGTCTGTATCCCAAGGCTCGTATGCCCTAATGCTGGCTTTTATCCTTGGTAGCAATCCTCCTCAGGTATATATCCCTTGCTTTAGGTTAATGATCCTTCTGCCCTTCAGCTTACTTGTCTGGCTGGAATACTCTTCTGCTCTGCTCTTTGCTCTGTGGGATCTGCAGGTTTCTCCCAGGAGGCAAACGCTTCTCCTGGGGTAAATCTTCTGAGCTAACTGAGGCTCAGGAACTTCAGGCAGGCTGGAATCCTTCACTAGCCTCCTGGTGGCAACTAGAAGCCTGGGCTGTCTAGCTGCACATCAGGAGGAGGCCCTCAGCTTGTCTCTGGCTGGTGCCCTCTCACTTCTGTCTCTCCACAGACTCCTGACTACACAGACTGACTCCTTCCTGTCTGGGCCTGAATATATACAAACCGGATTCCAAAAAAGTTGGGACACTATACAAATCGTGAATAAGAATTGAATGCAATGATGTGGAGGTGCCAACTTCTAATATTTTATTCAGAATAGAACATAAATCACGGAACAAAAGTTTAAACTGAGAAAATGTACCATTTTAAGGGAAAAATATGCTGAATCAGAATTTCATGGTGTCAACAAATCCCCAAAAAGCTGGGACAAGGCCATTTTCACCACTGTGTGGCATCTCCCCTTCTTCTTACAACACTCAACAGACGTCTGGGGACCGAGGAGACCAGTTTCTCAAGTTTAGAAATAGGAATGCTCTCCCATTCTTGTCTAATACAGGCCTCTAACTGTTCAATTGTCTTGGGCCTTCTTTGTTGCACCTTCCTCTTTATGATGCGCCAAATGTTCTCTATAGGTGAAAGATCTGGACTGCATACTGTCCATTTCAGTACCCGGATCCTTCTCCTATGCAGCCATGATGTTGTGATTGAAGCAGAATGTGGTCTGGCATTATCTTGTTGAAAAATGCAGGGTCTTCCCTGAAAGAGATGACGTCTGGATGGGAGCATATGTTGTTCTAGAACCTGAATATATTTTTCTGCATTGATGGTGCCTTTCCAGACATGCAAGCTGCCCATGCCACACGCACTCATGCAACCCCATACCATCAGAGATGCAGGCTTCTGAACTGAGCGTTGATAACAACTTGGGTTGTCCTTGTCCTCTTTGGTCCGGATGACATGGCGTCCCAGATTTCCAAAAAGAACTTCGAATCGTGACTCGTCTGACCACAGAACAGTCTTCGATTTTGCCACACTCCATTTTAAATGATCCCTGGCCCAGTGAAAACGCCTGAGCTTGTGGATCTTGCTTAGAAATGGCTTCTTCTTTGCACTGTAGAGTTTCAGCTGGCAACGGCGGATGGCACGGTGGATTGTGTTCACTGACAATGGTTTCTGGAAGTATTCCTGAGCCCATTCTGTGATTTCCTTTAGGCCTCATGCACACGACCGTTTTTTTTTAAGGTCCGCAAAAACGGGGTCCGTAGGTCTGTGATCCGTGACCGTTTTTTCGTCCGTGGGTCTTCCTTGTTTTTTAGAGGATCCACGGACATGAAAAATGAAAAAAAAAATCTAAGTCAAGTTTGCCATTGAAATGATAGGAAAAAATGGACACGGATCACGGACACGGATCACGGACGCGGATGACAATCTTGTGTGCATCCATGATTTTTCACGGACCAATTGACTTGAATGGGTCCGTGAACCGTTGGCCGTGAAAAAAATAGGACAGGTCATATTTTTTTCACGGCCAGGGATCACGGATGCGGCTGAAAACGGCACAACGGCCACGGATGCACACAACGGTCGTGTGCATGAGGCCTTACAGTAGCATTCCTGTTTGTGGTGCAGTGTCGTTTAAGGGCCCGGACATCACGGGCATCCAGTGTGGTTTTACGGCCTTGACCCTTATGCACAGAGATTGTTCCAGATTCTCTGAATCTTCGGATGATGATGATAGATGCAAAGTCTTTGCAATTTTTCGCTGGGTAACACCTTTCTGATATTGCTCCACTATCTTTCTGCGCAACATTGTGGGAATTGGTGATCCTCTACCCATCTTGGCTTCTGAGAGACACTGCCACTCTGAGAAGCTCTTTTTATACCCAATCATGTTGCCAATTGACCTAATTAGTGTTAATTGGTCTTCCAGCTCTTCGTTATGCTAAAATTTACTTTTTCCAGCCTCTTATTGCTACTTGTCCCAACTTTTTGGGGATTTGTTGACACAGTGAAAATTTGAATCAACGTATTTTCCCTTTAAAATGATACATTTACTCGGATTAAACGTTTGATCTGTCATCTACGTTCTATTACAAATAAAATATTGACATTTGCCATCTCCACATCATTGCATTCAGTTTTTATTCACAATTTGTTTAGTGTCCTAACTTTTTGGGAATCCGGTTTGTATACTAGGGGCTCCCTATCTCCCTCTAGTGTCTAGGACGATAAACTGCACCCTAATAGGCCTGCTACATACATCACAGGGAAGAATACACATAAAAGCATAAGGAAATACATTAAAATGGACTGTTAAATGCACTGCCACTGTCCCTCAGGAGTAGGAGTACCATGTGGCCCAATTGACCCTTGTGTAGTGCCCACCTTTACCTAGTGGGACACTACACTATACCAAGAAATCTGATTGACTCTAAAAATACATAGCACACCTCTCAGCAACGAGAGTTTTGAAACGCAGTTTGAACAGAGTCTGTATGCTAAAGGTTAACTGTCATCTTTTCTTCAAAAAATCTATTTTAGCATATGTTACTGCTGCAGCAGCATTATGCATAAAGCAATCTTTAGTTTCTTCACATACCACAGTTTTCCTTGAGTTTTTTCCTTAGTTATAGCTGTTTAAACATTTACAATATGAGGACCTTCTCAAGATGGCTTCTCTGCCAGTTCTCTGAGGCCAAAACTGCTTTCCCTCACTTCCCACACACTTGCTGTAGCCAGCAGCTCCCTGCCAGACAATCAGATTGGATTATTGAGAGACACACCTCCTCACTCTGAAGCCTAATGCAGGCATGCAGTGGGAAGGACTGCCCCTCTGTCTTCTGTTTATACTAAATGGAAGACAGACAAGCCCTAGCAAGGGTCTTTTAAGGGAGCAGTGGAAAGGGACAGAGGACACTAATGAAAGCTGTTATTATAAGGTAATTACAGATCTTTTGACAATCATTGACAGACTAACTCAGGTATACATGCCTAGCTCTAATAAACTAGCAAATAAAATAAAAAAATGACAGTTACCCTTTAAGCAGTTCGGACTATATTAATTGGAGAAAACCTGAGAATAATAATACAAAATAAGAATAAATGGAATAACAATACAGTGCTTTTCAATCACTATAATAATAAAAATATTAATAAAAAAAACATTTACAGAACCATGTATGTACTGTATACAGTGAAACTATTGTGTAAACAATAGAATGTAAAGTGTAAGTGCAATATAACAGATGCATGCAGTATACGTGCATACCTCCCAACTTTTGAAAAGCACAAAGCGGGACAATATGTGCGGGCGCATAGTGCACCTTGGCAAATATTTTCTTACTATGCCATGCCTCTAGCTCTGTCCAAAACATAACTATAGACATCTAATCCCACTTAGTCTCCTTAATGCCCCCACATAATAATTATTCGGCCTTTGTGCCATCACACAGTAGTTATGTCCACATTTTGCCTTGTCACAGTAGTTATGACCACATTATTCCCTGTCATGGGGTAATGCCAACATTGTGCCCCTCACAGTAGTAATGCCCACATGTGCCCTCTTTACAGTAGTAATGATCACATTGTGCCCCTTGCAGTATTTATGCTCACATGTGCCCCTTTACAGTAGTAATGATCATATTGTGCCCCCTCACCGTAGTTATGCCCACATGTACCCCTTCACACTAGTTATGCCCACATGTGCCCCCTTTACAGTAGTAATGATCATATTGTGCCCCTCTCAGTAGCAATGCGCACATTGTGCCCATCACAGTAGTTATACCCACATGTGCACCCTTCACAGAAGTTATGCCCACATGTGCCCCCTTTACAGTAGTAATGATCATATTGTGCCCCTCACAGTAGCAATGCCCACATTGTGCCCCCTCACAGTAGTTATGCCCACATGTACCCCCTTTACAGTAGTTATGCCCACATGTGCACCCTTCACAGTAGCCATGCCCAGATATGTGCCCCTATCACAGTAGTTATGCCCACACGTTCCCCCTTCGCAGTAGTTATGCCCACATGTGCCCCCTTTACAGTAGTAATGATCATATTGTGCCCCTTACAGTAATAATGCCCACATTGTGCACCCTCACAGTAGTTATGCCCACATGTGCACCCTTCACAGTAGTTATGCCCACATGTGCCCCTTTACAGTAGTAATGATCATATTGTGCCCCTCACGGTAGCAATGCCCACATTGGGCCTCTTACAGTAGTTATGCCCAGATGTGCACCCTTCACAGTAGCGATGCACAGATATGTACCTCCTTTACAGTAGTTATGCACAGATATGTGCCCTTATCACAGTAGTTATGCCCACATGTACCCCCTTCACATTAGTTCTGCCCACATGTACACCCTTCACGTAGCCATGCCCAGATATGTAACCCCTTTACAGTAGTTATGCTCAGATATGTGCACCCTTCAAAAGAAGAAAAAAAAAATATGTAAATACTCACCTAGCTACTCCCATGATCATCACAGCTCGCCCTGCGTTCCACAGCATGCAGCAGGCAGGGTAACGTTACACATCGGGCTGCTGGGTTGTGAAGCAGGAGCACAGGCTGATTCCTGGCCTGCACTGCTCCTCCTACACAGCCCAGCATAGTGTATGCTGGGGAGTGCCGGCTGCTGAACTGAATGGTGAAGTGGGGAGTAGATGGCTGAATGGTTAAGCGGGGAGCAGTTGGCTGAACGGTGAAGCAGGGAGCGGATGGCTGAATGGTGAAGGTGGGAGCAGATGGCTGAATGGTGAAGTGGGGAGCAGATGGCTGAATGGTGAAGTGGGGAGCAGATGGCTGAATGGTGAAGTGGGGAGCAGATGGCTGAATGGTGAAGTGGGGAGCAGATGGCTGAATGGTGAAGCGGGGAGCGGATGGCTGAATGGTGAAGCAGGGAGCGGATGGCTGAATGGTGAAGTTGGGAGCAGATGGCTGAATGGTGAAGTGGGGAGCAGATGGCTGAATGGTGAAGTGGGGAGCAGATGGCTGAATGGTGAAGCGGGGAGCGGATGGCTGAATGGTGAAGCAGGGAGCGGATGGCTGAATGGTGAAGTTGGGAGCAGATGGCTGAATGGTGAAGTGGGGAGCAGATGGCTGAATGGTGAAGTGGGGAGCAGATGGCTGAATGGTGAAGCGGGGAGCGGATGGCTGAATGGTGAAGCGGGGAGCAGTTGGCTGAACTGTGAAGCAGGGAGCGGATGGCTGAATGGTGAAGTTGGGAGCAGATGGCTGAATAGTGAAGTGGGGAGCAGATGGCTCCCTGCTTCACCATTATAGGCAACTGTGTCTGAGTCCTATGGATGCAGAGTGTTACAGTGGCTGCTGCTTACCGCCATGGTCCCGGGCGCTGTTCAGCGGTGATCTGCTGCCAGTGTTTCCTTTCAGCCCTGGCCACAGCATGCTTGCTGCTTGTTTCCTGTAGCATTTCCTTAAGGGCCAGCGCGCGTCACTTCCTGTGCTTTATGGATTGGATCATGTGACCTCGCTGACCAATCCTAGCCCTCCTGCACATATATAAGTGGCTCAGCCCCTTTCCCAGATGCCTCAGTGTCAAGGTCCTTGTATCCTGCTAAGGTTCCTGATATCTGCTAGTGTTCATGTGGTCCTGACTCGTACTTGTATTTTTGGGCTCTGCTACCTTTTGATTCCTGCCTGCTTGCCTTGACTCTCCAGTTGCTGATCCGGATTGCCTGACCTGTACCTGTGCCACCTGCCCTGACCTATTGACTGACTTCGCCTCTGCCTCATCCTTCAGTCCTGCACTGTTGCTCCTGGTTACGACTTAGCCTGCTGACAACTCCTGTACCTCTGGTACCTTGCTCAGGTACCTCCTGGTCCGCCTGGATTAGCTGCCTTGTGTGCCAATCCTCATCAGGAGGTAGCGACCTGGTGTTCTCCTCTGGAAAGTCTATCCCCACCTTCAGGGGTACTGTGAAGATCGAGGGGTTCACTTAGACAACACCCTTAGAGGAGGTAGGACTCGTGGCACAGTGGGTTCATACCCGCTGGTTCGTGACACAGAGAAAGCTGAGAGTGGGACATACCTCAGCTGTTCCAAGACCATGGGACAGCCACCGAAATCCAGGACTGTCCCACGGGATCCGGGACAGTTGGAAGATATGTACCTAAATAATGTAAAGGTTCAATAGTCCACCATGATTCTAACCCGTGGAGAAAGGAAGGCAGTGGCAAAAGTTTGTGTGTGCTCTTCTGCAAAGAAATAGGAAAAGAATCTGGAATAGATTTAAAGTATATTGGAAATAATGAAAGGGGCTGGGCACTTCCGTTACTGTTAACCAATGTGTTTGTAAGGTGATTATATGGAACTAACTAATTTAGCGTAAAAGGTTTGTAGCCAGCTCACCTTTCGATCCTGTGTGACGGTGCACGGGGGGGACTCAAGCCAGTCCAGGGTGAAGATACAAATAGAAAAAGGCTCCGGCACCAGAAGGACGTGATGAAAAAATCCCGGTCTTTATTTAGTCACCATACATTAGGTACATCCAGCAGCAGTGATACTGTGACCCACTTATCCCCACGATCGTGGGGATAAGTGGGTCACAGTATCACTGCTGCTGGATGTACCTAATGTATGGTGACTAAATAAAGACCAGGATTTTTTCATCACGTCCTTCTGGTGCCGGAGCCTTTTTCTATTTGTAACTAATTTAGCCTTTGTTGAAATTCTGCACCATTTTCTATATTTTATAAGGTATGTCCTCTTGTTTGCTAGGTCTTTTGTGCTGTCCACACAGAGGTCCTGTCTAGGGATGAGTGAATCGACTTCGGATGAAACATCCGAAGTCAATTCGCATAAAACTTCGTTGGAATACTGTACAGTATTAGAATGTATTGGCTCCTGTGACCCAAAGTTATTACTTTGCAAAGTCTCACGAGACTTCGGGTAATAACTTCAGAAATTAATTTCTACTGTAAAAAAACTTTTACCGAACTCGGGTTCGGTTCCAAGGTACAACTTCGAATCGAAACCGAGTTCGGTAAAAGGTTTTTAACAGTAGAAATTAATTACTAAAGTTATTACCCGAAGTCTCGTGAGACTTTGCAAAGTAATAACTTCGGCTCATAGGAGCCAATACATTCTAATATTGTAAGGAGGGCTTGCTCTGTATAATATTCTAACAAAGTTTTATGCAAATTAACTTCAGATGCTTTATCCGAAGTCGATTTGCTCATTCCTTGTCCTGTCCATAAAATTGCTGCTGAAGGGGGGGGGGGGTCATGTGACCAGGAAAATCAACTCCATGATGTCATGTGTTTAGTGCAGATGCAGTGTGTCTGAATGGAGAAGACTGAGTGATGTGTCTTGTCATATGACCCTCCATCAGTGGCTATCCTATGGACAGGACCTTTGTGTGGATAGCACATAAGATTTGGCTAACAAGGGGGCATGGCTTATGAAATATAGCAAACGGCACAGAATATCAAGGAATGCTTTATTAGCAAGTGCCATATACTCATCTTAAATACACATTAACGAGTAGCGAGAAAGCGGCCAACCCCTTAAACAAATAGCAAATATCAAAGTTAAGACTTTTCAACACAAAAAATAATGTCGCACATTTATAAATGTGAATGCAAGTAGACTGCTGCGCAAATAACCCTAAAATGTGACATAATTTGGCATATTTATGTTTAGAGAAATTATCTGTGTCAAATCTGAAAAAGGAGGCACGGCTTAATAGGAAAGATCATTGCTTTGCTGAAAAGGGGGTGTGCATCATTTTGCAACAAAATTGCACCACAATTCTGTAGCATAGTAAATCAACCAATAGTAGGTATAAAGTTTGACAAAAGTGTCTATCACTGCACATTCATCTAGGCTGAGCCCCTGTGA
This sequence comes from Bufo gargarizans, assembly GCF_014858855.1. Lineage (NCBI taxonomy): Eukaryota > Metazoa > Chordata > Amphibia > Anura > Bufonidae > Bufo > Bufo gargarizans. Next base: position 443,880,480 of record NC_058080.1, read on the forward strand.
TAAGTCTGACCGCTAAGTTTGCCCCAGTGACTAGATATGTCAACATATCAAATGCACTGCACCAGAAAAGTGGAGTAATTTTTCATTTAATTCATTTATGGTGGTTTGCGCCAGGCCTGGCAGTTTGCATTTACTAAGGGAAAACCGAATGTTTTATGGGTGGCACTATATTTTAGCCAGATTTACCATTGCAATTATTTTAAAACGCCACGCAAAAAACATAAGTGTACTCCAGCCCCCTGTTAGAGGGCAAACTGATGGAGCCTTTGTAATAAATATCATTCTATTTTAGACTAAAAATGCGCATGTGCAAAATGATTGCAGCAATTTGTAAATTTGCTACTATAGTAATGGCTTCAAACCAAGCAGACTCTCCAAATAAAGTGCAAAAAGTTGCATCTTGATACATTAACCCCTCTGTTTGTCTTTGAAGAATATAGGAGATTTATCAAGCCCGCATTTAAATTGTGGCACCAAAAAAGTGCAAAAATGTGCTACTTTTTTGACTTTTTCCACTACGATAACCACTCTAGTAAAAAGTGGGAGGAGTGAGAGGGAAAGAGGGCGAGTTTTCTGACTGAAGTAATGCCTGGAATCTACGTCACCTCCTAGCTGGAACATGCTCCAGAATTATTAACAAAGGCATGTGCCTCCTAATTCTGGTGCATCTCACACCACCACATTCAAACACACCAATCTTGATTATTCTCCTGTATAACTTTGTTCTTTTTGATACTACCATTATTTTACAAATACGGTAGTTTTCACTTATTTACTCCATGGATTTGGCCGTGAAGCTTCCCCAAATCCACCTGTTATATGGATATACAGGTCCTTCTCAAAAAATTTGCATATTGTGATAAAGTTAATTATTTCCTGTAATGTACTGATAAACATTAGACTTTCATATATTTTAGATTCATTACACACCAACTGAAGTAGTTCAAGCCTTTTATTGTTTTAATATTGATGATTTTGGCATACAGCTCATGAAAACCCCAACTTCCTATCGAAAAAAATTAGCATATCATGAAGGTTCTCTAAACGAGCTATTAACCTAATCATCTGACTCAACTAATTAACTCTAAACACCTGCAAAAGATTCCTGAGGCTTTTAAAAACTCCCAGCCTGGTTCATTACTCAAAACTGCAATCATGGGTAAGACTGCCGACCTGACTGCTGTCCAGAAGGCCATCATTGACACCCTCAAGCAAGAGGGTAAGACACAGAAAGAAATTTCTGAACGAATAGGCTGTTCCCAGAGTGCTGTATCAAGGCACCTCAGTGGGAAGTCTGTGGGAAGGAAAAAGTGTGGCAGAAAACGCTGCACAACGAGAAGAGGTGACCGGACCCTGAGGAAGATTGTGGAGAAGGACCGATTCCAGACCTTGGGGGACCTGCGGAAGCAGTGGACTGAGTCTGGAGTAGAAACATCCAGAGCCACCGTGTACAGGTGTGTGCAGGAAATGGGCTACAGGTGCCGCATTCCCCAGGTCAAGCCACTTTTGAACCAGAAACAGCGGCAGAAGCGCCTGACCTGGGCTACAGAGAAGCAGCACTGGACTGTTGCTCAGTGGTCCAAAGTACTTTTTTCGGATGAAAGCAAATTTTGCATGTCATTTGGAAATCAAGGTGCCAGAGTCTGGAGGAAGACTGGGGAGAGGGAAATGCCAAAATGCCTGAAGTCCAGTGTTAAGTATCCACAGTCAGTGATGGTCTGGGGTGCCATGTCAGCTGCTGGTGTTGGTCCACTGTGTTTTATCAAGGGTAGGGTCAATGCAGCTAGCTATCAGGAGATTTTGGAGCACTTCATGCTTCCATCTGCTGAAAAGCTTTATGGAGATGAAGATTTCATTTTTCAGCACGACCTGGCACCTGCTCACAGTGCCAAAACCACTGGTAAATGGTTTACTGACCATGGTATTACTGTGCTCAATTGGCCTGCCAACTCTCCTGACCTGAACCCCATAGAGAATCTGTGGGATATTGGGAAGAGAAAGTTGAGAGACGCAAGACCCAACACTCTGGATGAGCTTAAGGCCGCTATCGAAGCATCCTGGGCCTCCATAACACCTCAGCAGTGCCACAGGCTGATTGCCTCCATGCCACGCCGCATTGAAGCAGTCATTTCTGCAAAAGGATTCCCGACCAAGTATTGAGTGCATAACTGAACATAATTATTTAAAGGTTGACTTTTTTTGTATTAAAAACACTTTTCTTTTATTGGTCGGATTAAATATGCAAATTTTTTGAGATAGGAAATTTGGGTTTTCATGAGCTGTATGCCAAAATCATCAATATTAAAACAATAAAAGGCTTGAACTACTTCAGTTGGTGTGTAATGAATCTAAAATATATGAAAGTCTAATGTTTATCAGTACATTACAGAAAATAATGAACTTTATCACAATATGCTAATTTTTTTTAGAAGGACCTGTATTGTAGGTTCACTTCTGATTTCTTCCTATTGCATTGCCAGGCATTGAATGGTGAGCTCTATTGTCTTTTCCACACAAGAATGAGCATTCTGCAGGTTAGAAATATTTCTGGTAGAGTGCATGTGGATAGGGCTTTAGAAATCTTAACCACATGTACTGTACTGTAAATTGCTGCGGAATCCTTACAGAAAATGGCAGATTTTCACAGTGGCAGATTTTCAGCACCACAATTCTGCTGCAAATTCCACAATAAGTCTGCAGAGAAATCTACATCTGTAACATGGGGATTTTGCTGCAGATCCTGTGCAGTGCAAAGAGTGAAATCTGTGGTTGAAATCTGCAGTATAAATGGACATATATTGACTTTATGATGAGACAATATGCCAGCATATTCAGTTCTGAGCCACACTAACAACTTTACATTACTTTTGTCCCATCTTGGCCAAGATGGGACATCCCCTTTTAAATAAGAAAACTTTTTTGATGTTCAAAACAGGAATGATGTAGGGAATTTGTTTACGTGGGTGGAGACGGTTGTGATTATCTTTTTGGGGCTATAAATAGCAGGATTAAATATTTAACTGAAACTCTATATACACCCAGAGCCAATTCATTTAATGGCATTTCCACACATCAGTGTGAATTGTCTGTTCAAAGGGAAACTAGATCTCGGTGGCTACACTAAATGAATCATTTAAGACAGTTAATTATTGATGAAGACAAGAAAATATTAGGACTGGCTGGCTGTAAGACTACATCTACCAACATAACTCAGGACAGTATTCAGGATATAGTATCTATCTATCTATCTATCTATCTATCTATCTATCTATCTATCATCTCATATCTATCTATCTATCATCTATCTATCTATCTATCTATCTATCTATCTCTCTATCTCCTATCTATCTATCTATCTATCTATCTATCTATCTATCTATCTATCTATCTATCTATCATCTCATATCTATCATCTATCTATCTATCTACCTATCTATCTCCTATCTATATATCTATCTATCTATCTATCTATCTATCTATCTATCTATCTATCTATCATCTCATATCAATCTATCTATCTATCATCTCCTATCTATCTATCTATCTATCTATCTATCTATCTATCTCATATCAATCTATCTATCTATCATCTCCTATCTATCTATCTATCTATCTATCTATCTATCTATCTATCTATCTATCATCTCATATCTATCTATCTATCTATCTATCTATCTATCTATATATCTATCTTCTATCTATCTATCTATCTATCATCTCATATCAATCTATCTATCTATCATCTCATATCTATCTATCATCTATCTATCTATCTATCTATCTATCTATCTGTCTATCTATCTATCTATATATCTCCTATCTAATATATCTATCTCCTATCTATCTATCTATCTATCTATCTATCGCCTATCTATGTATCTATCTATCGTATCTATCTATCTATCTATCTATCTATCATCTCATATCTATCTACACTCCTCAACATTGTCTATCTACACTCCAAAACACCAAGCTGTGGAATTATGGAAATAGACATACGCCACTGATAAAAAATTGAAACAAATTATTCAAAACAACTCGATAAATTCAGTACCGAGTATAGTCACTACTCCCAGAAATAAATGCGATTATACGCCTTGGCATGCTATCAATGAGGTTATTAATGGTTGTCTGAGGACGGTTCTGTCTGTCTCTCTGAATGCACTTGGGTACACAAGTCATCAAGACCTGCTGCTGGCATCTCCCTTTACAATTGCCGACCAATAATGTCATAGATGTGCTCGATGGAAGGCAAGTCCAAAGATGGTGTAGGCCATGGTGGCACATTTAGGCCACACAGTAGCATGAGCAACATACGGCCTGACGTTGTCCTGTTTAAGAATTGTTTCACAGGCTACTCTCACACTGGCGTTTTGGTTTCTGCTTGTAAGATCCGTTTCAGGGCTCTCAGAAGCGGTCCAAAACGGATCAGTTTTGCCCTAATGCATTCTGAATGGATAAGGATCCGTTCAGAATTCATCAGTTTGCCTCCATTCCGCTCTGGAGGCGGACACCAAAACATGCCAGGCAAACATTGTGTGTCAGGACGGATGCGTTTTCATTCACACAATGCAAAACGTGTCCGCCCCCCATTGACTTTCAATGGTGTTCAAGACGGATCAGTTTTGTCAATGTAAAAGATAATACAAACGGGTCCGTTCTGAATGGATGCATGCGGTTGTATTATCAGTGCGTTTGGTGCGGATCCGTCATGGATCTGCACAGACGGATCCGCACCAGACGCGAGTGTGAAAGTAGCCTTAGACACTTTGGAGAAATGGTCCTGCCACTGGTTCCACAACCAAATCAATGTAACACCAAGCTGTTAGTGTACCTGAAATAAAGGCTAGTGACATCTGGCTATTGTACATTATGCCAGACCACACCATAATCTCAGGAGTAGGACCAGTGGCATAACTAGGACTGACTAGTGCCCAAGACAAATTTTTGAATGGCCCCCCCTAGCAAACCCCGACTTCCATCAAACCCCTACTCCTGTGGCTAGGCAAGATCACTTTCTCAGACAAGGCACGGCAGCCACTCCGTCCATTTCCTAAAGTGCCTCTGTATATAATCCTGACAATAAGATCTTTTAGTCCTCCTTCTGGATGGGCCCTTTCTGAGTTCAGGCCCCAAAGCAGCTGCTTCCCCTTCTAGGCCCCTGAGTAGGACTGGTGTGATGTTCCCTTGTGAAGGCCTCTTCGTGGTGTTGCCCTCGTGGTCTTCAGACAAATCTCCAGCTATCATTGCATCCGAGACAAAAGAGGGACTCATCACTGAAGAGGATAGACCTCCATTCCAGCCTCCATTGCCGCCTTGTTGTGCACCATGATAGCCTTTTTGAGAGCTGCGGCGTGAGTTCAGTGGAACACCTGTAGCTGGACATATGGCTTGTAGCACAATGTCATGTAAACTCCTTCTGATCGTTTGTAAAGACAATATTTGCCACCATAGGCTAGGTATGTGATGTCCAATTTCACATGCAGGGGAGAATGGATCACTACAAACATTCCAGCCTAGGCACATAGTGATCTGCTGGAGTGATTAACCAAAGTCTCTCATTTCAAGGATTCTGTCCCTCTCAGTTTGGGAGAAGTGGTAATAATCATCCCACGCGACTTGATCAGATTTTTGGAGGTCTCATGTGGCTAAAAAACCTTGCTGTCAATCTGAATTTTATGTCCCTCCCACGTGCCAGATTACAGTTTGTCCTTCTTGGTGTTGCAATTTCAATGTTGAGGAGTATACAGTCATGTGAAAAAATTAGGACACCCTTTGAAAGCATGTGGTTTTTTGTAACATTTTTAATAAAAGGTTATTTCATCTCCGTTTCAACAATACAGAGAGATTAAAGTAATCCAACTAAACAAAGAAAACTGAAGAAAAGTCTTTTCAAGATCTTCTGTAAATGTCATTCTACAAAAATGCCTATTCTAACTGAGGAAAAAGATAGGACACCCTCACATGTATTCCCTCTTAAATTGGCTCAGATCTCACACAGGTATATCACACCAGGTGCACATAATTAGTAGATCGTTACTCTGCATGTTGAATGAGGCTTGCCCTATTTAAACCTCAGACATTTAGTTTGGTGTGCTCCTGACTGTTGAAGTGAGAGTGAGCACCATGGTGAGAGCAAAAGAGCTGTCAGAGGACTTCAGAAAAAAGATTGTAGCAGCCTATGAGTCTGGGAAGGGATTTAAAAAGATCTCAAAAGATTTTGAAATCAGCCATTCCACTGTCCGGAAGATAGTCTACAAGTGGAGGGCTTTCAAAACAACTGCCAACATGCCCAGGACTGGTCGCCCCAGCAAGTTCACCCCAAGAGCAGACCGCAAGATGCTAAAAGAGGTCTCCAAAAACCCTAAAGTGTCATCTCGAGAACTACAGCAGGCTCTGGCTACTGTTGATGTAGAAGTACATGCCTCTACAATCAGAAAGAGACTGTACAAGTTTAACTTGCATGGGAGGTGTGCAAGGAGGAAACCTTTGCTTTCCAAGAGAAACATCGAGGCCAGACTGACATTTGCCAGAGATAAAGTTGACAAAGACCAGGACTTCTGGAATAATGTTCTTTGGACAGATGAGTCCAAAATTGAATTATTTGGACACAACAGCAGAGGACATGTTTGGCGTAAACCAAACACAGCATTCCAAGAAAAGAACCTCATACCAACTGTGAAGCATGGAGGTGGAAGTGTCATGGTTTGGGGCTGCTTTGCTGCAGCAGGACCTGGTCAGCTCACCATCATAGAATCCACGATGAATTCTACTGTGTATCAGAAGGTGCTTGAAGAACATGTGAGACCATCAGTTAGAAAATTAAAGCTGAAGCGGAACTGGACCATGCAACATGACAATGACCCAAAACATACTAGTAAATCAACCAAAGATTGGCTGAAAAAGAAGAAATGGAGAGTCCTGGAATGGCCAAGTCAAAGTCCAGATTTGAATCCCATTGAGATGCTGTGGGGTGACTTGAAAAGGGCTGTACGTGCAAGAAACCCCTCAAACATCTCACAGCTGAAAAAGTTCTGCATTGAGGAGTGGGGTAAAATTTCCTCAGACCGATGTCGAAGACTGGTAGATGGCTACAAGAACCGTCTCACTGCAGTTATTTCAGCCAAAGGAGGTAACACTCGCTATTAGGGGCAAGGGTGTCCTATCTTTTTCCTCAGTTAGAATAGGCATTTTTGTAGAATGACATTTACAGAAGATCTTGAAAAGACTTTTCTTCAGTTTTCTTTGTTTAGTTGGATTACTTTAATCTCTCTGTATTGTTGAAACGGAGATGAAATAACCTTTTATTAAAAATGTTACAAAAAACCACATGCTTTCAAAGGGTGTCCTAATTTTTTCACATGACTGTATCTATATAATATCTTTCTAGCTCATACCTTTATATGTAATATACATCTGTCTATATCTATCTATCTATCTATCAAGAAAAAGTCGGGCACTGGCATCAATTAGACAAGTCAGTTTTCTGATTTCCTGTGGGGCAACAAGTTGGTAGTTTTAGCAAGTTTTTGATGACAGGCTTAGTGGTTACAGTCTCTAAACAAGGGCACAGCCTTAGGCCTCTTTCACACTTGCGTTGTCCGGATCCAGCGTGTACTCCATTTGCCGGAATTACACGCTGGATCCGGAAAAACGCAAGTGAACTGAAAGCATTTCAAGACAGATCAGTCTTCAAAATGCGTTCAGTGTTACTATTGCAGCCAGGACGCTATTAAAGTCCTGGTTGCCATAGAAGGAGCGGGGGAGCAGTATACTTACCATCCGTGCGGCTCCCGGGGCGCTCCAGAATGTCGTCAGAGCGCCCCATGCGCACGGATGACGTGATCCATGCGATCACGTCATCCATGCGCGTGGGGTGCCCTGACGTCACTCTGGAGCGCCCCGGGAGCCGCACGGACTGTAAGTATACTGCTCCCCCGCTCCCCACTACACTTTACCATGGCAAACAGGACTTTAGCGTCCTGGCAGCCATGGTAACCATTCAGAAAAAGCTAAACGTCGGATCCGGTAATGGGCATTAATTCCGGATCCAGCCTTGCGGCAAGTGTTCAGGATTTTTGGCCGGAGCATAAAGCGCAGCATGCTGCTGTATTTTCTCCGGCCAAAAAACGTTCCGGTCCGGAACTGAAGACATCCTGATGCATCCTGAACGGATTTCTCTCCATTCAGAATGCATTAGGATAATTCTTCCGGCATAGAGCCCCGACGACGGAACTCTATGCCGGAAAAGAACAACGCAAGTGTGAAAGAGTCCTTAGTCAATGGCAAGAGATTAAATAGGACCTTTATCCCTTTAAGTGGCAACAAACTTACTCTCTCTTGTTCTGGTGGTGCAACCAAATTTCCTGAGTGAAATAAAACTCTGTCTCTACGTTTCCCTAGGCTTGGCAGAAATGAAGATGACTTTTCCACTTTACACACCAGAGTAATTTTCCACATGGCATACTTAACACCCTTGTGTTGGCATCTGTTCGTTTTACAATATCTCTCATCTTGCAACACAATCACTGCACAGGCTCTTCCTGGTTGAGGTTTTTACATAAAAATTACATATAAAAAAATAAAACCCCATCTATCACCAAAATAAAAAAAAATAGTGTCCCATGTATCACTGAATAAAGGCCTAAAAATGATTTACATAACAGAATTACACAAAGAAGCTTGTACTTAATAAATGTGCATGGTTAGGAAGGGTGGTTAATGGCTTGGTCTTGAACTGGTTAATTTTCTGTTGTCTCAACTCATCTAATATCTATCTACAGTGCCTTGAAAAAGTACCCTATTTTTCGCCCCATAAGACGCACTTTTTTCCCCCAAAAGTGGGGGGAAATGCCCCTGCGTCTTATGGGGTTAATGCTTCCATTTTACATCGCAGACTGCGATGTATGAGCCGGGAGAGAGGAGGGGCTGGAGTCCGGAACTAGGGGCGGGGCCCGGTGCAGTCACTGTACTCTTACATCGGGCCCCGCCGCTCACCGCAGTATTTATAAACATTAATCCTTATCCTGTTAATAAGTTTAACTAACGCTGCGCTCTCCCCTGTTCCCCTGTATCAGTACAGCCATTACGAACAAGCTTCCATAGCAGGCAGAGCGGACGGCAGCAGTAACGTCACTCACTGACGTTGAGCGCCTGATCCTCCCACTTTATGAATGAAGCAGACGGAGCAGGCGCGCAACGTCAGTGAGTGACGTTACTGCTACTGTCCTCTCTGCCTGCTATGGAAGCTTGTTCGTAATGGCTGTTCTGATACAGGGGAACAAGGGGAGAGCGCAGCTTTAGTTAAACTTATTAACAGGATAAGGATTAATGTTTATAAATACTGTGGTGAGCAGAGGGCCGGTGTATTGGGGGACACTGTTATGAGGGGGATCTGTGGATGACATATAGCAGTGTCATCCACAGATCCCCCATAACAGTGCCATCCACAGATCCCCCACCCCATAACAATGCCATCCACAGATCCCCCACCCCATAGCAGTACCAGCCTCTGCCTTTGCCCGCCCTCCAAGTCTCTTGCCTCATCAATAGGGCAAAGGCAGAGACTGGGGAGGAGTAAAGGGAAAAGAAGGCAGAGCAGCCTGTGCACTTATTAACGCCGCCCCTGGGCACTTGTGAGTGCTCATTTGCATATGAATTAAACTCTGTTTTTCCTGCTGGTGCAAGTCTAAAGAACAAAAGTTTCCGTTACAATCCTGTATAGGTGTGCTACAGAGCCATGTAAGCACGGTATATGGCCATATGGAGGTGACAGACTCTCTTTAAATGTATTTTATTCTGATCTTTTGTGATAGACCAACAAAAAGTAACATTGTAGCAAAGTAGCATTATGTGTGAAGTGATAAGAAAATGATACATGGTTTTGAAAAATGTTTAATAAGCAAATATCTGAAAAGTGAGGAGTGCATTTGTATTTAGCCCCCTGTACTCTGATACCCCTAAATAAAATCCAGTGTGACAAACTGCCTTCAGAAGTCACCTAATTAGTAAATAGAGTCCACCAGTGTGTAATTTATTCTCAGTATAACTACAGCTGTTCTGTGAAGGCCTCAGAGGTTTGTTAGAGAAAAAACACACTAGACAGGTCAGGGATAAAGTTGTGGAGAAGTATAAAGCAGGTTGATGCTATAAAAAAATATTCCAAGCTCTGAACTTTTCACAGAGCACTGATCAATAGATCATCTGAAAATGGAAGGAGTAAGGCACAACTGCAAACCTACCAAGACATGGCCGCCAACCTAAACTGACAGCTTAAACAAGGACAGCACTAATTGGACAAGCAACTAAGAGGCTCATGGTCACTCTGGAGGAGCTGCAGAGATCCACAGCTCAGGTGGGAGAATCTGTCCACAGGACAACTATTAGTTGTGTACTCCACAAATCTGGCATTTAAGAAGAGTGTTAAGAGGAAAACCATTTTTGAAAGCAAGCCATAAGAAGTCTAATTTGCAGTTTTGCAACAAGCCATGTGGGGGACACAACAAACATGTGGAAGAAGGTGCTCTGGTCAGATGAGACCAAAGTTGAACTTTTTGACCTAAATGCAAAACTCTATGTGTGGTGGAAAATTAACACTGCACATCACCCTGAAAACACCATCCCCACCGTGAAACATGGTGGTGGCAGCATCATGTTGTGGGGATGCTTATCTTCAGCAGGGACAGGGAAGCTGGTCGGAATTGATGTGAATATGATTGGTGCTAAATACTGGACAATCCTGGAGGAAAACCTGTTAGAGGCTGCAAAAGACTTGAGACTGGGTCGGAGGTTCACCTTCCAGTAGGACAAGGACCCTAAACATATAGCCAGAGCAACAATGGAATGGTTTAGGTCAAAACATATTCATGTTTTAGAATGGCCCAGTCAAAGTCCAGGACCCATTGATTAAATCCCATTGGGAATCTACAGACACTCTCCATCCAATCTGACTGAGCTTGAGCTATTTTGCAAAGAAGAATGGGCAAAAGTTTCATCCTCTAGATGTACAAAGCTGGTAGAGAAATACCCAAAAAGACTTTCAGCTGTAATTATAGCAAAAGGCGGTCCTACAAAGTATTGACTCAGGGGGCTGAATACAAATGCACGCCACACTTTTCAGATTTTTGTTTATTAAAAATTCTGAAAGCCATCTATCATTTTCTTTTCACTTCACACTTACTTGCTACTATGTATTGGTCTATCACATAAAATCCCAATAAAATACATTTAAGTTTGTGGGTGTAACATGAAAAAATTTGGAAAAGTTCAAGCGGTATGAGGCACTGTGTCTGACCTCCAGAATGATGCAAGCTTCCCCCTGCATGGGTATGGCCATAATGTATAATTCAGACAGCTGGTGTGGTCACAGCTTAATTCACAAACCTGGACCTCCCCCACACAGGCATGCCTTATTGTTAGCTATCCACAGAATCGGTTATGGGAAAATAAATCTTTTGTCTCAGCACACTTACAGAAAATACTGTAAGTAATTGTTCTATATTCATTATTTTACACTGGAATTCTTGTTTTTTCATAGATATTCTGAATTATTTTGACTGCAAACTTTAAAGTGATATGAAATCTTATTTTAACTCAGTGAGCATCATGGTGCTAACTTGATTTTTGGTGTAACCCTGGGTTCAGACCTGAGCGTTCGGGATGTCGCGCTCTGTATGCGCGATTCTACGGGCGTCTGACATACGCGGCTCCGGAACAAGCGAACGCCTATTGTCGCGCGTTCCCGCTAAGTATATGTACGGGAACGCGCGACAAGACGCCCCAAAGAAGCTCATGTACTTCTTGGGGCGTCGGGCGTTTTACAGCGCGATCGTACGCGCTGTAAAACGCCCAGGTGAGAACCATTCCCATAGGGAATCATTGGTTCTTGCCTGTTGAGTGTTTTACAGCGCATAGGAACGCGCTGTAAAACGCTCAGGTCTGAACCCAGCCTAAGGGTACTTCAACATATGACTGAATATGCAGCAGAAATTACAGCAGATAGGCATGTATTACTTGCATTTTCTGCTGTGGAAATGGCTGCAGATTTTACCCTCTCCAGCATGCGCCAGAAGGCAGGAAACCTGGGCCGCAGGCCAGAACAGGTCTGTGGCCGGCATCATAGATGGTGGGAGTGAGGTGAGTTTTTTGTTAGTTTTTCTTCACTGCTGGTGCTGGAGACATTAAGATGGGGTGGAGCATTATAGGTACAGAGGGCACTTATATGCAGAGAGGGCATTACGGGAAAGTATTATTCAGTATTTAATTACTTATATAACTCTGACATATTCTGCTGTGCTTTATATAAATTATCATCACTCGCTGTCTCCAATGGGGCTCACAATCTAAGTTCCCTATCAGTATGTCTTTGGTTTCCTCTCACACTCCAGAGTACCCGGAGGAAAACCACGCAAACACGGGGAGAACATACAAACTCCATGCAGATGTTGCCCGTGGTCCGATCTGAACCTAGGACCCCAGTGCTGCAAGGCACCAGTGCTAACCACTGAGCCAGCCTGTGTACAGAGGGTACTATGGGGGCATTATAAGTACAGAGGGCACTACTGGGAGTAATTATATTTACAGGGGGCACTACTAGGGGGTATTATATGTACAAATGGCACTACTGGGGGGAATAATATGTAAAGAGGACACTAATAGGGGTCATAATATGCACAGATGGCACTTATAGGGGCATTGTAACATAACTGTCCTTATACACTGTATAGCAGCTTCCCCCTGCCTGCCTGCAGTGAACGCTTACTGCTCGGTCAGGCAATGCTCCCGGCAGCTGCTTCATTAGTCAGCATGCCGGGAGTGCAAGGGGAAGGCTCACTGACAATGCTGGCCACACTGGTCAGTGAGCATATACATACTGTAGAAGATCATAACAGTATGTATATGTAACACATAAGGCTCCTGTGCCCACCAGGCTGTGAGGAAGCAGGGCAGACAGAAGTCCACAGCTCCCGCACAGCCCGTCTCTTCTATGTCTCATTTGAGAGAGCGCTGCTAAGGGATATTTCAGTCCCAGTTTTCTACCATAAATAAATGTTTTTCCTAAACAAAGTATATTACAAAAAAGTTCCATGTCACTGTCTCTACACATTAGCAAAAAATAAATAAAAAATGGAACGGCAGTTACACTTTAAATTGGTCTTTATTAAAATATGGAGCCCTTTTTTGTGTACAGTAATAACATGCTCTAGTAGCACCCTTTGGATTTTTCTGTCTTTTCCGTCAGACCAGGAATAGATGGACTCCTTATCTCTGATCTCTAACTTTCTGAGTACTCATTATAGCTCAATTCTTATTTTACTGATAAGAATTTGACTTAAATAAGTGTTTATGATCTTTAAAGAGGACCTTTCACTACTCTACAAACGAAAAACTAACTATACCTGTGGGCAGAGCGGCGCCCAGGGGTCCCCCTGCACTTACTAGTAAGTCTGGGCGCCGCTCCGTTCGCCCGGTATAGGCTCCGGTGTCTGCGCTCCCTCTGACTGTTTTCTTGTAGGAGGCGTGTCCCTTGCTGCACTGCTGGCCAATCGCAGCGCACAGCTCATAGCCTGGCTATGAGCTGTGCGCTGCGATTGGCCAGCAGTGCAGCAAGGGACACGCCTCCTACAAGAAAACAGTCAGAGGGAGCGCAGGCACCGAAGCCTATACCGGGCGAACGGAGCGGCGCCCAGACTTGCTAGTAAGTGCAGGGGGACCCCTGGGCGCCGCTCTGCCCACAGGTATAGTTAGTTTTTCGTTTGTAGAGTAGTGAAAGGTCCTCTTTAAGTAATTTAGAGATAAGGGTTTTTAGATGACCAGCACAAAGTGAAAGTACCAGTCACACAGCTAGAAAAACTGTTTACCCTTTGTGACAGAACAGCTCAATATTTTTAATAAAGGCCAATAAAAAAAAAGATTTTTAGCCAAAAATGAGTAAAATGCAATCATAAACAAAAATTGCCTCCGAAGGTGTACATAGCCTTTAAATGTTACTTTCCTGCAGACAGATCACACAGTCAAGAGTTCAGGTCTCAGCATGAGTAACCTTACAAGACAAGGAATGTACATACTATGGTGGATTCAGCTGCAACAGCAAAACTGGAAAATGGAAACAGAAACAGTCAGTGAAGTAACCAGAAGGAACAGGGTTGGCTCAGTAGAGCCAAGTACATACAGTACAGACCAAAAGTTTGGACACACCTTCTCATTCAAAGAGTTTTCTTTATTTTCATGACTATGAAAATTGTAGATTCACACTGAAGGCATCAAAACTATGAATTAACACATGTGGAATTATATACATAACAAAAAAGTGTGAAACAACTGAAAATATGTCATATTCTAGGTTCTTCAAAGTAGCCACCTTTTGCTTTGATGACTGCTTTGCACACTCTTGGCATTCTCTTGATGAGCTTCAAGAGGTAGTCACCTGAAATGGTTTTCACTTCACAGGTGTGCCCTGTCAGGTTTAATAAGTGGGATTTCTTGCCTTATAAATGGGGTTGGGACCATCAGTTGCGTTGTGGAGAAGTCAGGTGGATACACAGCTGATAGTCCTACTGAATAGACTGTTAGCTGCTTTTTTCTTGCCATAATACAAATTCTAAGTAAAGAAAAACGAGTGGCCATCATTACTTTGAGAAATTAAGGTCAGTCAGTCCGAAAAATTAGGAACACTTTGAAAGTGTCCCCAAGTGCAGTCACAAAAACCATCAAGCGCTACAAAGAAACTGGCTCACATGCGGACCGTTCCAGGAAAGGAAGACCAAGAGTCACCTCTGCTGCGGAGGATAAGTTCATCCGAGTCACCAGCCTCAGAAATCGCAGGTTAACAGCAGCTGAGATTAGAGACCAGGTCAATGCCACACAGAGTTCTAGCAGCAGACACATCTCTAGAACAACTGTAAAGAGGAGACTGTGTGAATCAGACCTTCATGGTAGAATATCTCCTAGGAAACCACTGCTAAGGACAGGCAACAAGCAGAAGAGACTTGTTTGGGCTAAAGAACCCAAGGAATGGACATTAGACCAGTGGAAATCTGTGCTTTGGTCTGATGAGTCCAAATTTGAGATCTTTGGTTCCAACCACTGTGTCTTTGTGCGATGCAGAAAAGGTGAACGGATGGACTCTACATGCCTGGTTCCCGCCGTGAAGCATGGAGGAGGAGGTGTGATGGTGTGGGGGTGCTTTGCTGGTGACACTGTTGGGGATTTATTCAAAATTGAAGGCATACTGAACCAGCATGGCTACCACAGCATCTTGCAGCGGCATGCTATTCCATCCGGTTTGCGTTTAGTTGGACCATCATTTATTTTTTAACAGGGCAATGACCCCAAAAACACCTCCAGGCTGTGTAAGGGCTATTTGACCATGAAGGAGAGTGATGGGGTGCTGCGCCAGAAGACCTGGCCTCTACAGTCACCGGACCTGAACCCAGTCGAGATGGTTTGGGGTGAGCTGGACCGCAGAGTGAAGGCGAAAGGGCCAACAAGTGCTAAGCATCTCTGGGAACTCCTTCAAGACTGTTGGAAGACCATTTCAGGTGACTACCTCTTGAAGCTCATCAAGAGAATGCCAAGAGTGTGCAAAGCAGTAATCAAAGCAAAAGGTGGCTACTTTGAAGAACCTAGAATATGACATATTTTCAGTTGTTTCACACTTTTTTGTTATGTATATAATTGCACATGTGTTAATTCATAGTTTTGATGCCTTCAGTGTGAATCTACAATTTTCATAGTCATGAAAATAAAGAAAACTCTTTGAATGAGAAGGTGTGTCCAAACTTTTGGTTTGTACTGTATCTGTGGAGTGTAGACACAGGAGCTGGAGAGTAGTCAGCAGCATGACATGGTCTATGATGCGTTACTCTGAGTAAGGCCTCTTGCACACCACCGTATGTATTTTGTGGTCCACAAAAAACGGATCCGCAAAAAATAAGGATGACATCCGTGTGCATTCCGTATTTTGCGGAACGGAACAGCTGGCCCTTCATAGAACAGTACTATCCTTGTCTGTAATGCGGACAATAATAGGACATGTTCTAATTTTTAGCGGAAATATGGAAACGGAATGCACACGGAGTACCTTCCATTTTTTGGGCAGACCCATTGAAATTAATGGGTCCGTATACGGTCCACAAGAAAAACGGAACGGACACGGAATGAAAATACGTTTGTGTGCAAGAGGCCTAACAGTCCGAACAGCTCAGATCATAAAAGTAGGGCACTCCACTTATGATAATTGCTCTAATTAAGCAAATGATGATCTAGGTTGTACAGTTCATTTGTCAGATCTTTATAAAAGGCTGTATCAATAAATTCACCCAAATGTGGGAAAATAAATAGCATTTAGTCACCTGACAAAAAGCATTGTCCATTATTTCTCTGTACTGTATTCCTCACTGTGGCCTTTTATCTTCAATCTCGCTCTATATTTTCTCAGAGAATGTAGAAAACATTTTCCATCCACCATTCACCACAAAGAAACTGTGAAATAATCTCTTTAGAAAGGATTCAAGGTTTTAGCATCAGATATCCAACTTTGATGGATTTGAGTATTCTCTATCCAAAGTCCTTTGTGAGAAATGTTAGCGCAGAAATCACGTGTTGACCTCTGACAAGATGGAATCATTCCAATGATTTGTCCACTCTTTGGTATGAAGGTTCTTCTTTACTGTGAGCAGTGACTGGATTAGCCTGAAGGATAAATCAGACCTCCATAAAGGACATTGTGATAATGTCACCATGACCAAAATGATACATAGTCTGCATTAAATAATAATTCTGTATAATACATAGCATGGTAAATTCATATAGGCAGGACTACACAAATTGGACTAATGGAGCCCATTGACTGGCGGTTTGCTTATTTCTGATGACGAGAACAGCACTACAGACTGTGGTATTCTTGCCACTAACTAAAAACCCTAAGAAAAAGTCTACAAGTGTGAACAGATTCTTAAAGGGGTTGTCTCACTTCAGTACGGTAAGTGGCATTTATCATATAGAGAAAGTTAATACAGGCCACTTCCTAATATACTGTTATTATGCATATGGCTTCCTTTGCTGGCTAGATTCATTTTTCTATCACATTATACACTGCTCGTTTCCATGGTTACAGACCACCCTGCAATCCATCAGTGGTGGTCGTGCTGGCACAATATAGGAAAAAACACCAGCCAGCCACACCAGCCTATGTGTGTTCTCATGGTCCCGGCCACCAGAGAGGCTGATGCTTTTTCCTATATTGTGCAAGCACAGCCACCATTGATGGATTGTAGGGTGTCTGTATCCATGGAAACCAGCAGTGTATAATGTGTATAATTAGGAAGTGGCTTGTATTAACTATCTCTACATGGTAAATGTAATTTACTGAAGTGAGACAACCTTTTTAAGGTCCGTAACACAGGCTTATTAGCGGGAACTAATGTTTGTATTAAAGGGATTCTGTCACCAAGTTTTGGGCTATAGAGCTGCGGACATGCACGGCTAGATCGCCGATAGCATGTCCGCAATATATCTGTCCTATAGGGCTGTGTGGTTTTAATTTCTTTAGATGCCCATTTACACAGAACAAGCTGTTCCCCAGAAACAATGATTTCGGGTGCCTCATCGACAATGCTTTCACCCGATGAACAAGCGTTTGTGCGTTCTTCGCATGATCGGCAGCACTGTTACCTGGGCCAATTATTAGGAATGAGCTTTAAAGGGATTCTGTCACCAAGTTTTGGGCTATAGAGCTGCGGACATGCACGGCTAGATCGCCGCTAGCATGTCCGCAATATATCTGTCCTATAGGGCTGTGTGGTTTTAATTTCTTTAAAAAAGGATTTTATAGATATGTAAATGTGTCTTGTATGTGTCCAAGGGGCTGTACTAACCTTCCTGGAGCCAGCCACGCCCCCCTGTGAAGGAGCCCAGCACCGCCTATGTCTTCCGAATCTCCTCCTTTCATCAACTATAGATTGCCATAATCTCGCAATGCGCGAGCTCGCGCATGCGCAGTGCCGGTATAGTGTTCCTTCCCTGTGCTGGCATCAGCCTCAGGGAAAGAACTGCGCATGCGCAAGCTCGCGCATCGTGAGATTACGGCAATCTATAGTTGATGAAAGGAGAAGATTCGGAGGACATAGGCGGTGCTGGGCTCCTTCACAGGGGGGCGTGGCTGGGCACGGCCTGGGTCCAGGAAGCTTAGTACAGCCCCTTGGACACATACAAGACTCATTTACATATCTATAAAATCCTTTTTTAAAGAAATTAAAACCACACAGACCTATAGGACACATATATTGCGGACATGCTAGCGGCGATCTAGCCGTGCATGTCCGCAGCTCTATAGCCCAAAACTTGGTGACAGAATCCCTTTAAAGCTCATTCCTAATAATTGGCCCAGGTAACAGTGCTGCCGATCATGCGAAGAACGCACAAACGCTTGTTCATCGGGTGAAAGCATTGTCGATGAGGCACCCGAAATCATTGTTTCTGGGGAACAGCTTGTTCTGTGTAAATGGGCATCTGCTGCCCAGAAACAATGATTCTCTATTGGGACACGTGATTACTGTACTGGTTAATTGTCCCAGTAGAACTGCATGTAAATGAAGTTCTCATCTCCTCTGACAAGCAAGAAATAGATCGTTCCTGATAATAGCCTTCTCAGTGTAAGGCCTCATGCACACGACCGTGCCATTTTTTGCGGTCCGCATTACAGCAGCATGGGGACCCGATGGCACTGCCGATCCCGCCCAGGAACTACCCGTAAACGCTGCAAACCACAGGTCTGAATTGACCTGCGGTTTGCTGTGATCGCCATCACAGGACCCCCCCCCCCCCCCCCCGCACATTGTTCCAGGGTGCCTGCTCAATGATTTGAGCAGGCACCTTGTTCCGATCCCCGCCACGCGACGGTGATCGGAAATACACAGGGCGTACAGGTACGGCCTGTGTTCTTAAGTACCAGGACATCAGGGCGTACCTGTCCTTAAGAGGTTAAAGATGAACTTTCTGATTATATTTTTTTACTTTACTATGGTTCAAGAAAAATGTATTGGGGGCAAAATATTTCCCATTATATGATTTATGGAGTTATGTAAAATGATGAAGGGAGGAGGAAAATAAGGGACCAAGAGATCGCAGCTCACTTTTTAAAAGTGTATTACGATAGGAGAAAGGTATGCCTTATCTGCTTAGATTGGTAAGGATCTGATCAATTGAAATGTGATGTGCACCGGAATGGTGGTCCTGTGCCCAGGGGCGGACTGACCATTTGGGCACTAGAGCATGGACCGAGGGTCCGCGGCCACTAGAGGGCCCGCTCACTCCTGCAGCCAGAGGTCACAATAACTTTTACTAAATAATAAATTTTACTCTCTTGAAAAAGTCCCCCACATTCATCAGCGCAGTGATAGCTGTGAACGTCACGAGCAGCGCAGCAATGCTGTCTGTGCCTGAAATAACCAATAACAAAGCTCCTTACAGCAAGGAGCTTTGTTATTGGTTGGGTATTGGCGATACAGGTCGGGACAGGCAGGGGAAGCCGGCGAGAGCTGGAAGGAGGAAGGGCCGGATCCCGGAAGTGGCTGTATTAAGGAGAGCGGGTTGCGCTGCCCAAGGACCCTGGGGAGCCGTGGACTCATGTGACTGGACTGGTCTGAGAGAAAAGCTGACCCTAGGCCTGTGACCCCCCCCCCCTCAGCCATGTTGTTGTGGCAGTGAAAAGCCCAGCCTGTCGGTCTTCAAGTAAGTGATTCCCCCAATCATGGTTCTGTCCAGTCTCACAGTTCTCTGCTCCCCCCTCCTCCTGTCATCCCACTAGTGACCCTGCTCCCCCCTCCTCCTGTCCCTCCCACTAGTGACCCTGCTCCCCCCTCCTCCTGTCACCCCACTAGTGACCCTGCTCCCCCCTCCTCCTGTCACCCCACTAGTGACCCTGCTCCCCCCTCCTCCTGTCACCCCACTAGTGACCCTGCTCCCCCCTCCTCCTGTCACCCCACTAGTGACCCTGCTCCCCCCTCCTCCTGTCACCCCACTAGTGACCCTGCTCCCCCCTCCTCCTGTCATCCCACTAGTGACCCTGCTCCCCCCTCCTCCTGTCACCTCACTAGTGACCCTGATTCCCCCTCCTTCTGTCACCCCACTAGTGAGCCTGCCCCCGCTCCTCCTGTCACCTCACTAGTGACCCTGCTCCCCACCACTAGTGACCCTGCTCCCCCCTGCTTTCCTTCCTCCTGTCACCCCACTAGTGACCCTGCTCCCCTCCACTAGTGACCCTCTGTGTTCCTGTTCGGAGAGGAGCCTGGCTGGAGTGTGGTGAGGCCTAGCTTTGTGTATGTTCCTCTGTGTGTGTGTCTGTCCCTGTGTGTTTGTCTGTTCCTGAGTGTGTGTCCCTGTGTGTGTGTCTGTCCCTGTGTGTGTGTGTCTGTCCCTGTGTGTGTCACCATCACCATGCCCACAGTGCTCCTATGTCTTGACGCAGCTGCATCAGGACGTTCTGTGCGGGGCAAGAAGAAGAAGATGGAAGAGGAGGCAGCGCCACCAGCATGGAGTCCGTGGGAGAGACACAGGGAGGAACATTAAGGACGTAGGTAACACTACCACATGATCTAAAAATATAAGGATTAAACCAGGCACTCAAATATGGATTATAAATTTTAATGAAATATAATATATCGATATACTCATAAAATACAATATAAAATGACATAAAATTCACATAAGGATAACCATTAATTGTATTAAAAGGTCTTGTGAAACATTCACCGATCCTACTTGGTTATGGTAAAGGTGACTGTGCACTAAGGTGGCGTCCCACCTATTCAAGCAACTTTATTGCTTTACCTGGTCGATGTTACCTTGTCCTATGTCCGGGCCTAAAGGAGATGTGCTGTGGATGCCGAGTCAGCCGAGTATCTGCTCACAGAACTATGTTTGTGGCTATTTCTTCCGGTGCTCGTTCCTCTTGATCACAGCTATTTAAACTTGAAGTCCAGGGGAGCTACTGTCCCAGCATGCCGGTATGAGGTGTTGGACCATACGCGTTTCGGGGTTCTCTGAATAGCCCCTTCCTCAGATACACTAATGTTATCTGTGGTTTTACATGGCACACTATCTGTGGTTTTATCTGTGGTTTTACAGGTAACACTACCACATTATCAGGACTAGTGTTATCTGAGTTTTTACATAGGACTGCAGGTAACACTACCACATTATCAGCACTAGTGTTACCTGTAGTTTTACATAGGACTGCAGGTAACACTACCACATTATCAGCACTAGTGTTATCTGTAGTTTTACATAGGACTGCAGGTAACACTACTACATTATCTGTTCTTAGATAGCCATCACTGTGTTATCTGTGTTGTTACATAGGCCTGCAGGGGACATCTACTATATTATCTGTACTCAGAGAGTTATCACTGTATGGGGGGGCCCACTGAGACTTTATCGCCCAAGGGCCCACATCAGCCTGGAGCCGGCGCGGCGCGATATGTGGAATGGGGATGTGTGTGGGTGTGGCTTGAGGGGGAGCAGGGACACAGGGGCCCCATAATCTCCTATTGCCCAGGGGCCCCATGAGTTGTCAGTCCGCCCCTGCCTGTGCCTCTCATTTAAAGTGGTAAGCACTGTGCTCAGCTATGTCTGGCAGTTCCATGGAGATGCATGGAGTGGCAGCTTGGATATAGACATCGGTTCCATTCGTATGGAGGAACGCAGGACGCTTATTCTCATGCTTGCTGGGGATGCCAGTAGCCTGACTCTCATTGGTCTGACCCTCTTTAGATCTTAAATCAAGTAAAATAATTCTGGTTGCCTTACCATTTACTTGACTCACCTTCTGCTGGTGGCCAAGTGGGGCCCCATTATTGCCAAGAGCTCCGTGTCTACTTGTCACACCTCTGTAAATAATGGCAAAGATCCCGGACAACTCACCTACCTTTACTGTTCCTGCACTTTGTACTAATCCCCTCAATGTGGTTACAGTACACCAGTATCAGAAGTATGAACAGGGGTGGTCTAATGGGCACACTGGCCTCACTGATTGATGCACCAAATAACATCAATATGGAGGCAATTTCACTGTCCCACCAATTAGATTCATTCATGGGGAAAAACCTTGAAGGGAACTTGCACATGGGACGCTACAGAGTTGTAGGATGTAACGGCGGCATTTTACAGTAGCAGCAAAGTGGGTGAGGGTAATCTCCGTGGAAATTGATTTATGGTGCAGATTTTAAACCCACAGCATGTCAATTTATGCAGCCAGTTTCTTCCACGGATTTAACCCTTTGCAATGCATAGGGTGAACTCCACAGCAAAATCCGCAATAAATAACATGAATTCCTTTCTGGATTTTGTTTGGCACATTTTGTTTAATTTTTAGGCCCACAAGTTATATTCACTAGCAGCAGATTTATAGCAAAACCTTCAGCGACTATTCTATTCATCTAAATGAGGTTTGCAGAAGTCCGTGCATATCTATTCCTTTTTCTGAACGCCCTCCCTTACTTTACAAATCTTTTATTTTCTAAACATGTATTTCACCTATTAAGCTTTTGTAATTTTCTTATACAGTATTAGAGAAACTGCCTGGTGTATAAGGAGACGCCTGTCTGTAGGTACTTCATCTAGGGGCCAGAGAGATGTAACAAAGGGCAGTTATCTGTCCGAGGGGAAAGGAACAGTTAAAGGATTATGTGAAATGGAATCCCCTCCAGATGTTACCTACATGTCATTAGAACAGGACGCTACTGACATGAAATTGGCCAGGTGGAAATGTGATTAAAAACGTCCATTATTACGATCGATGAATGTCACTCAGCACATAAATGCAGCGTGCACTAAACTAACCCATTGTGCGGTCCCCAATTAATACACAGTATGTAACAGTGCATTACACTAATAGGATTAGTTATCTACAGTAGAAGGGGCTTTACCACCATTTACAGTGGAATGTAATACATTCTAGATTTATGGGGTCATTTATCAAACTGGTGTAAAGTAGAACTGGCTCAGTTGCCCATAGCAGCCAATCAGATTTCACCTTTCATTTTCCAAAGGAGCTGTCAAAAATTAAAGGTGGAATCTGACTGGTTGCTATGGGCAACTAAGCCAGTTCTACTTTATACCAGTTTGATAAATGACCCCATTAGTCTTCAAAAATAGGGATCTGGTGACTGAGGTTAAAGGTTCATGCACACGACCATGATCAGCCTGTGAAACATGGTCCATTTGTCAGCCGCATGTCCCACGCCGACCCTGACTCGTACTGATGGTATAACAGTAATTTATGATACAGTCTCTATCTGATCATGAGGGTATTGACATGATCATGTGAGTACACTGCAATAGCCCCGGGATCAGACAGAGACTGTATCATAAATTATACAGTCAGTTTGGATCAGGGAAGCCGAGGTCGGCCTAGAAGATGCCGCTGAGACAGGGACCATGTGGGGGTCATTTATGAACAGATGAAGTAACATACAGTATATCTGGTGCAGATTCTGTCTCATGCCATGTTGCAGCAGAATCTGCGACTTCTTCCCCGCTCACTCCAGGTCTAAAAAAGGGGACATTGCATGGGCGGGGAAGGGGACAGGCCAGCAGGTCCGTCTCATTTGTCATTTTCTATGCCTGGTTTAGGAGTAGAAAATGGTCTAAGTGTAAGACAGAGAGGCAGCTGGCTTACATTTAGAATCGGCAGTGGGTGCACCTAGCCTTTTGGCTGTCTGAGGTGAAAACTGAAACAGCGCCCCTCCCTCCCCAATGCCTCCCCAATGTTAACCTAACCCCTTCCCTTCAGCCTATGGCCCTTCTGTTGCTCCCCGCTTGCCCCTACCTGGTGCAGCCTGAGGCGATCGCCTCACCTGGCCTTATTGGTGGTGCAGCCCTGGATACGCAGGGGCTTATTTAGACTGGCATCTAAATGCTGGTCTTAATACATGTGCCCCTATGTTTCCCTGGCCTGGTTATATGCATGAGCCCTAAGGTGAAAGAACATTTGGGTTCCAGTGACCAGCAACTCCTATGGCACCCAACAACTAAGGGGGCCTATCTTCACTCAGAGATACTGTCCAGTTGAAATGTATAAAAGGTGTAATGAAAATTGTTATACTAACTTATTCTAAATTTTACTATGGCGCCCTCATGGTTACTTCTGCCCTTTGTGTTTTGCTTTCTGTTTACCATTACTTTTAGCATTTTTGTGCCAACATCATGTGTACATTTAACTGAGTTGATTATTCCCGTACTGTGACATAATTGTCTTTAATATGTCTGTACTTTGACATCACTGTGTATATTATGCCAACATTGTGACATTTATACTGGGTTCACATCACGCTTTTGTCTTACGCTTAAAGGGAACCTGTCATCTGGATATTTGATTATAATCTAACTAAATATATAGAATCATTAACTACTAAAAAGTACCTTAGATGTATTCACTTACTGGTGTGACAAGTGGTTACCTCATAATATACACACAAAGATGCTGCATGCCGCATGCTGATTTGAGTCCAGCATGATGTCATTGAGTCCAGCGTATATTTAATTCAGAGCTATAGCCACTCCTCTGCCCACCTGCTGCTGATTCATATGGAAAATAACTGTCATTCAGCAGCAGGTGGGCGGGGAGAGTCAGGAGCTCATGAATATTCAGGACTCATCATTATCAGCTGGAGCTTTTCAATACAAGATGTTGGCAGATTGACTGGGTCAATTAAAGAAAGTGACCCAGCATTTTGCTAAGAGAATCAGTCACTTATTTATCTTGCCCTTAGTTAGGACACCATAAAACTGGTGACAGGTTCCCTTTAAGTTATACAAAAAAATATATATATTAAAAGGTTGCTTCCACTGTATGGCATCCGTTACTATACAGTTCCATTGTAAAAAAAAAGAAAAAAACTGATATGTTGACATATACGCTTTTTGGCTGGACTGCAGGATAGAAAAGCATGGTGTACTGTGCTTTTGAATCCTCTTTTTCCCAACTTCTACGTTAAACGTAGGGCAAAAAGGCCTTGTGAACCCAGCCTAATGTGTGCACTAACCCTATACTGTGACTTCATGATGCACATTATTCCACTATTATTACATCACCGTGTACATTATCCTTGTACTGTCACATGACTGTTAGCATTATCCATGTACATTAATATCAATGTGTTTCTTAGCCCTGTGCATTAGGGAGACCAAAAAATAAGTATTGCTGAAAGTGGGCATTGTGAAATGGGGCCCCTGCTCGTACAGCTACATTGACCGAATCACATAAAAGATATGGGTCTTGGAATGTGACAATAAAAATACAAAAAGTACCTATTTGGGCAAAACTTGACAAACAGGCACGACCAGGCTGGTTGTTAAGGAGGTAAATTAAATCTTTATCTTCAGATTGCAAACCTTCTTACTGCAATTACTGTCAGTAATATTTGAGTCATAATCCAGCTGAATAGGCAAACTGAAGTAATGGTAAACTCAGCTGTGTAAGCTATTGTCGGTCAACGTTCCTAAAATGACTACATTTGCCAAATATGTCAGTGAGATAGTAAGAAGAAAATAAATATCCATCGAGTGAAAACCCAGAGTCATGGTTGTAAAATCTCCTTCTAGGGTAAAGAATAGGGCGTGGAGCTTATCCACTTCACTTATTGAGAAAAGTACAGTGCCTTTTCACGTCTGTGTTTTTAAATTCAGCAGAGGAACAGCCTGCTGGATTTCATCATATTCGGCATAGCCGGGTACTGCCGTTTACCTCCAGACCCCATTGACTATAATGGATTCAGTCATTTTCCCGCATGAGTGTCGGGTTTCAGCCAGACAAAAACTGGTGCATGCAGGCGGTGCACAGCCTTATCCGTCTGTGCCGGATACTGTGAATTCCGGCAGCCTGCTCCTCTGCCAGAACAGCAGTTCAAATTCCTTAGAGAAAGAGATAGATACTGTACACAAATACAGTCCCCTAAAGTCATCAGCAAAATATGTGCAGTAGTGGATATTTTTTTTGTCCCCTATATTACAGAGAGGCAGAGGAACTGAATCATGTGACATACCTGCTCAAGATATATCTGTTCAATCAACTCTGCACTGCAGTTTCTTTTTTTTCTTCTATTTTTTAGACCTTGCCTTCCTGGAGCCATAACTTTTTTATTTTTCCATTCATATAGCCATATGGGGATTTTTTGTTTTTGCGGCACAAGCTGCATATGATGTAGTGGTATCTAGAAACAATTCTAAATGCAGTGGAATTAGAAAAAAATCAAATTCAGCTACAGTCTTCCCTATCTTAGATTCATTCCGCTGTTCAGTATGATTATAGTGACATCACATTTTTATAGTGTTTCTTGTATTTTAATACTTAAAATAAAAATTAAAAATTAAAAATGAAATATTTTTCTTTGCGTCTCCATATTCTGACCCCCATAACATTTTCTAGTTATGTCTGGAACTGTGTGAGGGCTCATTTTTTTGTGGGGTGAATTGTAGTTAGGCCTTGGAGCCTCTCAGGAGCCATCTTTAAAGACCCAACATCTGCTGTACATGTCCGGGGGATGTCAAGAAGGGGTTAAAGGAATTGCCCTGTTTAGAAAACTCCTTTTTATATGCCCACAAAAGAAGAAGAGGAGGGGAGTTCAGAGGGACAGACAGAGCAGCAGATAGGGAGGAGAAGGAGGAGAAGCAGGAAGAACTCGCAGTCCACAGGAGGCAAAAAGCAGAATGTAAATGTATCTGGAGCAAGCCATCCACCATGCAAGGTCACATCTTGCGCTCCCAAGACGCCGGCACATAGCTCCACAGTGTGTGCTTTTTTTAACGTGTCAGCTGCTGACAATAGTGTTGCTATCTGCAGCCTGTGCTGTCAACACATAAGTCGTGGTAAGCCCAACTCACCTAGGGATGACCGCCTTAAGAAGGCACCTGGCCTCCAATCCCTAGCCCAGTGGGAGCAACGTTGTCAAAACCCACAAAACCACACTCCCGGCGCTCAACGTCCTGCCTCTTCTCCTTTTCCTCTCATTTATCCTCCACTCCACCTTCCACCGTGCCATCGTCGCGTTCATCTGGCAGAAGACAGGCTTCCGTGGCCCAAATGTTTGAGCGTGAAAAGTTGAAGACACCAGATAACCCTCTTGCCCAACGGCTGACCGCTGGCTTGTCAGAACTGCTAGACCGCCAACTACTGCCATATAAACTGGTGGACTCAGAGGCATTTAGAAAATTTGTGGCCATTGGCACACCGCAATGGAAGGTCCCCAGAAGGAAATATTTCTCCCAGAAGGGCATCCCAGAGCTATATGGCCACGTTCAGCGGCGAGTGAATATATCTCTGGCACACAGTGTCGGCGCCAAGATACGTCTGACCACAGACAGGTGGTCTAGCAAACAAGGGCAGGGAAGGTACATCACTTTTACTGCCCACTGGGTGAACCTTTCTATGGCCGTCAAGCATGTAACCCGTGTGGATTTGGTCTTACCACCACGGATTGCATACAGGCCTGTCTCTTCTCCTCCTCCTACTCCATCCTCCTTGGTTGACTCCTCCTTTTCCACTGCTACCGTCTCTTCCGCTGCACCCTCAAGCTCCCTAGAACCTATTCGACGTGCCAGGTGTGACGTTGCCATGCTGTGCTGCGGCTGTTGTGCCTGGAAGCCAAGAGCCAGACCGGTCCTGCACAGCGGTCCTGCACTGCTTTCAGCTCTGCGGGCACAGGCCGAAGGGTGGCTAACCTTGCTCAATTTGACAGTTGGTAAAGTGGTGTGCGACAATGGTGCCAAATCTGCTGAGCGCGCTGAAACAGGGCAAAATGACACACGTGCCGTGCATGGCACACATCCTGAACTTAGTCGCGCAACGATTCGTTGCCAAATATCCCGGTATTCAGGATGCCTTGCGGCAGGCCAGGAGAATCCCTGGCCATTTTAGAAGATTTTACATGGCCATGGCTCGCCTCAGCGGCGACACCACCTGCCTGTCAGACGTCTGATTTGTGACAGCCCGACGCGCTGGAACTCCACCTTGTATATGCTTAATAGGCTGCTCCAGCAGCAACCTGACATTAATGACTACCTGTACGAACTCTGCAGCAGGACAGGTTCTGGGGAGCTTGGTTTCTTTTCACCGTGCCAGTGGCTGCTCATGAGTGACCCATGCAGACTTCTGCAGCTATTTGATGAGATCACCAAACTGGTCAGTTGCAGCCAGGGCACCATCAGTGACATCGTACCTTACACCTTCTTTCTGGAGCATACATTGCATCGTGTCATTGATCAAGCGATCAAGGAGCAGGAAGATGAGGAATTGACAATGCTGAATGAATTCCCAGGTGGTGCTAGACTTCCCATTTTAGCAGGTCTGACTACATATTACTGATTGGTGCACTATGTATTGTTGTGACATCACAGCACTGTGTCTGTAGCATGTATGCATGGACAGCAGAACCTATCACACTACCTAACACACTGTACTGAAACCTAACAGCTACACTATATCATGATCTAACCTACACTGACTATCTCCCACTAACTATCTGTATATATATATATATATATATATATATATATAAGATAACTATCTAATGTAATGACACAGAAAAGCACAGAGCACAGCAATGACACTGTTGTCTCTCTTAGGCCTCTTTCACACAGGTGTTGCAGGAAAAGGTGCGGGTGCGTTGCGGGAACATGCGCGATTTTTCCGCGCGAGTGCAAAACATTGTAATGCGTTTTGCACGTGCGTGAGAAAAATCGGCATGTTTGGTA
Source organism: Bufo gargarizans (assembly GCF_014858855.1). Lineage (NCBI taxonomy): Eukaryota > Metazoa > Chordata > Amphibia > Anura > Bufonidae > Bufo > Bufo gargarizans. Next base: position 443,909,229 of record NC_058080.1, read on the forward strand.
TCCAAACCCGAACTTCTTTACAGAAGTTCGGGCTTGGGATCGGTGTTCTGTAGATTATATTATTTTCCCTTATAACATGGTTATAAGGGAAAATAATGGCATTCTGAATACAGAATGCATAGTACAATAGCGCTGGAGGGGTTAAAAAAAATACAAAATTATTTAACTCACCTTAATCCACTTGATCGCGCAGCCCGACATCTCTTCTGTCTTCTTCTTTGCTGTGTGCAGGAAAAGGACCTGTGGTGACGTCACTCTGGTCATCACATGGCCCGTCACATTTACCATGGTGGTGGATCATGTGATGACTGGAGTGACGTCACCACAGGTCCTTTTCCTGCATACAGCAAAGAAGAAGACAGAAGAGAAGCCGGATTAAGAGGATTAAGGTGAGTTAAATATTATTATTATTTTTTAACCCCTCCAGCGCTATTGTACTATATTCTGTATTCAGAATGCTATTATTTTCCCCTCTAACCATGTTATAAGGGAAAATAATAATGATCGGGTCTCCATCCCGATCATCTCCTAGCCACCGTGCGTGAAAATCGCACCGCATCAGCACTTGCTTGCGATTTTCACGCAACCCCATTCATTTCTATAGGGGCTGCGTTACGTGAAAAACGCACAAAGAGGAGCATGCTGCGATTTTCATGCAACGCACACGTGATGCATGAAAATCACCGCTCGTGTGCACAGCCCCATAGAAATGAATGGGTCAGGATTCAGTGCGGGTGCAATGCCTTCAACTCACACATCGCGACCGCGCAGAATACTTGCCCGTGTGAAAGGGGCCTTACAACTCCATAAAACTACAGAAAATGGCTGCTGGGGAGTTTCTTATATAGTAAGGGGTAGGCAACTTTCCTATTGGTTGCTAGGGATGTTGCTAAGCTCAGACAAAGACATTGCAGTCTTCTCATTGGCCCACAAGCAAAAAGCAGGGAGGGTTCATGGGTCCAGATGAAAAAAAATCTAGAATATTCAAAAATATGAACATATTTCACTATATTCTAAATATTCGCGAATTCTTGAAGTGCCCATATTCGTGATTAATATTCGCTATTCGAATATTCACGCCCAACTCTACTTGTTATACATAAAGATTCAGGATCACAGTTCCATTTTGGATGGATAAACTATTGACCTATGAAGGAGACCACTGTTGTCTCGGCTTGGAGGAACATTTATCAATACTTGAAGGGTTTTATTTGTGGCCCTGTCTCCACATCTTTTCAGGACCAAAGATATTTAACTGAGTTATATCCATCCATGAGTGTTGCATGTACAATGCATGGAAAGTCCTTCATTTCTAATAATTTTTCCATTGCAGCTCAGTTGACTTCTACTATAAAAAGATTAGTGAAATTCTGTGAGAAAGGAAGTAGCCCAGAACAGCTGTAAACACTTCTCATATGTCACTGTTTAGTTATCTTCCCATCCTACAAGAGCATTACTGAAATAGCTAGAGAGAAAATGTGTATAAATGGAAGTTCAAATATGCGGTTGGGGATGCAATAGGGAACCACTCCACTACTAAGTCCCAGCAAAAACCATGTGTTAAATACTGTACATAGCATTTTACAGAATTTTTCTTACCATTAGAAGTGATGGTGTATCGCCAGGACACGCAAGCACTTCCTGATTGATGGGGTCTGACTGCGAGGTCCTATACAGTCATCAGAATGAAGGAACCACATTGTTACTTATGCTGCATCAAAGTTTTTTCCCTGCATGGCAAAACCCAAAAGAGGTCCACTCCTACTTCAGTCATTCATTAATTGGAGGTTGGCTAGGTGCATCCTGTTTTGGGCACCAGTGTATAGCACAATTATACAGGGTAAAAGGTATGCAAAACTGATTATTTTGACAGTTTTTTCCTGTCAACCATTAAAAATCTCTCCATTTCTATTTTAAAAAAAATTCTATTACTGGTGAATGGACAGAACATCTACATAGTGCCCTCTTTTTCATTTGCAGATCTACCAATTCGCAGGTCCCTCTTCTGCCATCTAAGATGGCCAAATCAGTTCTTAGACTACCAGATGCACTTTTTCAGTCTGACCATTCACTCCAATCAGAGTGGGCATGGGGGGGATGAATGAGGCTTAGGGCTCATGCACATGGCTGTTGCCCGGCTGTGCCCATATTGCGGCCCGGCCGTGTGCCCACTAGTGATGAGCAGGAGGTGCCATATTCGATTTCGCGAATATTCAATTGAATATTCGTCTTATATTCGTCAAAATTGAACATTCGTCATTATTCTATTTATCGCAAATAATATGCGATTTAATTATCCGCGCATTGCAACGAATATTCGCTATATTGTGGCCGCGGCCACGGTCAGTAAGGTGACGGGAGGGGGCTAGACAGTGGCTGGTGTGTGCCTGGAGCCACGGGACGTGGGCCTGCCTAAAAGAGGGCCAAAGAGACACCAGGTAGGAGAAGTGCTGCTGTTTAATGCGTGTGGAACAGGGTTACAAAGCCAAGGAACGGAATACCTGTCGGGTTTCAGTCAGCGGATCCGGGATGTATCGAGAAAAACAGGCAGATCTCCACCTACCCATGTGACGGATGACGTGCGGAGGCGTCCCGTGCTTGGAAGCCGCTGAAGCTGCTCCGATGCGGAATGAATGTCCTGATATGGTTTTGGGGTCCACCCCCAACCCTGCGACCAGGGATCTGATGTGGGAGACAAACTGTGGCGTGGAAAGGGGGTTCCCCTGGAATGGCAGCAACGGAGACTCTGGATCTGGAGATGGTGTGCAACCCAGGAGATGTTGGAGTACCACCACCGGACACCAGGCGTTCCCGGACTTGAAGAAACGGATCAGTACGGGAGGACCAGTCTGGGACGTCTTGGTGGAAGGCAGGCTTAGTACCAGATGATCCTGGCTCCAGGATAGCTGTTTCTTTTTCAGGAAGACCGTTTTCCGGGAAGGAACTGAAAATTCTCCTGGACGAAGGAAGCCGTAGAAGCTTAGGTACATCGCGGCTTTGATGACCAGGCTAGTGAAATGGCCAAAAGGATTGCCATCTAGGGCTGCAGACAGCTGCCTAAACAGCTCACCGGAGACCGGCCGACGGGACGGGTTGGAGTCTTTACTGTTTTTCTCAATGCCTCTGAGCGTGGCCTTGACGGCTTGGGATGTGAACGCTGCGCGTACTTCTGGGTTCTGAAGGGCTAAGAAGTGCTGCGCCCCGGCCAGGTACAAACGTATGGTGCTGGGTGCCAGCTTGAGGTTGACATGGCAATGGGCCATGAAAGCCATGATGTACTCAATGAAGGACATCCCCTGTTGGGGATGGACCCTGGAAAACGCCTGGAAGTGGTTCCAACCCGTGCCGTAGTTGCGAGCCGTGTTGACCGAAAGGGATCGGTGCCTGAGGTCCTCGGCGGTTGCCAGCAGAGACCTTAGTCCAACATCAGGTCGCTGAAACCGGGAATTCGGGCCCCGGTCCGGTCTGCTTCTGGACATACCTGAAAGAAGGTGTGAAAATTGAACCTCGATAAGGCATCGGCCGCCGTGTTGCTGGTACCTGGGATATGGGAACATGAAAAATGAAAGTTATGGGTCATGGCCAGCCAGACCAGTTTGCGCAACAGGGACATGACCCTGGCCGACTTAGCTCGGCCTTTGGAGATGATGTCCACGAGGTCCTGGCTGTCAGACACAAACATGACGCTGGAATTCGCCCAGAGGTGACCCCAGACAGAAGCGGCCGCCACGATGGGGTAACATTCCAGGAATGGTGATGAGCTGAGGGACTGAGGGTCGGAACTGACCTGAGGAGGCCATGGGCCAGCCAGCCACTGGGACCCGAATATGGCCGCGAAACCCCGGGATGCTGCGGCATCGGCAAACACCCTGGTGGATGACTGGGACCATGAGGGGACAAACAGGCTGACACCGTTCCAAGATAACAGAAAGCTGTCCCACATGCGTAAGTCTGCCATGGCAGCCCTGTCCAAGTGGACAATGCTGCTGGGTTCGGAGGCTGAGGGAAGGAGCGAGAGCAGCCGGGAAATGAAAGCCCTGCCCTGGGGCATGACCCTTAAGGCAAAGTTCAGCCGACCCAGGATGGACTGTAGCTCGACCTTGGTCACCTGGGACGAGGTGATGGCCCTGGCCACGACTTCCCGTATCTGGGACAGCTTTGCCTCTGGGAGCCTGGCTTCCATTTTGTCTGAGTCCAGGACAATGCCCAGGAAGGTGATGGAAGTGACCGGCCCCGCGGTCTTCCCCTGCGAGATTGGGATGGAAAGGGCGGCAAAGATCTCCAGGAGTGAGAGCAGCCCTGATGGTTGACCTAGCGGAGGTTCAATGAGGAGGAAGTCGTCCAGGTAATGGATGACCGCTGGGGCGCTGCCGTGGTGGATCAGGATCCAGTGCAGGGCCTGCGCCAATTGGTCGAATAACCACGGGCTGCTTTTTGAGCCGAAGGTCAACCTGTTGGCAAAATAGAACCTGCCTTCCCACCTGATGCCATAGAACTGCCAAAGGTGAGGGGCAATGGGCAGCAGTTTGAAGGCGTCCGCAATGTCAGTTTTGGACAACCAGGCGCCTTTCCCGGCGCTAAGGATGAGGGCAATGGCCTCGTCTATGGACGCGTAGGTCATGGAAAATTCTTCCGAAGGGATGAGCGAATTGATGCTGGGGATGACAGAATCATGGGGGGCGGAGAGATCATAAATTAAACGTTTTTTATTTGAATCTTTTTTGGCCACGATGCCTATGGGACTGATCCGCCAGCGAGAGAAAGGAACCTGGTTGAAGGGGCCCAGGAGGAACCCTTTCTCTACCTCCGAATTCAGGAGTTCCTGTACAGCGGTGGGATCTGACCTGGCCGACTGCAGGTTGTCGCACTCCCAGGTGGAATGGGGTAGTGCCACCAACCCTGTGTCAAACCCGGAGCAGAGGCCAGTGATCAGGAAGTCCACGAACCCTGGCACCGGATGGTCCCGTAACAGGAGAGCCAGGAGGTTGATGTCGCAGTCGGCTAGTCATAGGCGCTTGTACCCCTTCTTGGGACATGTGGACCTGGGGTGGGCCCTGAAGCAGATGGAGCAGATGTGCAGGGCCCTGCAACCGCTAAAAACACATGCACCAAAGTTAAAGTTGTTGCAAACTTGGCTGTTGCCAAGGTAGACAATGGGTCTGCCCAACTTGTCGGTGGTGGAGGGGCTGCGGGAGACCCCAGAGGGGCCCGGAATGGCCTTGTCTGGTTGGGCCGTGGCCGTTTGAGGGCACCACTCAGTGGAATGGAAAATCGACTGGCAGGTCGAACAAGCGGGGGCCCGGAGGCCGGCGAAATGCTGGCAGAACAACTCCATGTCCAGCGTGGCCCAGTTGACGGAGAACTGGAACTGGGCAAGCGCGGCGGCGGCCTTGGCTGAGAAGGAGCGGTGGTAGTCATAAAAAGCCGTGCCGCCGTACTTGTGCCCCAGTCCAGTGACCCTGTGTAGATACGTGTCCAGCTCCTCCCGGCGGGCCGGGGAAGCGGAGCAGAGCACGTCTCTAAACAGGCCGAAGGCCAAAACAAACTCGACGACAGAGAGCTTGCGGTTAAGACGCCCATCCTTGGCACGAAGGACCACCGAGACCTCCCCGCAGTCAAAAGTCTTGCTGTCTGCGGCATCGTGGGACGCAATCAGGATGGACGCGAGATTCACGTCCTTGCCCGCCAAGATGTCCTTCCTGATGTGGTCGGGTACCAAGTGCGCAGGAGCCACCACCGGAGCAGCCGGGAACGTACCTGGAGCCGGAAGCTGCAACAGAGGGGAATCGGAGACGGGGACCACCGCCTGGGAAGATGCCGGTGTTCTGGACTCCAAGTCCACCACCCTGGTCCTGATGTCAGCAACGGACGAGATGAGGGAATCCAAGGAGGCCTGCAACAGCACCAGGGACTGCTGGATGGCTGGAGGTGGATCTTCCCCTTCAGGAGCGCTGGACTGGGTCATCAACAGGCGGTATAACTCGGCCTTCCTGGCTGACGCTGGGTGTCTGATGCCTCTCTTGGCCAATTCCGCAATGAGCCTCGGCACAGTCCATCTTCGGAGGGCAACTGGGCCGCCTTGGCTGGAGACTGACGTACCCGGGAGGGACAACATGTCGTCGACGTCGGAGACCTGAGACATGGCTTCAACGATGGCAGAGACCTTGCAACACCTGGAATTAAAGACAACAATACGGCCGCTGGAGAGGTCGTGGGGTCGTGCACCCCGACTAACAAAAGGTCGTGGATGAACGTAAAAGATGACGTACCTGGGAGCGTTGGGTCAACACCCTTGTCTTACCGTCAGAGGATGGACGGGAACGAACCGGCTGGACCTGGGAACTGGAAATTTGGGAGTGACATGAGAAAAAGCCGCGCGAGACTGGAACTATTGTGGGTGCGCATGGACACCGTGACAGAGAAGACACCTGAACGCCTCAGGCAAGGATGGACAGTGAAGACACCTGACCGCTTCAGGGTACCTGGACGAAGAAGACACCTGAATGTTTCAGGGTGCCTGGACAGAGAAGACACCTGAACGCCTCAGGCAAGGAAGGACAGAGAGGACACCTGAACGCCTCAGGGCGCCTGGCCAGAGAAGACACCTGAACGCCTCAGGCAAGGATGGACAGAGAAGACACCTGAACGCTTCAGGCAAGGACGGACAGAGAAGACACCTGAACGCTTCAGGGTATCTGGACAGAGAAGACACCTGAATGCCTCAGGCAAGGACGGACAGAGACGACACCTGAACGCTTCAGGGTATCCGGACAGAGAAGACACCTGAATGCCTCAGGCAAGGACGGACAGAGACGACACCTGAACGCTTCAGGGTATCTGGACAGAGAAGACACCTGAATGCCTCAGGCAAGGACGGACAGAGAAGACACCTGAACGCTTCAGGGTAGCTGGACAGAGAAGACACCTAAGTGCCTTAGGCAAGGAAGGACAGAAAAGATACCAGAACGCTTAAGGGTACCTGGATGGAGCAGACACCTGGACGCCTTGGGAAAAGATGGACAGAGAAGACCCATGAGCGCTTCAGGGTACTTATACAGAGAAGCCACCGGCACGCCTCAGGCAAAGATGGACCGAGAGGCCCCTGAACGCTTCAGGGAACCTGGAGAGAGAAGACACCTGAACGCCTCAGGCCAAGATGGACAGAAAGAACACCTGAACGTTTCAGGGTACCTGGAAAGAGAAGACACCTGAACGCCTCAGGCTTAAGCAGGACAGAGGAGACACCTGACCGTCTCGGGTTGAGAGCGAGAACACATCCCCGTGTGCCTCCTGGGAGGCAACCCGGGATGTCGGGAGGAGGGACTGCCGGAAGCAGCCCCCGACTACCTACCTGAACCCTCAGGTATGAGTTCTCCCGCGAGCGGCCGACAGCAATTTCCTGCAGGACCTAACCTGACGTCGGGAAAGTCGGAATAAGGTACGACGGGAACCACGAACGCTACTGGCACCTGGGAAAGGAACACACATGTGAACATGGAGAGTACCAAGGCCGGAGCCCCCAGGGGCCCCGCAGGGAGGCCGTGGGTAGGCCGAGGCATGAATGACCTGGAGCGCCCCTGACCTGGACGTGTGTGACGGAACCGTGGCGTGTGCCGGCCTGGCCGGAGCGGGCCTGGGGGTGGGCCCGCCGGCCCGGCACGGCGACCTGAAGGGGCAGCGGGATGTGGAGGGGATGTGGCCCGTGAATTGCCCATCTGGCCACCTGTGGCGGGCAATTCACCGCGTGCCAGGGCTCAGACCACCCAGTGTCGGTCATGACCATGGGGCCATCCCAGGCTGGGCCTGGAGCAGGACGAGGCCCAGGCCACATGAGAGACCGGAATGTGGCCGCTGGACAGCGCGGGTGGCGGCTGCCTGAGCCGGGAGGACTGAGTGCCCGCATGCCTCCGCCCCCACCGGGGCATGATTCTTTTTTTTTTTTTTTTTTTTTTTTTTTTTTTGAGAAGGGACACAATTGTGAAAATGTCTAAAGGGAAAGATGCCCCCGCCCATGGCAACCAACCACACCACAGCCTCCAATCTCCAAGAGCAGAATTTGGAATGACCGCCGGGCCGTGACTGGTCGCCATGGGCAACAGCCAGCCTCCCCCCCAGACAGCTCCACAATCCACACAATGCGCGGCTGCAGTGTCCAGTCGGGGTGCCGCGAAATGACACATCTTTGTGGCTGGCGGTTTCCCCAAACCCCCCCCCCCCCCCGGCCGCCCGCGTGCGTTCGGGAGCGGGTGCCGTGGTGCCGCGCATGCGACCCGCCTCTCGCGAGAGGACGGGCGGGCCGGACTGCGGAGAGGGGAGGGAGGGGTGCCCGCGGCGGTCGAATGCGGGTGGAGGAGTGAGCCGGCGGACGGACATGGCCCGGCAGGCGGGAGACCGGAGCTCACCATGGGAACGCGGCGATACTTACCCGGGGCGCGTGCTTGCCGGAAGTGACGTGCTTACCGGAAGTGACGATCACATGAAGTGCGGTGGCGGACGCGGTGAAGGTGAGTTGTGCAGGGGGGTTTAAGTAGGGGACCTGGCCCCTCCCACAACAACAGGCTGCATGCAGCCTTAACTATTTGCTATATATTCTTGTTTTAAAATATGACGAAGTTATAGCAATATAGCGAATATTTGTAAAATACACAGCCTGCAATTTAGCTAATATACAGTAGTGCTATAGTATTTTTTTTAATAGTGTACATTTTTTCCAAATCTGAAGTTCAGAAGAGACCAAAAAAATTTGACTATAAATCAATAATTCGTATTTTATGAATATTCGCTATATTGCTATAACTTTGTTTTTTAGAATATGATGAATATTCTAAAAAACAAACTTTAATCTGTACTGTTATTACACTTTGGTATACTCCTCCCTGACAAGCGTCCCTGTCACCATGGGAACTCCTGTGGGTTAGAATATACCATAGGATCAGAGTTTTCACAATCTCAGGGAAAACTCAGATCCGATGGTATTTTCTAACCCAAAGGCATTCCCATGGTGACGGGGACGCTTTTCGGGGAGGAGTATGAAAACAACTGTACAGATTGGAAAAAAAAGGCGAATAACGTATATATTCCCTATATTGCTATCTATTAGTTTTTTAGGATATTGGTCATTTTATTTCCATATGAAAACATGATTCCTTCCTGCTTAAGTTGCTTGTGGGCCAATGACTCATTGACCCACAAGAAAGAAGCAGGGAGGAATCATGTTTTCAGATGTTAAAAATGACGAATATTCGAAATAGGGAATATATAGCACTATATTCGAAATATTCACGAATTAGCGAAGTTGTGATATTCGCAATTAATATTCGCTATTTGAATATTTGCGCTCAACACTAGTGCCCACCGCATCATGGGTGTGGACCCATTCACCTAATCCGGAAAGGTGTGGTGCAGAATGGAGGCATAGAACTATGGAGTGCTTCCGTGGAGTTTCTCTCCGTGTCTCTGTACCGCCAAAAAATAGAACATGATCTATTTTTTGCAGTTTGGACGGATCACGGACCCATTCAAGTTGAATGGGTCTGGATCCGTCTGAGGAATCCGCGCAGATGTTGTCCGTGCATTCGGGACTGCAAAATGCACGGTACAGCAGAGCAACGGCCATGTGCATGAGGCCTTAAAATGGCAAACATCCTTGCTTGACTTTCTCAATCAGACTATTCACTCCAATCAGAGGGGGACGGGGGAATGAGTGACTCACATTCCACATTGCACCAATAAGTGCAATAATCTTTTGTGGACATCTTTATCAAGGGAACAATAGAGCCATCATAACACTGCACAATTGTCAGGCTCATTATTGGGAATGAATGTTACTGTGAACGCTTATTTCAAATAGGCCCGTGTAAACGTGATGCCGATCACCCACTGCATAGGGAGAAATGATCTTTCATGCAGTACATTAAATCATCGTTTATGAGTAGAAGATCATGCTGTGTAGAAGCAAGAAGCAAAACGCGCATCAGGGTGTGGAGACTAACTATTTGATTTTTACTGGTATACTTACAGTATCCTCTTTGCAAAAAAGGGATTAGTCAGCACATCCCAATGCGCGTCACCATGGCTGAAAGCACAAGCACACACAATGCAACAGCACTCTGAAAATACAATAGTGCCATACTCACTATAGAAAATGTACTAATGCTAATGCAACCCTCATATATGTGAGATTCTTGACAAATACTTTTTGTACAAAATTATCTGTGCCTGTCCGCCAACGACAAGGCGATCTCTTTAGGATAGGAACCTAAGACTAAATACTAACTCCTTTGGTGCAATATGGCCTCCATTTAATTCAGGGAATGGAGGCTCCACATGCTGAGCCCACACTGTATTTTCCCTCTTTTGGTGCTACACTGGCCTCCATTAAATTTAGGGAATGCAGGTTCCACATGTGTGCTGAGCCCACACTGTATTTTACTTCTCCTGGTGGCCTCCAAAAAATTAAGGGAGAGCAGTTTAGGCACAAATAATCAGCGGACAGGCACAAATAATTTTGCACACTATGTATTTGCCAAGAATCTCAGATTTGCATCAGCACTAGTACATTTTCTAAAACGAGTATGGCACTATTGTATTTAGGCTACTTACACACTAGCGTTTTTGCTGGATCCGGCAGGGCTCAGCAAAAACGCTTCCGTTACTGATAATACAACCATCTGCATCCGTTATGAACGAATCCGTGTGTATTATCTTTAAAATTGTCAAGACGGATCCGTCATGAACTCCACTGAAAGTCAAAGCTCTGCACCCCATGACGGAAAAAAAAACGCAGCTTGCTACGGTTTACTTTCTGGTATGGGAACACAACCAAATGGAACAAAATGCATTCTGATGCACTCCGATCTATTCAATTAAGTTTTGTCCCTATTGACAATGAATGGGGACAAAACGGAAGCATTTTTTCTCCGGTATTGAGACCCTATGACAGATCTCAATAACGGAAAATAAAAATGCTAGTGTGAAAGTAGCCTAAACTTTGTTATTTGTGTTTGCAGAGTGATGTTGCTTTGTGCTTGTTTTTGCTTTTTTGCTACTTACCCTCTTTGTTACGTTGCATCCATATTACAGCATGCCATGAGAGGTATACTTGGGGATTACCCTGTGACTATTAAGTAGGTTATAAACAGCATTCTGTATGTAGGTGCATATTGATGCAATTATATTGATAGGGCATAATTCAGGTAAAATCATGACTGCACCACCATATTGTCCCCATATATTCTTCTGCTGCTAATCCTTTTTTTTTTTACTTTGTTTTTGTATAAACTTGGAATTCATAAAGTGTCACAAATGTTATGAATACATTATCTGTGTATTATTTTCTTCTTGAATGGGTCAGTAGTTGATTTAAAAAACGTGTGAGAAGTGGCAGATTTGATTGAGGATTTCATAGAAGACAATGGGGAAACAGAGAATCCTCAACCAAATACTCTTCTAAGGGCTCTTTCACACCTGCGTTCTTTTCTTCCGGCATAGAGTTCCGTCGCCGGGGCTCTATGCCGGAAGAATCCTGATCAGTTTTATCCTAATGCATTCTGAATGGAGAGAAATCCGTTCAGGATGCATCAGGATGTCTTCAGTTCCGGACCGGAACGTTTTTTGGCCGGAGAAAATACTGCAGCATGCTGCGCTTTTTGCTCCGGCCAAAAATCCTGAACACTTGCCGCAAGGCCGGATCCGGAATTAATGCCCATTGAAAGGCATTGATCCGGATCCGGCCTTAAGCTAAACGTCGTTTCGGCGCATTGCCAGATCCGACGTTTAGCTTTTTCTCAATGGTTACCATGGCTGCCAGGATGCTAAAGTCCTGGCAGCCATGGTAAAGTGTAGTGGGGAGCGGGGGAGCAGCATACTTACCGTCCGCGCGGCTCCCGGGGCGCTCCAGAGTGACGTCAGGGCGCCCCAAGCGTATGGATCACGTGATCGTATGGCACGTCATCCATGCGCATGGGGCGCTCTGACGTCATTCTGGAGCGCCCCGGGAGCCGCACGGACTGTAAGTATACCGCTCCCCACTACTACTATGGCAACCAGGACTTTAATAGCATCCTGGCTGCCATAGTAACACTGAACGCATTTTGAAGACGGATCCGTCTTCAAATGCTTTCAGTACACTTGCGTTTTTCCGGATCCGGCGTGTAATTCTGGCAAGTGGAGTACACGCCGGATCCGGACAACGCAAGTGTGAAAGAGGCCTAACACTTATGTAAAAACTCCTCTAAAACCTCCACCAAATTAGAAATCTGCCACCAAAATGACCTGCTACTAATCTGATACAGATTTTTCTGTTGCCGATTTTGCTATGAACAGAACTGAGACAGAATTTTACACAAAAATTGTGGCTAAATATTGGTACTACACATTGCTTGTTAGGCCATGCCACTTTCTAATGAAGAAATGTGCTTTTCTGTTAAGCCACGCCTCCTTTTCCGACTAGGCGCAGAAAATTTCTTTAAACCTAGATGCGCCAAACTGCAGCACTTATTGGTGCAATTTACACCAAATTTCAAGACACTCTGACATTAGTATATGTGGGCCACTGAGTTTTAAAAAAAATACCCTTTTCTTGACAAAAGTGCAGTTTTAAGATGTGTTTAACCTTGGGGGAGATATGACTGTATTCTCTATAGGGGAGATTTATCAAAACTGATGTAAAGGAAAACAGGTTTAGTTGCCTCTAGCAACCAATCGGATTGATCCTTTCCTTTTTACAAAGGGGATCTGAAAATGAAAGGTAGAATCTGATTGGTTGGTAAATTGGTTGATAAATCTCTCCCTATATTTATTTCCTTTCCAAAGTCTTTTTGTTTCATGAATATTTTACTGTTTGCGCTATGGTCCCATGTGTGGGGTCATTATGTTATTTTCTAAGTGTATACTAATGTAACTAGGAAACCAGCTTCTGCTAATAAAACCTTTTTAAAACTAAAAGAATAACAGCAGACCTGGGTTTTAGGTTCAAGAGTAAGAAACCAAAGTAATGGCTGGATTACAGTACCAAGACAGAGTAACAATATTCTAATTCATTTAGAGAGGTTGTCCGAGTTCTCCATGTATAACAGACACTTAACACACCTATTGGTGTCTTCTTGACTTCCGTTGAAGTCCTCACTCTGTCTATGGCCTGGGCAATATATGAACATCATCACTGACGTCACACACATTGCTGGCTGGAAGTCTCCACACAGAGGCAGCACTGGATGAGCCGCCAGAACTAGGCTTGATGGTCTTGGTTGGAAACAAGTGGCGGAAACAAACCTGGAAGTTCAGTCAGGCCCGTGCTGGTGACAATGATGAATGATGAGAGGATGGCTAAAATTAATGAAATGATTATTTGGCGCACATTATCATGGGATTTTAGGTATGTTTGCGGATTTCCAAAAATTGGGCAAGGATACTAGAAAACCCCAAGGGAGTCTGGACAAAATATTATTACATAGTTACCTTATTTCATTGCAGAGAGAGGGTAATTGATCAAGCCATTTATTCTTATTGTTACGGTATATTTGGAGTTAGGATGAGGACAATTAGCTACCTGCTCATAAGGGTTATTTTGCCTTCCTTTGGATGAACACTGCAGGTTTAAGGGTGACTGAGCAAATGAAACAAAAAAACATATAAAGAATAGATTGCTGAGTGACATTGTGCTTTATTTTGTTGAGTAAAGATAGAAAACACAAAGCAATTAAAAATAGCGTAAAAAAGCGTGGCAGTTTCATGGTAACCCATTCCCTGATTTATTATAAAACAGATTATTAATATTGCAGTCTTCAATCAATAACATTATAAACTGTGTAAAATTGCAAGTAATTTAATAAATAGCAACTGAACATATAATGAAAAAACGAGCAGCAGAACAGCATATAAAGTTCTTGTAAAACTCGTGTACATCCTATTTGTTTTGTTTTTGACCTATTAGAATAATTAACTAAATCAGTGGATCGTCCAATATGGACAAATGTGATATGCTAGCCCTATCTAAAGCAATAGTACTCATCGTACTGATGGTTGGAATCACTGCTTAGTGGTTGATAGTCATCACCGTTCCGTTGTTCATCATTGTACTGTTCAAAATCTGGGGTACAGTGTCCAGGGACAATGTCTGCCAGTGTATCCAAGTAACTACCCACTGATATTTCATCCATCCCATCACTATAGCCATGTAAACTGGTGTAGCTTCCTTGTAATGAACTCTCACGACTCTCGAGTAAACTGCAAAGGCTCCCGCTCAGGCTGCTTCCTTGGCTGGCGACGATGTCCTTCTCTTCCATCATATACTTGATAGACTCAATGCTTTCATTGATAATGAGCAACTGTCTCATCAACTTCACATCAGTAGCACGTAGGTAGATCTGTTAACACAAGTAATAAAAGAAAGGATGACTAAAATATTGTATTTCCATGTACAAAGACACACTACAACACAAATGCACAAAGACTATGCAGTTACTGTAATACATTCAAATACAGTGTCTAGCAATTTACAGTAAATTGTGAACACACTTGGATCAATAACATATAAACCATATAAAGGGGCCAAGGCCTCTAGATTGGAAAGACTGCTCAAATAGTAACTGGAGCATCTGCTTATTCCACAAATGTGGTCCTGATATCCAGAGGTCCCAACACTAGGACTCCCAGTCAATTGTTGGGTCGGCTCAGGATGAGTACGCCTACCTACCTACTATGCTAAGAAGTAGGGGTATGCCGAGACTGCTGTACAGAGGGTAGGCTAAAGGGGACCACACCATTGAGTAGTTAGAATAAAAGGGGACTTGGGAGGGTGGGGCAGAAACGAGCCGCCAGTAAGGTGAGGAGGAGGCTGCGGTTTATAAGCAGTATAGCCCCGCCTCCCCTCACACAAATGCGGCAAATAGCCATTTGCCTATAACATATTACAAAAAAGATGAAACCAGTAAAAGAGGATGTGAGACTACGTTTCTCTCCTCAACCAGACACGTCTAATGTGGAAGGCCACTGTTGGCAATAAAACCCAGCCTCAGTGTTTTTTAATCTATAGCTGGCCAAACATGTTACATAAAGGATGACTGATCCTGCCAACAACCTAAAGCTGTATGTATGAGGATAACCCGACAGTCACTTCAAATCTGCTTTTGGGGGAAACAAGAATTAGCAATGTTTGAACATGCCTGGTCCCTCCCAGAGTTGTGTGGATCAAGGTTATCACCTTCCTACTGAGATGAACATGCATGATGGGCTGATTCAAAAGTGCATGTTTATAGGGGGAGAGGGTAAAGGCAGAAACCTTGTAGGTCATGTGTAAGACTAGCATCAGGGTTGAACATCTATTTATTGCAAAGGAAGTTGAGAGGTAAACTAAAATGATAGATATATTAGCTTTTCCTCCACAATTATTTAAAAAGCCCCGGTCACGGTCATCCAGAGTGATATACTACACAACTTATATTACACAGCAGCATTTGCTATATCCAGAAGACTCCCAGCTGTTTTTTTTTTATTTAGGACAATGGATAGCAGTTCCCTGATTGATGTAGATACAGTATATCCACTTCTCCTTTGAAAGGTTTCTTATACATAAGCACGTTAGTACGTTTTACTATGTCATATACTTATTTCTGTTGAATGCTTGATATTTATACATAGATATTATACAGTATTCATACCCATTGAACGTCCATATTTTTTCACGTTACACCCACAAACTCAAATGTACAGTATTTTATTAGGGAAAGGGAAAAGAAAATGATACATGTTTTAAAACATTTTAATAAATAAAAATCTGAAAAAAGTGTGGTGTGTCTTTGTATTCAGCCCCCCTGTACTGTGGTACTCCTAAATAAAATCCAATGTGACCAATTGCCTTCAGAAGTAACCTAAATAGTACAAAGAGTCCACTTGTGTGCAGGGCCATCTTTAATATTGATTGGACCCTGGGCAAGAATTTACTTGGGCCCCCTGGATCCCGCCTTCACACACCCTAGCATGCAACCACGCCCTCCACCACAACACACAGTGAATGGGTCCGCATCCGAGCCGCCAAAACGGCGTCTCGGATGCGGACCGAAACAACGGCCGTGTGCATGAGGCCTAAGCACATGCAGTCTCAGGAGTGGTCCCCACCACACCCCTGCCTTGCAGCCTCACAGGAGTACAGGACCAGTATCTGCACACGTATGTATGGCATAATTGGGATGCACATCACACATGACGTGACACAGGTCTTTACCAGGCTGCAGGCCAGCAGACACATTATTATTGCCACATGTGTCACATGCCACTACTGACTGTACAGCCATTCAGAGTTCAGACAGTTCACAGTTCCACTTCCTTCAGAAAAGCGAGCCTGCCGTGAACTCCAGCGACTTACAGATAGAGGCAGTGGCGTTGCTATGGCTGGTGTCACCCTTTTCTCAGGGGGCCCTCGTGGAGTGTCACATGGTGTGGTCTGGTCATTTTTACTAAGGAATATAGTTTAACTGTTTATGTGCAAAAGAGAAAAAAAGAGGTCACTAAGTCAGCTCCAATCAGATATCTGCACATAGACCAAGAGTCTTGGTCTATGTGCAGATATCTGATTGGAGCTGACTTCTTATTTTCTCTTTTGCACATAAATGGTTAAACTATATTCCTTAGTGAAAATGACCAGTCCAGTCCACACCATGAGGGCCCCCCTGAGCAAAGATTAGTAAATGTGGCCCCAGCCCCCCAGGCCACAGTTCAGCAGCAGACAGAGAGAACCCAACCCAATCCCTTATGTCTCTATAATACTCCCCCACTAATTTATGAATGGATCTGCGGTTATTTATTAATTCGGTGACCTGACCGGTTTAAATTTCTAATATAAAATAAAGCTTTTTGCTTTACCTACCGAGTCCTCCCCTCCTGGCGCGGCAGTGGCAGGTCTGGTCTGGTTGTGTAAGGTAAGGTGAGTGAGTCACTGGTGGTCTGGTCACATGAGGCCATGACTCACCACCCAATCCCTTTAGCTCCGGACCAGAGGAGGAGACTTAGTCCCTGCTGCTGGCTGCTCCTGGGGGCCCAAGGGAGCTCCGTTTCCCGAGTCTCGACTCCCATCCATTCACTAATTTTATGTATCAGGCAGCAGCGCAGCAGTCTTCAGAACAACTTACAACTGCGCTGCTTAGTTGGCAAGCAAGTCGGCGCTGTCACGTGGTAAAAGGGGGTGTGTGACGGCGGGGCGCCGACGTGCTTGCCAACTAAGCAGCGCAGTTGTAAGTTGTTCTGAAGACTGCTGCGCTGCTGCCTGCTACATAAAATTAGTGAATGGATGGGAGTCGCGAGTCGGGACTCGGGAAACGGAGCTCCCTTGGGCCCCCAGGAGCAACTGGGCCCGGGGCAGCTGCCCCTTTTGCCCTGCGGCAAAGATGGCCTTGTGTGTAATTTATTCTCATTTCTCAATATAACTACAGCTGTTTTGTGAAGGCCTGAAAGGTTTGTTAGAGAACATTAGTGATTAAACAGCATCATGAAAACCAAGAAACACAACAGACAGGTCAGGGATAAAGTTGTGAACAAATGTAAAGCGGGTTAGGTTCTAAAAAAATATCCCAAGTTATTAGTCGTGTACGCCACAAATCTGGCTTTTATGGAATAGTGGCAAGAAGAAAGGCATTTTTGAAAGCAAGCCATAAGAAGTCTCATTTGCAGTTTGCCACAAGCCATGTAGAAGACACAGCAAACATGTGGAAGAACTAAATGCACATCACCCTGAACACACCATCCCACCGTTAAACATGGTGGTGGCAGCATCATCCTATAGGGATGCTTTTTTTCAGCAGGGACAGGGAAGCTGGCCAGAGTTGATGCAAAGATGGATGGAGCTAAATACAGGGCAATCCTGGAGGAAAATCTGGTAGAGGCTGCAAAAGACTTGCATAAGATAAGAAGTCTGTCTGCTCCTCAGATGACAGAAAGGACAAAAAATCCACAGGCTAGTAGAGCATCTCAGCGATGTACACAAAAAAGGATTCCATATTGTTAATAATGACCAATTGAAAAAATGATTTTTAGCTCAAAATAGGTATAATGCAATAATAATAAATAAAAAAATGCCCCCAAAGGTGTACATAGCCTTTAATCCCATTGAGAATCTGTGGCAAGACTTGAAAATTGCTGCTCACATACGCTCTCCATCCAATCTGAATGAGCTTCACCTATTTTACAAAGAAGAATGGGTAGAGACATACCCCAAAAGACTTGTAGCTGTAATTGCAGCAAAAGGTGGCTATAAAGTATTGACTTGGTGGGCTGAATACAAGTGCACGCCACGCTTTCCAGATTTTTATTTATTAAAAATGTTGATATCCTTTTCTTTTCACTTCACACTTACTTGCTACTTTGTGTTGGCCTATCACATAAAATCCCATTAAAATACATTTAAAGGGAACCTGTCACCGGGATTTTGTGTATAGAGCTGAGGACATGGGCTGCTAGATGGTCGCTAGCACATCCGCAATACCCAGTCCCCATAGCTCTGTGTGCTTTCACTGTGTAAAAAAAAAGATTTGATACATATGCAAATTAACCTGAGATGAGTCCTGTCCCTGACTCATCTCACGTACAGGACTCATCTCAGGTTAATCTTTTTTTACACAATAAAAGCACAGAGAGCTATGGGGACTGGGTATTGCGGATGTGCTAGCGGCCATGTAGCAACCCATGTTGCTCTATACACAAAATCCTGGTGACAGGTTCCCTTTAAGTTTGTGGGTGTAACGTGAAAAAATATGGAAGAGTTCAAGGGGTATGAATACTTTTTCAAGGCACTGTATATATGTGATATGACTTCCTTTTGGAGTTACTATAATTTGGTAAACCAGCCAATCATTAATTAGAGAGCTATATTAAGAAAAAAAAACTACTTTTTAATGCTTTTATCATTAAGGCTGCATATGAAATACAGGCAGACATTATTAAAGCAGCAGGCACTGGGAATTACAGCATCCGTCTCTTCATTTCCAAATACCCTACAGGTCTCCCACCACTTTGAGAGGAGCCATTAAGAATATCATAATTCGACTCATTTTAAAATGTGCAGGAAATAGAAACTATTTATTTCCCAAAGTGCTTCTCAATGCACCCAGATGACTATTTTTATGCTCTTTGTAACACTTATTAAAATCAACCCGATGCATATTCATATCTTATCTGACAAGGTGACCTATATACACTAGATATGTACTATGATGCTTTGCAAAATTGGAAACTAAAATTCTTCTCCTACAGCCCATTTCAAGGGGCAGACTTTATATGATCATCAGAAAAATGATCTAACATGGACAAGAAAAGCTGTAGAAATAAAAAAGGATATTGCTCGATGATACACCAAATTTATTAAGATACAATGGGGAGGTTTATCAAGAATGGTGTTCCCATGTGCCAGTCTTGACCCCCCTGTGCTGGAGAAAGAATAGTCACATCTCTGGCTGTCTCTGCAACAATTATGAGCTTGCATAGGTTTGACCTATAATTTACCTCAGTTGAATTTAAACTATAATTTTTATGCAGTAAAAGGTACGTATAAACAATGGTTTCACCCACTGTAAGTAATGGCAGTGGTGTCTGATGCCCTCCCTACTGGAATATCATATCTATGGTAGACTTGGGGCTAGTAGACTGGCTGACATTGATTGCATGATCTGATACCTTGAGCCCACTTGTGACAAAAGAGGTTAGTTTTAGCTATGTTATACAGTTCTTTCCCCACCCTGTGGCACTATATGTATATATTTCCAATTTCTTAAAGTGTAACTGTCGGATTATTTGTAATAGTAGGGACAGGGTTGTTAAATACTTTTATAATACACTTTATTAGGGGAAAGTGGTGTCTCTTTGTACTAGAATTCAGGGTATAAAGAGTCTTCTTAGAAAAGCTGTAACTGAGCGTCACCCCGGATCCTTGCGTGGCCGCTGCATCTCCCCGTCACATTGATCAAAAAAATCCGGTGTCGGGGGGGGGGGGGGGGGGGGGGGGAGCAGCCAATGGCAGGCCATGACGGGGACGAAGCTCCATAGCGTCACCCACAATGCTAGGGAGGCTCGTCCCCGTTGCGGGATGTTTTAATCCAAGTGACAGGGAGATGCAGCGTCGGCCGTGCAAGGATCCAGAGTGAAGCGGGTGTTGGGGAGCGGGTAAGCAAAATTTATACGGGCATTGGGGCCATTAACAAGGTTGGTTAACCCCTTTAAGTCCATTCACAATATGTCCTATAAGTAAATTAAACAATAAAAATCCCAAAACTCATGTCATGTTCGGGTGAGGGAGGGAAACACCACACCGAACATAGGAGGGAAAGGGATGAGGGAATAAGGCCTGGAAACTAGTAACACCCTAATTAAAGTCCCGACTAACTACCAGTATGAACAGACCCCAGAGGTAGCTTAGTTCATACACCTCTGGGGTCCTAACTCACCCTATAGGACCCTGGTACTAATGTCAGGACTGAGACAACCTGTTCCTCCAAAAGGAAGGACGAACAGGAGTCTCCCTCAGGCCTTAATACAAATGACAGGGAAATGCAACAAACAAAATAACCCAAACAAAATACAAAAGGGAAAGAAAACACTTAACTTCAAGTGGCTATGGCAGCACCAGGAACTCAGCCAAAATCCACACACCAGTAATCCACAACTCAAACTGAAGCTATAAACCGCACAGCATTGTGGGAGAAGCAACAATAAATAAGGAAGGTTAAATGACCACATAGCACCACCTGAGGCAAGGGGTATGGCCATTACCAGAAACAACACAGACGCCTACTGATCCACAAGGAAAACCTCTCAGATCAAACCACGTGTTGCCAGTCTCACCGATCTCCTGCCACCTGTCGCAGAAACGTCCGTGACAACTGAACTTTAGGGTAACACTTCTAACAGCGGTTCATCATATAAACTATTGGCCACAACTATAAAGTCTTCAAGCTATTTCAGTATAATAATTTCAAACTAAACTTTCTAAACTGATATTAAGGGGGTATTCCCATCACAGACAATGGGGGCATTTTCTGATACAACGAGAACAGAGCGGGGAGAGCTGTGGCTGGAGGACCCCGGATTTCCCAGAGTCCGTTCACCACCAAACGCTGCTCCCATAGAAGAGAATAGGAGCGCACCCCGCATGCACCCATTCATTTCTATGGGGCAAACAAAAAGCTGAGCCAGCGCTCGGCTATTTTCGGCGGCCCCATAGAAATAAAAGGAGGGTGACTGTGCATGCGGAGTGCGCCCTCCGTTCATTTCCCAGCTCCGTTCTCATTGTAGGTGCAGTGTCATTACAGTTGTCCGTCCCATTCAAAGAAATGGGAGAGGTACCACCTGCCTATCCTGAAGATAGGTCAGCATTATCTGTAGTCTGGACAACCTTTAATTTAACCTTTTAATTTACATAGAGCCATCTATGAAGGATAGAGGTAAAGAAGTTTTTTGTATGAATGACCCCCGAAGTCCTTTGTGTGAACGGAGAAGTAAAGCACATGCACATCTATTCACACGAGGGACTTGTGATTGGTGGGGTTCCCACGGGTCAGACCTCCAGTGATCATACACTTATCACCATTCAGTGGATACATGAAAAATGTTGCTAATAGGAAAGCCCCATTAAAGATTTAGCAAAATACTTTGGGGGGAGTGGGAATGTATTAAGTTTACTGGGTAATTCATGTCAACATTTGAAACTTTTTGCCATTTTATACCACACCCTCGCCACTTTTGAAAAGGGGTTTAAAAGTGGGCACAGTTATGTATGGTAAATATCTTCATGTCAGATTTATCATTGTAAGGCCTCATGCACACGACCGTTCCGTTTTTGCGGTCCGCAAAACACGGAAGCCCACTGTGTGCCTTCTGCAATAGGACATGTTATAATTCTTTTGCAGGGCTATTGAACGGAGCAACGGATGTGGACAGCACACGGAGTGCTGTTCGCATCTTTTGCGACCCCATTGAAGTGAATGAGTCCGCACCCGAGCAGCAAAAACTGCGGCTCGTATGCGGACCAGAACAACGGTCGTGTGCATAAGGCTAAATAAAATGTAAAAAAGGGACATAAAAATGCAAAATCACTCCTGTAGGGAGGATAGTGTAAGAAAAGAGGAGTAGCATTTTTACACTTTTGACAAATTTGCTGCACTTTTCCCCAACTCAAAAAGTCTCATCCTGATACATGCCACCCCATGTCCACGGTTTCTATTTTGTCCAAGTTTCTACTGCCCAGAGGCCCCAGAATACAAAATATGTTTGACAACCTCTATCTTATCTGGTTATCATTGTAGTATTTTCCATGACCTGTTTCTGTATGCAGTCCCTCTAATGAATTTTCTATCTTTCCCACAAAAAGCTAGATGACTCTCCGAGACCATAATTGTCTTTTTTTCAGTCCACTTATGCCCGTCATTAGGGAGCCTATAAATAATATAAATAGGGGGCACAGAAATAGCTGAACTTAGCTCTCTAAGCACTCTTGGATGGAAGTGCTATCGTACTATGCTCACTATTATAAGATATCTGCTTAGCCATACGTCATTTTCATAAAAAATATGAACAGAAGGGAAACACTGCCAAACATTTTGCTTCTCCTGCGCACTAGGAACTAAACTTAGACTGGCAGTTAGTATCCAAGGATTACAAACAAAATACTGTTCCATCCCTGATGCCAAATGGATCACTAAGAATACACTTTAAATCACTGGTTCACAAGGGGCCTGAGAGCGACATGAGCTTCCAAAGATACTGGACAGGGCACACTGACATATACAGAATAAGGGTCCATTCACACGTCCGTTTTTTCTTTCCTGATCTGTTCCGTTTTTTGCGGAACAGATTAGGACCAGATCTGGACCCATTCATTTTCAATGGGTCCTGTAAAAAATTGGACAGCACAATGTGTGCTGTCCGTTTCCGTTGTTCCGTTCCGCATGTCCGTTTAAATATAAAACATGTCCTATTCTTTTCCGCAAAATTCGGATCCTGGTACAATACAAAGTCAATGGATCCGCAAAAAACGGAAGACATTCGGATGTCATTCCGTATGTCTTCCGTTTTTTGCAGAATCCGTTCCTGGAAACACATAGCAAATATTTATTTTTTTTTCTATTTTTTTTCAAAGAAATCCAAACAACTTTATTTGATTATTGAATGTATACATGTTTCCGTTTTTTTGCGGATCCGCAAAAAACGGATGACATACGGAAACATTTTCAGGAACAACGGATCCGCAAAAAACGGACCGAAATTCGGATTATAGAAAAATACTGACGTGTGAATGTAGCCTAACTGTTGGTTTTGCAGAACTTTAATCATTAATGTACTGCAAGATGGTGAGAAAAAAAATCTCTACTAGTTGCTTGTCAGACAGATTGATTCTCATTATCTACAGAAAACAGTTTTACAGTTACATGAAAGGAGCACACATGATATTAAAAGCTGCCTGTGGAGCAAAGCACTGGTATTTTCAGTACAAACAATCAAATCCCAGCATCAGACAGTATTGTCCTGTACCAGGAAGCGTGCTCCAGCACAAGAAATCCCAGACCTCTGACTGACACGTGTTGCTGGTGTTTTTCGGAGTGATTTGAGGTTATTTTGGGCGTATCTGAAGACATTGCTTATAAAGAGTATTGGCTGTAAGCTTGTTATTGGACTCAGTTCTTCGAGTAATCGGACATGGACAATGAAGAATCGAGCCTTTATCTTTGTTTTCATTTTTCATGTCACGTCTCTGGTCTGCGGACTTAATACATGGCTGCACATTCATAAGGATAGTCACTCACATTCCTGTGTATACTGAATACTTCATTTCTAACACTAGACCGTAGTTTGTTTTAGCCAACAGACGTGAGATTCTCAGTTTCTGGCATTTTCTTCTAACCAACAAGTCGTCTGCCGTAACCCCGCATCTACTTATCTTCTGAGCGGAAACACTATTTGGTAGAGTAGACCAACATATAAAATCTCAGAGGAAAGGATTTATCCTGATCACATAGCTATGTTTTGGACTTTCATCTTTGGAAATAAAAAGATCACACTTTATGGCACGTTGCTGGCCTCTTCTGATGGGCAGCCTGCAGTTTTGATAGGATATGCAACTGCATTACAAGGAGCGACTGCCAACAAAAGCCCATCATTCATGCAGCATAACAGCCATCTGTGCTGCTCAAAATCATGGAAACTCAGATGATTCCATACCTACAGATGATTCCATACCTACCTTCCCAGAAACAGTGATGACTCTTTAAAAAAAAAAAAATAATCTGGACCACATATATCTTTAAATTCACAATGGATGAACTGACACAGTGCCTTTTAACCTCACAAGCAAATTAGAAACAGAATGAACAGATTGGTAAGAAAGGAGATGCCACTGAGAGAAGACACACACCCTTAGCTGCAGCAGAAAGGACACACCCCATGAGCTGCCAGCTTGATGAAAATCCAGCGGAGCAATGAATCGGGAGCTCTGGATCCATGTGATGTACAGGACTGGTTCTAGCATTGTTAGAAAGAAACCATCATGTACTATATAATGTCCAATTTTTTTCATTGTTTAATATTACTCATGGGATAACCCCTTTAAAGCAGTAGAGAAAGGGTTATGTTATGCTCTGTGCCATTTGATATAATTTGTTGTAGCAGTGCACAGTGGTTTGCAGCTTTATCCTCTGCATTTAATCGCTTGAGTACATTATTTGTGATTTTGGAAACCGCTTCATATTTGAAGATCCAGCAACTGCTTGAGCCACATATCAGCTTGCAATCAGAATCGTATTAAAGGCACAAACTAGGAATAAAAAGGGGAAAGTCTCAATTAGCCAGCACTCAAAAAACCCATATATTCCCCTCTCCTGTCAGCTGCATCATCTTTGTATACTATTGGTAGGCCATGTTAGTAATTGTGGCCTACAGAGCTGTGTGCGTCAGGTCTTTTCCTAGATAGTGTTTGTCATGTCCAAGCACTTCATTACTGATGGCAATGATGTATAGGTTCATGTTTGGAGGGAATACGGTGGCTCTCCTGTGTGGGCGATATGCAAGGTGCACGTGTCTAAGCTGACTCACCCAGTCAGAAAAGGCAGGCGTATAGGAACATTGGCCCTTTCCTTCCGACCGCACATCCAAGCCCTTTCCACCACCTGCCGCCTCCAACTCAAAAACATCTCCCGCATCCGTGCTTTCCTTAACTTCGAATCTGCGAAAATGCTCGTACATGCCCTCATTATCTCGCCTAGACTACTGCAACATTTTCCTCTGTGGCCTTCCATCTAGCACCCTCGCACCCCTCCAATCTATCCTCAACTCTGCTGCCCGACTAATTTACCAGTAGAATACTTTAAAAGAAACCTGAAAACCCACCTCTTCATACAAGCCTACAACCAATGACCCTGCTGCCTCTATACTGCCATGACCAACTTAACCCGCACCTACTGTGTCCTTCTCCCATACCATGTAGATTGTAAGCCCTCACGGGCAGGGCCCTCTCTCCTTCTGTACCAGTTTGTAACTTGTCTTGTTTATGATTAGTGAAATTGTCTGTGTTATGTATGTGCACCGCTTATCATATGTACAGCGCTATGGAATGAATGGCACTTAAATAATAATAATAATAATAATAGGAAGACAGGCACTCACCAGCAGATATCAAACACTATATAACACTATATAAAACAAATGTCCCAAGTAGAATCCAAATACATCTTTGAATTCAACACACTTGCACCAGGAGGTCATCTGGGCGCGGGCGCGTTTGATACAGGATGTCGGGCGCATGCGCAGTGCGGCGAAAGTAAGACGGCGCGTAGTACGCGCGGCAGCCGGGGCCGCGCTCCTGCCGCCCTTTACTGCGCATGCAGCCGTTGAGCGCGGTCCCGGAATCGGATTTCGGATGTCAGTCACAGAGGCAGGGGGCGGGGAGAGGGCCATGTAAGACGCCGAGGCCGCTGCCCCCGTGACTTCAAGCCTGACTTGAAGCACGGGGCAGCAGCTGAATATAACATCGATTTCTGACTGAGCATACATGCTGCAAAACTAACAAAAAGTGCATCAGGAAACGACTATACAGCACTATAAGGTACTGTAAACAGCTTAATAGGCGATTTTTGGGTGACAGGTTCCCTTTAAGAAACAACAACAATTTAGATATATAGCCAACAAGATCTACTAAAAACCATTAAAAACAGGAGAAGAGACCACTAAAAACAGTAGAAGAGAATATTAAAAACAGTGGAATATGGCTACTTTCACACTGGCGTTTCAGGGTCCGCCTGTGAGATCAGTTTCAAGGCTCTCACAAGCGGCCTAAAACGGATCAGTTTAGCCCCAATGCATTCTGAATGGATAAGGATCCGTTCAGAATGCATCAGTCAATGTAAGTCAATGGGGACGGATCCGTTTACATTGACACAATATTGGTGCAATTGTAAACGGATCCGTCCCCCATTGACTTTCAATGTAAAGTCAGGAGTCCTTATTAATATACCATCGGATCGGAGTTTTCTCCAATCCGATGGTATATTTTAACTTGAAGCGTCCCCATCACCATGGGAACGCCTCTATGTTAGAATATACCATTGGATTTGAGTTAGATCATGAAAACTCAGATCCGACAGTATATTCTAACACAGAGGCGTTCCCATAGTGATGGGGACGCTTTTTAAGTTAGAATATACTAAGAACTGTGTACATAACTGCCCCCTGCAGCCTGGCACCACCTGATCTCTTACAGGGGGCTGTGATCCGCACAATTAACCCCTCAGGTGCCGCACCTGAGAGGTTAATTGTGCGGATCTCAGCCCCCTGATCGGGTGCTGCCAGGCAGCAGAGGCCAGACCCCCCCTCCCTCCCCAGTATTAAAAGCATTGGTGGCCAGTGCGGCCCCCCCCCCCTCCCTCCCCAGTATTAAAAGCATTGGTGGCCAGTGCGGCCCCCCCTCCCCAGTATTAAAAGCATTGATGGCAGTGGCCACAGGCTAACAACCCCCCTCCCCCTATCATTGGTGGCAGCGGAGTGGCATTTCCGATCGGAGTCCCAGTTTAATCGATGAGACTCCGATCGGTTACCATGGCAGCCAGGACGCTACTGCATTTTTTTTTTTCATTCATCTATTTTACACCACCCACTCCTCTCCCTGTACATTGGGAGTGACCTATATTGATAATGTTTTTATTACTACCCAAATAAATATAGTTTTTATCATATACACACTATCCCTTGTCCTTTGTTGATATCTGCTGGTGACCTCATATAGAGTGCCTGTCTTCCTATGCATGTATAGGTTCATACTATTTTCGCACACCGCTTTACCGCGTTTGCTTGCCGCACGCAGTGGGAAAGCTCACAGCACATATGTTAGATGTGTCTCCATTCACCGACAGAGGCCAAAAGAGTTGATGATTCCAAACAGAGGCACCCAGAAAAAATATAGTTTTTTTCTTTATCAAAGGAGTGTATGGTCCTACTGATGTACCATATGTTACCTCTGACAGTCTGCAATACCAGTGTGAAAAGAGCCTAACAATACAGAGCAGTAGTGGAAATAGGATCCTTTCTGGGATCGACCTTAACCCTGGGTTCACACCTGAGCGTTTCTGAGACGCGCGTAAAACGCGCGTATTTGTCGCGCGTTTTATGCACGTTTTTTGCAATAGTAAACGCGCATTTGTGTGGTTGACTGCAGTGTTGTCCAATGAGTCTATGGCCCAAACGCGCGACAAACGCCCCCAAAAAAGCTCTTGAACTTGTTTATGCGTCGGGCATTTTACAGCGCGTTCAAACGCGCTGTAAAACGCTCAAGTGTGAACCAGGGCCATAGGGAAGCATTGGTTTTCACGTGTTGAGCGTTTTACAGCGCGTTTGAACGTGCTGTAAAACGCTCAGGTGTGAACTTAGGGTTAGAGTCTGCCTTGTCTGCTGATAGGCTCCTTGAAGAACATAGGGGATCTGATTTCCCAACACCTTGGCTGCCTTCACTTCAAAAAGGGAGCATCTTCTGTAATTAAAGTATATTAAGTAATTGCAATATGGTACAGACTCAAGGATGATCCCAGTTTTTTAATTATAATGATTAAAACTACAGTGATGTTATAAGACTGCAGCTTATCCACGGGGAGTTACCACCACCGCGGCAGCTCTTCATAAGAAGAGCCTTGTCAGTGAATATCAAGCCGTTTAATCATGGCTGTGCTGGGTCACAGTGGCTGTCAGAAGAAATATAACTCCAGCTTACAAAGAATATTATCTGTTACTAATATTGTGTGATTTATTCATTAAAGGCGTTGTGTCACTTCAGCAAATAGCATTTATCATGTAGAGAAAGTTAATACAAGGCACTTATTAGGGACGTAGCTAAAGGCTCATGGGCCCTGGTGCAAGAGTTTAGCTTGGGCCCCCCTTCCCTCAGTGCTTTGTGGCCAGGAAACACATAGACTTTGTGCTGCCTGAGGCAAAATTGAAACAGCACCCCCCGCCCATGCCAAATTCTTGACCTAACCCCTTCTCTCCAGCCAGGGGTGTATCTTGACCAGCATGCACTTTCTATAATACTGGTGTTTTCTTATGTGGCACAAGGGTCTTTGTGCCCCCTCAGGCTCCTGGGCCCAGTAGTGACTGCTACCTCTGCACCCCCTATAGCTACGTCCCTGACACTTACTAATGTATTGTGACTATCCATATTGCTTCCTTTGCTGGCAGGATTCATTTTTCCATTACATTATACACTGCTCATTTCCATGATTAAGACCACCCTGCAATCCATCAGTGGTGGTCGTGTAAGAGGCACAGGTCAGGTCAGATGGCAGACAGACAAATAGATTATAGCTTCTTCACAGGATCTAGCAGACTAGAAAGACCAGAAAGAACCTGTTGCTCAGGCCAGGAATCTGACACACAATACAGAAAATATAGAAGGGCTGATTGGTATGTAGAAACCATGGAGGATTAACTCTTGCAGTGCTGCAGAAGGAGGTGAGATACAAAGCACAATGGCCCTAATTCACACACAGGAAGCCAGCAACTGTACGCATGGACCATCAGTGGCCATGAATCGCCATTGTAACAGGTGACCCATGTATGGCAAGCACTATATATAGCAGTTACACTTTTTAAAAGTTTTATTCCCATTTAAACTTGATTATACTGTATAGCTTTTCTAACTTTTTCTGAGGACAAATTCATACATTTCTTACAAATTATTAAAGGGGTTGTCCAGGTTCAGAGCTGAACCCGGACATACCCTTATTTTCACCCCGGCAGCCCCCCTGAGCCTAGCATCGGAGCATCTCATCACAGCTGAATGGCCCTGCCTACGTATGCTGGCCCTATCTTTTTGTTCTGACCCACCTTTTGTCAATTTGGACCCGCCTACAACATGGCACCTCTTTTAGGCTTTTTTCAAGGGTCCCTGGATAAGGGGTTAAGCCAGAAAACAAGTTGAGGAGTTAAAGCCAGGGCAAACAATTACAATCAGTTTGTACAAAATTATTTGAGCATTATTGTACTTTATTTGGTTTGCTGTTGCATTGCACATTTTTTTGCCTTTGTGCTTTCAGCCATAGCAACACGCACCTGCGCACTGGATGTGCTGACTGACCCCCAATTCTTCTTTGCAGTTTGTATTGGAGGTGTAGCTGACTCTGTTGGTCGTGCACTCCTGATTAACCTGTCTGCCCTATAGGCTGATTTTAATTAGTATAGCTATAAAGCTGTAGCCTACTCTCCCTGTATATATTGGAGGCCATTTGGCACCAGGTAAGGTGGAATACAGAGTGGGCTCAGCATGCTAGTGAAACCTGCATTCCTTGAACAAAATGGAGGCCAGCACCAAAGAAGTATTATATAGTGTGGGTTCAGCATGCATGAGGAGCCTGCATCCCCTGAATATAATGAAGGGCCATTTTGGCACCATAAGAGGCATAATATAATGTGGGCTCAGCATGCATGAGGAGCCTGCATCCCCTGAATATAATGAAGGGCCATTTTGGCACCATAAGAGGCATAATATAATGTGGGCTCAGCATGCTTGTGGAGCCTGCATTCCCTGAATGTAATGGAGGCCAGTATGGCACCAATTAATGTGCTATTTATTGTTAGGTTCCCATCTTACTGAGATCGCCCTGAAGTTTGGCAGACGGCCCAAATAATTTTGTACAAAATGATTTGCCAAGCATCTCAAATTTATTAGTGTAGCATTTGCACCAGAATATTTTTGGCATTATTGTACTGTATTTGGTTTGCAGAGTACTGTTGCATTTTATATTTTTTTGCCTTTGTGCTTTCAGCCATGGCAACGCGCCCCTGCGCACTGGATGTGCTGACTGACCCCCAATTTTCCTTTGCAATTACAATCTGTAGTCAAGTGGTTTATCCAGAATCTAGCTGAGGTCCATATTTAGGAAGGTTCAACAAAAATGCTGCCCTATTCCGAGCACAAAGAACTAAAGGAGCCAGGATAGAATCACAGCAGCAGGCTTAAAGGCTATGTACAACTTCAGGGCCAATTTTTTGATGATTGCATTTTACTCACTTTGGGCTGAAACCTATTTCTTCAATTGGTCTTTATTAAATATTGAGCCGTTCTGTCACAAAGGGTTAACTGTTTTTCTAACTGTGTGAATGGTACTTTCACTTTGTGCCTTTCATCTAATGACCCTTATCTTTAAATAACTAAAAGGTCATAAGCCACATTCTTATTAGTAATATAAGAATTGAGCTTTAATGCGTGTTTATAAGGTCAGAGATCAGAGGTAAGGAGCCCGTCAGCTCCCTGCCTGATGGAGTAGAGAGAAAAATACAGATCCTGCTAGTAAAATCAAATTTGTGCAGGGAAAATGGCTCATCATTTTTAATAAAGACCAATTGAAAACATTTTTTTAGCTCAAAATTAGTACAATGCAATAATTTTAAAAAATGCCAAAGGTGTACATAGCCTTTAAAATTGTTCCCGATGATTGGCCCGATAAAGAAAAAGGCCAGTACTATAGGTGTCATAACGTTTAACATGCTCCCTGCTAAATAACCCTTTACTATCTTATTTACCGTATTACAATACGAACTTGTAATGGTTTTAGATTTCGTGTATGTTCTGTCCTTGATCATATACATGTACAAAGTCGAAGCCTTTTTGACTGGGAATGCTCTGATAAGTTTGGAAAGTTGCTGAAGGGCCTCCTGAAGCCTGACCAGTGATATGCAAGCCAATGAACAAGATAATGGGACGAACTAGAGCTAACACCAAGAGGTTATTGTTCAGCTGTTGAAAGGATTTCTCTTCGTAACGGCATGTCTGTAATTATCCAGATATTACGTTAGTCCAAGAGCATGTTACCATAGCCTGGGAAGAATGTAACCTGAAAGCATAACACTGAATATCATTGCAAACTGAGGCATGAAAATATCGGTGCTATCAAAACAAGAGCTGGTCTTAACATTGTGGATAGAAGTGATCTAGTTTCACTGCAGAACCACAATAAAGCTGCCATTTTCCACAAAGGGATATATTAAAAAGACAAACATACCTCTAGGACAGTGAGTCATACAATAAAACAAGACAAACAAGTAATCAAAGTATAACCCATGAAGAATGTGATGGAAGGGGGATATTATAGAATGGGGCATACAGTTTTCTTAGGCCAAGTAAAAGACACATAAAAATAAATCCAAGCTTACTATGCTTTTTGATGTCAAGCTCTAACAAGGTGTAAACGAGCCATTATTTCAAATGAACAATGAAGCACATATGTCAGAACATGAAAGCTATGACTTGATTCCTCAGCGTCTGTCCTTTTATATGTCCTGTACATGCTTCTAATTTCTGGGCAACTTTGGAAACTAGTTTACTTGGAAACAAACTGTGTACATATGTAACCTATGTAGACAAAACAACTCTTCTCATCATTGCAAAGTTGGCCATACATGGTGCAATAGTTTAACCTGGGATGATGGTGAGGTCATAAATTGTAGTGTGTATGGGAAGCTACATTATATGGACAAAAGTATTGTGTATAGGTGCATAAAGTCCAGCACCTAGCTATGCATCTGTGAAAGAATAGCTTATTCTAAAGAACACACTGAATTCCATGATGTTACTATAGCAGGATGCCCCCAGTGTAAGGCTAGGGGATATGTGCACTGTTATGGGGAAGGGGATATGTGCACTGTTATGGGCATAACAGTGCACAGATCCCTTTCCCCATAACAGTGCACAAATCCCTTTCCCCATAACAGTGCACAAATCCCTTTCCCCATAACAGTGCACAGATCCCTTTCCCCATAACAGTGCACAAATCCCTTTCCCCATAACAGTGCACAAATCCCTTTCCCCATAACAGTGCACAGATCCCTTTCCCCATAACAGTGCACAAATCCCTTTCCCCATAACAGTGCACAAATCCCTTTCCCCATAACAGTGCACAGATCCCTTTCCCCATAACAGTGCACAGATCCCTTTCCCCATAACAGTGCACAGATCCCTTTCCCCATAACAGTGCACAGATCCCTTTCCCCATAACAGTGCACAGATCCCTTTCCCCATAACAGTGCACAGATCCCTTTCCCCATAACAGTGCACAAATCCCTTTCCCCATAACAGTGCACAGATCCCCCTCTCCATAACAGTGCACAAATCCCTTTCCCCATAACAGTGCACAGATCCCTTTCCCCATAACAGTGCACATATCTCCCTCTCCATAACAGTGCACAGATCCCCTTCCCCATTACAGTGCACATATCCCCTTCCCCATAACAGTGCACACCTGCTCCGCCCACTTTATGAATGAAGGAGGCGGAGCAGGCGCGTCACATGAATGAGTGACGTTACGCCGCTGTCCGCTCTGCCTGTTACTGGAGCGTCAATGTAAGGTAATATAAAGATGCAGTGATTTAAAGTAAACCGCCTGCCGCATAGCAACGAATCGGACGATTATTCGATAACTGGATTCGTCGGCAACGAATCCAGTTATCGATTATTATCGATTAATCGTTGCAGCCCTACTGGTAGGGATAACGGCATTTGTGGTTGTGCAGCGCAGACCTCAGCAGGGAGAAACTTCTGAGATCAACAGCGTATGCGCTGACGACTTTACTATTATGGCTCTGATCACCTAATTTGCATACAAATAGAAGTACTAATTGTGCTGCATTTTATTCACCATGATCAACCCTACCAGGCAATATGCCAAGTTTAATAGGGCTGATCATAGCTATAGGTGCTCCTTAACCCTTTCCCTGCCAAGAAAGTATCTCATATGCCCTTGCAGGGTGGCACTTCAGTAGCCAAAAACATGTCTCATGCGAACCTTGCTACTGACGGCTGTATCTCAGGCTGTGTAGAGGCTAGAGCTACCAGCCAGGGCTTACTTTGAAGCTATCCACTTACACCTCATAGAAATGGGTCCCAGTGAGAACTGCACATACATGCAGCGATAGTTCCCACAGTACAGCAGCAAGCGTACACTGTCAGCTTTAAAACAAGACAGTCTGTAGCTGCTGCCCAGGTATGTGTGGTATCCATGAACTCCTCACATCTTACAGCTTTTTGCAGACTATATTTTATCAGAAGAACTCTGCTAGAGTACACATTTTAGTTGCAAATTTGAGTTTTCATCCAATATTTTATATACCCACTGTTTGCAGCAAAGTTGCATGAAGGTGGCTGTGTGTATTAATTATTAGGTTATAATTTTCTCACAAAGTATATATTTTGTTAATATGGTAGCAGTTTGTCGAGTAGATGACTTCCAAATATTGCAATACCCCTGTTTCCTGTCGATGTACGCATTGTGGTATATGTGAACTTTGGAAACATCAATATATTATTTTTATATTGTTTTTATGCATTCTTTAAAATAATTCCTGTTTGCCCAGTGACATGATGTATTGAGGACATGTGACCACTGTGCCCAGTCATTGTCTGCAGCCTCACGTGACCCGTGTCAAGCTATACGTTGACCCGGAGAGACTGCAGAAAGGAAGTGGCAGCAGGGAAGTAAACGAGCCGGACCCAGCGACCGGGGGTGTGTATGCTCCCTCCGCAGGTCCGGTGCCGCGGGGAGGTGGTTTGAGCGAAAGGCCCCCATAGTGAACAACCCCTTTAAAGTGTAACTATCGCTTCAGGCAATTTTTCAGAATAGGCTGTCATGTGAGTACATGAGGAATAACACAATGTGGCATTTTAAGCAGTTTTCTCCTCTGCAACTTCTGAATGGTCTTTGAGCTGGGACGTAGAGATGAGCTGTCTGCCCATTCACAGGGCATGGTGAAACAGGAGAACCTACTCCCTAGCTCTCACAGCACGCCCTCAGACGCGGCAGCAGCAAGGAGGACATCATACAACAGAACTAAGAAGTTTAGATATAAATCCAGCAGTAAATTAGGACAGTAATTAAGTTCCTAAGTCTCTTTGACTGTCTCCAACAGCCGCCTCCCTTCTCCTACTCCACCCTCCCTTCTCCATTGACTTCTATGTAATCTGGTCCTTTAGTGAGCATACATGCAGTTCTCACTGCAGACAACTAGGGGGCGCCTCACAGGTTCACAAGCACTGATCTAGATGCAGATTCTAATTGTGTACTCACCATAGAAGCAAACACTGCAACTGCTATGAGACTCGTGTGAAAGGGAGACCGTCACTTCTCCTGCCTTCTAGTATAAATTTAAGATATAGTTGTACGGCTACCACTAGAGGGAGCTCAGCAAAAATAACTTTTTACAGCTGGTACTGAGTTTAATGGTAGCTTTAAGAATTCCTATGCACAGAGCTTACCCTTGTGGTTGCTATAGACAGCCTGCTTAATCATGTATGGAGGAGTCTGGTGTAAATATTGGGATCAGACTAAAAAATTCCTCCACTTAATAAACAAAACGGTACATTCATCAGAACGCTCACTTGAGGGGAGGGTGGGTTATTTTGCTATGGAGCCCTATGCTATGGAGATATCTGTGTATGCCCCTAGCATATGTCAGGAAGTATCCCACATGCCCAATCCTTTATTGCCTCAGGAGACAGGCACTGACAGAGGTGTCTGACAGCTGCTTATTCCTCTTTCCCCATTGAAATACAGTAAACGAGCATGGGGGTGAAGGGTGGGGGTCTGGAAGTGACAGCTGTTAGTTGGACAAGTGGCAGTTACCTCATGAATGGTTTTCAGAAGTTAGATCCTAAATGAATTAAGCAACAAGGTCAGTTAAACCAAGATGTATATACTATTTACCTATCTAATGCCCTATTAATGTAATATCTGCCACTCATGTTTATATTACAAGTTAATACTACTGACATGTGATGGTTGATTGGCTATATGATGTACTACAATGTAGTATTAGCACAGTTAGGAGAACTCTGACACACTTAGGATTTTGGGTATTGTGTGTTAGCCCTATTGCTGCATGGTTCAGATTGTGCAGTAGAAACTTCTCATTTAGCCAAAGGACTGAACTCTCACCTGAATAATAAGGGTTAAAGAAAAGTCTTCACCAGTGCCTGGAATGTGACATTCGCTGCAGTAACCCTGATGTGAAGTTAATCAAACTGTTCCATGTTTGCTTAAACAGAACCCGTTCCAGGATCAGCATTTAACTGTTGAGTGCTGCAGAGCTGTAACCTGGGCTGTGCCATCTGATAACCTGCCCTTACGCCATGTCTGACGCAGTAACTAACTGCCTTCTGGGAGAGCACCCAATCCAAATTCTGCAGTGTACCACAGTGATGTCTTTTTACCCTACGTCAGACAAGTATCCACACAAGTGGCGTAACTAGAACTGACTGGCCCCACAGCAGATTTTGGAAAGTCTGCTGGTCAAATGACACTGCTGAGGATCAGAAGGGAGGGGATAACTCACAAATACAGTCTCTGGCAAGAAGATTGCCTCCACTGCAGTTTACATCATGTACCTTTCTAAATTTCTTTCTGTGAGAGTGCTACTTTAAGGGTAATTTCACACTTGCGTTTTTCTTTTCCGGCATAGAGTTCCGTCACAGGGGCTCAATACCGGAAAAGAACTGATCAGGTATATCCCCATGCATTCTGAATGGAGAGTAATCCGTTCAGTTTGCATCAGGATGTCTTCAGTTCAGTCATTTTGACTGATCAGGCAAAAGAGAAAACCGCAGCATGCTACGGTTTTCTCTCCGGCGAAAAAAAATGAAGACTTGCGTGAACGCCGGATCCGGCATTTTTTGCCATAGGAATGTATTAGCGCCGGGGTCGGCATTCAGAATACCGGAATGCCGGATCCGTCGTTCCGGCATGCGCAGATCGGTAAAAATGAGAAAAAATGTACAAGACGGATCCGTCGGTCTGCATGACAAGCGGAGAGACGGATCCGTCCTTGCAATGCATTTGTGAGACGGATCCGGATCACAAATGCTTTCAGTCAGCGGCAGATCGGCGGATCCGGCGGCCAGTTCCGACGACGGAACTGCCCGCCGGATCACACTGCCGCAAGTGTGAAAGTAGCCTTATACACACACTGACAAAAATAAAAAATAACACACCCAAATAGAAATGTCGGATTGCAGCAAAACTCGGCATGCAGTTATGTCTCAGGCAAATATATAAATGATTACAGATGTGGTCTGACTAAACACTGGGTCTTGCCACAAGAGGGCGTAAAAAAGTACCTCCCCATTGCCCTATAAAAAGTCTCTCAGAGGCTACTTTTGGGTAGAGTACCTCTGCTAGACATGCCTCTACTTGACAGACTTTGAGAGAGAGCACATCACTGGACTCAGAGAAGCAGGATGGTCCTTTTGGCAAATTGTCCGCCATCTAGGCCATTCTAACCTAGCCGTTATGAGGTGTTAAGAGCAGTGGTTACATGAGGCTCTGGATGACACAGACAGACCCCCAGTAAAGAGGATCGCTTGATCAGCTAACAAGCAGGAGCAGCTCCCACAGTTTTGTTGTCTACCATCCAGACACAGGTGGCACCTTCATTACACACGTCTCTGCTTGGACCATTTCCAGGTGCTTAGCAGAAGGACATTTGGGGTCACACTGCCATTGACAGCTAGCCCCCATCACATTATTTTGCAGTGGTGTAGTGGACGGGAAACTTGGACTGCTCTCGTAAGGAACCATATCGCCTTTAGCAACAAATCCAGGTTCTGTTTGGCCTCCTACAATGGTTGTGTTCGAGTGTGTGTTGACTCTCATGGCAGGGCTTCCACCTGGCATTTTTTACCCGAATAATGCTCACACACAGCAGGGTTTCCCAGGAATGTCTCTACCAGATTGCAAGACTTCCTTGTCTTGCCTGGTTTCCAGATTTATCACCCATCATTTTTGAGACAAGCTGGGATGCCAGCTTCGGCAACCTATGAGTGTGCAGGATCTACAGTACAGACCAAAAGTTTGGACACACCTTCTCATTCAAAGAGTTTTCTTTATTTTCATGACTATGAAAATTGTAGATTCACACTGAAGGCATCAAAACTATGAATTAACACATGTGGAATTATATACATAACAAAGAAGTGTGAAACAACTGAAAATATGTCATATTCTAGGTTCTTCAAAGTAGCCACCTTTTGCTTTGATTACTGCTTTCCACACTCTTGGCATTCTCTTGATGAGCTTCAAGAGGTATCACCTGAAATGGTTTTCACTTCACAGGTGTGCCCTGTCAGGTTTAATAAGTGGGATTTCTTGCTTTATAGATGGGGTTGGGACCATCAGTGGCGTTGAGGAGAAGTCAGGTGGATACACAGCTGATAGTCCTACTGAATAGACTGTTAGAATTTGTATTATGGCAAGAAAAAAGCAGCCAAGTAAAGAAAAACGAGTGGCCATCATTACTTTAAAAAATGAAGGTCAGTCAGTCAGCTGAAAAATTGGGAAAACTTTGAAAGTAAGGGCTATTTGACCATGAAGGAGAGTGATGGGGTGCTGCGCCAGATGACCTGGCCTCCACAGTCACCGGACCCGAGCCCAATCGAGATGGTTTGGGGTGAGCTGGACCGCAGAGTGAAGGCAAAAGGGCCGACAAGTGCTAAGCATCTCTGGAAACTCCTTTAAGACTGTTGGAAGACTATTTCAGGGGACTACCTCTTGAAGCTCATCAAGAGAATGCCAAGAGTGTGGAAAGCAGTAATCAAAGCAAAAGGTGGCTACTTTGAAGAACCTAGAATATGACATATTCTCAGTTGTTTCACACTTGTTTGTTATGTATATAATTCCACATGTGTTAATTCATAGTTTTGATGCCTTCAGTGTGAATCTACAATTTTCATAGTCATGAAAATAAAGAAAACTCTTTGAATGAGAAGGTGTGTCCAAACTTTTAGTCTGTACTGTATAGGTCCAGCTGTGGGCAAATGTGCCTCAGGATACCACACAGAACCTCCCTCCATGCCCAACCGTATCTCATCTTTTACCAAGGCTAGAGGTGGCCCACCAGGGTACTAGAGCCTCCTTTCAGTTGTACAGTTTTCCCCAATGTATGTATGTAATCACTTACAAATATCATCATTACATTCACACACAATTTAATTTGATTCCAAGAACTCCTTCTCAGTGCGTTATACAATATTTCTGTTTAGATTGTAAGCTCTTACGGGCAGGGACCGCTCTCCTTTTGCATCAGTGTATTTGTCATTTTACTTGTTTTCTGCTTCCCCTATTGTAAAGTGCTCCGGAATATGTTGGCGATACATAAGTATACCACTGCAGGGGGAATATGATACAGCTGGATTACAGCAGTGTGCCTTGCCGTCAGGTGTATACGGAAAATGCGTGCTCCCTTCACATTGATTATTGTCAGACTACTTGTTCCTTTTTTATGGGGGATTATTGCCAAGAAACCTGTTTACTTATATGTTGCCAGTGAGAATATCTGCTCAGTGTGCACTGGTGCGGATATGACAGGTTTATTTTAAAGTAATCATTTCCAGTGGGACAGTCTCTACTCAATGAAATGTAAACCAGAATACTAAACGTAATGACCGAGCCAGTAACTTTGCTGATTACAAGGACCCAGTGTGGGCATCTGAAATAACTGACTTGATTTGGGCAATAATCAGTCCACATGGCCTGTATATGAAACTGCGGTCAGTTCTGCTCTTCCTCGAATTCCTACAAGATGCATGAAGAGGGCAATGGCAATACGCTCGGTCCACCACACCACCTACCATACCAGAACTACCCTCCTAATCCCATAGAAATAAACACGCAACACCACTGCCTGGATTTAATCGGCCACAGCAGCCGTTTATTAAATAAATACATAACATCATTAACATATAAATTAACCCAGGACGAGGGGAGGTCCTAGAAGCCCCAATAACCTCATAACACCACTAAAACCTGCGTCTCCATCTTGCCCCCAGCCGTTGAACCCAGCTCGGAGGCAGCAACTGATGGACGCGTAGTTATTTACTACCAGCTCCTCAATGAGAGTCCAGCCCCTCCCGCGGGGCCCTCCCATCCTCAGATACCACCATCTTCTTCCACTTCAAGGACCTCCCCCGCCTCCACGACTGCCGCGACAAAATAACAAAGGAAACCAACCCAGACCCCCCCCATACCCTATCACCAAAGGGCCGGGAGGGTGGGCGTTCGCTTGCCCTGGCCGCACTGTCCTCTCTCTCCCGCCTCTTCCCCTCGCAAGCGCTAGCCACGCCCCCACCCCCTCCCGCTCCCCTGACAACTCGCGCCTAACTGACCCAGTCTCCCACTTAACCCTTACCTCACCTGTCCTTTCGCTGCCATCACCTCTTCATGAACGGCCTCCCCCACCGCTGCGCTCCTCGTCCGGCCTGACTTGAAGAGGGCAATGGCAATACGCTCGGTCCACCACACCACCTACCATACCAGAACTACCCTCCTAATCCCATAGAAATAAACACGCAACACCACTGCCTGGATTTAATCGGCCACAGCAGCCGTTTATTAAATAAATACATAACATCATTAACATATAAATTAACCCAGGACGAGGGGAGGTCCTAGAAGCCCCAATAACCTCATAACACCACTAAAACCTGCGTCTCCATCTTGCCCCCAGCCGTTGAACCCAGCTCGGAGGCAGCAACTGATGGACGCGTAGTTATTTACTACCAGCTCCTCAATGAGAGTCCAGCCCCTCCCGCGGGGCCCTCCCATCCTCAGATACCACCATCTTCTTCCACTTCAAGGACCTCCCCCGCCTCCACGAACGCGCAGCTTGACCTCCTCAAGCCTGCGCGTCCCTCCACATCCCCAACGCCGTTTCCACACCACTCTGGAGCCCCAGAGACCACAAATCTGTTCCCACCGCATTCAAATGGACCCCATCCGCTCTCCAAAAAGCCCCTTCACCCTTCTCCAGCTCCACATGTCGCACCACCACCGCCCCATTCTTTGCCATAAAACGACCCACCGCCCTGTTCACCTTTATCCGGGCCTTGTTAATGCTGTCCACCGACCGTGCCCCCCTCCAAACCGACCGCGGAACAATGTCCGACCAAACCGTCACTATACCTGGAAACAGCGCCCAAATCCTCAACAAATCGAACTTGACGTCCCTAATCAATTCCCTAAACGGCCTCCTACCCAGATCGTTGCCACCTACATGAAGCACCAACACATCCGGAGGGCGATCCAACCGCGCAAAGCGATGAACCTCCCGCAACACTCCCCCCCACAACATCCCCCGAACCCCCAACCACCGGACCGTGGCTACCTCCGGACTAAAACCCAACTGGCGCCCGCACGGCCGCACATCCGCTCTAACCGCCCCCCAAAAAACATAGGAGTGACCCAAGATCCACACCAAGGCCGCCGCAACACCTGCGAACAACAAAAGAAAAAATTAATTCACACCAACCCACTCCCCCTTACAAAAACCCCAACCGAACATACGATTTAAACCGCGCCGACTCCCAACGCCCAATTCTCCTAATCCCCTCCGCACTGACCCCCAACCTAGCCGCCTCCGTCGCGGCCCCAATCCGAAACGAATGCCCAGCATATCCTTCCGCCGGCACGCCCAATCCTCTCAAACATTTCTTAAACACTGCCAGAAACTGAAATCTGGACAAAAAGGAACCATCCTCATGCCGAAGAAATGGCAGCGCATCCTTGGTAATCCCCGCGCCGTAAGCGCCCGCACACCGCACCGGGCACATACCACAACCCGGGACCGCAAACAACACAAACTGCCGCCCCCTGCCCTCCTGATCCGTTTTGGACCGTCGAATCCGAACCACAACCCTGTCCACCGCTAACTCAACATCATCACACCGCAAACCCCCCGCTCTCCGAACACTGCCACTCACCAACTCCCCTAATCTAAACGCTCCAAAGAACGCTAATGCAAAAGCCGCCCTGAACAACCCCAGCTCCCAACCAGACTTACAAATGATACTTAACTGCACGCCCACCCGCAACAGCAACTCAAAAGACACCGGCTTCCTCTGATCCGGCACCTTGGGCTCCCCCCTGCGCCAACCCTTCAACACCTGCCGCACCAGGAAACCCTTCGTCAAATCAGGCAGCCGCCTCAACCTAAACCCAAAAGCTACCCCTGCCATAAAACGACTCACTTTGGACACTGTCCACCCCTCCCTCTTCAAACAACCCAGCAACTCCAACAGCCTAACCTCCCCGCCCCCAACACCCGTCCCCCTGGCATCATTCCAACACTCCCAGGTCGTCCACGCCTTACCATACTCCTTCCAAGTACCCGGACTCAGCGAATCCCTCAACAACCCCATCACTTCTCCTCCAGGATCCCCCAGAGCCACGGCGGACACTCCAGACCCTCCTCCTCCGCTTCTGGCGCTAGAAGCCGGAACCGCTCCCACTGCGAACGAGAAAGAGAATCCGCCACTGAATTAGACACACCAGCAACATGCTCCGCCACCACCCAAACATTAATCGACAAACAACGCAACACCAAAAACTGCAACAGCCGAACCACTGGCGGGGAAGACGCTGACAAACTGTTAATAGCCTGTACCACCCCAAGGTTGTCACAATGAAACCGGACCTTCCGATTCCCAAATCTCTCACCCCACAACACTACCGCCATAACAATCGGAAACAGCTCCAACAACGCCAGATTCCTCACCCATCCTCGGGTCACCCATGCCTCCGGCCACCTGCCCGCACACCATTGTCCCTGGCAATAAGCCCCAAACCCCACCCCCCCCGACGCATCCGTATACAATTCGAAATCCACGGAATCACACAACCCCCCCATAACCAGCGTCCGCCCATTATACTGCCCCAAAAATTCCGCCCACACCCTCAAATCCCCCTTTAACTCCTTGCCCAACCGTATGAAGTGATGAGGCGCCGACACCCCCCCCGTAGCCGCCGACAACCGCCTGCAAAAAATCCTCCCCATCGGCATAATCTGACAAGCAAAGTTGAGCTTCCCTAACAACGACTGCAAATCCCGCAACCTGATCTTCTCTTTCCCTATGGCCCGCTCAATACCGCAGCGCAAATCCAGTAACTTATCCTCAGGCAGCCTACACTCCATCCGCTCCGTATCTATGACAATCCCCAAAAAACATAACTCCGTCACCGGACCCACCGTCTTCTCCCGCGCTAACGGCACCCCAAAACGCTCAAAAACCGATTGCAACGTGTGCAACAACAAGGAACA
Source organism: Bufo gargarizans (assembly GCF_014858855.1). Classification (NCBI taxonomy): domain Eukaryota; kingdom Metazoa; phylum Chordata; class Amphibia; order Anura; family Bufonidae; genus Bufo; species Bufo gargarizans. The sequence goes on from NC_058080.1 coordinate 443,951,820, forward strand.
CACCCGCGAATCCGCCGGCCCCAAACACAAGAAGTCGTCCAGGTAATGTATCACAGACTTACAACCCGACACTTCGATCACCACCCACTCCAAAAACGAGCTAAAAGTCTCAAAGTACGCGCACGAGAGAGAGCACCCCATAGGCAAACACCGATCAACAAAATACGCCCCCTCCCAAAAACAGCCCAACAACCCCATGCTCTCCACGTGAACCGGAAGCAGACGAAAAGCCGCCTCAACGTCAACCTTTGCCAACAGCGCCCCCCGCCCCCACCTCCTCACCCACCTCACAGCCGCGTCAAAGGAAGTATAAACCACCGAGCAAATCTCAGGATCAATACCGTCATTGACCGACGCACCCTTGGGGTAAGACAAATGATGAATGAGCCGAAACTTATTCGGCTCCTTCTTCGGCACCACCCCCAAAGGAGACACCTTCAGATTCGGGAGCGGTGGCTCCCTAAACGGACCCGCCATCCGCCCCAGCTCAACCTCTCTCCGCAACTTGTCCCCAACCACTCCCCCATGCTCAAGCGCAGACCTAAGGTTCTTGTGAACCACAGGCCCCGCCGCCACCACAGAGGGAATGCGAAAACCAAAACGAAAACCGTCCCCCAACAACCTAGCCGCTTCCCGATCCGGATATCTATCTAGAAACTCCTGCATCACGTCCACCCGCACCGGAGTCAGTCCCTTTTCCAGCCCCCTCACCCCCCCGCTGCCGTCCCCCCTTAAAGCAACGGCTCGCTCCATGGGGCCCACCGCACCCAGTGCATTCATGCTTGAATTTGCATTTTGCCCCAAACCTGCAGTTTCCCTCATTAAAGAGGAAACACAGCCCCTTTGCCGACGCAGCCGCCAACGCTCCTGGAGAAGACCCGCCCGGCTCCCCCCGAAAGGACTGCCCAGCCCTAGGCACCGCCGTCACCCTCAGCCACAGCCCGATGTCCTTGTGATCCCACCGGATATCAGGCCTAACCGCCTTACGCTGCCGGAACTGCTCATCATACCGGAGCCAGCCCACCCCACCGTAAACCCGATACGCTTCCCCTATGGCGTCCTGATAGCAAAACAGCGCCGAACAGCACTCCGGGGACCGTTCCCCAATGACACTAGCTAAAATGGCAAACGCCTGAAGCCAATTAGCAAATGTCCGCGGAATCAGCCGATGCCGCCGCTTCTCCTCCTCCTCCACCTTCTTACCCTCATCCTTCTTCCCCCTGTCCAAGTTAAACCGTTCCAACGGGAGCAGCGAAAAAATCTCCACATACTCCCCCTTCCATATCTTTTCCCGCACCTCCTGCTTCAAATGAGCCCCCAAAGGGCCCTCAAAGCACACATACACCTCGCCACGCGCCCTGTCATCCAACCTCTGCCCCTCCGCATCCCCCCCAACCTGCGTCTCCACCGACACTGACCCAGCCGCCCCCCCTGACGCCCCAGCCCCCAACCCCGGCAACACTCCCCAACCCTGCAATGGCGACCCCCCTCCGGACCCCAACCCAGACAACCATCCTGCCAGCCCCCCCAACAACTGCCCCAACCCCTTACCTAACTCACCCATGGCCGCCCCACCCCCAGCCCCCCCCACCGGGAAGCCCTGCGCTAAAATGGGTCCCCATGCAATCTCACCAGGCACCACGGGCGCTGTGACTCCCGCTGCCGCTGATCCAGACTCCCGCCGCACCGACACTTCACTGGCGTAGCTCCCAGACGTCGACGGCTGCTCCTCCTGGACCACCTGGACGACCCTCTGGACCACACTGGAAGGCCCCCGGGCCGGAACCGCGGCGTCCGTGTCGACGAGGGGACCCTCTACCTCACCGCCTCGATCTTCTCTGGGCCTGCACGGGGAATCCCCTCCATCCCATGCAGCCCGAAGCACCTGGAACTCATCCTGCCGCCGAGTGGACCGCCCGCTGTAAGAAGGCCCAGGCCGGACCACCGTTCCTGGTCCCGCATCCATGAAGACCGCCGCCGGGAGCGGGGGAGGGGGCGTCCCGCTCCTCTCAGGGCCCCGCCGTGTAGTGGGATTCCTCCCGCGGCGAGGGCGACTCACTGCAGGCCGAGCGGCCGCCCTCCGCCGCGGAGGGTCCGCAGAGGGGCTCCCGACTCGGCGCCGGGCCCGGGGGGTGCTTTCAGGGCTGAGGCGCGCCGGTGGGTGACCCCGCCGCGGCCGTGCCGCCCGTTCAAGAGGGGTAGCCACAGGAGCAGGCAAAACTCCGCACGCACCCACCTGCTCCTGCAGCCAGCCAGGCCCCCGCACCTCCGCCTCTCTCCTCAGCCACTCCAGCAGCTGCTCCACCGACATCCCCTGAGCCGACATCTTAACGCAGGTCCGCTCCGTTCGCTTGCCCTGGCCGCACTGTCCTCTCTCTCCCGCCTCTTCCCCTCGCAAGCGCTAGCCACGCCCCCACCCCCTCCCGCTCCCCTGACAACTCGCGCCTAACTGACCCAGTCTCCCACTTAACCCTTACCTCACCTGTCCTTTCGCTGCCATCACCTCTTCATGAACGGCCTCCCCCACCGCTGCGCTCCTCGTCCGGCCTGACTGGCATGTTTGGGTTGTAAATCACAGTCATAGCAGGATGAAGTTATTATATTCTGTATATGCTATCAGCTACAAACAAACCCATCTGTCATCACTGTCTCTCTTGAGATGAGGAACATGTAAGTACTTACCTGCCAGCAGTGATGGCGTTTCACCACATGCGGGCTGCCATCTTAACTCCCAAGTCCGGCGATGCACAGGTAAGCCCTTACATGTGCCTGTGCTGTGAGCCCGTCTGAAACAAATGAGGTCACTGAGAACAGCCACCGGGGGCCTTCATCGGGCTGTTCTCGGAACTGCCTGCTCCCGGTGACCGCATTTGTTTCAGACCGGCTTGCGGCACAAGTAAGGGCTTACATGTGCAGCATCGCCGGACTTGTGAATAAAGATGGCAGCCCGCATGTGTTCGCGGGCGAACACGGCGAACTGGCCATTACTGCCTGCCAGATCGCACACCGCCGCTCCGGTTCTCCCTGCTGGGCTCTACTTACCCTGCAGAAGCCCTGATGTCTCGATGACAACACGTGACCGCTGCAGCCAATCACTGGCCTCAGCAGTGCACCCGACAAGGCTAATGATTAGCTGCAGCAGTCACATGTAGACATGACATCACTGCTGCAGTTGGGTAAATAGAGCCCAGCGGGGACAAACGGAGTGGAGGTGTGGGATCTGGCAGGCAAGTACTTACTTGTTAATTATTTCATGCCAGATCCTGGGGGGAAGGTTGTCTGGTTTCCTCCTGAAACTGAACAACTTTAAAGGGGTTTTCCAAGAGTTTCAGCCGATCAGCTGTTTCAGAAAGCACCAGTGCACGCAGCAGCGCTGCAGCCGTCTCTCTGCTCTCCAAGCACAGCATCGTACATTGTATCGCAGCTCAGCCACATTCACTTCAATGGTGCAAGCCAAAGCTGCGAGATGGAAGTGCCGGTGCTTTCTCAGCTGATTAGTAGGGGTCTACCATTAGTAGGTGGACCACCACTGATCACATACTGAGGATAGGTCATCAGTTATAAAATTACAGAAAACCCCTTTAAGTGCGTTTACCCCTTTTGTCTCTTTCTTCAATAAGATTTTGCTCGCTTTATTCCACTCCCTTCACTTGTTGTACTTGCCGTTTTTGGGTGTGGTAGCGCGGGCATGCCATAGTAAGTTTTGTAGTGGTGCCTGCTCACTTGTGTTCTTGGTCATGTGTGAGGTCATATAAACAGGCATGATGAACAGAAAGAAAAGCAAATAGTCTGCCAGTCACATAAAACTAAGCAAAGTAGATAAAGAGACCCTTCTACTGCTACACACCCAATAGCAGCATTAGAGACCAGGATCTTCGTCGGTAGACCACATGATCCCTCTCAGCCAATCAGGGAAGAGAGAATATAGTAAACTGCCTTCAGGTCACCCAAGAGAATTTGGGGTACTACATATGACCAATCATTCTCTTGTATGCAGGGTGATATGGCTAGGCTACTTTCACACTAGAGTTTTAAACGCTTCAGTTTTGTCCCCATTCATTGTCAATGGGGACAAAACTGAACAGAATGCTCCAAAATGTATTCCGTTCCGTTTAGTTGCGTTCCCATACCGGAGAGAAAACCGCAACATATTGTAGTTTGCTTTCCGTCCTGGGATGGCATGACCCCCAATGCAAGTCAAAGGGGACGGATCCGTTTTCTCTGCCACAATAGAAAACTGATCCGTCCCCTATTGACTTTCAGTGGAGTTAAAGGGTTTCTACCACTTCAGTATGACCAAATTAGCTTTCAGACAGTAGCGATCTGCTAGTGTCTGATCTCCATAACCATGCAATTCTTAGACCTTTGTGTGGAGCCGTTTCATTAAAAAACTAACTTTTATTCCTATCCAAATGAGCCTCTAGGTGCTATGGGGGCGTCTTTTCAGCACCTAGAGGCTCGGTCTACTCACACTGTATGCCCGCCCATCTCGTCTTGAATGCCTGCCTCCATCACAGCTATCGGACTAATTCTCGCGCCTGCGCCGTTCACTTCTGTCATCGGCGCAGGCGCAGTGAGTAAATGATACGCTTCTGGTGCCGGATTCCTCACTGAGCCTGCGCCGACTACGTCACAGTGAGGAAGCCGGCATCAGGAGAGCGGCCTTCACTCACTGCACCTGTGCCGAAGACAGAAGTGAACGGCGCAGGCGCGAGAATTAGTCCGATAGCTGTGATGGAGGCAGGCATTCAAGACGAGATGGGCGGGCATACAGTGTGAGTAGACCGAGCCTCTAGGTGCTGAAAAGACGCCCCCATAGCACCTAGAGGCTCATTTGGATAGGAATAAAAGTTAGTTTTTTAATGAAACGGCTCCACACAAAGGTCTGAGAATTGCATGGTTATGTAGCAGATCGCTACTGTCTGAAAGCTAATTTGGTCATACTGAAGTGGTAGAAACCCTTTAAGGACGGATCCGTCTTGGCAATGTTACAGATAATACAACAGGATCCGTTCATAATGGATGCAGATGGTTGTATTATCAGTAGCAGAAGTGTTTTTGCTGAACCCTGCCGGATCCAGTAAAAACGCTAGTATGAAAGTAGCCTTAGGCAGGTTTACACATTTTTCAGTGTTTATTTTTACACCATTGGTGGCTTTTTTTTGTTACTTTTCATTGCAGTGTAAAACTGCACCACCAAAGTAAATGAGATTTGCCAAATGTCATGTATGCATGGGGGGTCATTTATTAAGACCGTCATTTTTTGGCTTTTCTTTTTGTTCCTTTTACACCAGCGTTGCTGCTGGAAGATGCGCCTAATTTTAGACGGGGGGTGCTCCTCATCATAAATTAGGTGCATCCTTGGTAGTGCTTGCACTAAGTTTTCTTTCGTAAAATTAGTGAATTTGCTGGCCGTGGTCCCAAATACTCCCTCGATACACCTATGTGTCGAACATGGAGTAAAAACACATTGTTGTGTGCGGTCATTTAAAAAGTTAGAATAATGGGGTGTTGTGACATTTTTATGCCAAAAATAGGTGTAAAACTGTTCAGAAATGACCTCCATTGAGTATTTGGTATGTGCGGAAACTGAACTTCCATGTGAATTTCAAAATCTGCAGCATGTCAATGGTTTGTGTGATTCCGCACTTTAAGTAAAGTGGTTTTCCCCATAGACTTCAATGGGGTTGTGAAAAGCAAAAGAAAATCCGCACCAAAAAAAAGACAACAAAAACCGCGATAAATGAAGCAGATTTATGTGCAGTTTTCATCATCTTTTTGATGCTGTCATCAATATCTTTGTACTGCATAACCCTTTTAAATACCCATTGTAGATGCTTTAGGTCATGGATGTCAAACTCATGGCCCTCCAGATGTTGCAAAACTACAACTCCCATCATTTCCTGATAGCTGTAGTATGCCCAGGCATGATGGGAGTTGTAGTTTTGCAACAGCTGGAGGGCCACGAGTTTGACATCCCTGCTTTAGGTGGTGGTGATGGGTGGACAGCAATGTGGCTACGCAGCCTGGTACACAGCAAGCTGTAATGCACGGTGTAGAGAGCATTAGGCTACTATCACACTTGCGTTGTTGTTTACCGCTATTGGGATCCAATAAAGGATCCCAATACCGGACAAACACGTTTCTGTTTAGTCCTTATGCATTCTGAATGGAAAGAGCTGCGGTTTTGTGTCCAGTCATAAAAACGGATCCGGTACGGAAAACAATGTAAGTCAATGATGATGGATCCGTTTTTTTATAAGTCTAAAAATCCAGATCCATCACCCATTCACTTTCAATGTACCTAGTGACGGATTCCTTTTTTCCCCCGTTTTGATTTCACACAACCGCATGCTAACGGAACGGATGCATCCTGATGGGCACAATCAAAACGGATCCATTTAATTCCGGTATTGAGATCCACTGCTGGGTCCCTATAGTGTGAAAGTAGCCTTAAACTTGTTCCCATGAAAATGTGTAATAATCTGCAGGCAGCATGATATGGAGCAGGAGGAGCTGAGCAGACTGATATATAGATTTATGGGAAAAGATTCTGTACTTATTCATATCTGTGCTCATTACGGACTTTGAAGTCCAGTTGGCAGTCCTATCAGTGATTGACAGCTATCTCTGCATACACAGTCATAGAGGGAAGGCTGTCAATCACTGATAGGACCCCCTCCTTGACTTCAAAGCCCAGAATGAGCACATATATAAATAAGTAAATTACAAGTTATACTGAATCTTTTCCCATAAAACTATACATTGATGTGCTCAGCTCATCCTGCTCTATAACATGCTGCCTTCAGCCCAGACACCATGTTCAATGTGACAGGTTCTCTTTAACATTTTCAACAATTTGTGCTATAGTAGCTCTTCTGTGGCATTGGACCAGAAAGGGCTGACTTTTGCTCCATGTACTTAAATAAGCCTTGGGCGCCTGTGACCCTATTGCCCGTTCGCCAACTGTCCTTTCTTGGACCACTTTTGGTAGCTACTAACCACTGCTTACTGGGAACACTCCACAAGACTACCATTTTAGAGATACTCTGACCAAGTTCTTTAACCCTCCAAACTTAACCCTCGTCAAAGTCACTCAAATCCTTAGGGTATATCCACATGGGAAGTAAAATACAACAGAAAAGTCTGCAGTGGATCTTGCTGAGGATCGCAAACCCTGTAGATCCTGCACACTCGTAGGTTGTGAAGATGGCGTCCCAGCTGGTTCCATGAATGCTCAATTGGTAATAAATCTGGTGACCTGACAGGCCAATTATGTGCTGTAATCTGGTGGAGACATTCCTGGTAAACCCTTGCTGTGTGGGTGGGCGAGCATTATCGTGCTAAAAAAAATGCCAGTTAGAGGCCCTGCCATGAGAGGCAACACACGTGGCCGCAGGATGTCCTGCACATATTGCTGTTACGCTGGGTTCACACCTGAGCGTTTTACAGCGCGTTCAAACGCGCTGTAAAACGCTCAACACATGAAAACCAATGCTTCCATATGGCCCTGGTTCACACTTGAGCGTTTTACAACGCGTTTAAACGCGCTGAAAAACGCCCTACGCTCAAAAAAGTTCTAGAGCTTCTTTGGGGCGTTTTGTCGGGCGTTCCCGTACATAGACTTTCGGGAACGCGCTACAATGGGCGTTCGCTTGTCTCTGTATGCACGATTGTAAACACCGGTACAATCGCGCATACAGAGCGATCCTTTCAGAACGCTCAGGTGTGAACCCAGGGTAAGTGTTCCTCGTATCACTACTATGGGGGACCAAATGTCCTATGTGATTATCACACCAGCAGTTGGGCCAATGTGTCATTCTACAGCAAAGGCAAGACTGAATCACTCACCATGAGGCCTCCATACTCAAAGGCAACCTTTGTCAGATCCCAAGCAGAACCTGGATTGGTTGCTGAAGATGATACAGTTCTAGTCTGTAGCAGTCCAGATTTTTCGTTCACAAAATCGCAAAAAAATGAAGGCTATGGTAGCTGGCCATCAAATGGGAGGACATGTAATGGGCACTGTGACACCAAATTTCCTTCTGCTAAGCAACTGGAAAAGGTCCAGGCAGAGACAGGGGTGTGTAATGAAGGTGCCAACTGTGTCTGGATGGTGGCCAATAAAAATGTGGGAGCAGCTCCGGCTTGTTGGCGGATCAAACAAGCCTGTTTACTGGTGGTCTGTCTGAGCCATCCGAAACCTGTTCACAGCGTGTGTGTGCCGCATAAGATTCATCTGATTTTATGTCATCTGATTTTATGTCATAAATTAGGCGCATCTATGGCAGTCCTTGCCCCTGGCAAGAAAACATCTCCAGCCCCTGGTTGGTGTAGTTTTTCGCCAACATATACGCCTGTTTCCAGGTGTCAATGTTAGTCAATTTGCCGGGGCCAGGACTGACACCCCTGTCCAACTGCCAAACACTAAGTATTGTTGCACGGCTGGTAAAAAAGGGACTTGCGACTAATTTTACAACTAAAATAGTCGCATGTCCCTTAATAAATGACCCCCCAAGACACACTGGCCCAGATTTACTAATATGTCTGCACCAAAAATCTGTCAAAAAAGTGGCACAAATTGGCACATCTAGAGTTTCTACACTTTTTTAACAGAAAGGGGGCAGGGCTTCATGTGAATGGGTAGGGCCTAAGATACGCCATTTTAAGCCAAAATTGCACCACAATTCTGGTGTGAAAATCTGTCTCAAAGTAATGCCTCATTCAAACGTCCGTGATGAAAACCGTGATAAGATGGTCAGTGATTCTTGAGTGAAGATCTCCGTGAAGGATCAGTGTTTGGTCTGGGTGTCCGTTTTATGGTCTCCATGTGTTATCTGTGTTTCACGGACACTGCACTGCAGAAGGTTTCATTTTTTAGCATCTTCTTCTAATGGTCTGTGAAACACGGATGAAACACAGATAGCATTCATGTTGCATCTGTGTTTTTCATGGACCCATAGACTAAAATGAAGATGATGGATCTGTGAAGATGGGAAAAATAGAGCACTCTTCTGTGCTAAAACCACAGACCCATGGACCGAGCTAAAACCACGGATGTGTGAATACACACATTAAAATGAATAGGTAGGTGTGCTGTCCAGGGAGAACATGTACAGCAAGCGTCCGTGAACCACTGATGTGTGAATGAGACATAAGCCAACCAATAATTGGTATAGTCAGAGAAAAGTGCTTGGGGCACTATGATATATCTGCTGCTTGTCTAGACAGCCCGTGTACACCATTTATAGGATTAGGAAATCTGGGTCACTCTGTGCAAGAAAATGCCACAAAAAACTGCGGGTGACAAAAAACCTACTTGCAATTATTCTGGGGTTTTAATTGGTAAAAAAACAAAAACAAATTATGTGTGTGCGGAGCCTAAAGAAGTGACCTCCAACCTGTGGTTCTTCAGTTGTTGCAAAACTACAAGTCCCACCATGTTCTAATAGGGCGAGATTTATTAAACTGGTGTAAAGTAGACCTGGCTTAGTTGACCATTGCAACCAATCAGATTGCACCTTTTCATTTTTCAGAGCTCCTCTGAAAAATGAAAGGTGGAACCTGCTTGGTTAGTATTGGCAACTAAGCCAGTTTTCCTTTACCGCAGTTTTGATAAATGCCCCCCTATAAGCGCCTGATGAGAGTTGCCGTTTTGCAGCAGCTGAGGAGCCACAGTTCGGGGAACATTGCACTAATGAGAAGGTCTGCAGGGAGGCTTTATGGCCTTCTACTAAGGAGCTGCAGGGGCTCCATGTAAAGGGCTTTTTTCACATGTCCATGTCAAGATGGTCAGTGATTTATCCATGAAGATGTTTGTGAAGGGAGGGGGGGGGGGCGATTTATCAAAAGTGGTACAAAGCTAAACTGGCCTAGTTGGCCACAGCAACCAATCAGAGGCAGCCTTTCATTTTCCAAATTTATGGAGGAATCCAATTGGTTGCTTTGGGCAACTAAGGGCTCCTTCACACTTGCGGCAGGACGGATCCGGCAGGCTGGTCTCCCTGTCGGATCCGTCCTTCCGCTGTTTCGCAGTATCGCCGCACCGTCCCCATTAAGTATAATGGGGACGGGGGCTGAGCTCCGGCGCAGCACGGCGAAAGCCGCCGGACTAAAAAGTCGGACATGCAGGACTTTTTAGTCCGGCGGCTTTCGCCGTGCTGCGCCGGAGCTCATCCCCCGTCCCCATATAGTCAATGGGGACGGAGCGGCGGTCCGGCGGCTCGGCGAAAGGACGGATCCGACAGGGAGACCAGCCTGCCGAATCCGTCCTGCCGCAAGTGTGAAGGAGCCCTTAGCCAGTCTTCCTTTGCACCAGTGTGTTTGTGCTTTACCCTCTGACTTTTTGGGCTCACTTGCAGTGATGGCCAGTTCACTGTGTTCGCCCGCGAACACATGCGGGCTGCCATCTTAACTCACAAGTCGGGCGAGGCACAGGTAAGTCCTTACCTGTGCGCGAGTCGGTCTGAAACAAATGCGGTCCCAGGGAGCAGGCAGTTCCGAGAACAGCCGCCGGGGGCCCTTCATCGGAACTGCCTGCTCCCGGTGACCGCATTTGTTTCAGACCGGCTCCCGACACAGGTAAGGACTTACCTGTGCATCGCCGGACTTGTGAGTTAAGATGGCAGCCCGCATGTGTTCGCGGGCGAACTGGCCATCACTGCTCACTTGTGCAAAATCTTTTTCACACCGGTCCCTCCAATATGGGTGGGAAAGCAGGCGTGGTTAGCTATGTTAATGAGTTTCACTCCAGATTTATCGCAAGAGAAGTGACAATTTTACTCCAGTAGGATGGTGGAGTAGGAAAACTGGAGCAGCTTTTCTAGATAAAAGTACAGAACCAAGTATCAAGAAACATGAGACATTTGATAAATGTGGTATGAAGTACTCCAACACAGACTTCAAATACTCCCCTCGTGATAAATTCCCCTCGTAGACTTTGGCCTAGTACACATGTCAGTGATTTCCATCAGTGACTGTGAGCCAAAACCAGGAGTGGAGTCTCCACAGAGATAAGGTATAAGGGAAAGATCTGCACCTGTTCTGTGTTACTGACCTGCACCTGGTTATGACTCGCAATAAGGCCTCTTGCACACGACCGTGTGCTGGCCGTGCCCATGCTGCGGACCGCAAATTGAGGTCCATAATGCACAGGCACCGACCGTGGGGGCAGCCGCATGCGGACCCATTCACTTGCATGGGGTCCGCGAGCCATCCGTTCCGCAAAATAATAGAACAAGTTCTATTTTTTTGCGCAACGGAAGCACGGAACCCCACGGAAGCACTCCGTAGTGCTTCCATAGGGTTCTGTTACGATCTGCACCGCATCTCCGGATTTGTGGACCCATTCAAGTCCGGGTTCAGGTCTGTGTACCAAACATGCCGATTTTTTTCACGCGTGTGCAAAACGCATTAAAAAGCTTTGCACTCGCGTGGAAAAACCGCGCATTTTCCCGCGACGCACTCGCATCCTAACCAGCCCTCACACGCGACACCCGTGTAAGAGAGGGCTTAGTCAATGATCCCCACAGTCTGTGAGAAAACAAGGACGTGTGAATAAACACATTAAAATCAATGGATCCATGATTTACTGACTTGAAAGAGATGCAAACAATTCACACAAATGTCACTGGGGTGTCCGGTGTTTCATATTTCCCACAGTCCTTCAGCTGACAGCTGGAGCTCTGAAACTGGAATATCCCTTTAAAGGGGTTTTCAGGCTTCTGAATAGGTCAATGTCCAATCAGCAGGGTCCTGGCCCCTGTAAGCGCTAGAATTAAGAGTTAAAAATGCCAAACTCTGCAGCAGGTAAAGCTTCTATTGGTCTGGTAATACTGGTTAGTAGGCTGTTTTAACCCTCCCCTTTCCAGAGGGCACACTGGGTCTGACACCCAGCACTCCCACCAATCAGCTGTTTCCTGCAGTTCCACCACTAGGCTATGAACAGAGCTGTGCTCCCGCTCCAGTCAAAGTGATCGTGGGGGTGCGGGGTATTGGTCCCCCCACCGATTAAATACTGATGACCTATCCTGAGGCAGGACCCTGGGTACAGGTCTGGTGTACCGCACAGAAGGGATGATGTGAGTACAGTACAATAGATCCACAATCAGATAGCAACCAATCACTGGTCAGTCCAGGAGATGTGGCCGACGCGTTCCATGTTTCCCGCACTAAGCACGGTCATGTGAATACCCCTAAGGGCTCGTTCACACAAACGTGTGATGCCCGTTGCCGTATTGCGGACCCGCAATACACGGGCACCGTTCCGTGGCCATTCCGCATCACTGATGCGGACTCGTTCATTTCAATGGGTACGCAAATCCAGAGATTTGGAACGGAAGAACGGAATGGAACACTACGGAGTGCTTTCTGGGGTTCCGTTCCGTGCCTCCGCACCTCAAAGAGATAGAACTTGCTCTATCTTTTTGCGGAACGGAAGGATCGCGGACCCATTCAAGTGAATGGGTCTGCGATCCCCATGCGCCTGCCCCACGGACGGGCTTCACTCGTTTGTGTGAACAGGAAGCAAAAAGCCTGACTGCTTACCACATGCTAGGCTCCTCTGTTCACACGCTGGAACTGTGCTGCCAAACGCATGTGTGCAGTATAGGCAACCCATAGCAAACATTTGGCAATTACAGTCTATGGCACATCGGTGTATCTCACAGAGAACAGCGCCCGTGCTCGGTGTGAACAGCGCCCTACCTGCACTGATACATAGTAACGAACTGCCAGAACAGGAAAACGTATTGTGCTGGTAGATTGAGCTCATAGAAGACTAGACCGATACTCCTAGGTTTGCAGTTTCCAGATGTAAAGCAGAATGCTTTCATTCACCGTCAACAAGCAGAGATATTGGAAATGGTGACAATTTAGAATAGTAAAGTGCATAACCTAATGGATTATGAGGGAATATAATACTAGATTTTATATATATATATATATATATATATATATATATATATATATATACGTCCACAACCCATACTCAAATACAGTGCAGATATTACCCAAAAGGTACACTGGCAGGACATACTGTGCCCACACCCCATGGCATAGTGTCCACAGTGCCAGGCCATCCCCCTGTGCCCAGCAGGTGCCAGGGCTTCCCCTGCTGACACTCACCATGTCTTGGCGGAGCAGCTGGAGCTTACTCTCCAGCCTCTCCAGGGTGCTGGACTGGGCAGGGCTGAGCGGGCACTCCGAGCGGGTGGCATCCTTCTTCCAGTCCCCGTGCTCCTCTCGCAGGGACCTGGCCAGGCTCTCCGGCACCTTGCGCCCCAGCTTGATCTCTATATCTCTGAGGTCCGGGGTGGAGGAATCGGCCATGACTGGGTGTGAGGAAGCAGCGCTACAAGGCAGAGGCAGCCAGATGCCAGGCGGTTCTACAGCAGGGCAGAGAAGCGAGGCATGGCTTCCTGGGTGACAAGTCACAACTGCTTCATTAGGGTGTGCACTGTCATTAGTTAGTATTCCTCATACACCCATATGTCTGCCCTCCAGCGCCGGGTCTCCTAGGAGCAGTCAGGTGGACGGTGCCCGGGCACACTGGCACTCTGCAGCCTCTACCATTCACTTTCCAGGTCTGCTGAAACTTTAAACCTCAGTGGCAGAAGGATTTGATCTGACGCAGCCCTTGTACCGTACTTCTCCTAACAGAAGGGCCCTGTGGCGTCTCACGTGCTTGAGGCGTGCTGCCTGCTGCGCGTTGTTTAGAATACATCGAGCACTCCCTCACAGACAATGCCGCACGGCGTCTCATGTGTTGCTCTGTGAAATATGTCTATGAGGTAATCCTTATAGGTTCCCTCAGCTTCAGCATGGGAGTGCTGTGTGCCTTGTAGGCTGCATTCTTCACAAAAAGCAGGCTTGTGCTAGTTCTTTCACTTTTTTCCTATACAGAGAAGCCTAAGGCCCCTTTTACACGAGCGAGTTTTTCACGCGGGTGCGATGAGTGACGTGAACGCATAGCACCTGCACTGAACCCTGACCCATTCACTTCAATAAGTCTGTGTACATGAGTGTTTTATTCACGCATCAGTTCTGCGTTGCGTGAAAAACGCAGCACGTTCTATAGTCTTTGTTTTTCACGCAGCCCTCGCCCCGTAGAAGCGAGTGAAAAACGCATTGCATCCGGGTGTAATGCGTTTTTCACTAGGAGATGTTGCTTTGTCAACCTTCAGGGTCAGCGCATCAAAACGGATTGCACCCCCACGCGTGTAAAAACTGAAACACTGAACGCAATCGCAGACAAAACTGACTGAACTTGTTTGGGAAATGGTGTGTGTTTCACTAAACGCATCCTGACACAATCCGTATCGTTTGTGTGAAAGAAGCCTAAGGGAAAATGTGTAAAAAAAAAAAATCACACCCACAGCGTGCTGCAATTTACAAAAAACTAAAAAAAAAAATCCCAAAAGCAAAACAACCACCCAGCCTGCATTCACAGTGGGGCATCTTTATAGTAACATAGTTTGCAGGGTCGGGACAATGTATTTTGGGGCCTTAGGCATTTTAGGCAAATTGCGCCCCCCCTCCCCCAATCGACATACAAGACCTGATTTATTATTGCCCTGACGACTGTTTTTAGGCGCAGAAAAGTCACAGAGCCACTGGATTTGTCACTTTCTATTAAATGTGTGAGTTTTTAAGTGGCAATGTGCATTTTTTGCCATCCTCGCCCAGTCTACAGAAAGGGTGTGTGGTAACTAGGGATGAGCGAACTTGTGGTTTCAAGTTCCGTGTCCAAGGTTCGGATTCGGGTTATCTAAGAATTCCGTTATGGATTCCGCTACCACGGACCATAATTTATAGTCAGTGGTAGCGGAATCCATAACGGAATTCTTAGATAAGGCTACTTTCACACTGGCATTTCTGGGTCCGCTTGCGAGATCCGTTTCAGGGCTCTCACAAGCGGCCGAAAACGGATCAGTTCAGTCCCAATGAATTCTGCATGGATAAGGATCCGTTCAGAATGCATCAGTTTGGCTCCGTTGCGCCTCCATTCCGCTCTGGAGGCAGACACCAAAACTCTGCCTGCAGCGTTTTGGTGTCTGTCTGACGATGCGGAGCCAAACATTTTCACTGACACAATATGGTGCGTTTTGACTTACTTTTTTTAATGAATAATGCAAACGGATCCGTTCTGAACAGATACAAGCGTTTGCATTATTGGTGCGGATCTGTCTGTACAGATACCAGACGGATCCGCACCTAACGCAGGTGTGAAAGTAGCCTAACCCGAACCCTGGACGCCAAACTTGAAAACACTAGTGGTGAGGCTTATAACATGTGGACCCAGCCTAAGGGCTCATGTACACGAATGTGTGCGGCCCACAAACAGCAGGTTCGCAATATATGGGCACTGGCCGTGTGCGCTCTGTATTACAGATGTGGACACATTCACTTGAATGGGTCTGTAATGGGTCCACAAGATACGGAGCGGAAGCACTATCAAGCGCTTCTGTGGGATTTTGGTTCGTGCTTTCACATCGCAAAAAAATAAAACACGCTCTATTTTTTTTTTGCGTTGCAGACTGAATCTTTCTGATCGCGGACCCATTCAAGTGAATGGGTCCACATCCGCAAACGGCAGGCACACGGCCGGTGCCTGTACATTGCAGACCGCTCCGCAGCACAGGCCACACACGTTCGTGTGCATGAGCCCTAAAGCGGCTATCTGAGAGTTTTAAAAATCTTCAGCAGACAGCTTATAAAACAAAGAAAAAAGCTTCACTCAGCTGTTAAAGGTCCCTCTGTGCCCAGGCCGTGGGTCCTGCCCCCACGGCGTCCAGTCCCAATCAGTCCAGAAGTGATGAAGTGACAGCCATCGTTCACATGACCACTAAGTCAATCATTGGCCTCAATGGGAGCGTGCCATTCAAGCAGGAGGGGCAGTGAGGCACTTGGGGCAGAGGGAGCAGGAGAGGGAGTGAGGCACTTGGGGCAGGGGGAGCAGGAGGGGCAGTGAGGCACTTGGGGCAGGGGGGGGGCAGTGAGGCACTTGGGGCAGTGAGGTACTTGGGACAGTGAGGCACTTGGGGCAGGGGGGGCAGTGAGGCACTTGGGGCAGGAGGGGCAGTAAGGCACTTGGGGCAGGAGGGGCAGTGAGGCACTTGGGGCAGGAGGGGCAGTGAGGTACTTGGGGCAGGAGGGGCAGTGAAACACTTGGGGCAGGAGGGGCAGTGAGGCACTTGGGGCAGGAGGGGCAGTGAAACACTTGGGGCAGGAGCCGCAGTGAAGCACTTGGGGCAGGAGGGGCTGTGAGGCACTTGGGAAAGTGAAGTACTTGGGGCAGGAGGGGCAGTGAGGCACTTGGGGCAGGAGAGGCAGTGAAGCACTTGGGGCAGTGAGGCACTTGGGGCAGGAGGGGCAGTGAGGCACTTGGGGCAGGAGAGGCAGTGAAGCACTTGGGGCAGGAGAGGCACTTGGAGCAGGAGGGGTAGTGAGGCGTGAGGGGCAGTGAGGCACTTGGGACAGGAGGGGCAGTGAGGCACTTTGGGCAGGGGGCTAGCAGATGGGCAGTGAGACACTTGGGGCAGTAAGGCACTTGGGGCAGGGGGCTAGCAGATGAGCGGCGAGACACTTGGGGCAGTAAGGCACTTGAAGCAGGAGGGGAAGTGAGGCACTTGGGGCAGGGGGAGCAGGAGAGGGAGTGAGGCACTTGGGGCAGGAGGGGCAGTGAGGCACTTGGGGCAGGGGGGGCAGTGAGGCACTTGGGGCAGGAGGGGTAGTGAGGCGTGAGGGGCAGTGAGGCACTTTGGGCAGGGGGCTAGCAGATGGGCAGTGAAGCACTTTGGGCAGGGGGCTAGCAGATGGGCAGTGAAGCACTTTGGGCAGGGGGCTAGCAGATGCGCAGTGAAGCACTTTGGGCAGGGGGCTAGCAGATGGGCAGTGAAGCACTTTGGGCAGGGGGCTAGCAGATGGGCAGTGAAGCACTTTGGGCAGGGAGACACATGGGGCAGTGAGGCACTTGGGGCAGGGGGCTAGCAGATGGGCGGCGAGACACTTGGGGCAGTGAGGCACTTGAAGCAGGAGGGGCAATGAGACGGCTAGGGCAGGGGGAGGAGGGAAGAGCTACTAACCATACGAAGACGAGGGAGGATCCTACAGCAGTCATTCAGCAGTGTAAAGGACCTTTTCCCAAAGCAGCCCACTATACTATCCTGATGCTCATTGGCAGGGCCGGCTCCAGGTTCATGTGGGCCCTTGGGCGATAAATCCCAGTGGGCCCCCATGAGGCATTTTTTACATTGACATGTCCCCCTGTGGCTCCTACACGGTATAATGACCCCCAGTGGCCCCTATACAGTATAATGACTACTAGTGGCCCTTCACACAGTATAATGACTACTAGTGGCCCTTCACACAGTATAATGAACCCCCAATCCCCCCCCCCTGTATTATGACCACCTGTGGCCCTGCATTCAGAATAATAACCCCCAGTCGCACCCATTCAGAATAATGACCCCCAGTAGCCCCCACTGGGGGAATACTGTATGGAGGGGGCTCTGGGGGTCATTATACTAAATGGGGGACACTGGGGGTCATTATACTATGTAAAGGGCCCTCACAGTATAATGACCCCACAGTGACCCTCCATTCAGAATAATGACCCCCAATCGCCCCCACACTGGGGGTTATACTGTATGGAGGGGGCATGAGGGGTTATTATATTTAATGGGGGCTCTAGTGGTCATTATGCTAAATGGAGGGTCAATGGGGATCATTATACTAAATGGGGGGCACTGGAAGTCATTATACTGTGTAAGGGGCCCTCACAGTGTGGTGAATGACCCCCCAGTGACCCCCTCACATACCTATCATTGCTGGAGAGCAGGGGAGCTGGTGGTCCTGTCATTCACTAACCGCATCTCCCTGCGCTCCTTCTCTCCTCCGGCCCACTGCAGCAGTGAGCCAGGCCTGGAGGAGAGAAGGAGATGTGCAGTGATGTAGCTAGAACTGACAGGGCCCCACAGCAAATTTTAGTACGCCCCTCTCCCCATCACGTTTTTCCTATCGGTTTGATGTATACAAATGTGCAGCACTCCACGTTTTTGTATCCTGCAGAGTCACGTAAAAAATGCATACGTTAACGTATGTTTTTTACAATGGAACTGTATGGTGAACGGACGCCACTGTACGGCATCAGTCTGAGGCATCTGTTAACGCATATATTTTTGGTATACATTAAATGGATGGCACAAATGGGATGTGAACCCAGCCCCAGTGTCAGAATAAGCCCCAGTACACAGCGGAGCAGCGTGGCGGAGAGGGGAGGCCTCATGTACTGACAGAGCGCTACCTGGTCCTGGTGGTCAGGGGTGAGGACTGTGTTTCCCAAGGATCATTTTCTACTGGGAAATACAGGGCCCAGTATAATACACTAGAATCTATATACTATAAAGATATTAGCCCTACCCCCAAATAATAATACAATTAGGGGGTCATTTATTATATAGAAATACGTCTATGTTAGGCTACTTTCACACTAGCGTTCGGGGCTCCGCTTGTGAGTTCCGTTTGAAGGCTCTCACAGGCGGCCCCGAACGCATCCGTACAGCCCTAATGCATTCTGAGTGGACGCGGATCCGCTCAGAATGCATCAGTCTGGCAGCGTTTGTCCTCAGCTCCTCTCAGCAGGCTGCTTGAAGCGTTCGGGTGTCCGCCTGGCCGTGCGGAGGCAAACGGATCCGTCCAGACTTACAATGTAAGTCAATGGGGACGGATCCGTTTGAAGTTGACACAATATGGCTCAATTTTCAAATGGATCCGTCCCCCATTGACTTTCAATGTAAAGTCTTAACGGATCCGTTTGCATCATCATGCAAACGTATCCGTTCTGAACGGATCTAAGCGTTTGCATTATAGGTGCGGATCCGTCTGTGCAGATACCAGACGGATCCGCACCTAAACGCAGGTGTGAAAGTAGCCTTAGGCGTATTTCTGACACAGATTGTGGCACAAAGGTCCTTAGCACCGCAATCTGTATCTTTTCCCGCTCATGCCAGGTCTAAAAAAGGATGGCGTGGGCAGGGAAGGGGATACAGTTATGGCCATGCAGTTATTGGATACCACCGCCATATAGTGATAACACCGCCATATAATGATAAAACCACCATACAGTGACCGGATAAAAGGGTATAAGAGGGCACAGTACAGGGAATGACTACGGGCACTGCACAGGGTGTGGTAAGAGGGCAGAATGCAGGGTATAAGTGGGCACAGTACGGGGTGGGGGGCACAGTCACATGACCCTGTGACGTTAGAAGGTCCTTATGGTGAATGCTGTTCACATGCCACCATAATGAGAGGCAGAGGAGTGAGACAGGGGCCCTGGATGGACAGGAGGGGTGGACATAGCAAGTAGGTGGAAGGGGCTCTGAGGGGGATTCATACAAGAAGGGGCAGGAGGTCTGTGCAGGGCAGCAACAGGAGATAGGAGGGTGAAACAGGAGCTCTGGATACATGAGGGAGGAAAGGAGACCACAGGGGCTCCATGAGGATGAGATAGGACAGGATATGGGGGGGGGGGGGGCAGATGTGGGGGGGGGCAGGTATCATGGAGGCAAACTGCTTAATGAAACAGTAATACAACTAAATAGAATGAAGCAGCAGCCGATCGGAGAGTCCCCCCTTCTGTCCCACAGACAAGAAACAGTCACAGTGCAGACTCACTCACAGCTCCAGCCCTCCGGTCTCTCTCCTCAGGCAGCGTGTGTCCTGTGTAGAGGGGCGTGTTCTGAGTCTCTGCAGCTCAGAGGGCCCCACCAAAGGGGTACTGCGTAAGTGAAGTGACAGCAGTGAGAGCTCCCATCTGTATTGATGGAAGTGCTCATAGCAGCTCAGTGGGCCCCCCCAGGAGCATTGGGCCCCGGCACTTGCCCGGGGATGCCGGGTTATGACGCCGGCCCTGCTCATTGGTCAGTGAAACAACCAGTGAGCACTTCTATCAGTCTGAGGAGGGAAGAGTTCATTGGTTAGCGGGCCTCTCACACTGCTGAACAGTCCCCTGACCCGGTGCCGCGATCTCAGCCTCTGCAGTGCTTCTGGCTGATGTAATTGCCAGTGCTGAGATTAGGACACGGGTGCTGCTGTGGTCTGCTAGATATTAAGCAGCATCCTTGTTCCTCTCAGCAATAGCAACTATATCTGCCAGAAGCGCAGCTGCACGCAGAGGAGGCAGCCTTATTACTTAAACTTAGCAGCGCACTGTGAGGGACATGTTTTCCATTTTCTGCCCCCAACAACTTGCTGCCATGTGGTGCCCTAGGCCGTCGCCTATCCCCACCCACCCTTTGTCCCGGCCCTGATAGTTCATACAGCTGAAAAAAGACATTTGTCCATCCAGTTCGGCCTGTTATCCTGCAATTTAAGCCAGAGAAAAGCAAAAGAAAAAAAAAACCTGTGAGGTAGAAGCCAATTTTCCTCACTTAAGGGGAAAAAAATTCCTTCCCGACTCCAATCAGGCAATCAGAATAACTCCCTGGATCAACGACCCCTCTCTAGTAGCTATAGCCTGTAATATTATTATGCTCCAGAAATACATCCAGACCCCTCTTGAATTCTTTTAGGCCTCTTTCACATGAGCGTGATATATTACGTCCGGATGCGTTCAGTGAAACTTGCACTATTTTGCAAGCAAGTCCAGTCAGTTTTGTCTGCGATTGCGTTTAGTTGTTCAGTTTTTTCCGCGCGGGTGCGTTTTGATGTGTTTTTTACGCGCGTGATAAAAAACTGAAGGTTTACAAACAACATCTCTTAGCAACCATCAGTGAAAAACGCATCGCATAGTTCCATAGTCTCACTGCTCTTACCGTAAAGAATCCTCTTCTATGTTTGTGTACAAACCTTCTTTCCTCCAGACGCAGAGGATGTCCCCTCATCACAGTCACAGTCCTGGGGATAAATAGATGATGGGAGAGATCTATGTACTGACCCCTGATATATTTATACATAGTAATTAGATCTCCCCTCAGTCATCTTTTTTCTAAGGTTTCATGCACACGGCAATTGTGAGGCCGTTCCATTGCGGTCCCCAATGCACGTGCGGTGGCCGGGACAGATCGAGACCGATTCAACTTGAATGGGTCCGCAAAATGCACCGCAAAAAAATAGAACATGCACCGCAGCTCCAGATTGCGGACCCATACAAGGAAATGGGCACGCATCCGTGATGCAGGGAGCACACGACCTGTGCCCGCATATTGCAGACCCGTTGTTTGCGGACCGCAATACGGCCATGGTCGGGACACGGCCATGTGCATGAGGCCGAAAGTGAATAATTTTGGTAATCTTTCTGGGCACTCTAGTCCATCCATTTCAGTACAACTGTGTCCTGTGTTTCATATTTCACATAGTTAACATCTGAAGCTGATGTTTTAACTGGAAAAATTTTGCCAAAAGCCGTAGGTGCAAAAAAATAAATAAAATTGCTCTAGAAACACAAGTCGATCAGCATTCATTTAAAGTGCCTTTCACCGGGCCCAATGTAAAGTGCAATTTGCCTAATGATAATTGACCAATGCAATTATCGGAAAGTAGTATTCGTGCAAATGTTTATTTCCGAGGACCTCTGCCAGTATGAAAGGGTCCAAGTATAAAAAAATACTTTTTAGTGTACATGCACACGTTCAGGATTCATGTGCGGAGAATGCACTGAAATCCGCAGGTGTTTGCAGACAAATCCGTGCGGACAATCCGCATCAATTGGTGCGGATTTGGTGCAGATTTTCCACATGCGGATTTGATTAAAAGTTATTTTCTAGACAAATGAAAAGACACAGGGCTGTAATACCTGTGTATTTTAATGTGAATCGTGGAGACTGATGTGGTGATGTTAATAGCTCAGTAAGTGAGATTCAGGTGACAGTGTCCCTTTAAGAAAAAGTTGAGAATGTGCTATCCTTCCTGATAAGGGTGAAATGAAGTCTGCACAAGTTACTTAGCTGCCTTTATGTCTTAGGCCCCATGCACACGGCCGTGTTTCACAGCCATGTGCGGGCCGTGGAACCGCGGCCTGGATCCCTCCTGAGAGCAGGAGCGCACGGCGTCACTGGTTGCTATGACGCCGTGCGCTCCCTGCTGCCGGCACAGTACAGTAATACACTGGTATAGATCATACCAGTGTATTACTGTATTGCGGCGGCACCAGGGAGCGCACGGCGTCATAGCAACCAGTGACGCCGTGCGCTCCTGCTCTCAGGAGGGATCCAGGCCGCGGTTCCACGGCCCGCACACGGCTGTGAAACACGGCCTTGTGCATGGGGCCTTAAACCTTAGCCATAGGTATAAAAATAACAATAATCTTTATTAAATCCATAATAATACAATAAAAAGATAAAAAACACAACCACAAAAGTCCAGTACCGCTGAGGGACACAGAGTCAATATTACAATCACAGATAGAGACTGTGTGGGGATAGTACTGACTACCATAATACATGGAAATCTCAGACCTATACTGTTACAGCGTGAGTGTAAAGTGCCTAGTGCAAAAAGTAGTTCACCAAAGTACCACATAAGTCAGAAAAAAGCCCTCACACAGAAAGGAAAGCAAAGTCATATCATACAAAGCTTAGCCATACTGTTAATGTCAACCTCAGAAGGACCGCACACCCCACAGTCTCTATATGTGATTTTGGCCTTTTGAGGGGTTATATATTTTTCTATATCCTGCATTCAGATTGGATCGTAGTAGTAATTTTTCTGTTAGCTGATAACCTATTTGTTCTAAGCCTTATGTCTTAGTAGAGGGCATTGGGGGATGATTACATTTTTAGTATTTAGTCAGGAGATGTCCTTCAGCTGTTACAGCTAGCTGTAGGAGGCGTTTGTATACTTTTCTGTTACAGTATCTCAGTCTTTTAAAGATAAAATTAACATTTTTTGGGGCTGTCTAGATGGAATTTCTTTGCTGGTACAGATTTTCCGCCCGCAGTTTTGCAACATAAAACCAGCAGTGTATATGCCCTGTGTGGACACACCCTAAGGCTGGGTTCACACTTGAGCGGATGCCGTGCGTGTCATCTGCAGCGTGAATGAGAGCCAAGCTCCGTCCCGGACAGCAGACACGGAGCAGTAACATGACTGATAATGCTCCATGCCTCTCTGTGACCACTTTACTACAAAATCATGGTGACAACTTTATCTCATTGTGATTTTGTAGTAAAAATGTCACAGAGAGGCACGGAGCATTATCAATCATGTTACTGCTCCGTGAGTCTGCTGTCCGGAGCGGGGCTTGGCATTCTTTCACGCAGCGGATTACCTGCACGGCATCCGCTTATGTGAAAGAGCCCTAAGAGTGATACATAACTTTGTATTATCAATCATGTTCCGTGTCTCTGCTGTCCGGAGTGGGGTTTGGCATTCTTTCACGCAGCGGATTCCACACACGGCATCCACTCATATGAAAAAGCCCTAAATGCTATGAGTTCTGATGCTATCATCCTGGGACAGATGAGATGTTATCAGGGCTGGCCTTAGGTGTTCAGGCGCCCTGTGCAAGCTAATCCCCCCCCCCCCCCCCGTTCACCTAAACATACACGAAGAGGAAAACAATCTTTGTAACAAACAGTTTTTTTTTATTACAGATAATTTAAGTGCGAGTGCAAAAGAATTACAATCATACCCAGTGTCACCCTTAGCCAGTCTCCTGCCCCCTTAATCATACCCTGTCACCTTTACCCAGTCCCCTGCCCCCCGTAATCATACCCAGTGTCAACCAAAGACAGTCCCCTGCCCCCTTAATGCGCCTGCGCCCCTAAGCTCCTCCTCCACGTTCCGGAACCTGACCTGGCAGCTGCTCGCCAGGCTCGCCTCACACAATCTCGGGCCGGCCTGCGAGCTGTGCCTGCCGCCAGGCGCCCCTATTGCCATGAGCTCACACACCCCAAAGGCCGGCCCTGGATGTTATTAGGCACAGAATGTCGTAGATTGGGGGTGGGCAGTTAAAGTTGTTTGCAGACAAAAATTGTACTGCTTCCCTGGTAACGTAGAGATGCTAGTGAATCAATGCATGCCACAGATCGTCTCCAGCCTGCCCAGTGCTGTATACATGCATAGACCAGAAGATACATTTCTAAAGCAGCATTGTCATAATTCATGTTTTGTAATAGATAACTTATGTTCTTATCATCAGGGAACTTGGACACTTATTTGGTCTTAAGCAGCAGGAGTTTTGGCCTCAGGAAACCTACTGAATTACATATTTGTTGAAAGGCTTAATATTTCATATTCATGTTTAGTATGCTTAGGTTGGTAAATATACCCTGTAAAAAATTACCGGCCATATTCTTCTTCTCAGAGATACAAAGAAGAAGTTTTGGTTCAAATGAATTATGCCAAACAGCTTTCCTCTTGTTGCATGTAATTAGCTAGTCTCCTGTCACATGACTAAGAGGATGGGGAAGAGGGACCGGCTGAGACCCTTTAAAAATGTCATACGGTAAACCTTGTATAGGTCTAGTCATTTTAAGCAGTTCTCCCAGTGTGAATTACTCACCAATTTATGTGATTCATCATTTTATCTCCATTTTATTTTATTTTTCATCTTTTTGTAACCTTATAGCACTGTATCTTTTTATATATTAAATCTTGAATTGATCACTTTTTTCCCCTTTTTTTGTGGCAGGTGATAGGACCAAAAAATGAGAATTGGCCATTTTGACTTTTTCTTTCAGCTTCATCGTTTGCCGTATGGGAGACATTTTTATATTTTAATAGTACAGGTGTTTTTTTGCACTCTCCAATGCCCACGATGTTTATTTTTTAAATTGTTCATGTTTTTTTATTTTAGCCCCTTCCCGACTGGCTGCATTCATGTACGGCGCTGCGGGACGTGACTTAAGCCCCAGTGCTGTACAGGTACGGCGCGCTGATCGGGTGGGTGCAGGAACTGTGTTATTAGAACAACAACTCATCCCACAAAAAAAAAAAAATGCCATGGCAATGGAAAAATTAAAATTAAAAGTTATGGCTTTTTAAAATGCAAAAATGGCATCTTTAAGGCCCAAACTACACTACAGTCAGCCACATCCTTAAGGGGTTAAAAGGCAGCTGTTACAGTGTGCCAACTAACCAGTTTGACTTTGGACTAAACCTAAGGGCATTTTCCTGGCAGTTCCCTGGTGTTCACCCTTTAACCCCTATACAGGGATCTGGACTTCGCCGCAAGGAACTGACTAGGCAGTTACCTCCTGGAGTAGCCCTGGTGTAGTTGGCTGCGGACCTGCACCAAGGATTCAGGCAAAATGTGTAGTCTGAACACAGTCCAATAGTCAGGGTAGGCTGAGTACTTGCATATTCCAGGTCACAATTCCAAGGTCGGGGCAGGTGGCAATGAGCAGAATCGGTAGACAGACAAGGTTTGGTATATGGACAGTCAGACAGGAAATCACCTTTACTGGTTACTACCATGTAGAAAACCTCAAAGCTCAGATGAGGAGGTAAATCCACAGCCCAGCTTAAATAGATAGGCTGATCATCAACTTAAACAGCACCTGGATAGGGGCAGGAGGAAAGAATTAACTCTCATAGTGCTGGAGGGAATTTCAGTGAGCACTAGTCCCAATACACACAGGGAGAATAAAGTAATGCCTGTGCTTGCCCAGGTCAGCAGGACAGCGGTAGACATGAGCCACCAGCCTAACAACAGGTTACAGCTAGTAACATAGTATATAAGGCCGAAAAAAGACATTTGTCCATCCAGTTCGGCCTGTCATCCTGCAAGTTGATCCAGAGGAAGGCAAAAAAAAACTGTGAGGTAGAAGCCAATTTTCCTCACTTTAGGGGAATAAAAATTCCATCCGGACTCCAATCAGGCAATCAGAATAACTCCCTGGATCAACGACCCCTCTCTAGTAGCTATAGCCTGTAATATTATTACGCTCCAGAAATACATCCAGGCCCCTCTTGAATTCTTAAATTGGCTTTCACTCGATCTGGGAAAACCATTAACCACAAATCAACATGTGTGCTCCTCAGGGTACAAAGCCAGTCACCTGTCTTCTCTGGTAGACGATGAGGTTATTGTATTCCAGACATGAGGACCATTGATCTCTTAGATAACAGAATAGTGCACATTGTCTCTTCAGTAGATAAAGAGTTATGTACAAAACAGATGCTTCGGATATGGCCACATGGTCATATTTCCTGATGCAGGTTTGGAAGCCAAAATCAAAAGTGAATCATAAAAGGAGAGACAATATAAAGGACAGATACAACTTCTCTCATTTAAATTTACTCCTGGTTTTAGCTTTTAAAACTGCATCAATAAACCTGAATGTGTAGCCTTACCTTTAGGCACAATAGTTTCTTAGGCATTTATGGGCCAATTGCTGTCTTAACCCCTTAATTCTTGGTCATGTACATGTATGTGAGTGGCGTTAAGGGGTTGTATGGAGCGAGCTCACATGCTGAGATTGTTCCATACAACCCCTTAATGCCACTTACATACATGTACATGAGTGAGCTCACTCCATACATGGCGGGTGCTGGCTGTATAATACAGCAAGCTCTTATTTGCAGTGACTGTGGCATCTGTGGGTTAGACAAAGGGAGGGTGCTCCCTCTGTCGTCTAATCGGAACCCCGTGGTGAAATCACAGGTGTCTGATCAGCTGTCATGACTGCCTGAGGCCCTGAGAAGGTTCCCAGGCCTGTCACAACTAACTACCTGAAAAGCTGTGCGTGAGGTGCAGCTTCTCAGGCAGCATGTCAGAATCCCATAGATTGCAATAATATTCTATTGCAGTCTATGGGACAAGTGAACAGAAGATCACATGTTCAAGTCCATTGAGGGGTGTAAAAAGAAAAAAAAAAAAAATGTATTTACTTACAATTTTATTTACAATTTACACAAAAAATTTAATCACTGCCTTTTCTAATTTTATATGTAAAAATAAACTATAAACAAATAAATATAAAAGGCATTACCAAATTAAAATATCAAAATATGCTTTTCTGTTCGGTATATGCCTATCTTGTAGAAAGCTTGCACAGTAAAATATCAATTTTTGTGACACTAAACTGTGTAAAGTAATTGACACGAAAGAAGACCGTATACTGCTACAGAGGGATCTGGATAGATTGGAGGCTTGGGCAGAGAAGTGAGAGACAGGTTTAACACTGACAAATGTAAGGTTATGCACATGGGTAGGAATAATGCAAGTCACCCGTACATACTAAATGGTAAAACACTCGGTAACACTGACATGGAAAAGGACCTAGGAATTTTAGTGAACAGCAAACTAAGCTGTTAAAACCAGTGTCAGGCAGCTGCTGCCAAGGCCAAAAAGATAACGGGTTGCATCAAAAGGGGCATAGATGCCCGTGATGAGAACATAGTCCTACCACTTTACAAATCACTAGTCAGACCACACATGGAGTACTGTGTACAGTTCTGGTCTCCTGTGAACAAGGCAGACATAGCAGAGCTGGAGAGGGTTCAGAGGAGGGCAACTAAAGTAGTAACTGGAATGAGGGAATTACAGTACCCTGAAATATTATCAAAATTAGGGTTATTCACTGAAAAAAAGACGACTGAAGGGAGATTTCATTAATATGTATATATATAACAGGGGTCATTACAGAGATCTCTCCCATCAGCTATTTATCCCCAGGACTGTGACGAGGGGACATCCTCTGCGTCTGGAGGAAAGAAGGTTTGTACACAAACATAGAAGAGGATTCTTTACGGTAAGAGCGGTGAGACTATGGAACTCTCTGCCTGAGGAGGTGGTGATGGTGAGTACAATAAAGGAATTCAAGAGGGGTCTGGATGTATTTCTGGAGTGTAATAATATTACAGGCTATAGCTACTAGAGGGGGGTTGTTGCTCCAGGGAGTTATTCTGATTGCCTGATTGGAGTCGAGAAGGAATTTTTTTCCCCTAAAGTGGGGAAAATTGTCTTCTACCTCACAGTTTTTTTTTGCCTTCCTCTGGATCAACTTGCAGGATAACAGGCCGAACTAGATGCACAGAGGTCTTTTTTCAGCTTTATATACTATGTTACTATACCCAAAATATTTTTTTTATTGTTTTCCAATACAAGATTAAATGATGCCATTAAAAATGCAACTTGTCCCACAAAAAAAAAAAAAGCCCTTATGTGACTGTAAATTAAAAGTTTAAAAAGTTGTGGCTTTTGGAAGGTAGAAGGAAACAAAAAAAGCAAAAAAATAATAATTGGCCCCGGATCTTAATGGGTTAAAAGGACCTGTCACCACAAACTGCAATGCAATCTACAAGCAGCATGAAGGAGCTGAGCAGATTGATATGTCGTTTTGTGGGAAAAGATTCTGTACCATGTGTAATTATGCATCTGATATTCGGATTTTACTGTTTATGATGAAGGGTTATCAAGTTACTGACAGCTATCTCTGTATACACGTACAGCGAATGCTGCCAATCACTGATCACACCCTCCCGCCCTGTGTACAACTATCAGTGACTGACAGCTATCTATGTATACACACTTACACAGAAAGTACTATCAATCAATGATAAAACCTCTCCTGTATACAACTATCAGTGACTGACAACTATCTCTGTATACACTCTTAGGGCTCATGCACACAAACGTATTTTCTTTTTGTGTCCATTCCATTTTTTTTGTGGACCGTATGTGGAACCATTCATTTCAATAGGTCCGCAAATACAATGGAAATAACTCCGTTTGAATTCCATTTCCGTATGTCCGGTTCTTGGCTATTCCGCAAAAAAATAGTGCATGTCATATTATTGTCCGCAAATCATGGTCCGTGGCTCCATTCAAGTCAATGGGTCCGCAAAAGGGTCCGCAAAAAATACGAAATGCATTACAGAATACATCCAGATACATGCCCACTTTGCTTATGTGTTTACAGTTTGCAAACATTACAGTACATTACAGTAATGATAACAAACTTCTTGTTTCCATTTGCGATCTGCAAAAAACAGATCGAATACGGAAACCATATGGATATGTTTTCTGGCATAAAAAAACGGATGCGGCCACAAAACAGGAAAAAAACAAACTCAGATACGGAACAACAGATCCGTTAAAAACGGACTGCAAAACTACAACGGTCGTATGCATGAGCCCTTACACAGAGAATGCTGTCAATCGCTGATAACACCTCCCCCGTGTACAGCTATCATTGACTGACAGCTATCTATGTAAACACACTTTGCACAGAGAATCCTATCACTCAATGATAACACCTCCCCTGTGTACAGCTATCAGTGACTGACAACTATCTGTGTATACACACTTATACAGAGAATGTTATCAATCGCTGATAACACCTCCCCCGTGTACAGCTATCATTGACTGACAGCTATCTATGTATACACACTTTGCACAGAGAATCCTATCACTCACTGATAACACCTCCCCTGTGTACAGCTATCAGTGACTGACAACTATCTGTGTATACACACTTATACAGAGAATGTTATCAATCGCTGATAACACCTCCCCCGTGTACAGCTATCATTGACTGACAGCTATCTATGTAAACACACTTTGCACAGAGAATCCTATCACTCACTGATAACACCTCCCCTGTGTACAGCTATCAGTGACTGACAACTATCTGTGTATACACACTTATACAGAGAATGCTATCAATCACTGATAACACCTCCACTGTGTACAGCTATGAGTGACTGATAGCTTTCTGTATACACACTTATACAGAGAATGCTATCAATCACTGATAACACCTCCCTTGTGTACAACTATCAGTGACTGACAGCTGTCTATGTATACACACTTACACAGAGAATGCTATCAATCACTGATAACAACTCCACTGTGTACAGCTATGAGTGACTGATAGCTTTCTGTATACACACTTATACAGAGAATGCTATCAATCACTGATAACACCTCCCTTGTGTACAACTATCAGTGACTGACAACTATGTATACCCACTTACAAAGAGAATGCTATTAATCACTGATAACACCTCCCACTGTGTATAGCTACCAGTGACTGACAGCTATCTCTGTATACACACTTACGCAGAGGATGCTATCAATCACTGATAACTCCTCTCACTGTGTACAACTATCAGTGACTGACAGCTATCTATGTAAACACACTTACATAGAGAATGCTATCAATCACTGATAACATCTCCCCGTGTACAACTATCAGTCGCTGACAGCTATCTATATATATATATATATATATATATATATACACACACACACACACACTTACACAGAGAATGCTATCAATCACTGATAACTTCTCCCACTGTGTACAACTATCAGTGACTGACAGCTATCTATGTATACACACTTATACAGAGAATGCTATCAATCACTGATACCACCTCCCCATGTACAGCAACGAGAGACTGACAGCTATCTATGTATACACAATTCCGTCACAGTCACTCTCTATAGCTCCATGTACAGAGGAGTCTCCAGTCACTCTTTATAGCTCCATGTACAGAGCAGTCTCCAGTCATTCTCTATACAGCATCTTGTACAGAACAATGGAAAATAGTCCATTATTCTGTACAGAAATGACTATATCCCAGTTAAGTGCTGCCACCTGCTGGCAGCACATGCTCTGGCTCATTATTTAGAACAGGGAGCTTTCCCCCCCCCCCCCCCCATATCCGTGGGAGGAAAGCACGTCTGACCTGTAAGCGTGCGCTTCTGGTTTTTAGCTTCCTCAGACACCCTGGTCACATTTGACCATAGATCTGAGGAGTTAAATGTCCGCGGTCGGAATTACCACTGATCGTAGATAGTGTTGAGTGAACTTGTCGTCTCAAGATCGGCGTACAAGGTTTGGGTTCGGGTTATCTAAGAATTTTGTTATGGATTTCGCTACTACGGACCACAACCTTTGGTCCGTGGTAGCAGAATCCATAACGGAATTCTTTGATAACCCGAACCTTTTACACCGAACTTGAAACCACAAGTTCACTCAACACTAATTGCAGACATTAGCTATGGGTGCCTTCTGTATGAAACAGTAGGCCATTTTATAAGAGGTTGGTTAACCCAGAAAACACAAAGATGAGGAACTGAAGATGAATAGAGAAGAGGAATGTGTCTACTGAATACATGGAAATTTGATAACAATATCTCTTTTCTTCTTGTCATTCTTTATGAATAGGCCTTGTTATTATAATTGAAGTAAAATATTCAGTCAATGATGACAGTTACATTGTAGCTGAATCCTCCCAGTGTAATATAAACATTCTTCAAGGACTAGCTTTTATGTAAACTGATCATTTTCATTTCAGACTTGAGGCCATGCAGTGACATATTCATGCTCTACACCCACCTGTTCTGACACAGGCAGGCACCAACTTGATAAACTTTACAGAAAAACAGAACAACCACATTCATTAGGTGCAACATCAGCACATGCCAACTACAGCAACGTATCAGCTAGATCCTTATTGTTCGCCAATGCCTTTGACATTTTCCAAATTGTAAATAATCCTTAGGGTTCTGGGTTGTGCTTTTGGTTTTTAGTGCTCTTTCTTTGTAATAGATAGTGCTTATGCGTGTATACAAACGTGCTCCACAAAAGGAAATGTAGTGCACAGGCTCCGGAAGCCCAGCAGAGGGTATCTGCATGATATTTGAGATGCATCGCTGTTATGTCAAGGGAGAAAGCCATGGGAGGTTAGGGTATACGCAAACATTGGGGAAAAGTGGTGGTCTTGGGCACTGAAAAGCCAAGCCCAACTGGACACTTAGGAGCTGTTTTGCACATGGATAAAAGTAATTTTCCTGGACAATTAATGAACACCCAAATGACATACAGATATGTTTAGAATGCTTTCACCACGCATTGATGGCCATGGCTGGCAGTTTTTTTTTTTATTGAAAAGTTTGTGACAGTGGGGGAGATTTATCAAACTGGTGAAAAGTAGAACTGGCTTAGGTGCTCATAGCAACCAATCAGATTCCACCTTTTCATTTTCCAAAGGAGCTGTCAAAAATGGAAAGTGGAATCTGATTGGTTGCTATGGGCAAGTAAGCCAGTTCTACTTTACAACAGTTTGAAAAAATGACCCCCACCCTGGTCACTTCAGACCAGCAAACTGCCCAAACTTCTGCTTTATAGAGGTGGTCACATTTGCTGATGATCAATTAATTAACGGTATTTGATTAGCATAACCTGGCTGCTCTTATCCTCTTAATTCCTATGTTAAGCTACTTTCACACTTGAGGCAGGACGGATCCGA
Source organism: Bufo gargarizans (assembly GCF_014858855.1). Lineage (NCBI taxonomy): Eukaryota > Metazoa > Chordata > Amphibia > Anura > Bufonidae > Bufo > Bufo gargarizans. The sequence continues at coordinate 443,984,028 of NC_058080.1, forward strand.
CAGGCTGTTCACCCTATTTCGCCGGACCGCTGCTCCGTCCCCATTGACTATAATGGGGATGGGGCGGAGCTCCGGCGCAGTACGGCAGTTCGCAGTGAGAGGCAGCCGGACTAAAAAGTTGGACATGCAGGACTTTTAGTCCGGCGGCCTTTCGCCGTGCACTGCCGTACTGTGCCGGAGCTCCGCCCCGTACCCATTATAGCCAATGGGGACGGAGCGGCGGTCCGGCGGCATGGCGAAATAGCGGAAGGATGGATCCGACAGGGTGAACAGTCTGTCGGATCTGTCTTGCCGCAAGTGTGAAAGTAGCCTAAGCAGTAAGGGTTTACTTAATTTTTCAGACACAACTTCTTTATTTTGGATAGATTTTTGTTAAATAAACATAATTGTGCAATATTAATGGCATTGTGTAATATGTCATGTGTTACTGTACATCTGGGATTGCATTAAACTAATTTTAAGAAATTCAGACCTTATAAAGAGGAGACGTTTTGTTTATGGCCTGATACCTAACACCATAGAATTCAAAGGGAAGGTACTTGGTTTTTCTCATGACTGCACAAGGTAGGATATTTGTAACATACAGTAATTGGATAGCACTGGATGTAGATGAGTAAGCTTTCATACGTCCAATGGTGATGCCCTCAGTCCCACTTTGTATATAAAAAATGTACCTACAAAGTTTAAGTACGCAAAGTCTGGATTCCGATTCACATATAACGTGAGTTATCATAATGATATGTACCTGGTACCAAAAGGCCAAATAGTGGAAAATGTAACTTACAAATCTACAGTGCATGCACAGTAATAATGAGAGAATAATAAGTATGAAAATAGTTAGTAAATACCAATATCAAATATAAATGATAAATCATGAAACCACCAAGGGCTATAAGCAAAATGTTAAAAATACATTTACTGCTCATAAAAATATCGACAAGCATGATCATAAAGGCATAGTGATTGCCAGAAGGAAGAAGTATGAATAAAGAGTTCATGCACCAAGGCAAATACTGCAGGCATATTAGTGATAGAGCAAGGCCCAGGATATCTTTCAGATACTACTCGCTATTCCCAGGCTCTTCAACTTGGATATTTATAACACAAATCCGCTTCTTTCCTCATTCCACTTCGGTGTCGTGTTCAATGCTCAATCTCTCTCCACCTCCTCTCCAAGCTGATATTATGATTAAACACAGTCCTTCCAAAAAATGCTGATTTTGGATGTTGGGACATTTATAGATGTAAATAAGTTTACTAGGAAATTGAACATTAGGAGATTTTTTGCTGAAAAAGCTGAAAGTGGAAAAAAGGATTAGAATATGAGTGTAGTTAGTCCATATACACATTCAAATCTGGGAAATCCCTCAGTTTTAAAACCTAATCCAGTTCATAGAGAAAGGAAAGTTAGGAGGGAATTAATGGAAGATAAAAATTTAGTAATTAAGCCTGCTGATAAGGGGGGGGGGGGGGGGGGGGGGGCCCCCCCCCCCCCCTTATCAGCAGGCTTAATTACTAAGAAGGAGGAGTATTATATCACTAGAATGAATAAAATGTTTATGTAAGTGAACACCTATCAGAAATTAAAAACCAATCCCACAGAAAAATATTATATTGAACTGAAGAAACTATTGGATGATGGTAAGGAAGTGGTGATTCTTAATAGAAAAGAATACAAGTTTTTGGATAATAAATATCGCAAGATCCCCATTATATATCTCCTACAGAAGATTCATGAAGAGCGGCCTCCAGGCCGATAGTGTTGGGGACAGCACCATTAGTGGCGAATGTCGGAGCCTGATGGTTTCCTACAAAAATATGTTAGTCACCAGAAGTGATTTGGATTTTGGAGAGTATGGAGACAACTCAGGATATATGGATAGTTACAGCAGATGTATCATCACAGTACACTATTATTCCCTATGATAAAGACATTATAGCGGTAAGGGATGTTATGGAAAAGGACCCTTGGATGGGTTTTAAACAGACAGAATTTTTTTACAATATTTACGATATGCTCTTACAAGGAATTGTAATTTTTTTTAAAAGGAATAAACAACTAGCTATATTGTTTTTTTTTTTAGTTGTCATTTTATGCCTTGGATTAAAAATATTCTTAAAAACCAGATGCTGGGATTGAGGAGAAATTGCACTAGAAAAAGATTTTTTGGAGCAGCGTGAAATATTGAAAGTCTGTTTTGAGGATAAAAATTATCCTGCACATCCTGTGGAAGAAGCCCATCAGATTGCAAGTAGAGATGGCCTTGCGGTTCGCCCGACGGTCGTCTCGCAGCGAACTTTGCTCGTTCGCAATTCGCTGAACATGCGAACATATGGCGATGTTCGCATGCGCCATATTATTTTGCATTGTGCCGAACTTTGACCCATGACACATCCATCAGATGGGACAGGACAGCCAATTGAGACGTTTCAGCACATGGACACACCCCACCCTATAACAGAACCCGATCTGGCAGCCATTTTACATTCTGTGTTTTGTGTAGGGAGAGGTTGCTGTGTGGAGCAGGGACAGACTGTTAGGGACACCAAACGCTAGCTAATAGGGCCACAAAAGTCCTTTTAAGGACTGGTATACTGTAGGTGTGCTATCGATAGGTGTGCTATACTGAGGGGTGTGATATACTTATAATATACTTTCTAACATACAAAGTTTATTATAGTGCATTTGTATTGTGCAGCAGTTGTGTATGGTTCTGCTGCGATACCGCAGCTATATAGAGGGACAAACGCTATTGGAATAACTAATTGCAAATGGTGTGATATACCTGTTGCCCCCATAAAACCTGATTGAGGGGTGTCATATACCTATAATATACTTTCTAACATAGAAAGTACAAACCGGATTCCAAAAAAGTTGGGACATTAAACAAATTGTGAATAAAAACTGAATGCAATGATGTGGAGATGGCAAATGTCAATATTTTATTTGTAATAGAACGTAGATGACAGATCAAACGTTTAATCCGAGTAAATGTATCATTTTAAAGAAAAAATAAGTTGATTCAAATTTTCACGGTGTCAACAAATCCCCAAAAAGTTGGGACAAGTAGCAATAAGAGGCTGGAAAAAGTAAATTTGGGCATAACGAAGAGCTGGAAGACCAATTAACACTAATTAGGTCAAATGGCAACATGATTGGGTATAAAAAGAGCTTCTCAGAGTGGCAGTGTCTCTCAGAAGCCAAGATGGGTAGAGGATCACCAATTCCCACAATGTTGCGCAGAAAGATAGTGGAGCAATATCAGAAAGGTGTTACCCAGCGAAAAATTGCAAAGACTTTGCATCTATCATCATCAACTGTGCATAACATCATCCGAAGATTCAGAGAATCTGGAACAATCTCTGTGCATAAGGGTCAAGGCCGTATGACACTGCACCACAAACAGGAATGCTACTGTAAAGGAAATCACAGAATGGGCTCAGGAATACTTCCAGAAACCATTGTCAGTGAACACAATCCACCGTGCCATCCGCCGTTGCCAGCTGAAACTCTACAGTGCAAAGAAGAAGCCATTTCTAAGCAAGATCCACAAGCTCAGGCGTGTTTACTGGGCCAGGGATCATTTAAAATGGAGCGTGGCAAAATAGAAGACTGTTCTGTGGTCAGACGAGTCACGATTCGAAGTTCTTTTTGGAAATCTGGGACGCCATGTCATCCGGACCAAAGAGGACAAGGACAACCCAAGTTGTTATCAACGCTCAGTTCAGAAGCCTGCATCTCTGATGGTATGGGGTTGCATGAGTGCGTGTGGCATGGGCAGCTTGCATGTCTGGAAAGGCACCATCAATGCAGAAAAATATATTCAGGTTCTAGAACAACATATGCTCCCATCCAGACGTCATCTCTTTCAGGGAAGACCCTGCATTTTTCAACAAGATAATGCCAGACCACATTCTGCATCAATCACAACATCATGGCTGCGTAGGAGAAGGATCCGGGTACTGAAATGGCCAGTCTGCAGTCCAGATCTTTCACCTATAGAGAACATTTGGCGCATCATAAAGAGGAAGGTGCAACAAAGAAGGCCCAAGACGATTGAACAGTTAGAGGCCTGTATTAGACAAGAATGGGAGAGCATTCCTATTTTTAAACTTGAGAAACTGGTCTCCTCGATCCCCAGACGTCTGTTGAGTGTTGTAAGAAGAAGGGGAGATGCCACACAGTGGTGAAAATGGCCTTGTCCCAACTTTTTGGGGATTTGTTGACACCATGAAATTCTGATTCAACATATTTTTCCCTTAAAATTGTACATTTTCTCAGTTTAAACTTTTGTTCCGTGATTCATGTTCTATTCTGAATAAAATATTAGAAGTTGGCACCTCCACATCATTGCATTCAGTTTTTATTCACGATTTGTATAGTGTCCCAACTTTTTTGGAATCCGGTTTGTATATAGTGCATTTGTATTGTGAAGCAGTTGTGTGCGGTTCTGCTGCGATACCGCAGGCATATAGAGGGACAAGCGCTATTGGAACGGGTGTGATATACCAGTTTCCCCCCCAAAAAAATGATTGAGGGGTGCAATATACCTGCTTCCACAAAATAATGATTAAGGGGTTTTATATACCTGCTTCCACAAAGTACTGATTAAGGGGTGCGATATGCATGCTTCCACAAAATACTGATTAAGGGGTGCAATATACCTGCTTCCACAAAATACTGATTAAGGGATTTGATATACCTGCTTCCACAAAATACTGATTGAGGGTTGAGATATACCTGCTTCCACCAAATATTGATTAAGGGGTTTGATATACCTGCTTCCACAAAATACAGATTGAGGGGTGCGATATACCTGCTTCCACCAAATATTGATTAAGGGGTTCTATAAACCTGCTTCCACAAATACTGATTAAGGGGATTGATATACCTACTTTCACAAAATACTGATTTTGGGGTGCGATATACCTGCTTCCACAAAATATTGATTAAAGGGTTCTATATACCTGCTTCCACAAAACACTGTTTAAGGGGATTTATATACCTGCTCTCACCAAATATTGATTGAGGCCTGCGATACACCTGCTTCCACAAAATACTGATTAACGGGATTGATATACTTGCTTCCACCAAATATTGATTAAGGCCTGCGATATACCTTATCCTGCAAAATACTGATTAAGGGGTTTGATATACCTGCTTCCACAAAATACAGATTGAGGCCTGCAATACACCTGCTTCCACAAAATACTGATTGAAGGGCTTCGATATACCTGCTTCCACCAAATATTGATTAAGGGGCTCTATATACCTGTTTCCACAAAATACTGTTTGAGGGGTGCGATATACCTGCTTCTATAAAATACTGATTAAGGGGATTGATATACCGGCTTCCACCAAATATTGATTGAGGCCTGCATTAGAGACCTAGAAACATAGAAACATAGAATGTGTCGGCAGATAAGAACCATTTGGCCCATCTAGTCTGCCAAATATAGTGAATACTATGAATAGCCCCTGGCTCTATCTTTATGAAGGATAGCCTCATGCCTATCCCATGCATGCTTAAACTCCTTCACTGTATTTGCAGCTACCACTTCTGTAGGAAGGCTATTCCATGCATCCACTACTCTCTCAGTAAAGTAATACTTCCTGATATTACTTTTAAACTTTGTCCCTCTAATTTAAAACTATGTCCTCTTGTAGCAGTTTTTCTTCTTTTAAATATTTTCTCCTCTTTTACCTTGTTGATTCCCTTTATGTATTTAAAAGTTTCTATCATATCCCCTCTGTCTCGTCTTTCTTCCAAGCTATACACGTTAAGGTCCTTTAATCTTTCCTGGTAAGTTTTATCCTGCAATCCATGTACTAGTTTAGTAGCTCTTCTCTGAACTCTCTCCAAAGTATCGATATCCTTCTGGAGATATGGTCTCCAGTACTGCGCACAATACTCCAAATGAGGTCTCACTAGTGCTCTGTAGAGTGGCATGAGCACCTCCCTCTTTCTACTGGTAATGCCTCTCCCTATACACCCAAGCATTCTGCTAGCATTTCCTGCTGTTCTATGACATTGTCTGCCTACCTTTAAGTCTTCTGAAATAATGACCCCTAAATCCCTTTCCTCAGATACTGAGCATAGGACTGTATAATTGATTTTATATTTTGCTCTTGGGTTTTTACGCTCCAGGTGCATTATCTTGCATTTATCAACATTACATTTTAGTTGCCAGATTTTTGACCATTCCTCTAGTTTTCCTAAATCCTTTTCCATTTGGTGTATCCCTCCAGGAACATCAACCCTGTTACTAATCCCCCCTGGAGTTTAAATCTAAAGTAGCCAAAAATGCTCAGAGAGATTGGGTGAGAGGACTCCTGGTGACCAAGGTATTAATTTTGAGGAATTGGATGATGGATAGGGCCCCCACATTACCCGAATGGGAAAGACTAATGCACAGAGTAAAGGAATTTGAGCACATTAAACGCAAGGGGGAGAAAGAGCGGGCATGAGTGAAGGGCTACTGGAGTGGAACTGAGAATTATCAATACAGGGTAACCCCAGGTGGAAGCACCCTCGTACATACTGTGAGAATGGTACGCCTTACAGCGTGCCACGTGATAGTAGGGAATAACTCGGAATGGTGGTGGGAGTCGCCCACTGCACCCGCGACAGCCGTGGCCTGGCCTGGGAGGTAGGGAAGGGGTGGGGGGGGGGGGTGGGGGGAGGTAAGGCAGGAACTTTCTGTTATGGAAGGAGGGAGATGAGTACCCATCTCGGATATATTATCCTTTGGGTGTCTTGTTTTTTTTTTATGTTGGTTTGACCGACAGGCCAATGTGACATGTTGGAATTTATTTGTATGTTTATTACTAAGATTGCATACTGGAAGATGTAATATGTATATGCCTTTATGCTCCCCCTTTGCATATATACTTGTATACTGTCTTGATTTTGAGAAAATTAATAAAGAAATATCAAACTAAAAAAAAAAAAACCCTGTTACAAATCTTTGGGTCATCAGCAAAAAGACGCACCTTACCATCGAGGCCTTCTGCAATTTTGCTTATAAAGATATTAAACAATATGGGTCCCAGAACAGATCCCTGAGGTACCCCACTGGTAACAAGACCATGGTCTGCATATACTCCATTGACTACAACCCTCTGTTGTCTGTCCCTCAGCCACTGCCTAATCCATTCAGCAATATGGGTGTCCAAGCTCAAAGACTTCAATTTATTGATAAGCCTTCTATGTGGGACAGTATCAAAAGCCTTACTAAAGTCTAGATAAGCGATGTCTACTGCACCCCCGCCATCTATTATTTTATTCACCCAATCAAAAAAAAATCAATAAGATTAGTTTGACATGATCTCCCTGAAGTAAACCCATGCTTTTTTCATCTTTCAATCCATGGGATTTTAGATGTTCCACAATCCTCTCCTTAAGTATGGTTTCCATTCATTTCCCTACTATTGATGTCAGGCTTACTGGCCTATAGTTGCCTGATTTCTCCCTACTACCTTTCTTGTGAATGGGCACAACATTTTCTAATTTCCAATCTTTTGGGATGACTCCTTTTAACAGTGATTGGTTAAATAAATCTGTTAATGGTTTTGCTAGTTCACCACTAAGCTCTTTTAATAGCTTTGGGTGTATCCCATCAGGCTCCTGTGACTTATTTGTATTAATTTTAGACAGCTGACTTACAGCCTCTTACTCTGTAAAGACACATGCATCAAAAGATTCATTAGTCTTCCTCCCTAACTGAGGTCCTTTTCCTTCATTTTCCTTTGTAAAAACTGAACAGAAGTATTCATTGAGGCAGTCCAGTCTTTTTCTTCTTCCATATACCTTCCTTTAGTTTGGTAATTTCTTGTTTTAGTTTCCTTTTTTCATTTATGTATCTGAAGAATGTCTTATCACCTTTTTCACTGACTGAGCTAATTTCTCTTCTGCCTGTGCTTTATAAGCTCTTATAACTTGCTTTGCCTCTCTCTGCCTTATCTTATAAATTTCCCTGTCATCCTCATTTTTTATTTATTTTTATAATTACTAAATGCTATCTTTTTGTTTTTAAATGATTTTGGCCACTTTTGCTGAGTACCACAGTGGTCTCTTCCTTTTTTTGCTTTTACTGACAAGCCTAATGCAATTATCTGTTGCCTTCAATAGTGTCACTTTTAAGTAGTCCCTATTTCTCCTGGACTCCATTGAAACTGTTCCAATCTGATAGGGACTCGTATACCTCTAATCTAATTTTTATAAAAGTCATGTTTTTCTAAAATCTAAAACTAAAACTTGTTTTTGTGTGGTGTGACTCAGTCACTGTACTTATAGTAAACCACACTGACTGGTGATCACTAAATCCCAAGCTTCTCCCTACAGTGATATCAGATACCAAGTTCCCATTTGTGAATACTAAATCTAAAATGGCCTCCTTCCGGGTTGGCTCCTCAACTACTTGCTCTAGAGTTATCCCAGTAGGGAATTTAGAATATCTGTACTCCTGGCAGAATCTATCTATTTTGGTTTTCCAGTTTACATCAGGAGGATTAAAGTCTCCCATAATGATACCTTCTCCCTTTCAATGTCATTTTAGCTATTTCCTCAACTAGTAGATCATCTAATTCTTTGACTTGGCCAGGTGGTCTATATATCACACCTACACGAGTTACCTTATGATTATCAAGATGCAACGTAACCCAAACAGACTCTGAATTGGTCTTGCCTAACTTATATTAAATTAGATTTTATGCTATCTTTCACATACAGGTCCACCTCTCCCCCTTTCTTGCCTTCCCATTCTTTCCTATATAGAGAGAACCCTGGTATTGTTATATCTCAGTCATTACTCCCATTGAACCATGTCTCAGTAACAGCCTCTAAATCTATATTCTCAGATGCCATTATAGACTCAAGTTCATTATTCCCTAAACTGCGAGTATTTGTAGACAAGACTCTGAGCTTGTCATTTCTTAACCTATGTGCTACTGGCATCTTTTGGCATTGTTCCGGGGGGTAGTCAGACTGCTGGATTATCACTCTTCCCCCCCCCCTTTCCTAGTTTAAATGCTCCTTAGCAAATACTTTGAACTGTTCACTGAGGACATTCGTTCCCTTGAGAGAAAGATGCAAACCATCTTTCTTGTACAGTTCTTTTCCATTCCAACGAGAGCTAACATGAGACACAGCCATACATTGAATTCCTTAATGCGCATCTGCCTGTCATGCTAAAGGTTATGCACAGGAAAAAACTGCAGAGAATGAAACAGTCGATGCAACCTCCCGTATATCATTACCAAGTGTGTGAAAAGCTTCCTTCACCATTGAAACCTCATTGCAAGCCAGATCAATTGTCCCAAGATGGACAATAACATCACCTCCCTTTCCTGCTTTGCTTGCCTAACAATATTAAGGATACATCATCTGCGGTAGCGGTAGCTTCCGGGAGACATCTCATAAAACCATTTTCCTTCAAACTTCACACCTCTTATGATACACCTGCTTCCACAAAATACTGATTAAGGGGATTGATATACCTGCTTCCACCAAATATTGATTGTGGCCTGCGATAACACCTGCTTCCACAAAATACTGATTAAAGGGTTTGATATACCAGCTTCTAACAAATACTGATTGAGGCCTGCGATATACCGGCTTCTACAAATACTTCTCTTCTCTAGGGGCTTTGGCACAGGGTAATTCTAAAAAATGACAGGCAGAGGAAGAGGCATTCCGTTCCACAGGGGTGGTAGGGGTTGGGCAGGTGCATCAGGCCAGAGCCACCCAGCGGTCTGACGACAGTACCCAGATCAGCCTAAGGAGGGAGGTCTCCGCTGTTGCTGCCTACTCCGAGATATCAAATGTCAGTGGTGGTGAAGGTGACGATGATGACATGTCGGATGGACATCACATGGGTGCCCACAAGAGAGGAAGAGGAGGGGAGTTCAGATGGAGAGACAGAGCAGCAGATGCAAATGTATCTGGTGCGAGCCATCCACCATGCACAGGTCACTTCTGGTGCTCCCAGGACGCCGGCACATGGCTCCGCAGTGTGGGCTTTTTTTTTTAACGTGTCAGCTGCTGACAATAGTGTTGCCATCTGCAGCCTGTGCTGTCAATACTTAAATCGCGGTAAGCCCAACACTCACCTAGAGATGACCGCCTTAAGAAGGCACCTGGCCTCCCATCACGAGCCCAGTGGGAGCAACACAGTCAGAACCCACAAAGCTACACTCACGGTGCTCCACATCCTGCCTCTTCTCCTTCTCCTCTCTCCTCCCATTTGTCCTCCACTCCACCTTCCACCGTGCCGTCGTCGTGTTCATCTCACAGAAGGCAGGCTTCCGTGGCCCAATTGTTCGAGCGAAAAAAGTTTCTGACGCCAGATAACCCTCTTGCCCAATAGCTGACTGCTGGCTTGCCGGAACTGCTAGCCCGCCAACTACTGCCATATAAACTGGTGGACTTGGAGACCTTTAGAATGTATGGCCATTGGCACACTGCAATGGAAGGTCCCCGGAAAGAAATATTTCTCCCAGAAGGGCAGTCGCCATGCTGTGCTGCGGCTATTGTGCCTGGAAGCCAAGAGCCACACCAGTCCTGCACTGCTTTCAGCTCTGCAGTCACAGGCCGATTAGTGGCTAACCTTGATTAATTTGACAGTTGGTAAAGAGGTGTGTGGCAACAGTGCCAATCTGCTGAAACAGGGCAAAATGACATGACACGTGCCGTGCATGGCACACGTCCTGAACTTAGTCGTGCAGCGATTCGTTGCCAAATACCCCGGGGTCCAGGACATCTTGCGGCAGGCCAGGAAAATCTCTGGCCATTTTAGAAGATCTTATACTGCCATGGCTCGCCTTACTGACGTTCAGCGGCGACACCAACTGCCCGTCAGACGTCTGATTTGTGACAGCCCGACGTGCTGGAGCTCCACCTTGTATATGCTTGATAGGCTGCTCCAGCAGCAACGTGCCATTAACAACTACTTGTACGAACTGTGCAGCAGGACAGGTTCTTGGGGGCTTGGTTTATTTTCACCGCACCATTGGCTGCTCATGCTGAGACACATGCAGACTTCTGCGAACCGTTTGATGAGATCACCAAACTGGTCAGTCACAGCCCGGGTGCCATAAGTGACATCGTATATTATGCCTTCTTTCTGGAGCGTACATTGCATTGTGTCATTGATCAAGCCGTCGTGGAGCAGGATCAGGAAGATGAGGAAGTCGCAATGCTGAATGAATTCCTGGGGGGGGCTACTCCATCTGAGACAAGTCAGCAGGAGTGTGAAGAGGAGTCATAGAATGATGGTGGCTGGGCAGAGGAGAAGAAAGAAGAGTAGGCTTTGAGGGGGACTTTAAACTTTTCTGGGATCTTTGGTATTGTCCGTGGCTGGGGGAGGAGACTGAGGAAGACATTCTCCTGAGCGATGGGTGAAAATGGGGGCCTTCATGCTCCACTGTTTGAAGAGGGACCCTTGTATAAAAAGCATAAAGGGCAATGACCAGTACTGGGTGGCAGCATACTTAGACCCCCAGGAAAAACACAAAATGTTAGACATGTTACCAACATCACAGAGCTGCCAGAATCCTGCATTTCCAGGCCTTGCTGCGAGAGATTCTGCATTCTGCTGTTGCGGGCGCTAGCAGAGGAATTTCCACCCATAACGTAACTGGTGCAGGTACCAATACTACCGCGCCTGCAAGAGGGCAGTTTGAAGATGTGTTGGTCACTTCGGATATGAGATCATTCTTGCAGCCAACCCATCGACAGCCGCCCTCCGGATCCAGCCTCAGGGAACGCCTAGACCAACAGGTGTTTGACTTCATCGGGTTAGCGGCCGATGTGGATGCTCTGAGAAGCAAGGAACCCCTGGACTACTGGGTGTGCAGGCTTGACCTGTGGCCAGAGCTGGCACAATTCGCCATGGAACCCTTGGCTTGCCCCTCGTCGAGTGTCCTGTCCGAAAGGACGTTCAGCGCAGCAGGGGGGATTGTGACCGATAAGCGCACTCGCCTACCTCACGACAGTGTGGACTACTTCAAATTTCTAAAAATGAATGAAGCATGGACCTCGGAGGAATTCAACACCTGTGGTGACCACGTGTAATTGAATTTCCTCATGCCAGCCCACACATATCCGCCCCCACGGAGAACTAAGATTGGTCCTTGTCTTATGTATATACAGCGGCATACAAGGCCTTTTCTGTCAAGTGAATGCCTAATTTTTGGGGCCTCCACTCCAAAAAATTTCTAGGCTCCAGCAGGGTACATTTTTGAGAGTTTCCCTTTAAGATGCATAAAAATGGCCCCTAAGTAAAATACATATGATCCCCCTCTGGTATGTCACTGTCCATGTTGTGGGACTATTTGTGCACTTCTAGTAAGTATTTGGTGGCTGCAAATATGACCTGAAGGTTTTTCAGGGTCGCCTGCCATTAAAGTGAATGGGACCAGTCGTGTATGCGTGGTTCGCGAACATTTGACAGCGAACGCGCGTTCGCGAAACGTCCCAGCCGATCTTCGTCTATTACTAATTGCAAGACAGAAGGATAGAGAAAGTCTGTTGGAAAGGGAGAATAAGGAGGATCATAGATGAATAGAGACTATGCCTCTTCATAACTTCCTATTCCAGAGAAGAAAGGCAAAACATAGATTAGAAAAACACTGTTATGTTCTTAAAAACAATACAACTATGAATAAAATCTTGCCTGAGAATCCAAAGGTGGTTTTTAAGAAGGTTCCAAAAATCAAATATAATTTAGTATTCAGTACATTAAAGGGGAAAGAAAAATCTTATTCTGGGTAGAAGTTTTTTTTTTTCCATGTCAAAAATGCTAAATGTGCAGCACGTTAAAAACAAAAAGTACAGAAAGCAGAATATGATATTGATGATATAACTTGTGATAGCAGTAATGTGGTCAATTTTTGGGAATGTAGGTGCAGCCTGCAGTTTGTAGGCTGCATGGGTTTAGAGATGAAAAAATTGAAAAAATGAGCATCTAAATAATATCATAAAGGAAATGATGCGCATTGATGCGTTTTTCACGCGCGTGATAAAAAACGGAAGGTTTGCAAACAAAATCTCTTAGCAACCATCCGTGAAAAACGCATTGCATCCGCACTTGCTTGCGGATGGGATACGATTTTCACGCAGCCCCATTCACTTCTATGGGGCCAGTGTTGCTTGAAAAACTCATACTATAAAACATGCTGCGATTTTCTCACAACACACAAGTAATGCGTGAAAAACAACGCTCATACACAGACCCATTGAAATGAATAGGTCCGGATTCAGTGCAGGTGCAATGCGGTCGCATCACGCATTGCAACCAGAATACTTGCTCGTGTGAAATGGGCCTTAGGCCTCTTTCACACTACAGTTTTTTGCGTTCCGTATACGGTCCGTTTTTTGCGTTCCGTATACGGTCCGTATACGGAACCATTCATTTCAATGGTTCCGCAAAAAAACGGAATGTGTTCCGTATGCATTCCGTTTCCGTATTTCCGTTTTTCCGTTCCGTTGAAAAGATAGAACATGTCCTATATTTGGCCGCAAATCACAGTCCATGGCTCCATTCAAGTCAATGGGTCCGCAAAAAAAACGGAACACATACGGAAATGCATCCGTATGTCTTCCGTATCCGTTCCGTTTTTTGCGGAACCATCTATTGAAAATGTTATGCCCAGCCCAATTTTTTATATGAAATTACTGTATACTGTATATGCCATACGGAAAAACGGAACGGAACAACGGAACGGAAACGGAACCACAACGGAAGCAAAAACGGAACAACGGATCCGTGAAAAACGGAACGCAAAACACTGAATTCAACATACTGTAGTGTGAAAGAGGCCTTGATATTTTTTTTGTGTGAAGAGGAATATGGGAAGGGTTGGAAAAGGTTTTTAAATCATTTGTATAGAAGCTAAAATAGTGAAACTGGTTCTGCTGGTGACCTGAGGTGTTTTATAATGCAATTTGACAAGATGCATATCTTGTAAGCTTTTTTAAAAGCTTTCATCCGGTGTCTTTTTCTCTCCCTTCGTTTTGTCCTCTTATCTATAGTTCCTCCAACATCCGAAATTCAACACTTTTTAGAAAGTGTGTGTAATCATAATAGTGCAGAGAGAAAGTAAGCGTTGAACACGACGCTAAAGTGGAAAGAGGCAAGAATGGGACTTGTATTATAAATATCCAATTTGAAGAGCCTGGGAATGGTGAGCCTTATCTCAAAGACATTCCGGGTCTTGTGCTCTCTGAGGTGTATATTTTAATCCTGTATTTTCATTGAGTATGGTCCTAGAGGTATAGTGATTGCCACAAAATAGCGACAAGAATCTGTTACTGGCACTGAAAATACCAGGGGGGAAAATCATAACCCATTCAAAACACAAACAACAAGAATTAATGCGTAGAAAGCTTTCTTACTTTTAGAAGCGACGGTGGATCCACCTGCGCCTCTACATAACTCCAGGGGATCCAACGCCAGCGTCTAATGGTCTTTAATAAATGACCGCCATCGAGACACGGAACAAACAATTGTACTGCAAGGTGCAGACATAATGCTACATACAAATCACAATGTGAAATTCTGGGAATAATGACACAGATGTAAGAAGCTAACTAGATTGGTGGAAGAAACCGGAAAATCTAGTAATGGAGGAAATTTATTTAGCCTTGTATTACAGAATTCTGGCCTCAAAAAGTCACAAAACAGGGCTTGTGCAATTTTTTAAGGTTACTTGCGTAAAATCTTTGTGACTTTTTGCACTTCTGCACCACTTCAGTTTTTAAAAGTAGGTGAGAAAGTGGTTGTACTTAGCTATATTAATAAGTTTCACTCCAGATTAATGACTGGAACTTTTTTTTTTAAATCACAAAAAGTCCCAACGCCAGTACAGTAAGGAGTTGGTGTAGAAAACCAAAGTAGCATTTCAAGACAAACATGTTAGGTTTAAAGATTAGACAATTTTAACCCCTTAATGGCCACCCACTGTCTTTTGTCAACACTATTTTAGAGGGAGCCCAGAGCATTTGTGAGCACTACTGCTCCATGAATGAACTATATCTAAGGGCTCATGCACACGACCATTTATATTTTGCACTCCGCAAAAAACGGATCCACAAAAAATACGGATGACGACCGTGTGCATTCTGTATTTTGCGGAACGGAACCGCTGGCCCTAATAGAGCAGTAGTATCCTTGTCCGTAATGTGGACAATAATAGAACATGCTCTATTTTTTTGCAGAACGGACATCCGGAAATGGAATGCACATGGAGTAAACATTTTTTTTGCGGACCCATTGAAATGAATGGTTCCGTATACGCCCAAAAATTGAACGGACACAGAAAGAAAATACCTTTGTGTGCATGAGCGGTGCGCAAAACACGGATTCGCAAAAAAAGTCTGTGTTCATTACGTATTTTGCAGAACAAAACAGGCGGACCCTAATCGAACAGTCCTATTCTTGTCCGTAATTTTTCTGCAGAACGGAAATACGGAAACAAAATGCACACAAAGTACCTTCTGTTTTTTTTGCGGACCCATTGAAATGAAGGCTCCCACATCCGGAAAAAAAGCCGGAACAGACACGGACACGTTCGTGTGCATGAGCCCTAAGGCCTCGTTCACACTTCAGTGTTTGGTCAGTGATTTCCATCAGTGATTTGTGAGCCAAAACCAGAAGTGGAGCCTCCACAGACATGAGGTAGAAGGGAAAGATCTGCTCCTGTTCTGTGTTTAGAGTTGCACCTGGTTTTGGCTCACAAATCACTGATGGAAATCACTGACCAAACACTGAAGTGTGAACGAGGCCTAACAGTTCTGGTTCTTCAAGAAGCCTTTTGTTCTACAGGATTGTAGGTAGCTCCTATTCCAACTGTTAGCCCTTTGATTGCTGTAGTCTGGGACCATGTCGTGATCAAAGGGGATTTCCCATTGATTGGGTCTCTGATCTGATCGGATGCTGGGTAATCCCTCTTCAGTCAGGGCTATGGACCTAGAAAGGACTTCAGGATTGTAAATTCAGCAAGTCTGCTGTTAGGGAACACTAGTGTTGCCCTAACTGCAACCTGTGCCATAGAGACATAGAGAATAATGTATTAGCATACATTATAAGTATAAAATAATTTTCTAAGACTATAAATCCTTAATGGGATTGAAATATGTAATAAAAATTGAATGAAAATATAAATAAATAAAAAGCTTAAAAAAATTAAGTGATTGTATTAGATTTTATTGTGCACACACTACATAAAAGCAAAAAACTACACTTAATAAGTATCTGATCGAAATAACCTGAGCCACTTATTTAACAGGTTATTCAGTGTGAAACAATTATAGTGTGAACAATAAAGAAAAAAATATATAAAAATAGCTTTTTCTATATTTGTGAAACACAAAAAGTATATACAATTTACAAAGGAATTTTTGTATACTCTAGAACAGCACAAAAACAGCTGCTTACACATGAAAAGGCAAAAACTGAAAAAATTATCTGGTCAGTAATGGGTTAACAGATACCATGTGCCATTTAAAAAAATTGCCCCAAAGTATGCCAATATAGAATGAAGAAAAGCTGATTTAAAATATTACCCTCATGCTAAATTTTCCCAACATTCTGAAATCAAAGGAACCCTTCTACAAGGTCTGTGATTGGCTTAGATAAAATAATTCTAACTACAGAAAACTAAGAGCAGTCTGGGAAGCTTACCAAAGGCGTGAAAATCAACTGTGGCACATGAAAACCTATTCGGACCACTCCAAAAGAATGGCATTCCTAAAATGACCAGGGGGTACAAGACACAAATTACCCCAAAATCTGACCAAACTTGTCCTTGGCTTGGCGGATAAAATTCTTTTTCTTTTGGCAGTTCAGCACAGAGACTATTCTGTGGCTGATGACTCGCAGAAAATTAGACCTAAGCGAATGGTCACTAAAAGATATAGGAGTGTCTAAAAGTAAAACTATCTTTGTAGCCCATAGCAATCAATTACAGTGCAGCTTTCATTTTTCATCAGCACTATAAGAACATCTGCGCTATGATTGGTTGCTATTGGTTGGAATGGAAAGTTTTTTAGATAGTTTAATAAATCAAAAATGTTGTAATTAGTCAACAGATGGGGCCTGGCTGAAATGGAATTATTTGCGACAAGCAAAAACAAGTAAACCATTGTCTACCCCAAAATGAAAGGGACAGTTGCATAGTAGTAGAATTTCAAGCTGGTAAATGTCCTTAACCCCTTCAGAACCCTGGGATTTTCCATTTTTGCGTTTGTTTTTCACTTCCCCTTCCCGCCTTCCCATAGTCCCAACTTTTTTATTTTTCCATTCGCATAGCCTTATAAGGGGCTATTTTCTGCGGGACAAGTTGTACTTTCTAATGGCACCAAATACGGTTGCATACCATGTAGTAGGAAGTGGAAAAAAAAATCAAAATGGCGTGGAATTGGGAAAAAACACAATTCTGATAAAGGGTTTTATTTTTATTTTTTTACACTGTACACTATGCTGTAAAATTGACCTGTTTCCTTCATTCTCCAGGTCAGTACGGTTACAACGATTTCACACTTGTATAATTTTTCTTGTGTTTTAATACTGAAAAAAAAAAATATAAAAATATTCTGACCTCTATAACTTTTTTGTAGTTATGTGTACGGGGCTCGTTTTGACTTTTTGATCACTTTTTATTAAAAAAATTGGGTATTTGAAGTGACAAAAAATGTCAAATTGGCAGTTTTTTTCCCCATTACGCCATTTGCTGTATACCATTATTATTGTTATATTTTTATTGTATAGGCATTTTCGCACACGGTGATGCTCATGATGTTTTTTTGGGGGTTATTTTCTTTTTTTTTTTTACTTTTCTTAAGTCACTTTGGGTGACAATAACTGGCAATCATTAGATTGCCCATTGTGTGCATTGATGGCTAAATAGCCATCATTGCATACTTAATTTGGAATATAACAATACAATGCTGCCACCTAGTGGCCTATATTGGTATATTCCTGGGGCTTTGGGCTATTTCACCAATGTAACAGGTTCCCCAATTTCAGTCGGGGAACGCTGTTACCCGAGCAGAAGTGTGCGACTTCTGCTTCCGGTATGATCAGATGCCGTGGTCACAATTGACCACGGCATCTGAAGGGTAAAAAGTATGCGATCAGCCACAAGGCCATGTGCCGCAGGTCTCTTCTATTTAAAATGCTTGTTTGTGCATGTTTAGGAATCAGACTTCCGCCGTACATATACAGCGGAGGTCCTTAAGCGGTTAAAGGGGTTATCCCATGATTATGGTAAAAAATAAAAATCAGGCATCATATAGTACATGACAATCTGTCCTGTGGTCTGACGAAACTAAATTTGAACTTTTTGGCCATAATGCAGGAAATAGGGAGAAGTTTGGAAGCCTAAGAACACCATCCCAACTGTGAAACACGGGGGTGGCGGCATCATGTTGTGCGGTTGTTTTGCTGCAGGAGGGACTGGTGCACTTCACAAAATAGATGGCATCATGAGGAAAGAAGATTATGTGGAAATACTGAAGCAAAATCTCAAAATACCAGCCAGGAAGTTAAAGCTTCGGCGGAAATGGGTCTTCCAAATGGCCAATGACCCGAAGCATACTGCCAAACTGGTTACAAAGTGGCTTAAGGATAACAAAGTCAATGTTTTGGAGTGGCCATCACAAAGCCCTGATCTCAATCCTATTGAAAATTTATGGGCAAAGCTGAAAAGGCAGGTGCGAGCAAGGCGACCAACAAACATGGCTGAGTTACACCAGTTTTGTCAGGAGGAATGGGCCAAATTCAGACCAACTATTGTGAGAAGCTAGTGGAAAGATATCCAAAATGTTTGACCCAAGTCATACAGTTTAAGGGCAATGGTACCAAATATTATCGAAATATATGTAAACTTTTGACTTTGCAGAAAGTAATAAAAATGCCTTAAAACATTCTCTCTCTCTCATTATTCTGGCATTTGGCAAATGATAAAAATAATGGTAATCCTAATTGACATACAACATAAAGGTTAATTCTGATTTCATGTTAGATATTGAGAAAAACATGCATATGTGTATTTTTATATAGTGTATGTAAACTTCTGGTTTCAACTGTATATATATATAATGGTTGCCATTTATAGTCACTCAGGGTTAAATAAGAGTTTAAAAAAATATATAAAAGTTCAAATCACTCCTCTTTCCCCAAAATAAAAATACATAATCGATAAAAATAAAACACATCATGGGCATCGCCACATTTAAAAATGCCTGCACTATTAAAATATAACAATATTAATCCCATACAGCGAATGGTGTAATGGAAAAAAAAATTACATCCAATTCGCCATTTTTTGTCACTTCAACTCCCCCCACATTTTTTTTAAATAAAAAATGATCAAAAAGTCACACACACTTCAAAATGGTATCACTGAACAGTACAGATCGCCCAGCAAAATGTGAGCCCTCACACAGCTCCGTACATATATACCATATCTGCAAAAAATTTAGAGGGGTCAGAACATGGCGATGAAAAGAAAAAAAAATTTTTTTTAAAGGTTATTATTTTTTTTGCAATATTAAAACACAGGAAAAACTATACAAGTGTGGTGTCATTGTAATTGTACTGAGGTGGAGAATGAAGATAACAGGTCAATTTTACCACATAGTGAATGTCGTAAAAAAAAACAACATAAAACTGTGGCAGAATTGTATTTTATTTTTCCAATTCCACCCTATTTAAAAAAAATTTCCTGCTTCTCACTACATTGTTTGCAACTGTAAATAGTGCCATTAGAAAGTACAACTTGTCCCGCAAAAAAAGCCATTATAGGGCTATGTGAATGGAAAAATAAAAAAGTCCCCCGTTGTTTGCATTCTTTTCACAAAGTCTTTGGGATAAAAGTTTTACATACTATCTTTCATAAATTTTTTATTTATTTATTTTATTTATTTCTCTAGCTGTGCTGTCACATTTTTCCTAGAAGATACTTTAGTTCCCACTTACTTTACATGACAAACCAAAAAATGGGAAGCAGACTAAACCCTTGACCCTTTTCAATTCACTAGAGTCATATAGCGTTCCAGCTTTCCTCTGTCTTATACATTTGGTATTCGTTCTGGTATTTCTATCACATGACTTTTATGAGCGTTTTCCACATTATGCTATGGAAGAAGGTGACATTCGTTAAAAGGTTTAATTCAGTTGATCCATAAAATATTTTATAGGTACCATGTGCCACAGTCTAATTAGAAATCACCACGTGATAAAACATTTTAGCTCTTTGTGGAAGGTGAAAGTGAACTAATTATTCATCCTTGTAGACAACTCGTATGTGTTTCCCAGTCTGAACCAGAGTCATTTCTGGGTTAAAGCATGTCTCAGCATGTCGATATGCAGAACTGGGATGGAAAAGCAATTATCTCTAACCTGATATTTTACTAAATTATAGGAACATTGAGACATGCAGGGAGAGCCGTCTGTATAGTAAATAGCTGACAGGGAAGCTATGATTACTGCACTGAGGTAAGATAGAAATTACATTTACCTGTTTGGTAGACTACCAATTTTTACCAAAATTTTAATGCCAAATTGTGGAACATTTTAAGCCCCTTCCATTCGGCTTGTGAGTACTCCAGAATGGCAGAAACACAAGCTTGTATGGTTTATATCAAGTCTACAGAGAAGGATACATATAAGAATGGCAACGGAGGATATATTGACCACCAGTCCAGAACCGAATAGTCCCTACTGAAAATAACATATAATAATAATAATAATGTTGTCATTGATAGAGCTAGCAGATCGCAATCACATTAGATTTCTGGAGAGGAGTCATTTATTTTGGAGTCTGAAAAACTCCTCTAATATGAGGGAAGCCTCATTCACATGTCAGTGTTTTAATCCGTTATTTCCATCAGTGATAGTAAGCCAAAATCAGGATTGGAGCCTCCACAAAGATAAGGTTTAAAGGAGCTATTTGCACCCGTTCTGTGTTTAGAGCTGCATCTGGTTTTGGCTCAAAATCACTGATGGAAATCACTGACCAAAACACTGACGTGTGCATGAGGCGTAATAGTTTTTTTTTTATTTAACCTTAATTAACACTGCAGGATAATAGGTTGAACCATTAGCTCTGCCCCATATTCAATTTCGGTGCATATACAGGTCTACTACATCTTCAGTTTGGATACACAACCAGCCCTGCTATATCCTCAGCTTTGCTACATCCTCAGGTCTGCAACATCATCAGTTCTGTGACATCTTCAGCCCTGCTACATCACTCAGAAGTTTTGGTTTCTAAGGCCTCGTTCACACTTCAGTGTTTGGTCAGTGATTTCCATCAGTGATTTGTGAGCCAAAACCAGAAGTGGAGCCTCCACAGACATGAGGTAGAAGGGAAAGATCTGCTCCTGTTCTGTGTTTAGAGTTGCACCTGGTTTTGGCTCACAAATCACTGATGGAAATCACTGACCAAACACTGAAGTGTGAACGAGGCCTAATACTCTATATCAGGGATGCTCAACCTGCGGCCCCCAGCTGTTGCAAAACTATAACTCCTACAACTACAACAATCCGGAAGGTTGATGTGGAATGGAGGCACAAAACCCCACGGAGGCACTACTTTTTTGCAGTGCGGACAGTCGGACACGGATCGCGGACCCCATTCAAGTGAATGGGTCCGCGATCCACATGTGGCAGCCCTATGGTAGGTGCCTATGCATTGCGGACCGCAATTTGTGGACTGCAGCATGGGCCCAGCTGCCACACGTTCATGTACATGAGGCCTCACTCCGTGTGCTTTCCGTTTCTGTATTTCTAACATGTCCTATTATTGTCCGCATCTATTAGGGGCCAGCTGTTCCGTTCCGTAAAATATGGAATGCACACAGACATCATCAGTATTGTTTGCGGATCCGTGTTTTTTTGCGGAGCCCTTATTGTAAGCCCAAACCAGGTGTGGGTCAGAAACACAGAACAAGTGCAGATCTTTCCATTATACCTTATCTCTGATTAGGCTTCACTACTGGTTTTGGCTCACAATAAGGGAGTATTCAGACGACCATGCCGTTTTTTGCGGATCTGCAAACCATTAAGGCCTCGTTCACACTTCAGTGTTTGGTCAGTGATTTCCATCAGTGATTTGTGAGCCAAAACCAGGTGCAGCTCTAAACATAGAACAGGAGCAGATCTTTCCCTTCTACCTAATGTCTATGGAGGCTCCACTTCTGGTTTTGGCTCACAAATCACTGATGGAAATCACTGACCAAACACTGAAGTGTGAACTAGGCCTAATACTGACCATGTGCCTTCTGCAATTTGCGGTACGGAACGGGTGGCCCATTATAGAAATGCCTATTCTTGTCTGCGATTGAGGAATGGATGCGGACCCATTCATACGGTCGTGTGAATGAGCCCTAACTAATTGAAATAACTGACGAAAAACTTGCGACTCCCCCTGCTACTGTGGCACTGCTTCCATTCAAATGAATATTGCAACTGTGGGGATTTGCTCTGGTAGACAGGCTTGCAGACCAGTGGCGGATCCAGGGGGGGGGGGGGGGCAACGGGGCAATTGCCCCCCCCCCGAGCTGGCGGCGGGCGGCGGCGGCAGCGGGGCACAGGGACATGAGCACTTCCATTGTGGAAGCGCTCATCTCCAGTCATCTGTTATCGCTGTCCTCAGTACAGCGATACAGATGCCTGCCTGTGCTGCGGCATGGGAGGGAGAGGCGTGTCCCTTTCCCTTCCTCTGATAGGCTGCCGGCCAAGTGCCTGCAGCCTATCAGAGGCCGGCGCAGGCGCAGCCATACAGCGTGAGACACAGGCCAGAAGAGGCCTGCATCGCATCGCTGACATGGAGGTAAGTATGTGTTTTTTTATATATATTTTTTTTTTATTATATACAATACTTTTACTGGCGGGGGCTGTTATTACTGGGGGCGCTTATTACTGGCACAGGGGGGCTGTTATCACTGGGGGCTCTTATTACTGGCACAGGGGGGCTGTTATCACTGGGGGCTCTTATTACTGGCACAGGGGGGCTGTTATCACTGGGGGCACTTATTACTGGCACAGGGGGGCTGTTATCACTGGGGGCTCTTATTACTGGCACAGGGGGGTTGTTATCACTGGGGGCTCTTATTACTGGCACAGGGGGGCTGTTATCACTGGGGGCTCTTATTACTGGCCCAGAGGGGCTGTTATTACTGGGGGCTGTTATTACTGGCCCAGAGGGGCTGTTATTACTGGGGGCTGTTATTACTGGCACAGAGGGGCTCTTATTACTGGCTCAGGGGGGCTGTTATCACTGGGGGCTCTTATTACTGGCACAGGGGGGCTGTTATCACTGGGGGCTCTTATTACTGGCACAGGGGGGGCTGTTATTACTGGCCCAGAGGGGCTCTTATTACTGGGGGCTGTTATTACTGGCAAAGGGGGGCTGTTATTACTGGGGGCTGTTATTACTGGCACAGAGGGGCTGTTTTCACTGGGGGCTCTTATTACTGGCACAGAGGGGCTCTTATTACTGGGGGCTGTTATTACTGGCACAGGGGGGCTATTATTACTGGCACAGGGGGGGGGCTGTTAATACTGGCACATGATTGGGGGCACAATAGGGGCATCTACTGAGGCCACAAAGAAGGGGTATTTTAAATGGGCTCTCTGTACAGTACAATTTTATACTGGGACACATTATGGTGGGTACTATGGGGAAGGGGGGAAAGGAGTACTATGGGGTCATCTACGGGGGGCACTAAGAAGGGGTATTTTATACTTGCAAATTATGGGGGACACTGAGGGCATCTACTGGAGCATTTTATACTGGTACATTATGGGGGGCACTAGGAGGAAGGAGGGTGTGGAGCACTATGGGGTCATTTACTAGGGGCACTATATAGGGGTATTTTATACTGGGGCACTATGGGGACATTAGCTGAACTGGGGGCATTACAAGGGGGTATTTTTTGCACTGTCACATTATAAGGAGAATTATTTCTACTGGGGGGCATTATGGTGGGCTTTATTACTCCCCCATGGTATGACCCCCTAGTAGCAGCACCGGCCTCTCCCTGCTCTGCTATCCCTCTGCCCCTTCTCCAAATCCTTATTATGAAATCTTTCTCATTAGGATAAAACACATCAGCTCCGCCGAGCCCCCGGCCAAAGTGTGGAAGTGGCGTCCGAGATCCCCAAGGGTCAAGTCAAGTAATTGTAAGTTTTCATGTGAAATATGTTTGTTATACACATATAGCCTACACTGTGCCCCACAATATACAGTATACCTCTACACTGTGCCACACAATATACAGTATACCGCTACACTGTGCCACACAATATACAGTATACCGCTACACTGTGTGTAGTCTGTTCTATAAGCACCATTGTTTTGTGGCGGCGGACAGAAAATAATCTGAAAGTGCCCCTCCCGAGACCAGGCTCTGGATCCGCCACTGTTGCAGACACAGTACAGAGGCAATGACAACATCTTTAACTTAAACAGTGCAGTGTTTTATTCACACATAAGTAAAGTGACAACAAAAGGCAGTTTCAAAGAAAAACAGTCACCTTGAGTCTGGTGTTTGTTCACACCAGGCTGCAGCACATAAGTCCTTGGGTGAAGCAGAAGTCCACATGGTTTTTCCCAAACAATATAGCAGGCCTTAGTCTCGGCCCAAACTCTCAGGCTCCAACACCCAGACTGACAAAGCTCCAGTATCAGATGGAGGATAATCCGCCCAGCTGAGACTGCTAGCTGGGTTTTTATCCCAAACCAAAACCCGGCCTGGCACGTGGGGAACAGCCACCCACCCTGCACTTTGGCTGCTCCCAGTAAGAGCCGGCCCGGATGGCTTTACAGCTACACTAAATAACCAATAGTGTCAGTCAGCACTAGCTGCCCCAGACACTTAAAATTACCGGCTCTTATCTCCCCGAGGCCAGGAACCTCGTGATAAAAAACTGAAGGTTTACAAACAACATCTCTTAGCAACCATCAGTGAAAAACGCATTGCACCCGCACTTGCTTGCAGATGTAAATAGTTTTTCACTCAGCCCCATTCACTTCTATGGGGCCAGGGCTGCGTGAAAAACGCAGAATATAGAACATGCTGCGATTTTCACGCAACGCAGAACTGATGTAAGAAAAACAACATAGACCCATTGAAATGAATGGATCAGGATTCAGTGCGGGTGCTATGCGTTCACGTCATGCATTGCACCCGCGCGGAAAACTCGCTTGTGTGAAAGGGGCCTCTTTCGGCCCTGGAGGTTTTTTTCTTTTTTGCATTTTTTACTCTCTGGCATTTTCACTCTCTGGCCATAACTTTTTTATTTTTCCATTCACATAGCCGTATGAGGGCTTGTTTTTGCAGGAAAAGTTTCACTTTCTAATGCCAACATTTAATATTGCATACAATGTAGTGGGGAGCTGGAGAAAACTTCCAAATGGGGTGAAATTGGAAAAAAATGCAATTCCGCAACAGTTTTATGGGTTTTATTTTTTACAGCATTTCCTATACGGTAAAACTGACCTGTTACTTTCATTCTTCGGGTCAGTACAATTACGATAATACCACATATATATATTTATAAAAGCCTTGAAATTTTTTTATTTTTCTTTTTTTCGTCACCATATTCTGACCCCTATAACTGTTTTGTAGTTATGTGTATAGAGCTGTGTAAGAGCTAATTTTTTGCGGAGCGATCTGTACTTTTTATTGGAGTAATTATACTGAGACACAGAATAAAGTAACACATATAGTAAATGCTGCAAAAAGGCAAAAAATAATGGCAAAATTGCAATTTTTTTCTTATTCCTCTCCAGAAACAGTTAATAAAAGGTAAAAAAAATAATGAATCATAGAATGCAACACTGCAAAAAAATATATATGTTGAAGATAAAACTAGAAAAACATCAACAAAAACATTAGGAAAACTGCAACAAATCAATTAAAGGTATACTACATGTTTCAATCATACTGTTTAATAATACTCACAATAACAGCATTATTATTTAAAGGGGATGTCCACTTACAGCAAATTATCAACCCACTTACAGTGGAATGGCGGACATGTACAGTAAGTGTTCTGCTGCTCCATTCAACTCGATGGGACTATGCTAGACATAGCCAAGTTGGATCCCTTCTGATTTTACTGTGGATTATTTAATTATGTCATTGCAAAGTGTGAAATCTGATGTGAAAATCTGTAGCATTTCATAACAGAATAAGAATGTTGTGTATTTGAAAATCCACAGTGTGCTTTCATATTTTCTAGTACAGGCGGATGGGGTTTCAAAACACATATATTTGTGCAGTACTGTAAACTGCTGCGGATTTGTGGTATGGAAGCCATTACAACCTCTTATATAATATTACAATTTACTTCTTACACTGATTCACACTGCAGCTGATTCCTAAAATGATTTCCAGGAACAAAGCTGATTGGACCAACATAAAGGTAGTCACTGTGTTCCACTGCTTCCTAAATAAGGTTCTTCTCTGAGCTCTATCGTCTATTGTGACAGAGCTTGCTAATAGCAAGGAAGATATATTGGATGAAGAGTTAAAGTTCTCAAGCAGGTCTTAAAGGAGAATATCATTGCATAGCCTCTCAATTCTTATCCTGGAAGACCTGGAAAATAGCAGTAGAAGAAAGCTACATACAAGGCATATCAGAGTCCTTCTCTCAAGATGCTCTACTTGCTACCACAAAGTACATCAATATATCCGCATTATACCCGTGAAGCATTGCATTACCGCAAGATACTGTTCAGTAACAGTAAATTTGCAAGGGCATTTTACTGAAATAATGCCATTAAAGTACCCGTGTTAGTGAACACATCGTATTCATGCAAGATACCGTTCAGTTACAGCAAAGGCATTTTACTGCAATAACACTCATGGGCGTCCGCAGCGGGGGGCAACGGGGGGCAAGTGCCCCCCCCTGGCCCGCCGCAAACTAACCCAGTACTACTTAAGTTAGTGTTACAACTATTTAGTTGCGGGGGCGGCCGCCGGCCGACTAACAACAGCACACTGACTGAGTGAAAGCGCTGCGTACGCCCGGCCTGAAAGAGTGAGGAGGGGGCGGGGCCCTGAGCCAAGCCAAGTTCAGTAACGGTTCCAACAACAAGTTCCAAGTTCCAACTACTGTCCAACAGTCACATCACAGAAGTTGTAAGTTAACTTTATTACAGGAACTTATATTGTACAAAGAAAAATAAAGATAAATCATAACATAAGTACATAACAACAAGTGGATGGATCATGATGACAAGTGCAACATGGTGGATGATGGCAGTGTCAGCAGCACATCTCCCCCCCCCAGGTACATTTCTCCCACTCCATCTCATGGGCCAGACCAGTGGCAGACATGGGATCCATGATGGATCCCATGTTGGCCACTGGTCTGGCCCATGAGATGGAGTGGGAGAAATGTGCCTGGGGGGGGGGGGGAGGAGAGATGTGCTGCTGACACTGGCCCATGGAGGGGCCGAGCCTGAGGGGGAGAAATGTGCCATTCAGGGGGGGGGGGGGGGTGGAGGGGGGTGGAGGGTCACGGGTGGTAAGTGTGCTGCCATGATGGAGGGGGGGGAGAAATAATGTGACGCGAAGGGGGTGATGTAAAAAGAAGGGGGTGATGACGGGTCACATGACATGGAGGGGGAGAAATGTGACATTAAGGCTGGGGCCCGGGGGGGCATCATTGGGGGCACTTTTTACTGGCACATTATTAGGTTGCACTATGGGGTCACTTCTTACTGGCACATTATTGGGGGGCACTATGGGGGCACTTCTTGCCAACACATTATTGGTGGGCACTATGGCTGCACGATATATTGAAAAAATAATCGAATTGCGATAATCGCCAAATGCGATATGGCGATTTGGCTGACCCGAAAATGCTGCGATTATATATGAAGGGGCCCTGTGCACATAACTGGCTTTGTGTGTAAAGTATACTACTGTCTGAAACAAGCTCTCTCCTATTGATAAAATGGCCAGCCTCTGTACTCACTTTCACTATGAGTGCACTGCAGCGAGCGGCCCGGCCGGCGCGTGACTGACGTCACCATGGATGTCAATAAAATGATGCCCCCGCTGGAAAAATTTCTGCGAATTTCTTCATCGGCATCTAGATCTACCAATTCAAATGTGTCGGCTCTGGTACTACAAGACGTTAAATGATACAGTAATGCAGGACCTGTAAACCATGTTGTGTCCTTAAGGTGGCTCGCTGCAACAAATCTAGTTGCGTGGTCCGCAGGATTATGCTATTTAGGCATATAGTGCCACTGTTTAGTACAAGTGGATCTCCTGATCCTTAGCATCCGATTGCTGACGTAGACATAAAAGCGTCTGGTTTCGTTGCAAATTTATCCTAGGACTACCTTGCTGTCCATGTAAAACTCAACTTCCTCGATTTCCAGGTTCATTCCTGTTGTTATAAGTTCAGCCAACTCCACTGCAAGCACAGCAGCGCAGAGCTCCAGTCTAGGAATCGTGTGTTCACGGAGTGGCGCCAGTTTGGTCCGGCTCATGACAAATCCTATATGGCATTGTTCTTTGACGTCAATGGTCTTTAGGTATGCTACGGCTGCAATCGCCTTGACTGAAGCATCGCAGAAGATATACAGTCTTTGCCTCTTGACTTCAGTTGATGGCACGGGAGCTCAGGGTCGTGCCATGTGAAGGCTGGTCAAAGCATCAAGAGACTTCTTCTAACCTGTCCACAGGTCCCTTTTCTCCGTGGGAAGCTGTTCATCCCAATCAGACGTCTCTGTGGTGAAGTCTCTTAACATCATTTTGCCTTGGATAGTAACAGGCGCTACGAATCAAAGAGGATCATATAAGCTGTTTATGGTGGACAGAACTCCTCTACGTGTGAAGGGCTTTTCTTCCTTGCTGATTTGGAAGGTGAATGTGTCTGCCTTTAAATCCCAGAGCAAACCGAGGCTCCACTGCATGGGAAGTCCTTTAGATCACTTGAATGGTCTTGGGGTGAGAAGGCCTCCATTAAATCCCAGCTATTGGAGGCAATTTTGTGCAACCTCAAATTAGATAGAGCGAGCATTTCTTGGGGCCTTTTCAGGAGACTGATTGCGGTCTTGTTCGTGGGTGTGGATTTCAAGTAATCGTCCACGTAGCAATCTTTTGCCACAAAGGATCTAACATCTGACCGACACTTTACTTCACCCTCTTGGGCTGAATACCTGAGAACGTAGATAGTGACTGCAGGGGAAAGACTGTTTCCGAAGATGTGAACTCTCATACGGTACTCTACAATGTCTTTATTGGGGTCGATGTTGCGGTACCAGAAGAACCTCAAGTCGTTTGTGTTTTTCCTTGACAAGGAAGCAGTGGAACATCTGTTGTATTTCGGCCATAAATGCTACGAAATCTCTGTGGAAGCGGAGAAGTACAGTACCTCTAGAAGTCTGTTGTTGAGGTCTGAACCAGACAGTAAGACATCATTTGGCGAGATGCCTTTGCATCTGGCGCTCGAGTTGAATACTCGAATAGGATGATACATGCAGAATATGGGTAAGTACCAACACTCCTTGGAGTCTTGGAGCGCGGGTGCCATTTTGGCATGGTTGTTCTGGAATATTCTTTCTATGAAGGTAAAGAAATGTTCTTTCGTCTCTGGTGTCCTCTGAAGTTTGTGTTTGAGGGAGATGAATTGACTGTAGACAAGTTCTTTGTTGCTAGTTAAGCGTTGTCTCTGGGGTTTAAACGGTAAAGGTGCGACCCAGCTTTTTGACTTGTCTTTTACTTTCCTTGATCCATGATATCCAAGAAAAGCCTGTCTTCTATGGACATTGCGACCCTGTTGTCTTCTCTTGTCCTGTGGAAGACTGTGCACCCTAAGTGATCTTGCTCACCATCGCAGGCATGGTCTTCACAGGAGGGATCTGTGAAAGGACAAGGCACAGGAGCGCTGTGTGGCAATTCTTTTATCAGGAAACTGCTGTGACATGGCTGGAATAGGGAAGGACGTACATTCTCAAGTGTGTTGGTGAGCATACTGTTCACTGATGTTGGCTTGTGTGCTCCTCCTAGACAGACGTCTCCTATGATGACCCATCCTAGGTCAAGTCTCTGGGCATATGGAGCGTTCTGGGGACCGTTTGTCATGGAACCATGAACCAGACGTACAACAAGAGATAAGTGGAAAATAAGAAGGTTTTATTGAAGAGCAAGCCGTAAGCAAAGTCCGAACGGATGGCTAAACCGAAGCAGGGTCTTGCGGAGACAGAGGTCAGGAACCAGAAGGGTAGTCAGACGAAGCCAGGAACAGGAACCAACGGGGTAGTCAGACGAAGCCGGAATCAGGAACCAACGGGGTAGTCAGACGAAGCCGGAATCAGGAACCAACGGGGTAGTCAGACGAGGCCAGGATCAGGAACCAGAAGCAGCAGCAGTCTTGGAAGCATGTGAACACAGGAGGACCAAGCAAGGAACTGAAGCCACAGACCTCCTATATATATGAGCTAGGCATCCAGCTCCTCCCAGTGGGAAGGAGGAGCCGCAGGGTGGGAGGCTACAAGAAACCCAGAAACCAAGATGGCCGCCAGCACATGTCAAACGAAGGGAACAGCAAGGAGGTAAGACCATGACACCGTTAATCTGTCCTCTAGCCTTATGAACTCGTAGTATGTCTTTTCCAAAGAGTAAGACTATCTGGACTTCTGGGTCCAGTTCTGGTATCAGGTGAACTTTAAGCCTAAGGTGGAAGTGGTAGGCTGCCACCTCTGGTGTAGGTATCTCAGACCAGTTGTTAGGCATGTGATTGCACTCCATTATGGTTAGCAGGGACAAGCAGGTCTGACCATCTATGGACTCTAGCTTGTACCCAGTTGCCTTTCTCCCTGCCGTCTCAATGGTACCTGGACATGTCCTTAAGGAGTAGGGAGAACCGGGCCCTATGATATTGAAGGTGTTGAGGAAGGTGGATTTAGCTAAAGACTGGTTGCTTTGATCATCTAAGATTGCATATACCATGATCGCCCTATCTCGGTGGCCGACCGGATGAACTCTGACAAGGCAGATTTTTGAGCAGGACTTCCCCCCTGCAAGTCCTTTACAGATCTCTGTACACTGAGAAGTGACTACTGCATTGTCTATGTCAGTGTCTACAGGTCCTTCTCAAAAAATTAGCATATTGTGATAAAGCTCATTATTTTCTGTAATGTACTGATAAACATTAGACTTTCATATATTTTAGATTCATTACACACCAACTGAAGTAGTTCAAGCCTTTTATTGTTTTAATATTGATGATTTTGGCATACAGCTCATGAAAACCCAAATTTCCTATCTCAAAAAATTAGCATATTTCATCCGACCAATAAAAGAAAAGTGTTTTTAATACAAAAAAAGTCAACCTTCAAATAATTATGTTCAGTTATGCACTCAATACTTGGTCGGGAATCCTTTTGCAGAAATGACTGCTTCAATGCGGCATGGCATGGAGGCAATCAGCCTGTGGCACTGCTGAGGTGTTATGGAGGCCCAGGATGCTTCCATAGCGGCCTTAAGCTCTTCCAGAGTGTTGGGTCTTGCATCTCTCAACTTTCTCTTCCCAATATCCCACAGATTCTCTATGGGGTTCAGGTCAGGAGAGTTGGCAGGCCAATTGAGCACAGTAATACCATGGTCAGTAAACCATTTACCAGTGGTTTTGGCACTGTGAGCAGGTGCCAGGTCGTGCTGAAAAATGAAATCTTCATCTCCATAAAGCTTTTCAGCAGATGGAAGCATGAAGTGCTCCAAAATCTCCTGATAGCTAGCTGCATTGACCCTGCCCTTGATAAAACACAGTGGACCAACACCAGCAGCTGACATGGCACCCCAGACCATCACTGACTGTGGGTACTTGACACTGGACTTCAGGCATTTTGGCATTTCCCTCTCCCCAGTCTTCCTCCAGACTCTGGCACCTTGATTTCTGAATGACATGCAACAGTCCAGTGCTGCTTCTCTGTAGCCCAGGTCAGGCGCTTCTGCCGCTGTTTCTGGTTCAAAAGTGGCTTGACCTGGGGAATGCGGCACCTGTAGCCCATTTCCTGCACACGCCTGTACACGGTGGCTCTGGATGTTTCTACTCCAGACTCAGTCCACTGCTTCCGCAGGTCCCCCAAGGTCTGGAATCGGTCCTTCTCCACAATCTTCCTCAGGGTCCGGTCACCTCTTCTCGTTGTGCAGTGTTTTCTGCCACACTTTTTCCTTCCCACAGACTTCCCACTGAGGTGCCTTGATACAGCACTCTGGGAACAGCCTATTCGTTCAGAAATTTCTTTCTGTGTCTTACCCTCTTGCTTGAGGGTGTCAATGATGGCCTTCTGGACAGCAGTCAGATCGGCAGTCTTACCCATGATTGCGGTTTTGAGTAATGAACCAGGCTGGGAGTTTTTAAAAGCCTCAGGAATCTTTTGCAGGTGTTTAGAGTTAATTAGTTGATTCAGATGATTAGGTTAATAGCTCGTTTAGAGAACCTTTTCATGATATGCTAATTTTTTGAGATAGGAATTTTGGGTTTTCATGAGCTGTATGCCAAAATCATCAATATTAAAACAATAAAAGGCTTGAACTACTTCAGTTGGTGTGTAATGAATCTAAAATATATGAAAGTCTAATGTTTATCAGTACATTACAGAAAATAATGAACTTTATCACAATATGCTAATTTTTTGAGAAGGACCTGTATCTGCTTTCCGTCATGCTCCTTTGCTTGGGATGATACCTGAGAAGGTGGTTCAGGGTGTAAAGCCGTGTTGTGTTCTGTGTGATATGGTTCTGGATCTGACTCCAATATAGTCAGTGTCTACAAGGAATGAGAGTTCCTTCCCTGCCACATCGAGGGTGATTCGAGGGGCGGGGCCTGCAGGAGGGGCAGAGACTGCCATACACGGGGTGTCCCCTCCCAGCAACACTGGTTTGCCAACGTCCTAGTGGGATGGAGCTGGCCATGGAGGAGGAGTTCCTCTTTGGCTCTGATCTGCTGGCCACAGATGTTTGGAGCGACAGTTTCTCTTAATGTGCCCTGGTTTGCCGCACCCATAACAGACACGGGGGGGCGGGGGTCTTTCCTCTCTTTCTTCTCCCGTCATGACTGCCATGACTGATATGCGGGATTTCTTTGTACTACTCTCCAGCCCTTTTGCAACTTGTTCTAAAATTTCCAATGTTAATGATTTCCATTCTGGGCGACAGGTTACAAGAGCTTTGTTCAGATCTGGCCTAAGGCCATCTACAAATGACCGTGCTAGGAGTCTTAAGTGCACAGGTTCATTTGGACTGAATCCCATATCTTTATAGTTTTGTTTAACTCTTTGTACAAACTTTTCTACTGACTCTGCTTTATCCTGCACCATGTCTTGCAGGGTCGTGGACTGCTCTGCTAGTCTGTCTTTCGCCCACTTATATAATTGCTGAATGAAATCACGGCCA
This sequence comes from Bufo gargarizans, assembly GCF_014858855.1. Lineage (NCBI taxonomy): Eukaryota > Metazoa > Chordata > Amphibia > Anura > Bufonidae > Bufo > Bufo gargarizans. The sequence goes on from NC_058080.1 coordinate 444,017,459, forward strand.
GATTCTGAATCACGAGTGTCATAATTTGCTCCAGGGAGTTCTGGTTGGCGTATGTGATCCATTATAAGTGAAGAAAATTCACCAGTTTTATTTTGCACAATACTTTGCAAGTCTGACCAAGTACACCCGTAGGTTTGATAAACTTGTGCCAATTTTCTATAAAAGGGCATAGGGTGTGTATCTGGGTCAGGCATGAGGTTCACTATGGTGAACAACTGCTGGGGGGTAAAGGACACATACTTAGGTGGCCCGACTGGGCGAGTGTTCAAGTATATTTCCCTTAAGGCTTCAAGATTTCCTTGTCCTATGTTATGGATCTCTCTTTGCAGCTCTGTAATTTGGTTTTGAAAAGACTCATTCATTGCTCTTGCTGCACCCTGCTGGCTACTTAGGGTAATATCAGAAAATTGTCCAAGGTGCGGTGGGCTGCGATATCCTGGGGTTTGTGCTGCAGCACCTGGTGCATAGTCCACTGTCTGCTGTGAGTCTTCCCCTGCATCTTCCTTTTGTTTCTCCCCATCCTCATCTTCCTGATCTACAGCACCACTACCTCCTACCATTATATGAGCTGGAGCTATGGGCTGACTGGGTAGCATGTAGGTGCCGTCAGGATTTACAAGTGGGTATATAGCAGTGACTTGTGGCATGACAGAAAGAGCAGGGTTTGGGGAGATTACAAGTCCAGCCTTGGGCGTTGGCTGAGGACAAGATGGCGTCATTGCTGGGACTGGTGAGACGTGCTGGGGGGCTAAAAGAGCATGATTATGTGGGCGTGGAGCACCACAGGCTAAGCACGTATCACGGGGGGCAGGGTTCTGCTGACCACAATGTGTACAAGTCCAACTTCCCCTTTTTCTTTCAGCTGCGCCACTGTTATAGGGCGGTGGCTGTTCCTGTACTAAGACTGGGCCAGGCCGATAGTAATGGAGTCCTGATTTTTCATCAAACATTGCTTCTCCTTTTGTCTGTTCAAATTCTTTGCTACAGTCCAGCCATACCCTGACTGTATCTATCAACTTATCATCATTCAATTTGCCTCTTTTCTCAGTCAACATGTCTGCCACATAGCAGAACACAATACACCTCCTTTTGCAATACCATAATTCTTTTCTAACTTGCTTAGTCCTTTGACATAACCTTTTCCTCTCCGGTCCGCCACGTACTGTTCAGGTGAACAATAGCCCTTCGGGACACTATTTCGGTTACCCATTTTTTTCAAAACAACACGTTCTGGAGCCTTCAACACGTTCTGGAGCCTTCACTTACTGACTGTCTCTGATAGTTGGATTAGCACAGACACTGACAAACAAACACCTTGAGCTTGAGATTAACACACCACTGGGTTATCAGCAAGCCGTCTCCTTCCCTTCTACTATTTCTTGGGGTTACACACCAGGGTTACCCCTCAATGTAGGCACTTTAGGAGACTTCTATTGTTCTGTCAGTCTATGCCTCTCCTTTCTCCCAGAGACCAGAGAAACCGACCATACACAAAAAAGTAATAAAACACAATACATCAAGCTTATCAATACAATGGGGTTCTTACTTTCATGCCCCTGAGGATGCCTCACTGTCGGTGCACCCCTCCCTAGAACAAATATGGATAGACTAAGCCAAGGGACACAGAATAGGTAAGATGAATATATTTTCTCACCTCTTATTACGGGCTGCGCAGTCCCGGTGTCCGTTGGCTTGTCTCTCTGGATCCAGTCTCTGGGGGTACGCCAGCAGGAGGTCCAATCCTCAGGCCCCACGTCGTTTGGCGCCAACTGATATGGTTCTGGATCTGACTCCAATATAGTCAGTGAAGATTGATGTATTGCTCCGAATGGTATAAAATGATTGGCATACGTACGCCTTGAAAGAGATCACACACAGACTGTCACAGAGAAGTCAGTCAATGCAAGATGCCCTGTTTATTAATCAGATTACATGATTTCTTATAGCAGAAAAAGAGGAACTTTATGACTCGGCTAATTTGATGATCTAATTGTCACATTACTAAGTCCCATGACAACGTATCACATTATCACTCCATATTTTAGCAAATGTCAGCACTATGTCAGCAATTTCAATATCATAAAGTGTTTAGTAAGGGATTATTAAGGGAGCTGGCTGCTACTTCAGGGGCCATTTTGTTTGTTAAGCAAACTGTTAGATATAATACAAGCAAGTATACATTTGATACTAGATATATGATTCCACAACATGTGCTACCGCATTCTGTGCATGTCACACTGACCTTATAGTTCCTGGCAAAGTGCGATGTTATAGCGCAGCTCCTAAAGCAGAGTTTTCTTTGAGGAATTCTTTGCGGTCCAATAAAGATGTCTCCCTGAAGGTTCTGCATTTTAGTAGACAATGTGGTTTCTTGTGCAGGGGGCATTCTTTGGTAAGATCTTAGAGTTTGTTCTCTTCTTGAGAAGACTTACACGGCCTGTAAAGAGAACCTGCGGAGGCAACATTCGTTTTGTGGACTGCCACTGTTTTTTTATTTTTATGAGGTTTGACACCAGGGGTAGTGGGACATGACAATGTAAAGTCAAAACTGGGATAATTTCTACTCCTCGCCTTTTGAGTAACAAAGTCTGCAATGGTACATTATTAAACTGTTTATAATGGGAACCATGCGTGATTCATTTCTCTTGTAGATTATAAGGTTGTTTTTGGACAATCGGATTAACACCTCTGGTGGTGTCCAGGAATGCTAGCCCCGGCAGATCTCCTTCTGCCTGAGCAACCTTTACCTCTATTAACAAGTCACTGAGTTCCATGAGCTTCTGGTAACCCCTACCCACTATTCTAGAGCTTCTATTGAACCATAACACTCATCTAGTCTTTCCCACACCATCTTTAGGCCTTTGCCAGGATAGTTTATGTTAATATCCCTGATTATTTTGACATGTTCAGCAGACTCGCTTCCAAGCCACTTTACCAAGAGATCTAACTCCTCACTACAGGAAAGTTCTAAGTTCCTTATGGCATTCTGGAAGGAGGCTTGCCATGCCCTGTAGTTCTCAGGACGATCAGTAAACTTTATAAGTCCCTTGGTAACCAGCTCTCATTTAGCAAAGAACTTAGCGAAGTCCATGGCGGCCTGGTTAGCGCCAATACTACCCGGTGTGTTGTTGTTATGTTGCATGTGTGGTGTATCACCATACCTTTTAGGGGTTTCTTGCTTAGGGAAGTCTGCATAATACCATTTTGACACAAAGGTTGTCCCTTCAAGTCAAAGCAAAGGTTGTAGCTTCTGTTCTGTAGGGCGGTAGTTGTGGTCAGCATCGTGGTTAGCATCGTATTGTCGCACACCGTCCTGCTGGAGGTACTGTGATTCAAAGTAGGATCTTTGACACTCTGTATATGCTGGCCGATATTCTGGATCATAGTCATCATCTGTCTTGGGATGCTGATGGATGTATTCTGAGACACGCTGTGTTGGATCTTGTTCATCCAGGTTTGGCCCAAGTACTTGGCTGTGTTTCTCTGATTCGGGGAACTCCAAGGCTTCTAGGAACTCTGCTTCGGCTACTGTGACTGCCGCTTCTTTCTCTGCGGTGAGTATTTCCAGTGACGCTTGCAGGCATGCTGTCTCTTCTTCCAGTGATGCTTGCAAGTGTGCTCTCTCTTTTTCCTTTGACGATTGCAGGCGTGCTCTCTCTTTCTTTAGTTGCATCTCTTGTGCAAGAAAGGAAGACCTTACTTTTGCAGCCTTTGCTTCTACACAGGCTAGATTAGCCTTTTCTTTTATTGAGGACTTGCTAAAGCAGCTTGCTCGTGACCTGGTCTTGTATGATGATGCCTGGCTAGCGGACAGTGTGTGCCTTTTGCTGGCTGCCTAATGTCTCTGTGCAGACTCAGTCTATGTTGAAACGGACTTCAGTGTGGTATGGATCGTGCTGCACTTGCTGGGGGCTACACTCTTACTTCTTATGACTGTGTGGAAACTGCTGCTATCTTGTACGCAGGACCGCGTTTGTGATGGCGGCTCCGTATAGTCAGATCCACTATCGCTGGTGACTAGCATCTGTTTTACTGTTCTGTCATCATACACGTTCACACAGTGTGCATTCTGACATTCAGCATAAACCATTCCTGTCTTCCAAATAAGAGGACTGTTCTTTGTGATCTAACTTGTTTATTGGTCCACAGGTTGTACTCTCTGAGCGTTGTGTGTGAGTGAGAGATTGTACGTTTGATTGATTGATGGGTAAAACAGGAGAATTTGATTGGTAAAACTACAACAATACAAATAACATGTATAAGTACAAACCGGATTCCAAAAAAGTTGGGACAAATAAAATAAAAACTGAATGCAATGATGTGGAGATGGCAAATGTCAATATTTTATTTGTAATAGAACGTAGATGACAGATCAAACGTTTAATCCGAGTAAATGTATCATTTTAAAGGAAAAATACGTTGATTCAAATTTTCACGGTGTCAACAAATCCCCAAAAAGTTGGGACAAGTAGCAATAAGAGGCTGGAAAAAGTAAATTTGAGCATAACGAAGAGCTGGAAGACAAATTAACACTAATTAGGTCAATTGGCAACATGATTGGGTAAAAAAAGAGCTTCTCAGAGTGGCAGTGTCTCTCAGAAGCCAAGATGGGTAGAGGATCACCAGTTCCCACAATGTTGCACAGAAAGATAGTGGAGCAATATCAGAAAGGTGTTACCCAGCGAAAAATTGCAAAGATTTTGCATCTATCATCATCAACTGTGCATAACATCATCCGAAGATTCAGAGAATCTGGAACAATCTCTGTGCGTAAGGGTCAAGGCCGTAAAACCATACTGGATGCCCGTGATCTCCGGGCCCTTAAACGACACTGCACCACAAACAGGAATGCTACTGTAAAGGAAATCACAGAATGGGCTCAGGAATATTTCCAGAAACCATTGTCAGTGAACACAATCCACAGTGCCATCCGCCGTTGCCAGCTGAAACTCTACAGTGCAAAGAAGAAGCCATTTCTAAGCAAGATCCACAAGCTCAGGCGTTTTCACTGGGCCAGGGATCATTTAAAATGGAGTGTGTCAAAATGGAAGACTGTTCTGTGGTCAGACGAGTCACGATTCGAAGTTCTTTTTGGAAATCTGGGACTCCATGTCATCCGGACCAAAGAGGACAAGGACAACCCAAGTTGTTATCAACGCTCAGTTCAGAAGCCTGCATCTCTGATGGTATGGGGTTGCATGAGTGCGTGTGGCATGGGCAGCTTGCATGTCTGGAAAGGCACCATCAATGCAGAAAAATATATTCAGGTTCTAGAACAACATATGCTCCCATCCAGACGTCATCTCTTTCAGTGAAGACCCTGCATTCAACAAGATAATCCCAGACCACATTCTGCATAAATCACAACATCATGGCTGCGTAGGAGAAGGATCTGGGTACTGAAATGGCTAGTCTGCAGTCCAGATCTTTCACCTATTGAGAACATTTGGCGCATCATAAAGAGGAAGGTGCAACAAAGAAGGCCCAAGATGATTGAACAGTTAGAGGCCTGTATTAGACAAGAATGGGAGAGCATTCCTATTTCTAAACTTGAGAAACTGGTTTCCTCGGTCCCCAGACATCTGTTGAGTGTTGTAAGAAGAAGGGGAGATGCCCCACAGTGGTGAAAATGGCCTTGTCCCAACTTTTTGGGGATTTGTTGACAACATGAAATTCTGATTCAGCATATTTTTCCCTTAAAATGGTACATTTTCTCAGTTTAAACTTTTGTTCCGTGTTTTATGTTCTATTTTGAATAAAATATTAGCATTTGGCACCTCCATATCATTGCATTCAGTTTTTATTCACGATTTGTATAGTGTCCCAACTTTTTTGGAATCCGGTTTGTATAAAGCATGAATAGTATGTACCCTGATGCAGTATTCTAATGCCATACAGGAAACGCTAAATGAAATACAGCGGTGAGATCCAGAGGCCATGGGAGCTTTCAGAGAGCTGGACCGGCTACTACGAGACCAGTTCATAGAGGGGCTCTCCAACAAATTCTTACAGGGCAAATTGCAAGAGATGACCCGGACGACTCCCAACATGACATTCTACAGCGTCTACCTAGCCGTTGTGGATATAGAGGAAGAGTACATGCCTGTGGCGGCAAGAGTAGTGAGTAGCACCCATGCTACATAATGTCGGCCTGCATCTGAGGACTCAGAGTCCTTAAAGGATGTAGTCCAGGCCCTGCGGACAGAATTTAGAGAACTTTGGCTGAGTGTCCCAGATGAATTCAGGATCACCCCGGCCTCCAGAAATGACCCCAGCACCAATCCACCCAGGATGACAGGTGCGGGGGCTCGTCAAAAGAGGGCCCCTCTGCTGGGCATGTCGACAGTATGGCCAGAGAGTGGCCTGAACAGATGAGGTCTGAGCCGAGGTTAAAATTCCAACCGCCGCAGTAGCTGGGCGTCCTGCATTGGTACACCAGAAGCTAAGCCCTATGCGTGAGGAACATGACCTTTATGCCAGCATCCCCATTATGGAAGCCAAGTTGGAAGGCCAGAAGGTAAACTGCCTAGTCGATACAGGGTCGGAGTGCACCCTTATGCCTCTGGAGTTCTTCGAAAGACACTTTGGACATATGATGGAGCCGGAAGACGGAGCGTAAACAGGCTGGCAGCTGCCAATAACAGAGAGATAGACGTCCAAGGGATAGTCTCGATGTGGGTCTGGCTGTTTGGGCAAGACGTCGGCAAGAAGGGTCGTGCTGGTGGACCATTCGTCCCGGAGAGGGATAGACATGACGCTAGGTATGAACGTGCTGAGAGACCTAGATTATCAACTTTATGCCAAAGAAGGGCTGAAGTATTGGCAACAGGCCACCACACACCAGATGACCCAGAAGGTTCTACAGAAGATGGTGAGAATCTGTAGTCTGCAAAAGAGCAACCTGTCAAGTCGGCACATTGGACACGTGAAGGTGCAGTGGAGGACAAGAACAAATATTTATGCTGCCGGTGGGGGCTGGATGACAACTGAATGGACTGGAGGTCCTGATCGAGCCCGTTTACCAAGAGGAAGCGCAGACTCACCCACTGGTAGCCCGGTCCCTAGCTATTGTGAAGGATGGATGTGTGCCTGTACGCTGTCTCAATGTTGAAGACTGCGAGTTAACCGTTCCTAGGAATAACTTGCTGGCCAAAGTTTATGTGTCCTAAGGGAAAATTCCTCGACGAAGGAGCTTCATGCTACAGCCAGATAGGAGGTCAGCCTGGACCTGTGCTGTAGAGGCCCATCAAAGGGAGACCCCAACAGTGCAGTGGAACGGTCAAGTGATGGGGGTGGACTGCAATACCCTGACTCCAGGACAACAGAAATTGCTGGAAGACACCCTTTGGAAATTTCAGGAGGCATTCTCGAGACATGATGAGAACTTCGGATGTGCTTCTGCAATTGAACACGAAATCCCCACCGGTGTACAGTTCTGGGTTCCTGTGAACAAGGCAGACATAGCAGAGCTGGAGAGGGTTCAGAGGAGGGCAACTAAAGTAATAACTGGATTCAGGGAACTACAGTACCCTGAAAGATTATCAAAATTGGGGTTATTCACTTTAGAAAAAAAGACGACTGAGGGGAGATCAAATAACTATGTATAAATATATCAGGGTTCAGTACAGAGATCTATCCCATCATGTATTTATCCCCAGGACTGTAACTGTGACGAGGAGAAATCCTCTGCGTCTGGAGGAAAGAAGGTTTGTACACAAACATAGAAGAGGATTTTTTACTGTAAGAGCAGTGAGACTATGGAACTCTCTGCCTGAGGAGGTGGTGATGGTGAGTTCACTAACAGAGTTCAAGAGGGGCCTAGATGTATTTCTGGAGTGTAGAAATATTACAGGCTATAGCTACTAGAGATGCGTCGTTGATCCAGGGAGTTATTCTGATTGCCTGATTGGAGTTGGGAAGGAATTTTTTGGGAAGGAAAATTGGCTTCTACCTCACAGTTTTTTTTTGCCTTCCTCTGGATCAACTTGCAGGATAACAGGCTGAACTAGATGGACAGATGTCTTTTTTTGGCCTTATAAACTATTTTACTATGTTGCTATGTTACTGTTAGAGATGAGCGAATCAAAGCTGATGAAGTAGAATTCGATCCGAATAAAAAAAAAAAATCAATTTGCAACAAATGCGAATTTCCTCGCGCTTTGTGGTAACGAATTGCATTTTTCCTAAAATGGCGGCTACACGTGTGAGGACTGAGGATATGGGGCAAGGAAGATAAGATCACACAGATTGACATTCCGGCATGCAGCCAATCAGAAGCCAGCCCTGTGATGTCACAGCCCTATAAATACGGCAGCAATTTTAGATTCTGCCATTTTTCAACATTCTGAGTGCAGGGACAGATGTGAGAAGGTGCTAGGGACAGCAATTGGAAAAACCTGATTGTGGAAAAAAAAGACAGAAAAAACGATTTATAAGTGTGAGGACTGAGGACATAGGGCTAGGAACTCTGGGAAGGTGGGATCACCCAGATTGCCATGCCTGCATGCAGCCAATCAGCAGCCAGCCAGCCCTGTGATGTCACAGATCTATAAATACGGCAGAAATGTTAGATTCTGCCATTTTCCAACATTCTGAGTGCAGGGACAGATGTGAGAAGGTGCTAGGGACAGCAATTGGAGAAATCTTATGCGAACAAAGAAACTATTTATAAGTGCAGGGAAAGGATAGGGAGGAATCATTTCACAGCATCTTAGTGCAGGGAGAGACGTCGGAAGGCGCTAGGGACATTGATAGGAACGCAACTTACAAGTACAGGGAAAGATTATTTCGGGATCCAAATAGCCATTAGACAGCTCTGTCATTCCAACTTTTTGTTATTGGGGTGCAAGTGCTATGTTGAAAAGCCTTTAGTGGCTTATATCTTAGTATCTTTAATATCTTATATCAGTACTACAAGAAAAATACATACGCATTTCACTTCTGCAGTTATTTCTGGTGAAAGCGTATTTCAGTAAAAAATAAAAAAAAATACGCACTACACTGTTGCCATTATTGTTGAAAGCGTTTAGGGGCGTATTTCAGTTCAACAAGAAAAATATATATGCACTTCACTGTTGCAGTTATTTCTTGTGAAAGCGTATAGGGGCGTAGTTCAGTCCAACAAGAAAAATATATTCTCAGTTCATTTCTGCAGTTATTTCTGTTGAAAGCGTATAGGGGCGTATTACAGTAAAAAAATATATATATTTACGCACTGCACTTTTGCAGTTATTTCTGGTGAAAGCGTATAGGGGCGTATTTCAGTACAACAAGAAAAATATATTCTCAGTTCACTTCTGCAGCTATTTCTGTTAAAAGCGTATAAGGGGGTATTTCAGTAAAAAAAAGAAAAATATATACGCACTGCACTGTTGCAGTTACACTGAACAAAAATATAAACGCAACACTTTCGGTTTTGCTCCCATTTTGCATGAGCTGAACTGAAATATCTGAAGCATTTTCTTCACACGCAAAAGACCCATTACTCTCAAATATTGTTCACAAATCTGTCTAAATCTTTTAGTGAGAACTTCTCCTTTGCTGAGATAATCCATCCCACCTCACAGGTGTGGCATATCAAAATGCTAATTAGACAGCATGAATATTGCACAGGTGTGCCTTAGACTGCCCACAATAAAAGCAATTTTATTGGGACACGCCCTTTTTGGGGAAAATTTGATGGGTAAATGTATACTTTCGTTGGTGAAATTTTTTATTTCAAAATTGTTTTATTAGGTGAAATTTATGAGTGATTGAAAAGCTCATTTTGCTGTATGAACCGAATTACATCAGGGTGAAATTTTTTCTTTCAAATTTTTTTTTTCCCGGTAAAAATGATGAGTGACTGAAAAGCTCCTTTTGCTGTATGGACCGAATGACATAGGGTGAGGTCGTGTGTCATCTGAAAATGTGAGGAAAATATATATATATATATATTTTGAAACAACAAATATACAAAAAGCACATAAAAACAATGATAACCTCCTGATACTGCCACCACCGCCAGACTCTGTCATTGTGCCACTCGGTGGCCTTCTCCTGATGCTGATGCTGCATCTGCCCTCCCCACTTCATGACTGGGCCAATACTGATGGATTACTGAGCAAATGCTGACCGAGTGAAGGCAGATGCTCCACATACAGGATCTGTTTTTTGTGGGTTATTGTTTTTAGGGTAATATTAGGTAAGGTGTGGCAGTTTAGTTGTGCCTGCCAGTAGGTAAATTACTTCACTTTTCTCCTTTATCCAATGGAGGGTGCTGTGCAGCACAAGGGTCTCAGCCTTCGGGCTGGGTATATGTAAATTGATTGTTTGTTCTCAGCATTTGTGGTTGTGTTTATTGCCACATTTAAGTAAAATTCTGTTTTGACAAAAGCTGGGGTTGCTTTCCTCGTTTGTGACTTCACTGTATTCTGGGGAGCCCACTGCGGTACACGGCTTACAACTGCACTGCCAGCAACTTGGCCAGGTGGGAGTTAAGTATGTGCACCTGCGGAATGTTGGATGCATAGAGTTGTTTCCTGGCCTCACATTCTGTTATCGAAAAGGCGATGATGGAGTAGAGTAGAAAGAGTAGCTTGAGTGGGAGAAGCAGTAACTGTTCCACTAGCTGATGGCCAGTTCTATGTTCTTATTATTTCTTATTAAAGCGCCATTCATTCCATGGCACTGTACATATTAAAAGGGGTATACATAGATAATATTATAATCCAATAGTCAAAAGACCAATATTTCCTGTTTAAGGTCAATTTTAAAATATAACTTTTATTATTTATATATAACACATAGTACAAAACAAGAAGAACTCTGTTGATAGTCGATTAAAATTATATATAACAAGGGAAAAGTGTTCACGGGGTAGTTGTGACACTCTGTCACTGACTTTAACACGATTGTATCCTTTTGAGAATGATGTTTATTGTTTGTCACATAATATAACTCAAGAGTTTGCCTCTGGCATTTCCTCACTTTTGGTTATATACTGGTGTTATCTCCCACCAGGTTTAAACTATCATTCAAAGCGATGTAATGGCTGCGCTGTCTGAGGACAGTATTGTTCGTTATTAAAGGAGTAATTCCTGCTATTTATTCATAACATTGTATCTACTGCCAGCACAGTCACCTACATCTATGTAACCCTCGTGATAATGATCCAAAGCGCACTGCGTCTGCAGTTCACAGTGCTATGGATCCACTCTCCCTAGCATATTTTTAAAAAGTATTACGACGCAGCTCCCCCGACATGTTTCACCGCACACGGCGGCTTCTTCAGGGGAATGGAGCTACAGGCAACACGAGCGTTTGTGATACTTAATGCTTTATAGTCCTAAGGCGGGTCATTACGAATTGTTAGCCAATCAGGACCTTCATGCTCGCGTTATCGGCGTCAGAAGGGGCCAATCACCGTTCCGTCCCTTCCTTATGATGTCATCCAGTAGGGGTCAGGACCAAGAGACCTATGCGCATGCGTCTATACTTTGAAATCGGATCTTCTGATTCCCGATTTGCACTGGGCATGCGCCGGGACTTAGACAAACAAGCCGGTCTTTGAATATACCACGGGTCATGGATTTTTTCAAGCCAGAGTATCATAACAGGTATATCCAATAGCTAGATTAAGGGTAACCATTCGGAGCTATTATATATTCAGGAGCTAAGATAACACCAGTGCCATCAAAACCGTCAGGTATAACCGATCTCCATATTTCTTTTAGATATATATTCACGGGAGACATTGTCAATTATATTTCAAGTTTTTGATTTTCCTTTACAGTCAGATGGACTGAGTAGAGTCTAACTAAGATCTTAGACCTGTATACTTCCGAATGGCCCTCATCACCTAGATTATCTGTAATGGTCCTTGTCATTATTCTTATACCATCACTGTATATGTCTAAAGACCCAATTTGGATGATCCCTCCTATATATCTGTTTTTACGGATATTTGTGCCCCCATTCGCCTCAACTGTTATTCTTATTTTCAGTATATTTATTATCTATCATTATTCAAATCCTTGATATTTGTAACTTACAAGAGAGCAAAATCAATATTGAGTTTTAAATGTGTCCATATCTTTATACTACTATCAGTATCTCTGGCATCTTGGCAAGAACATAATTCCCATATTTATATAAATGCTGTGAAGGAGAAACCCTCATTTAGGCCATTGGGGCTCATTGTGTTCAATCTGTCTATCCATCGTGCTTCACACTGCAGGAGTTTTCTGTCTAGATTGCCACCTCTGGGACCTAGATTTAATTTTTCTATACCCCAAAACTGAAATACTGATGTTTTATTCTCATGTACATACTTGATGTGTCTCGCGATTGGGGTGTTTTTTCCAATCTCAATAGAGCTCAGGTGGCCAGAAATACGACGTCTTAGCTCCTGTGTTGTCTTGCCAACGTATAACAAGGGGCATGGGCACGATGCTATATATACTACCCCTGTGGTCTTGCATGTAATTAGTTCTCTGATGGTATATTCTTTCCTGTCTCCAGGATTAATACATTTTCTTATGCGGGGAATATATTTACAAAAGGAGCAATCTCCACATGGGGTTGAGCCACTGTATTTTGCTCTCAATGACGTGTTTTCCATTTCTCTTTCTTTCAGGTGACTATGAACTAGTTGGTCCTTCAAATTTGGACCTCTCCTGTAGGTGACACTTGGATGTAAGGTGAGTACTGATTTTAAATCTCTATCTGTCTGGATAATATGCCAGTATTTTTCCAAAATACGACAAATCTCTTTGTTGTAGCCATCAAAAGTGCCAATGCATCTGATAATCTCATTCTTTTTTATGGGGGTTGATTTAAGCAGATCCCCTCTATCAGTGGTTTTAGCCCTATTGAAGGCCTTTTTTAAGGGTGCTGTAGGATATCCCCTCTTTTTAAATCTCTCCCAAAGTTGTCCACTTTCCTTCATAAAAGAGGCTTCATCTGAACAATTACGCCGAGCCCTCAAATATTGGCCAGTGGGTATTCCCCTCTTCAGGGGTGTTGGATGCCAACTGGACCAATGTAGATAGCTGTTAGTGGAGCTCGGCTTTCTATGTATTTCAGTGCTCAGATGTCCATCTTCAGTGATTTTGATTTTAAGATCTAGGAACACTATTTCCTTCTCCTGAATCTCATAGGTAAATTTCATTCCTATGCAATTATCATTTAATGCTTGGGTAAAATCGTGAAAAAGTGATTTATCTCCTTCCCAGAAGATGAGTATGTCGTCGATATACCTGCCCCAGAATATAATGTGGCAGGTATATGACGACAACCCATCCGTGAATACTAAATTATCCTCCCACCACCCTAAAAAAAGATTTGCATAAGTGGGTGCACACGACGTACCCATTGCGGTACCATTAATTTGTTGATATATTTTACCCTGAAAAAGAAAATAATTGTGCTCTAAAATAAATTCTAACATAGATAATACCAAGCGATTGTGCTGTGCAAAATTACTACTTTTAGTACTTAAAAATTTATTCGTGGCTTTTATACCTAGTGGGTGTTGTATGTTACTGTATAAAGATTCTACATCCAGGCTTGCCAGGACAGTATTAGGTGTTAGTATCATATCATTGATTTTCAGGAGAAGGTCTTTAGTGTCCCTGATATAAGATGGGAGGCTAGTTACGAAAGGTCTTAAAATTTGATCTACATATTCACTGATACCTTGAGTCAGATTATCATTACCAGATACAATAGGCCTTCCTGGGACTGGTGTTTTGTTCTTATGCACCTTCGGAATTATTACATAGATAATACAGACAATTGCACTAAGCATGATCAAGGAGTTACAAACTGGGAGAGAAGGAGAGATGGTCCTGCCCGTGATGGCTTACAATCCACATGTTCCCACAGGATCTGGTGATGCCTCTTCATGTGCTGCAATAGAACTATGATGCCTACATTTGTGTTAGAATGCCCATTGCTTAGTTTAATCCTGCAGATCTTGCACGTGGCAACGCTTTTGTCTTCTGGCACTGTGGAAAAAATATGTCAGATGGGAGATACTTGCACAGAGCTAGTGTCAAGCTTGGCTTAGGTCTTGCACGTTCAGATCACATTCTTTTTGTCCTCAATAATAATGTGGCGCCTGTCAGAAGCAATGGAGAACTGTGGCTTGCTGCTAATACTACTACTAATGGCTGCTTGGTGCTTCTAGTGCTTTTTGCACTACTACCAACATTCTGACTCTCGGATGATGAGGCGTTAGTCTTTTGTTTTGCTGTCTTCCATTTACCAGACATTTTATTATAAGGCATATAAAGGAAAATTCACAGGTTTGGTAGACAGATTGTAAAATAGAACTATCAAAATTGTGTGTTTTTTTCTGTAAGACAGAGGCACAATTTAATGTCCTTCCCTGCCTACAAACATACTGCACACTTTAAAATGGTAATAATGCAGTTTTTGCAGTAAAATGCTTTTGCTGTAACTACATGGTATCTTAACCTCTTCCCGACCAGCGACGTACTAATACGGCGCTGGCTAGGTCTTTAAAGATGGCGCCCGCTCCTGAGTGGAGTGAGCGCCATAGCCTCGGGGTGCCTGCTGTTTCATACAGAAGACACCTGCAGCGCGTGCTTCCAGGTATTCTCTGGCTCCCTCCAGTGGTGATCGGAGTAGCCGAAGCTTGTATACAGCAGCCCCCGTCATAGAGAATCAAAGGAGGCTGCTGCATAGTGTTTCCTATGAAGCCCCTGTCTGTAGCAGGACTCGATAGGAAACTAGTAAATTTCTAGTAAATCTAATGATTACTTGTTATAGTTCCTTATGAGAACTATAAAAAAGTAAAATATATATATATATATATATATATAAAATAATAATACATTTTTTAAAATACATTTTTTTTTAAATATAAAAATTCAAATAACCCACCTTTGCCCTAAATAAAAATAATAATAATAATAAAAAAAATACACATTATGAGTATCACCACATGCGAAAACACCCATACTATAAAAATATTTTCCCCATATGGTAAATGGCGAAACTGTTCGATTTGCCGTTTTTGGTCTCTTTATTTTCCACAAAAAATTTAATAAAAATTTAATAAAAAGTTATCAAAAAGTCGTACTCACGCCAGAATGGTATCAATAAAAAGTATAGATTGCCTTGATTTTTAAATGTTATAGGGGTCAGAATATGGCGACAATTTTTTTCCAAGGTTTTTATTATTTCATCAGTATCAAAACACAAGAAAAACTATACATTTAAGGTATTGCCATATTCGTACTTAGCTGTAGAGTTAAAGTAACTGGTCAGTTTTATTGCAAATAAAAAAACACGTAAAATTGTGCGGAATTGCTTGTTTTTCCAATTCCACCCCATTTAGAATTTTTTTCCTGCTTACCACTACATCATATGCAATATTAAATGGTGGTGTTGGAAAGTACAACTTGTCCTGCAAAAAACAAGCACTCAGACGGCTATATGAACGGAAAAGTAAAAAAAAATAAAAAATATGGCTCTAGGGAGGGAGGGAGCACAAACAAAACACAAAAATAAAAAACCTCCGGGGTAGAAAGGGTTACCATACTAAAACAGGTATACTAATGCAGTTTTGTGCAGTAAAACACATTAGCTAGCATGTGTGTCTTAATAGTGTTTTTGTAATAAAATTTGCTGTAACTAAACTGTATCTTGCAGTAGTACAATGAGTTTGATAACATAGTTATACTAGTGGTGTAATTGCAGTAAAATATGTTTGCAAATATGCTGTAACTGAATGGTATCTTCAGGGGTGCATCTAGCATTTCTGCTGCCTGAGGTGAAAACTGAAATGGTGCCCCCCCATGCCAATTTCTTAACCTAACCCCTTTGCCACAATGAAAGCGCTCATTGTCCATGGGCCATCCGCTGCCCCCCTCTTGTCCCTACCTGGTGCTGCTTGGCCTCATTGGTGGTGCACCCCTGGGTGTCTTGCAATAGTACAATGCGTTCAATAATACAGGTAGACTAATGGTGTTATTGCAGTAAAATGCGTTTGCAACTTTGCTGTAACTGAATGGTATCTTGCAGTAATACAGTGCATTCACTAACACAAGTATACTAATGGTAGTATTGCAGTCAAATGTGTTTGCTGTAACTCAACAGTATCTTGTAGTAGTACAATGTGTTCACTAACACAGGTATACTTACAGTGTTTTTTTCGATTTCTATAATAGGGGTTTTACATTTAATCACACATTTTACAGGGAAAGAAGCATTTTTTTCTATTTATAAGCTTCTTTTTTCCATTGTTATGATGTTCTACAATAGAGGGGGCTATTAGGTTGGCCAAATGTTGGGCCTTTCTGAAAATAAGGTGGGATGTGAGAGTAATTTATCTCCTATGCTTTTGTCCTGTCTTAAGATGTCCCAGTGACGGCTCACAATTTTTTTTGAAGAATCCCCCTCTTATGTTATGCCGTGTTATAAATGGGACTCTTATTACCATATCCTCATCTCCTTCTTTCCCTGTAAAATGTGCAACAATTGTCGCACGTTTAAATGTAAAACTCCATTATAGAAATCGATAATGGTACTGATATCTATAAAATAGAGGACCATATTATGTGCAACTCAAAGGGGGTAATCTATTATATACAATGTCCCTGTAATAAAAAATATGTGGGCAGAACTAAACGGATGTTAAAGACTCAATTAAAAGAACACATAAATAATATACATAAAAAATGTGAGGATTATCCATTATCTCGCCACTATGTCAAATTTCATGGGGGCAAATTCACAGGTTCCCGGTTTGGTGGCATAGAAAAAAGTCAAAATGGGCATGAGAGGGGGTGACTTTTCTAAACAGATGTAATGCCGCAAGAGTAGATGGATTTATAATCTGAATACCCTGGCATCGGTGGGATTGAATCAAGAAACAGAATTATTCGCTTTCCAAAAAAATAAAAATAAAATAAAAAATATAAAGAAGAATCACAACATGAACATATGCTACAATAATGGAAATTAATACCCAATTAGTTTTATAATCATACATTACTTGGAAGTGCAAGCTTTCTCCTTTTTCTGCTTTCAAACTGTTCTTGCTCTGACGCTGTATATACACTCACCTAAAGAATTATTAGGAACACCTGTTCTATTTCTCATTAATGTGATTATCTAGTCAACCAATCACATGACAGTTGCTTCAATGCATGTAGGGTTGTGGGCCTGGTCAAGACAATCTCCTGAACTCCAAACTGAATGTCAGAATGGGAAAGAAAGGTGGGCTACAACAGCAGAAGACCCCACCGGGTACCACTCATCTCCACTACAAATAGGAAAAAGAGGCTACAATTTGCACAAGCTCACCAAAATTGGACTGTTGAAGACTGGAAAAATGTTGCCTGGTCTGATGAGTCTCGATTTCTGTTGAGACATTCAAATAGTAGAGTCTGAATTTGGCGTAAACAGAATGAGAACATATATCCATCATGCCTTGTTACCACTGTTCAGGTTGGCGGTGGTGGTGTAATGGTGTGGGGGATGTTTTCTGGGCACACTTTAGGCCCCTAAGTGCCAATTGGCCATCGTTTAAATGCCATGGGCTACCTGAGCATTGTTTCTGACCATGTCCATCCCTTCATGACCACCATGTACCCATCCACTGATGGCTACTTCCAGCAGGATAAAGCACCATGGCACAAAGCTTGAATCATTTCAAATTGGTTTCTTGAACATGACAATGAGTTCACTGTACTAAAATGGCCCCCACAGTCACCAGATTTCAACCCAATAGAGCATATTTGGGATGTGGTGGAACGGGAGCTTCGTGCCCTGGATGTGCATCCCTCAAATCTCCATCAACTGCAAGATGCTATTGTCACGGCTGAGGATGGGGAAATCTGCGATGCCAGAAGATGTCAGTGGCTGCTCGGCCAGGATGACAGAATTAGGGAGCAGGTCACCTCCTAGCGCATCCCTAATCTGACCCTGACTCCTAGCTGTATGAGCTGACCTTGATGGTAGCAGGGCTCATACTCCGGAACCTCGGATCCCTACTAACCCTCCGCAGATCCCTGAGCTAGGAGCTGGGTAGACAAACTGTTCCTCCTAGATGCGGAGAAACAGGAGTCTAAACTGGCCAAGCTGCAAGGGGATATAAACATGAACAGCCTATGGATATGGCAGGAGGATGAAAAGCACTTCCACACCTACCTGCCACAGACACACTGACTGGATCCCGTGCTCAACAAGCTGGTGTCCACACCCCAACATAAATGGACACAGCACACACACATAAACACACAGGAACACAGATCCATAGGTGTATTAAACATGAAAAGGAAAACAACATCAACCAAACATCATGAATAACATTTATGACCACAAGGGTGGCCCTCACTGGCAGATGGTAAAAGACCAGGAGGATGACTCCAGCAACATGCCTGAAGTACCCCTCAGACATCAGGTCTCAACTGAGGCTAAATAGCCCATGTAGCCACATCCACACAGACACACCCAGTGCTCACACACTAGGAAGGGAATTAACCCTTCTCACACCAGGAAAGGGAAGACAGCCACTTAAAGGGGACGTGCACCCATAAATAAACCTTGTGCACAAAAACAGAGACAAGGCACACCTACATAGACAGGTTGCCAGGTGCAACCACATGCACTTACAGCAAGCTGCCTAGCACCAGCTCAGGCTGCTATGCTGCCACATAAATAATAACAACATGTTGCCAGCGGCAACCACATGTGAGGCAACATACTAGCGGCCCTCACCTGTGGTTGAACAACCAAACCAGACCGCAGTCAACAGCCTGCGGTTCAGGAGTCACGGCCATGACCATGGTTGTGACAGCTATCCTATCAATATGGGCCAACATTTCTAAAGAATGCTATCAGCACCTTGTTGAATCAATGCCATGTAGAATTAAGGCAGTTCTGAAGGCAAAAGAGGGGCCAACACTGTATTAGTATGGTGTTCCTAATAATTCTTTAGGTGAGTGTATAACTCTGAGGATATTGCTCAATCCAGAGCAATAGGAAAATGGACACACATTGGCGAAGAGAGAAGCGGTTGTTACCATGGAGACAAGACGCCTATTTAGTCTAGGAGGGTTGAGAAGATTCTTCATCCCTGACAAAGGAATACGCATATTCCGAAACGCGTCGGTTAAATTTTGACCCTCACAGGCTTCCGTACTTGAGTGTGATATCACATAGGAACGCTTCCAGTAACTACCAGTAAGCTTTCCCCGCGTTCGCTAGCAGCCGGCCGGAGCTGCACAATCGCAGAGGGTTGAAGCAGAGGACGCTAAGGAGACATTGTTATCGGAGAGGATACGAAGAGCAATATTTAAAAAACAACATTGAAAAAACAACATCAGAGAAACATCTATATGCTTTCTACATATATGTAGGCATGGATATTGAAATGTTTTTTTTTTTGCTGACTTTCGTAGTACACAAATTACCACTGTTTCATCTATCCAGCGCGGGAAGCTCTTTTGTTTTTCAAACAGTGTTAACTATTTACTGAGCTACGGCAGAATACTCAGTCGTTCAGCAACCCAGCAGCAGCCTCCCCATCTAGGTGGGGAAGTGTAGATGTTTTTAGCAACTTATTGTGGCAGCGCAAATTAACTTCGCTGAACATTAACCCTTTTATAAAAAAAATTCTGCTATGTACTTTTATATTCTGTTATTATTTCAACTCATGTATCTACTACTGTTTACAGTGCACTGCTTTGTAAAAGTGTTATGCTTGTTTGCCTGAACTATATTGTATATACTGTATTTTGTAAAATATAAATAATTGATGAAAAAATCTGCATTAGATTTGATGCAGTGAGTTACTAGCACTGGAAGGTAGACATGAAATAAGGCTATGTACAATATTTGTGTATAGTCCCACAAGCTGTGACTTTAGCAGTTACACCAAATGCAAGCTTATACTGACATCTGGAGGTAAGAACCAAACAGTACACTTGAAAAGCACAATTCTTTTAAGTGTAACTGTTGTTTATTTACTGTATTTCATTAAATGTGTAGGACATGAGATTCAGATTATTTTTGCAATAAACTTTATTGATTTTACATTTATTTATGACAAAACTGCCTCTGAAGTTGTATTTTGGCAGTGAGTTGCCATGGAAAATACATCTTCACTGTTCAGCACAGTGCACTACTGAACATAATGATATATAGCTATATTTATGGTCAGTTTTAGCTATATATGAGGCTGGCAGTGAGGGCAGCAGCAGCAATCAGGGTGGAGTGTCTTCACTGCGCTGTGAAAACGGATTAGGGAAAACTTCAGAGGCTGTTTTTTCATTAAAAACTGCAAAATCAACAGATAAATTATATAGCAAAAATAGTCAGAATAGCTTGCCCTACACAAAAATAAATAAATAAATATACAACACCCCCCCTTCCAATCATACCATATAGCTCCCCAAAACTGAATGAGGGGACATGTTTCTATGTTTCTTGACAGCTCATAAACGCTTATCAGTTTCATAAGACCTCAGCTTTAATTAAGTCTCTATAAAACTTATATTAGACAGGCAGATCACACAGGCCATTGTCGAGAGGGAAGCATTCCTTCCTGGTAATTGCCTGCTCGCTAACGGAGGAGACTGCTGCTATTACATGTGGCGATCTCCTTCACAGTCACTAATGCCATTGCCCTTCCCTATACTGAATCATTGTTTGCCAGCAGATCATGATCGATCAGACACCACAATCTGCAGATGGCAAACTCATTGAAAGATTCCAACGGGAGTTTGCTCGTTCATCCGTTAATTGGTGGCAGTATTAGGCCTCTTTCACAAGGGCGTCGCGTGTGAGGGCCGGACAAGATGTGGGTGCGTTGCGGAAAAATGCAGGATTTTTCCGCACGAGTGCAAAGTGTTTTAATGCGTTTTGCACGCGCGTGAGAAAAATCGGAATGTTTGGTACCCAGACCCGAACTTCTTCACAGAAGTTTGGGGATTGTTGTGTAGATTTTATTCTTAATACAGAATACTTAATAAAATGTCCATTGAGGGGTTAAAAATAATAAACAAATTTAACTCACCCCATCCACTTTATCGCATAGTGGATCTCCTCTTCTTTTTACTTTCTTCAGGACCTGGCTAAAGGACCTTTGATGATGTCACTGCGCTCATCACATAGTCCATCACCATGGTGATGGACCATGTGATGAGCACAGTGACATCACCACAGGTCCTTTTCATCAAAAAAGAAAGAAGACATGCCAGGCTGAGCGTTCAAGTGGATTAAGGTGAGATTATTAATAAAAAAAATAAAATTAACCCCTCCATTACTATTTTACTAAGCATTCTGTATGACCATGTTATAAGGGAAAATAATAAAGATCGGGTCCCCATCCCGATTGGCTCCTAGCAACCATGCGTGAAAATCGCACCGCATCCGCACTTGCTTGCGGATGCTTGTGATTTTCACACAGCCCCGTTCACTTCTATGGGGCCTGCGTTGAGTGAAAAACGCATTGCACCCGCACGGAATTCTCGCCCGTGTGAAAGGGGCCTTACACTGCCAGATCATCGCTAACGAATGTTCATAAAAACACTTGTTAGCGATGAACTGCAGGATTATCTGCCAGTGTAATATAAGCTTTACAGAGTGAGATTTTTGGACCAATTATCAGGAATGCCCATTCCTGATAATGGGCTTGTCTAATCATTCTGCCAATAATCAAGCAGACCCTAATTTGTCGGCTGATTGTACGGTTAAGGCTATATTCACATGAACGTATTTTGTTTGCGTGTCCATTCCGTTTTTTTGGGAGGGGGGGGGGCAGGGGATTAGATGAGGACCCATTCATTTCAATGGGTCCACAAAAATGCGGACAGCACACCACATCCATATGTCTGTTCCATGGCCCCGCAAAAAATATAGAGCACGTCCTATTCTTGTTCGTTTTGTGGACAAGGATAGCGATTCTTACAATGGATCTGCAAAAAAACTGATGCAACACAGATATCACACGGACGTCATCCATATTTTTTGCGGATCTGAGTTTTGCGGACCGCAAAATACATACGGTTGTGTGAATGTAGCCTAATTCAGATTGAAAGATGCCTGATTATCAGTAACACAACTCCTTGTGTAGTCAGAAATATGCTGCCAATAATAAATACAACTACTGCAATCCTCCCAATATCCTTTTTGCATCAGCCACTGTAATAGGCAGATTCAAACGAGCACAGATCATGCCTTTATTGTCACTCAGCGCTTATGCTGCCTGAGGATTTAGCAGTGTAATACAACATTAGTGTTAATAAGCTGTCAGGAAAGTACAGATATGGACTACAGATCGACCAGTCAGAGCAACTCTGAAGGATTTAAGTCGGAAGCAGAAAAAACTGACTGCAGAATCAGTGTAAAACAGAAGGTTAAAAAGATTTAATAATAACCAAATGTAATGAAATAACAAAAGAAGATGCCCCCAAATCTGTTCATAATCTCTAACCCCTTCCAGACACAGCCAGTTTTCACCTTCCTGACACAACCTAATTTGGCAAATATGATGTGTCATTTTATGTGGTAAAAACTTTGGAAAGCTTTTACTTATCCAAATGACTAATCCATATTATAAAAAAAAAAATATGGAAATCTACAAAATGTACACTTTAATTTCTGTTTTTATGGCAGATAGTGGTAACTCACAAAATAGGTATTAACATTCACTTTATGTCTACTTCATGTTGGCATCATTTTGTAAATGTAATTAAATTTTTTTAGGATGTTAGAAGGTTTATAACTTTAGTTTTTAATTTCCAAAGACTTTTTTAAGGACCAACTCAGTTCTGAAGTGTCTTTGAGGGGCTAACATAATAGAAACCACTCATAAATGACCCAATTTTTAAAGCAATACCCCTCATATTATTCAAAACTGATTTTAGAAACTTTGATAAACATTTATATAAGGCCAAAAAAAGACATTTGTCCATTCAGTTCGGCCTGTCATCCTGCAAGTTGATCCAGGAAGGCAAAAAAAAAACTGTGAGGTAGAAGCCAATTTTCCCCACTTTAGGGGAATAAAAAAATCCTTCCTGACTCCAATCAGGCAATCAGAATAACTCCCTGGATCAACGACCCCTCTCTAGTAGCTATAGCCTGTAATATTATTACTCTCCAGAAATACCTCCAGGTCCCTCTTGAATTCCTTTATTGTACTCACCATCACCACCTCCTCAGGCAGAGAGTTCCATAGTCTCACTGCTCTTACCGTAAAGAATCCTTTTCTATGTTTGTGTACAAACCTTTTTTCCTCCAGACGCAGAGGATGTCCCCTCGTCACAGTCACAGTCCTGCGGATAAATAGATGATGGGATAGATCTCTGTACTGACCCCTGATATATTTACAATAGTAATTAGATCTCCCCTCAGTCGTCTTTTTTCTAAAGTGAATAACCCTAATTTTGATAATCTTTCAAGGTACTGTAGTTGCCCCATTCCAGTTATTACTTTAGTTGCCCTCCTCTGGACCCTCTCCAGCTCTGCTATGTCTGCCTTGTTCACAAGAGCCCCAGAACTGTACACAGTACTCCATGTGTGGTCTGACTAGCGATTTGTAAAGTGGTAGGACTATGTTCTCATCACAGGCATCTATGCCCCTTTTGATGCAACCCATTATCTTATTGGCCTTGGCAGCAGCTGCCTGACACTGTTTTTTGCAGCTTAGTTTGCTGTTTATTAAAATTCCTAGATTCTTTTCCATGTCAGTGTTACTGAATGTTTTACCATTTAGTATGTACAGGTGACTTGCATTATTCCTTCCCATGTGAATAACTTTAAATTTGTCAGTGTTAAACCTCATCTGCCACTTATCTGCCCAAGCCTCCAATCTATCCAGATCGCTCTGTAGTAGTATACTCTCCTCTTCAGTGTTAATTACTTTACACACTTTATTGTCATCTGCGAAAATTGAGATTTTACTGTGCAAGCCTTCTACCAGATCATTAATAAATATATTAAAGAGAAAAGGGCCCAATACTGACATTTGAGGTACACCACTAGTGACAGTGACCCAATCTGAGTGTGTACCATTAATAACCACTCTATTTACTATAGTTCCTGTATTCCAGCAAAATCGAGGTGAAATGTAAAGTGCCACTGTACTTTTAATTAAAGTTTTGCCCAGCCATTAACCCGTAGGATACCAGCGCTCGCCCGATCAGCAGCAGGGGTCTGGCAGTCACTGATAGCCGGACCCCTGCTGTATGCACTGACCGTGGCACGTGCGGGATCCTGCCGGGTGCGGGTGGTCATCGGGTCCCCGCACTGCTGTGACAGTGACCGATGGCAGGAAAAGCAGCCCGATGCCTTCTTTAGGCATTGTGGCTGCCTTCCGTAATAGCCTGTGAGATCCAGCCCTCTGGATCTCATAGGCAGGAAGCTGTAAGTGTATTACAGTGTACAGAAGTATTATAATGCATTGTAAAGGGTATCAGATCAAAAGTTGAAGTCCCAGAGTGGGACAAAAAATATAGTGAAAAAAGAAGTTAAAAAAAGAAAGTTTTACTAAAGTTTCAAGTAAAAAAAAAGCATCCTTTTCCCAAAATAAAGTAAACATTTTTTAAAGGGCTTCTGTCACCCCACTAAACTCATATTTTTTTTTGTGTACTTATAATTACTATCCTACGATATTGCAATACATTATGTTATTAATAATTTTCGTTCAGTAGATTTAGCAAAAAACATACTTTTAAGATATGCTAATTACCTGTCTACCAGCAAGTAGGGCGTCTACTTGCTGGTAGCAGCCGCAGAAAACCGCCCCCTTTTTCTGTTGATTGACAGGGCCAGCCGCGATCTCCTCCTCCGGCCGGCCCTGTCAGCATTTCAAAAATCGCGCGCCTGTGTTCATTCGGCGCAGGCGCTCTGAGATGAGGAGGCTCGCCTCCTCAGCACTCCCTCAGTGCGCCTGTAGGTATCGCTGCATCTGTAACAACCTGCTCTAAAAAATACCACATGACCTAACCCCTAAGATGAACACTGTAAAAAAAAAAAAAAAAAACATTGTAAATTTTTTTTAAAAAAATTGGGAAAAAAGAAAAGTAGACATATTCGGTATTGTCGCATCCGTATCTACTGGCTATATTAAAATATCACATGACCTAACCCCTCAGTTGAACACCGTCAAAAAAATAAAATAAAAACTGTGCTAAAAAAACATTTTTGTCACCTTACATCACAAAAACTGTAATAGCAAGCAATCAAAAAGTTATATGCACCCCAAAATAATGCCAATCAAATAGTCACCTCATCCCGCAAAAGTGATACCCTACCTAAGATAATCACACAAAAAAAAAAGTCTCTCAGAATATGGAGACACAAAAACATGTTTTTTTTTTGTTTAAAAAATGATATTATTATGTAAAACATAAATAAAAAAAGCATAAATATTAGGTATTGCCACGTACGTAGCGACCTGCTCTATAAAAATATCACATGACCTAACCCCTCAGGTGAACGCCGTAAAAAGTTTTTTAATAAAATGTGTGCCAAAAAAGCCATTTTTGTCACCTTACATCACAAAAATTGTAACACCAAGCAATCAAAAAGTCTTATGTACCCCAAAATGGTACAAATCAAACTGACATCTCATCCCGCAAAAAATGAGCCTCCACATAAGACAATCACTTTAAAAATAAAAACCAATGGCACCCATAAACCTATCCATCAAAATCTGCGCTGCAAAAGCCATATGGCGCTCCTTCTGCTCTGAGTCCTGCCATGTGCCCTCACAGCAGTTTACCACCACATATGGGGTGTTGCCGTATTCAGGAGAAAATGGATAACAAATTATGGTGTGCTTTTTCTCCTGTAACCCCTTGTGAAAATGAAAAATTTGGGGCTAAAGCAACATTTTATTGGAAGAAACAAAACTTTTCATTTTTACAGCCAAATGTTTCCAAATTCTGTAAAACGTGGATCAAAGTGCTCAGTATCCCCTTAATATATTCTGTAAGGAGTGTAGTTTCCAAAATGGGGTAACTTTTTGAGGGTTTCCACTGTAGGGGTACGTCAGGGTCTCTTAAAAATACAAAATGGTGCCTAAAAACTATTCTAGCGAAATCTGCCTCCAAAATCCATATGGCGCTCCTTTCATTCTGACCACTGCCACATGCCCAGCAGTTTACCGCCACATATGAAGTATTTCTGTAAATTTCAGATTCAGAGTAATGTGCATTGAGGTTTATTTTGCTGTTAAACCTTGCTGTGTTGCAAGAAAAAATTGATTAACATAAAAAAATTTAAAGAAAGTTACATTTTGAAATTTCACCTCCATTTTCCTTTTATTCTTGTGGAACACCTCAAGGGTTAACAAGGTTTGTAACATCAGTTTTGAATAATTTGAGGGGTGTAGTTTCTAAAATGGGGTCATTTATGGGTGGTTTCTATTACGTAAGCCCCTCAAAATCACTTTATAACTGAATTGGTGCTCAAAAAAATGGTTTGGGAAATGTTGTTGAAAATTTTAAAAATTGCTTCAAAACTTCTAAGCCTTTTAACGTCCTAAAAAATTAAATGATAAATACAAAATGATGCCAACATAAAGCAGACATATGGCGAATGTTAAGTAATAAAATACTTTATGGGATATCACTTTCTGTTTTAAAAGCAGAGAAATTGAAATTTTGAAAATTGTGAATTTTTCATAATTTTTGGTAAATTTGGGATTTTTTCATAAATAAAGGTGAAATCTATTGACTCAAATTTATGACTGAAGTACAATGTGTCACGAGAAAACAATCTCAGAATGGCTTGGATAAGTAAATGCGTTCCAAAGTTATTACCACATATAGTGACACATGTCAGATTTGCAAAAATCGGCCTGGGATTTAAGGTGAAAAGTGGCTCGGTACTGAAGGGGTTAATATTGATGACTTATCGTCAGGATATGTCATCAATATCTCATCGGTGGTGGTCCAACACCCCGCCGATCAGCTGTGAGACGAGGAGGTGGTGGTCCATGCGAGTGCCGCTTCCTGGTCTTTACATTGTGTTGTCTCCTGTGGAGCAGTGTCGTAGTGTAATTAGACACATCCCCAACCCTCCTCTCTGTACTTCATGTGTCCCCATAAACTTGATTCCTAGAGCTTCAGCTCAAGCTCTTATCAGCTGTATTCAGGATCATAATCCCTGACAAGTAGTGAAGCGGACAAGGCAGCTCTTTAGCTCAGTGTAGTGACTAACTTGTATTGCTGAGTGACTAGGACAGGTTTTGTCCGTACTATAAGGATGGCAGCTATTTTATTTCTCCTAATGATTGTTCCCTAGACAAAACAAGCCATTATAATTAATGAAAGGTATTTGGGAATATATGTATAATAAATAGTATTGAGTGAATCGGGTTCAGACTGCTGTATCCAAAAACCTAGTTTTAAAACTTCATTAACAATATAGACTCCATACTACCATAAAATATTCAGGCTTCATGGACGTCTTTGCGATCTTGCTGCAAATATCGTGAGACTTGCTTTGACTTGAATTTATGACGTGGCACTTCAGTTATGCACATAAATTACAGTGTCAAAATCTGAAGCTGAACTTGCCTTTGTGCCTCATTAACAAAGTCGACTTCAGCTTCTGTCTTGCCATCCCATCTGGTTTGTGCTTACTGGGACTATCATTTGTTTTCCAATGGGACAGTGACCCCAACACACTTCCTGAATATGTAAGGGCTATTTGATCAAGAAGGAGAGTAATGACATAGCCTCCAAAATTAGCTGACCTTAAACCAGTTGAGATGGAAGGAAAAGCACCCAACAAGGGCTCAGCACCTTTGGAAACTATTTCACTAAAACCATTCTAGACGGCCAACTCATGAAGCTGATTGAGAGAATGCCAAGAGCGTACAAAGCTGTCATCAAAGCAAAAAGGGTGCTACTTAGAAGAATCGAAAATATAAAATATTCTGGTTTGTTTCTTTTCTGTTTAAAAGTTCATCCCATATTTGCTCCTTCATCATTTTTATTTCATCAATATGAATCTACAGTGTAGGAAATATCAACAAGAAAATACAAGGAATAGAAAGTGTCCAGACTTTTGACTGGTACTGTACACTGCAATCTAACTGCATAAAAATACATGTTCCGGACAGGAGACCTTTATGAGTTTGTGGCTGAGCTTTTTCCGCACAGTGCTCCAATTTCAAAATGTAACTGTGTGAGCGCAGTGTCCAAGTGTGAAAAGTTGATAGTAACCCTTCCACATACTCAAGGCTGTTACTTGCAGTTCAAAGAAGTCTTTGGACTTAGACGTGAATAGTTACAGTACAACCACTCATTAAATTTTTAATACTTTCTCTCCTTATCTTATAAAAGTAGACAAAGTTTAAAGGGCAGATATTGCTTCTTTTTCAAATCCAATGTGGCCGTACAGTCATGAATTCAAAGAGCTAGTCCAGCCCATATTGAGATAGTAAACATGAAGGTTGGTAAAATCCAACATGTATAGTATATGCTGACCCTAGGATTTTTCTCATAGATTTGGAATTTGTATGCTGCGAATCCACTAGCGGGTTTTCCACCAATCAATTAGGGTATCCACATGCAGAAACCACAGAGAGTAGGTGCATGTCACTTGCAGTTTTAGAAACATGGAAAATATCTGCATCATGTTAGTTAGGGATGAGCGAATCGACTTCGGATGAAACATCCGAAGTCGATTTGCATAAAACTTCTTTCTAACACTGTATTAGAATGTATTGGCTCCGATGAGCCAAAGTTATTGCTTCGCGAGCTCGGGTTCGGTTCCAAGTGGTACCTTGGAACCGAACCCGAGTTCGTGAAATGTTTTTTTACAGTTCCATTTAAATTAATCAACTTATTGTGTGAAGTTATTGTGTGAAGTCTCGCGAGATTTTGTGAAGCAATATCTTCAGCTCATCGGAGCTAATACATTCTAATACTGTATGGCGCTCCTGCTCCATACAGTATTAGAACAAAGTTTTATGTGAATCGACTTCGGATGTTTCACTCGAAGTCTATTCGCTCATCCCTAATGTTAGTTATAGTGTAAATTTTCGATTAAAAGAAATGGTAGGTAGATTTAGTGCAGTGTTAAGTGTGGAACATGTGCCTAAAATTGTGGAAAAATGCCACACTTACATACTCTAAAGCCTTTTCCACTTAGGTCTGTATTAGACTAGTAGAATTCTCACCCATCACAATTGACAATTGAATAGTTAGCAACCCGTTAGCGCTCAAAAGTGCTCACATTACACACAGCAATGGTCGCTGTAGAAATCGGTAATTATGCCAACTACTCATTCCTTCAAGTGGCAGAGGCACCTTTAGACAGCAATTACTCTTGAGTTTATGTGGATGGGTCAGTATCAACTTTTTACATTTGGACACTGGATTTAGATACCATAAAGAATCCTATGACAACATAAAAAAAATATAAAAAACGTAGCTTTTTAACTGAGAGTTGTTTACTTGAAAAACAAAAAAGATAACCATATATTTGATCACTTGCAAGTGAATAGTGATTTGGAGTATTTAAGATGTAACTTTTACTTCTAATACATTAAAAGATATTTCCCTCAATATTCATGAAAGATCGAACGTGTATGTGAATACAGTTTTCCACAATCCCACACACAGGGGATTCGTTGGAAACAGAAACAACCGTGTCCACACTTATACATTCAGTGTGGGACACTGTAAGGTAACAAGAGACGGTATGCACTAGCACCTTAGGTACACAATTATAAGGTAACAATGGCCGGTATGCACTAGCACCTTAGGTACACAATTAAACAATGATGTTAGAGATGACATATGACAGTATATACATAATGCATGGCGGCATCAAAAAAGCAACAAAGCTTTGGTGCCAAAAATCACAATGCAAGTTAGTGCACAGCAGCACCTGTATCAAAAAGGTGCACGGCGGCACCAATGAAACCCAGTGTCCTACCCTACAGATGATGGAATCTTCAGACACCTTCGTTTCGGGGTTTCTTGGGAGGGTGGTCCGGATCAATAGTTGGAGGTCCTAGAAATAAGAGGGAGTCACAGGAAGGTAATCCTATATGTCCCTGGATGACCCTATGGGGCCCTACAATAACCCTGTTTGTCTATCCACGGAGTATCCCACTAGTTGGGCCCCCATCCGGAACCTAACCCTGGAATTGCGTTCTCTATTTTGCCTTGAGTAGATCCCGACATGCAAGTTTCTGAGGCGGAAACAATCCTCTCATCAGGGGAACATAAGAAGTTCACTTGCTGGAGAAGATATCCACCAGCAAGCACTTGCTGAAAAAGGTATCCGCCAGCAAATACAAAACCGCTGGGAAAGGTAATTCCCGGTGGAGTGAAGTGCACAGATGGGTGCCAAAAAAGGGAAAAGGAAGAGGGGCAGATAGAGTACCCCCTCTCCTAATTGCGGTTTACGATTGACGCCGCAGGCATGGATGTTACCTGGCTGTCTGCAAGAGCCCGCCGATATTTAAAGTGTCGCGTCCAAAGTTCGGATATGCAGACATATCTCAGACATATCTCATGCTTTTGAAAAAAATGTGTCAGCAGTCAGCCAGCATTTTGCCACTTGCCACCAGGGCAATATTGCTGGCATGAAAGTTCAGGGCATTGAACGAGTTAACTTTCCTAAACGGGGCGGAGACCATAGGAAAGCTCTTCTCAATAGAGAAGCTTATTGGATTTTTAGATTTCAGTCCTGTGTACCTTTGGGCCTTAATCATAGACAAGATTTAACATTGCACTATTAGATGTATCTTCTTATCTTGTCCTCTAGGAACAGTTATTGCATGGAAGGAAGAGAAAAAAGTAATTAAAAAAAATATATATATATATATATTTTTTTTTTCTTTTTCTCTCTTCTCATGCAGTTCTGTTCCTGTGTCTCAGTGGTATATGCTGTGGGTGGGGTGAAAGCAGTCTAATTGACCAATTAATAATCCACAGCTGAATAATTGCTTTTACTCTTTATATAAGATTTGTCAGTCTTATTTCCTATGTCATGAGGAAGGATCTGTAATATATGTTAATCCGAAACATGTTGATGAAATGAGCCTGATGTTTGGTTTTAAGCACGTTTCCTAATAAAATACGCACTGCGAGGTGAAGCTGGACAATCTACTTTTTTTCGCTATTTCTCAGCCTTGGTTCCGGTTCTGTGTCCGTGCTCCTCGGTGGTGTATGGTGAGGTGAGCTCCAACTTGGTGTTTTTATGTACAATAATGTCCCCTACTTTTAGCTTATTCCACCATTGCAGGTCTTTTCTTATATAGTGGCAATTATCCTCCTTGGGCCCCTTTTTTAACCATAGTCGGGAAATTAAAGTATTAAACCACCACAAATACCATCTCCCATTTAATACATACCCATATCTGGGTCTGTTAAGGTGTGGGTTGTATGGGCATATATCCCGATGCCATTCAGAACACACTAATATAGTCCTCCTATATTGATGCCCATATTCTTGGACAATCTAATTATCTATATTTTGCCCTTGTTTTTGTGTTAAAAACGCTTCCACAGTGTGTATATAACAGGCATTTATTCCTATGTTGGCATTCTATACACTGTGGTGGCTCCCTTCATGCTATTGATATCAGCATGAGGATTGTTATTCCCGGCGATGTCCGCAGACTATTCAAAGCCCCAGCGTGTGTATTGGGACTGATGTGCCTGCGCGGTGACCTACTTTTGATTTTGGCCACTCGCGCAGGCGCAGTGAGCGTCCTTCAATGCGAGCTGCAATCTGGTTCCTGGCAACTCCTCTGCGCATGCGCCCGCCACATCTCGCGATTGTTTACATCATCACACTGTGCGCTGTGCGCACATGTGGACGTGACACTTTAAATATCGGCGGGCTCTTGCAGACAGCCAGGTAACATCCATGCCTGCGGCGTCAATCTTAAACCGCAATTAGGAGAGGGGGTACTCTATCTGCCCCTCTTCCTTTTCCCTTTTTTGGCACCCATCTGTGCAATTCACTCCACTGGGAATTACCTTTCCCAGCGGTTTTATATTTGCTGGCGGATACCTTTTCCAGCAAGTGCTTTTATGGTGGATATCTTCTCCAGCAAGTGAACTACCTATGTTCCCCTGATGAGAGGATTGTTTCCGCCTCAGAAACTTGCATGTCGGGATCTACTCAGGGCAAAATAGGGAACGCAATTCCAGGGTTAGGTTCCGGATGGGGGCCCAACTAGTGGGATACTCCGTGGATAGACAAACAGGGTTATTGTAGGGCCCCATAGGGTCATCCAGGGACATATAGGATTACCTTCCTGTGACTTCCTCTTATCTTTAGGACCTCCAACTATTGAACTGGACCACCCTGCCAAGAAACCCCAAAACGAAGGTGTCTGAAGATTCCATCATCTGTAGGGTAGGACACTGGGTTTCATTGGTGCCGCCATGCACCTTTTTGATACAGGTGCTGCTTTGCACTAACTTGCATTGTGATTTTTGGCACCAAAGCTTTGTTGCTTTTTTGATGCCGCCGTGCATTATGTATATACTGTCATATGTCATCTCTAACATCATTGTTTAATTGTGTACCTAAGGTGCTAGTGCATATCAACCATTGTTACCTTATAATTGTGCACCTAAGGTGCTAGTGCATACCGGCTCTTGTTACCTTACAGTGTCCCACACTGAATGTATAAGTGTGGACACGGTTGTTTCTGTTTTCAACGAATCCCCTGTGTGTGGGATTGTGGAAAACTGTATTCACATACACGTTCGATCTTTCATGAATATTGAGGGATATATCTTTTAATGTATTAGAAGTAAAAGTTACATCTTAAATACTCCAAATCACTATTCACTTCTTCTTTTTTTCCTGAGAGTTGTTTACTGCTGAATATATATATATATATATATATATATATATATATATATTTTTACCATGGCCTTAAAATTCTGCAATTAAAGAGTTAAAGGTTTTTGCCTTTCAGACTGGCTAACATAATCATTTATTTTACCTTTCTTCTGATCTGTCAGAAGGAAGGAAAAATGGGACGCACAACGGCATTTAATAGAACAGGTGGGGAGTGTACGAACAGCACGAGAAGTCCACAGAGTGGACCTATGACATAGTGACGTAGTGGAAGCAGCATGAGGAGACTACAGAGTGGCCCAATGACAGAGTCTAGAGGTGGCGGCAGCATCTGGAGGCCACAGAGTGGCATGATAGCAGCAGCATGAGGAGGCCACAGAGTAGCATGACAAAGAGACATTGTGAAGGTGGTAGCAGCATGAGGAGGCCAAAGAGTGGCACAAAGACAAAGTGTGGAGGTGTCAGCAGCATGAGGAGACCAGAGTAGCATGATGACAAGAGATTGTGGGGGTGTCAGCAGAATTAGTAGGCCACAGAGTGGCACAACGACAAAGTGTGGAGGTGTCAGCAGCATGAAGAGCAGGGCCAGAGCTTCCATACAGGCAAGGGGGGCTATTGCCCCCGGGCCCCCGAGTCCTTAGGGGCCCACAAGCCGGCGGCGGCAGGTCACAGGGAGATGAACGCTTCCATTGTGGAAGCGTTCATCTCCATAGTCATCTGTATCGCCGTCCTCAGGACAGCGATACAGATGCCTGTGCTGTGGGGCAGGGGAGGGAGAGGCGTCTCCCTTCCCTGTTCCTCTGATAGGCTGCCGGCACACGGCCCGCAGTCTATCAGAGGCCGTTGTAGGCGGTGCGATGACGACATTGTGCCGCCTGAGCCGTACAGCGCGGGACACAGGCCGGAAGAGGCCTGCATCGCATCACTGTGTTATTAAGGTAAGTATAAGTGTTTTTTGTTTTTTTTAATACCAGACTTTTATTGGCACATGGGGGGAGCAGGAGGCACTTAATACTGGCATATGGGGGGGGGGGGTGGCACTTGATCCTGGCACATGGAGAGGTTTTGTCACGGAATGTGTACAGGTAACAAGGCAAAGCAACATGTATAAACGACTCGCTGGATCCAAAAACTAAGGAACCAAGGGAGACCCCTGCAGAAGACCTGGCACTTTCCCTGGCTGCTCAGCCTATGCAAAGATCCTAATGGTGGAGGTTTGCATATCCACGAACCTTGACTATAAAGCCCTGAGCACCCTACTATAGTGAGGGGACACGACCACCGGCTCCCTACACAAGACACGGAGGGAGTCAGGGTCATCTGGGATCCAGCAAACAGATATTAACATATAAAAGTACACTTAGCTTTGAAGCAAACAGGAGGACAGATCAGCGTGCACACACACTCCAGGAAGTAATATAAGCCGCCCAGAAAAGCATTCTGGGGAGGCATTTAAAGGGAAGCAATTAAGACATGACAGCTGAGAGAGGCTGACGAGAGGAGGAGCTGAATACCACAACACAGAAATTCAAGGAGGAGGTTCTGAAAGGCCTCTGTCAGAGCTTCTCAGCTGTCTGGTTGTGACAGTACCCCTCCCTCTACGAGTGGACTCCGGACACTCAGAACCCACCTTCTCAGGATGGGACCTATGGAATGCCCTGATGAGACGAGAGGCCTTAATGTCCGTCACTGGGACCCACATCCTCTCCTCAGGACCATACCCCTCCCACTGAACAAGGTACTGAAGAGAACCGCGGACAAGACGAGAATCCACAATCCTAGAGACCTGAAATTCAAGATTCCCATCAACCATAATCGGAGGAGGAGGCAAAGGCGAGGGTACAATGGGTTGAACATAAGGTTTCAATAAGGACTTATGAAAAACATTATGGATCTTCCAAGTCTGAGGAAGATCAAGACGGTATGCAACAGGATTGATGACAGACAGGATTTTGTAAGGCCCAATAAACCTAGGACCCAACTTCCAGGAGGGAACCTTCAATTTGATATTCTTGGTAGACAACCACACCAGATCACCAACATTCAGGTCCGGACCAAGCACACGTCTCTTATCAGCCACACGCTTATATCTCTCACTCATGCTCTGTAGATTATCTTGAATCTTTTGCCAAATAGATGACAAAGACGAGGAGAATCTGTCCTCATCAGGTAAACCAGAAGACCCCTCTCCCGAGAAAGTCCCAAACTGTGGATGAAACCCATATGCACCAAAAAATGGTGACTTATCAGAGGACTCCTGACGACGGTTATTTAAAGCAAACTCAGCAAGGGACAAAAAAGAACACCAATCCTCTTGATTCTCCGCCACAAAACAACGCAGATATGTCTCCAGATTCTGATTGACGCGCTCTGTCTGGCCATTCGACTGCGGGTGGAAAGCAGAAGAGAATGACAACCGAACCCCCAAGCGAGAACAGAAAGCCTTCCAGAATCTGGAAACAAACTGCGTGCCCCTATCAGAGACTATGTCTGAAGGAATACCGTGCAACTTGACAATGTGATCAACAAATGCCTGCGCCAGCGTCTTAGCATTGGGCAAACCAGGAAAAGGGATGAAATGCACCATTTTGCTAAAACGGTCCACCACCACCAGAATCACAGTCTTCCCCGAGGAACGAGGCAGGTCCGTGATAAAGTCCATGGACAGATGTGTCCAAGGACGGGAAGGAATGGGTAAGGGAAGGAGAGGACCTGATGGCCGTGAATGAGGGACCTTGGCACGAGCGCAAGTCTCGCAGGCTGCCACAAAACCCTCAACCGACTTACGAAGCGCAGGCCACCAGAATCTCCGAGCGATGAGATCCAGTGTGGCTCTTACCCCCGGGTGCCCAGCAAGGACCGTATCGTGGTGTTCTTTAAAAATCTTGTGTCTTAAAGCGAGAGGCACAAACAACCTCCCAGGAGGACAAAGATCAGGAGCCTCTGACTGGGCTGCCTGCACCTCTGCCTCCAATTCAGGAAAAAGAGCAGAGACCACCACACCTTCAGCCAAAATGGGACCCGGGTCTTCAAAACTCCCGCCTCCCGGAAAACAACGTGACAGGGCATCTGCCTTCACATTCTTAACTCCAGGGCGGAACGTGACAACAAAATTAAACCTTACTGTCACAACCAGACAGCTGAGAAGCTCTGACAGAGGCCTTTCAGAACCTCCTCCTTGAATTTCTGTGTTGTGGTATTCAGCTCCTCCTCTCGTCAGCCTCTCTCAGCTGTCATGTCTTAATTGCTTCCCTTTAAATGCCTCCCCAGAATGCTTTTCTGGGCGGCTTATAATGTCACGGAATGTGTACAGGTAACAAGGCAAAGCAACATGTATAAACGACTCGCTGGATCCAAAAACTAAGGAACCAAGGGAGACCCCTGCAGAAGACCTGGCACTTTCCCTGGCTGCTCAGCCTATGCAAAGATCCTAATGGTGGAGGTTTGCATATCCACGAACCTTGACTATAAAGCCCTGAGCACCCTACTATAGTGAGGGGACACGACCACCGGCTCCCTACACAAGACACGGAGGGAGTCAGGGTCATCTGGGATCCAGCAAACAGATATTAACATATAAAAGTACACTTAGCTTTGAAGCAAACAGGAGGACAGATCAGCGTGCACACACACTCCAGGAAGTAATATAAGCCGCCCAGAAAAGCATTCTGGGGAGGCATTTAAAGGGAAGCAATTAAGACATGACAGCTGAGAGAGGCTGACGAGAGGAGGAGCTGAATACCACAACACAGAAATTCAAGGAGGAGGTTCTGAAAGGCCTCTGTCAGAGCTTCTCAGCTGTCTGGTTGTGACAGGTTTGGCACTTGATACTAGCACATGGGGGCGTTTGGCACTTGATACTGGCACATGGGTGGGGAGGAACTTGATACTTGATACTGGCACATGGGGGGAAGAGAGCCACTTGTTACTGGCACATGGGGAGGTTTGGAACTTGTTACTGGCACATGGGGGGCATGGAAAGGCACTTTTTACTGGCACATTGGGGGGGTTTGGCAGTTGTTAGTGGCACATGGGGGTGGAAGAGAGGCACTTGTTACTGGCCCATGGGGGGGGGGGGGAAAGAGAGGCACTTGTTACTGGCACATGGGGGGGGGGGGGGAAAGAGAGGCACTTATTATTGGCACATGGGGGTGGAAATGAGGCACCTGATATTTGCACATTATGGGGCACTATGGGGGCTTTTACTGAGGCCACAAAGAAGGAATATTTTATATGTGTGGTTCTAGTATTATCTCTTTCTGCAGTATAGTATTGGAAAGCACAGTGACACAGTATTTGGGGGTAGTAGGATGATTTGTTCAGAAGATGGGAGGATGGGAGGATGATGTAAAACTGCAGAGAAGGAAAATAGCGACAAAATGGTGGTCTGGTCTAAAGGTCTGAAAGGAGAAGACGAGGACAGAGAACATCTACAGTCATGTGAAAAAATTAGGACACCCTTTGAAAGCATGTGGTTTTTTGTAACATTTTTAATAAAAGGTTATTTCATCTCCGTTTCAACAATACAGAGAGATTAAAGTAATCCAACTAAACAAAGAAAACTGAAGAAAAGTCTTTTCAAGATCTTCTGTAAATGTCATTCTACAAAAATGCCTATTCTAACTGAGGAAAAAGATAGGACACCCTCACATGTATTCCCTCTTAAATTGGCTCAGATCTCACACAGGTATATCACACCAGGTGCACATAATTAGTAGATCGTTACTCTGCATGTTGAATGAGGCTTGCCCTATTTAAACCTCAGACATTTAGTTTGGTGTGCTCCTGACTGTTGAAGTGAGAGTGAGCACCATGGTGAGAGCAAAAGAGCTGTCAGAGGACTTCAGAAAAAAGATTGTAGCAGCCTATGAGTCTGGGAAGGGATTTAAAAAGATCTCAAAAGATTTTGAAATCAGCCATTCCACTGTCCGGAAGATAGTCTACAAGTGGAGGGCTTTCAAAACAACTGCCAACATGCCCAGGACTGGTCGCCCCAGCAAGTTCACCCCAAGAGCAGACCGCAAGATGCTAAAAGAGGTCTCCAAAAACCCTAAAGTGTCATCTCGAGAACTACAGCAGGCTCTGGCTACTGTTGATGTAGAAGTACATGCCTCTACAATCAGAAAGAGACTGTACAAGTTTAACTTGCATGGGAGGTGTGCAAGGAGGAAACCTTTGCTTTCCAAGAGAAACATCGAGGCCAGACTGACATTTGCCAGAGATAAAGTTGACAAAGACCAGGACTTCTGGAATAATGTTCTTTGGACAGATGAGTCCAAAATTGAATTATTTGGACACAACAGCAGAGGACATGTTTGGCGTAAACCAAACACAGCATTCCAAGAAAAGAACCTCATACCAACTGTGAAGCATGGAGGTGGAAGTGTCATGGTTTGGGGCTGCTTTGCTGCAGCAGGACCTGGTCAGCTCACCATCATAGAATCCACGATGAATTCTACTGTGTATCAGAAGGTGCTTGAAGAACATGTGAGACCATCAGTTCGAAAATTAAAGCTGAAGCGGAACTGGACCATGCAACATGACAATGACCCAAAACATACTAGTAAATCAACCAAAGATTGGCTGAAAAAGAAGAAATGGAGAGTCCTGGAATGGCCAAGTCAAAGTCCAGATTTGAATCCCATTGAGATGCTGTGGGGTGACTTGAAAAGGGCTGTACGTGCAAGAAACCCCTCAAACATCTCACAGCTGAAAAAGTTCTGCATTGAGGAGTGGGGTAAAATTTCCTCAGACCGATGTCGAAGACTGGTAGATGGCTACAAGAACCGTCTCACTGCAGTTATTTCAGCCAAAGGAGGTAACACTCGCTATTAGGGGCAAGGGTGTCCTATCTTTTTCCTCAGTTAGAATAGGCATTTTTGTAGAATGACATTTACAGAAGATCTTGAAAAGACTTTTCTTCAGTTTTCTTTGTTTAGTCAGATTACTTTAATCTCTCTGTATTGTTGAAACGGAGATGAAATAACCTTTTATTAAAAATGTTACAAAAAACCACATGCTTTCAAAGGGTGTCCTAATTTTTTCACATGACTGTACATCAGAGGAGACGTCACTGGATGTAAGAGGTATGGGGCGCTGTATTTCTGTAGTGATAGGGGGCGGAACGTTAAAGTCAGAAAATGTTGTGTGTGTGTGTGTGGTGGGGGCCCTTATTGTTTTTCTCCCCAGGGCCCCATTTCACCTAGAACCGGCCCTGATGAAGAGGCCAGAGTAGCACGACGATGAGAGATTGTGGAGGTCTCAGCAGCATGAGGAGGCCACAGAGTAACATAAAAACATAGAATGTGTCGGCAGATAAGACCCATTTGGCCCATCTAGTCTGCCCAATATACTGAATACTATGAATAGCCCTTGGCCCTATCTAATATGAAGGATGGCCCTATGCCTATCCCATGCATGCTTAAACTCCTTCACTGTATTTGCAGCTATCACTTCTGCAGGAATGCTATTCCATGCATCTACTACTCTCTCAGTAAAGTAATACCTCCTGATATTACTTTTAAACCTTTGCCCCTATAATTTAAAACTATGTCCTCTTGTAGCAGGTTTTTTCTTTTAAATATTCTCTCCTCTTTTACCTTGTTAATTCCCTTTATGTATTTAAAAGTTTCTATCATATCCCCTCTGTCTCGTCTTTCTTCCAAGCTATACATGTTAAGGTCCTTTAATATTTCCTGGTAAGTTTTATCCTGCAATCCATGTACTAGTTTAGTAGCTCTTCTCTGAACTCTCTCTAAAGTATCAATATCCTTCTGGAGGTCTCACTAGTGCTATGTAGAGCGGCATGAGCACCTCCCTCTTTCTACTGGTAATTACTCTCCCTATACACCCAAGCATTCTGCTAGCATTTCCTGCTGCTCTATGACATTGTCTGCCTACCTTTAAGTCTTCTGAAATAACCCCTAAATCCCTTTCCTCAGATACTGAGGTTAGGACTGTTTCACTGATTTTATATTCTGCTCTTGGGTTTTTACGCCCCAGGTGCATTATCTTGCACTCATCAACATAAGATTTTAGTTGCCAGATTTTTGACCATTCCTCTAGTTTTCCTAAATCCTTTTCCATTTGGTGGATCCCTCCAGGAACATCAACCCTGTTAAAAATCTTTGTGTCATCAGCAAAAAGACACACCTTACCATTGAGGCCTTCTGCAATTTCGCTGATAAAGATATTAAACAATATGGGTCCCAGAACAGATCCCTGAGGTACCCCACTGGTAACAAGACCTTGGTCTGAATATACTTCATTGACTACAACCCTCTGTTGCCTGTCCCTCAGCCACTGCCTAATCCATTCAACAATATGGGAGTCCATGCACAAAGACTGCAATTTATTGATAAGCCTTCTATGTGGGACAGTAGCACAACGAGGAGAGATTGTGGAGGTGTCAGCAGCATATGTGTCAGGATTTCAAATGAAAATTCCAAATATACTCACATTTTATGTAACATTTTTGGAATGAAGGGGGAATTGTTGTGCATTTTCAGAAGTATACAATATTATCTAATTATATTATAGCCAAAATGAATGCTCATTGCCTTTAAGAGCAAAGCTTGAACCAAAGTTCTGTTATGTGGCTGAAAAGACCAAGATGAGTTCATGGCAAGTTCAGTTTATATAAGAGTGAATATGAACGGACATTGTATTTTAAAAGTTATTGCTAAAAGATGTGGGTTTATCTATGGGGAGTATACTGGCTTCTCCAGACATGTCTTTCTGAAGTGAACAATGTTTGTTTCATGGCTAAGCCATGACAAGATAAGAATTTATATCCTTAAGACACATCTGGTGTGTGGTGTCTACAGGGAGTGCAGAATTATTAGGCAAGTTGTATTTTTGAGGATTAATTTTATTATTGAACAACAACCATGTTCTCAATGAACCCAAAAAACTCATTAATATCAAAGCTGAATATTTTTTTGGAAGTAGTTTTTAGTTTGTTTTTAGTTTTAGCTATTTTAGGGGGATATCTGTGTGTGCAGGTGACTATTACTGTGCATAATTATTAGGCAACTTAACAAAAAACAAATATATACCCATTTCAATTATTTATTTTTAGCAGTGAAACCAATATAACATCTCAACATTCACAAATATACATTTTTGACATTCAAAAACAAAACAAAAACAAATCAGTGACCAATATAGCTACCTTTCTTTGCAAGGACACTCAAAAGCCTGCCATCCATGGATTCTGTCAGTGTTTTGATCTGTTCACCATAAACATTGCGTGCAGCAGCAACCACAGCCTCCCAGACACTGTTCAGAGAGGTGTACTGTTTTCCCTCCTTGTAAATCTCACATTTGATGATGGACCACAGGTTCTCAATGGGGTTCAGATCAGGTGAACAAGGAGGCCATGTCATTAGATTTTCTTCTTTTATACCCTTTCTTGCCAGCCACGCTGTGGAGTACTTGGACGCGTGTGATGGAGCATTGTCCTGCATGAAAATCATGTTTTTCTTGAAGGATGCAGACTTCTTCCTGTACCACTGCTTGAAGAAGGTGTCTTCCAGAAGCTGGCAGTAGAACTGGGAGTTGAGCTTGACTCCATCCTCAACCCGAAAAGGCCCCACAAGCTCATCTTTGATGATACCAGCCCAAACCAGTACTCCACCTCCACCTTGCTGGCGTCTGAGTCGGACTGGAGCTCTCTGCCCTTTACCAATCCAGCCACGGGCCCATCCATCTGGCCCATCAAGACTCACTCTCATTTCATCAGTCCATAAAACCTTAGAAAAATCAGTCTTGAGATATTTCTTGGCCCAGTCTTGACGTTTCAGCTTGTGTGTCTTGTTCAGTGGTGGTCGTCTTTCAGCCTTTCTTACCTTGGCCATGTCTCTGAGTATTGCACACCTTGTGCTTTTGGGCACTCCAGTGATGTTGCAGCTCTGAAATATGGCCAAACTGGTGGCAAGTGGCATCTTGGCAGCTGCACGCTTGACTTTTCTCAGTTCATGGGCAGTTATTTTGCGCCTTGGTTTTTTCACACGCTTCTTGCGACCCTGTTGACTATTTTGAATGAAACGCTTGATTGTTCGATGATCACGCTTCAGAAGCTTTGCAATTTTAAGAGTGCTGCATCCCTCTGCAAGATATCTCACTATTTTTTTACTTTTCTGAGCCTGTCAAGTCCTTCTGTTGACCCATTTTGCCAAAGGAAAGGAAGTTGCCTAATAATTATGCACACCTGATATAGGGTGTTGATGTCATTAGACCACACCCCTTCTCATTACAGAGATGCACATCACCTAATATGCTTAATTGGTAGTAGGCTTTCGAGCCTATACAGCTTGGAGTAAGACAACATGCATAAAGAGGATGATGTGGTCAAAATACTAATTTGCCTAATAATTCTGCACTCCCTGTATTCATATATTCATAAGTATTATGTATATTCATGTGTGCATTTATTTAGCTTTTTAGTATGAACATATCAATAATTCATGTATAATATGCAATATTGATATATAGTATAACCTAGTATTAAGGTATAGAAAACACTGAGGTCGATGTTCCAGGTGTCATTACTCAATAGCTTGGACAGTTAGATATACAAACCCATGGTGCAAGTGTAAGACCCATTGTATTTCTTATCAAACCCAAATATTCAAGAGTCTGGGAGAATCATAATGGTTCCACTAAGTCTGGAAAGATTACTTCCAAGTGTCAAAGAAGCATCCCTCCTCTTTGATATACGTTGAGAAAGGTCTAAGGTATAATATGTAGCAGAAATCTGAAGTCTGATGTTACAACAGTGCCATCTGGAGGCAGATACACATTTTATATTATTTTACCATTTGTTTTATACCATATCAAGGGTTAATATGACATCATTGTGTTATTAGCATACGAATATACCCACCTTACCTGATTGTAAATCCCTAATACAGAAGGGGATGATTCTTAGATAAGGTGGGGAATCATTTCTCATGTGCAGATCATCAGGTCATTCAAACAAACTCACTCACAAAAAAAAAAAAACAACAACTCACAAAGGAAGTTGATCACAAGAAAGATACCAAAAGAAACAGATTATTTTTTGACTGCTAGGAAAGTTCTTGAGAACTGGTCCCATCTGAAACTCTGTCTACCTCTGACCCGGTAACGTATACTGTGCTTACTACTCGTGATATTAATAAGATATTTCTCTTGGTATATAGCCAAAAGTCCCCATACTGTGGGAATATTCAGTGTGAGGCACCTCCATAATGCTGATTATTCTCTTAGCAAAGATGCATATTGTCTAATGGAAGATCTGACATTATTTGAAATGAGGACTAAACCCTTGGGAAGTTATATTCCGTAGTCTGATTGCCGAGCTGAATATTTTGTCATATTAATATCATATATTTTTGATTGGTCATAGGGAAACAGAGTCAAGGATAACAGTTATTTTTCCTATTACTAATCCCTGTTTGGTAAACAGAAGATCCTAAGTTTCTTCTGGTATATAAATCATTGGTCTGCTTGTTAAAATTATAGCATTGACGTTTTGTGATAAAATTTAAGTTGTACTGTGCTGGTGAGATAGTGGTGTGTTAGGACCACCGTGTGGCATATTTTGGATATTATTTTACAGCTTCATTGTTTGTCTTTGCAATCGTATTGATTTTATATTCTTTGTTTTGTATTGTGTATAATAAACTACATATAAATTTTTGCATAGACAATTGTCCCTTTGTTTCACTGCTTGCACAAATCAAAGTAAGATACTCGATAAAAGAACTTAGAGGCGATTATGTCCGCCTGAAGGATCATAAAATGTTTTCTATCTTTTTTTTTTTTTTATCCTCTCTTGTATATAAAGATTCTTTTTATATAGAAGATATTCGACATCAGTGGAGGCACTGCTGAGATCGAGATAATTTTTTAACTGATTGTGCAAATAGTGAAGGGTCTATATTTCTTCTTGGCTAGCCAGATTGTTACTGACATCTGTATATTGATTATTGATCAGAAAAAACATGAGCGCAAGAGGCAGTGACCTGGGTAATAGCCGGCTACAGCAGATAGTCCATCTTACCCGATCAGATAATCTCTAAGGTTGTCGAACATATACATTCATGGTTTAAATTGGATAAGGATGTGACTACATGGATTAATGAGCTTCAGAAAAGAGCTAAGTAAGAACGTGGGGATATATGGAAGTTAGGTGGCATGGTTGATAGATACCTGACAAAGATCAACTAAAGAATTATTAGGAACACCATACTAATACAGTGTTAGACCCCCTTTTGCCTTCAGAACTGCCTTAATTCTACGTGGCATTGATTCAACAAGGTGCTGATAGCATTCTTTAGAAATGTTGGCCCATTTTGATAGGATAGCATCTTGCAGTTGATGGAGATTTGAGGGATGCACATCCAGGGCACGAAGCTCCCGTTCCACCACATCCCAAAGATGCTCTATTGGGTTGATATCTAGTGACTGTGGGGGCCATTTTAGTACAGTGAACTCATTGTCATGTTCAAGAAACCAATTTGAAATGATTTGAGCTTTGTGACATGGTGCATTATCCTGCTGAAAGTAGCCATCAGAGGATGGGTACATGGTGGTCATGAAGGGATGGACATGGTCAGAAACAATGCTCAGGTAGCCCGTGGCATTTAAACGATGGCCAATTGGCACTTAGGGGCCTAAAGTGTGCCCAGAAAACATCCCCCACACCATTACACCACCACCACCACCCTGCACAGTGGTAACAAGGCATGATGGATACATGTTCTCATTCTGTTTATGCCAAATTCGGACTCTACCAT
Organism: Bufo gargarizans; assembly: GCF_014858855.1. Classification (NCBI taxonomy): domain Eukaryota; kingdom Metazoa; phylum Chordata; class Amphibia; order Anura; family Bufonidae; genus Bufo; species Bufo gargarizans. The sequence continues at coordinate 444,062,047 of NC_058080.1, forward strand.
TTGAATGTCTCAACGGAAATCGAGACTCATCAGACCAGGCAACATTTTTCCAGTCTTCAACAGTCCAATTTTGGTGAGCTTGTGCAAATTGTAGCCTCTTTTTCCTATTTGTAGTGGAGATGAGTGGTACCCGGTGGAGTCGTCTGCTGTTGTAGCCCACCTTTCTTTCCCATTCTGACATTCAGTTTGGAGTTCAGGAGATTGTCTTGACCAGGACCACAACCCTACATGCATTGAAGCAACTGCCATGTGATTGGTTGAATAGATAATCGCATTAATGAGAAATAGAACAGGTTTCTTAATAATTCTTTAGGTGAGCGTAGATGTGACACAAGATAATACCAAGAGAGACCAACACCTTTTATGCACATTGCCACCTGTTTTGTATGCATTGCTGGTGGTCAGTACTCTTTCACAAAAGAGACGTGAGTCTGTAAAGGGAATGGAGAACTATGTAGCCCAGCTAGAAGCAGATCTCAGAGTTACAGAGGCCAAGATTAAGGACTTAGAATACAACCTTGATCACAGCCATGATGCATACTATAAGGCAAAAAGTGACTTAGAGGAGTTACATCTCTGATATTCCAAAATTCTGCAGACAGGCAAATCAAGCCATACTATAATTAATGCTGATAGAGATCCGTCTAATACTGCAGAATTTCCAGACCCCCAAATCTTACGCCCCAACATCCAGACATGTCATCACATACTCTTAAAGCAGACTCCATCCCAGACCATAAGCCACCTGAAAGTGATGGCATGATTACGCAGGAGGCGTTGACTCAATTAAGTCGGGCATTCCAAACTGTAACCGCCTTACTAGGCGCCAGCAACATGGAAGCCCCTAGAAGTGTCTCTCCACATATTCCCCTGGAGAGAGATGTAAGGGTTAAATCCCCTATGCCATATGTGACTCATGGAGGTGATCAAAGTGCATCTGATTCTGACATGATGTGGAAAAATGTGTGTCTTATTCCCTACCACGCAGGCATAAGTTTGCCCATAAGGGGGATCAGGGTCCCAGGCGACTATCATATGCTGAAGTGGTCTTGAGGAGGAAAGATCCTCAGTATTCCGAAAAGGATCAGAGTTCCTCAAGCATCATTAAGTTTCTGAATGCCACTGTGCCCAAAAGGTTCTTCTCAAATAGCAAACCACTTAGAACTGTATGAGTCCACTATGGATTCTTTAAAGTTGTACTCTTATGTTGATAGGATCAGATTCCTACCATGGGCATTTGAAGATAAGTACCCTCACTATTTTCTTTTCTTTAGGGATAGAGGAATTCAAGATTGGCAAGATGTTTTGCATGAATTTAAACTGGAATTCGGGCCTTACCTAACCATTACTGCTGCAAAACGGGACATATATAAGCTTACATGTAGGCCCAATCAGAGTCCCCATGAATTCTTCTATGTTGTCCCAGGGGTCCCCAGGAAACCAACCTGAACCTTTTTTAGGGACAACTCCAGATCCCAGCTCAACCCCAAAAAGCAAATAGGGCAGGGTCAGAGACCAGGCCAACGCAAGGTTCTCAAGGTGGTTGAGGAAGAATCTAAATTCATTTCTAATCATATTTTGCCTTGCAGCGTTCCTGACCCTAAAATTGTGGCCAGGGAGGAGGTGTCTATTTTGCGGACGAATCTTGTCGATCCCTGCAATCCTGTGTCTTCTCCAACAAGTGATCCTATTGTATTAGCGTCAGGCTGTGAACCATCTATAAACTGTGACATAGTCCAGTTTTCCCCAAAGGTGGGGGCTACTACTCCTGCTTCATGCAGCAGAGATGTGAAGGATTCACCAGAGGTCGTGACACTGCAGAATAAACACCCTAACTTCCTAACTAATGTTATTTGTTTCAGGTTAAAGGCCAATATTTTGTGGTTCCTTATCTTCAAGATGAACATATCGGGCCGATCTGGGGTTTAATTTATATGGGATCACAGGACACTATCTTATCACATAGGTATCTCCAAGAGGTTCTGGATTTAACAGCAAAGAGACCGAGATTGAAATAGTTTGATGCTCTTTGATAAGTGTAGGTGGAGACGCTTTGCAGGTAAAAGGTACATCATGGTTGACATTTAGAATTAGCAAGAAGACAATTAAACACCCCACACTGATTGTGGACCTTCTATATGATCGGCTGATCATAGAATTTGACCTTCTGAAAAGGTTGAGTTCCATAATAGACTTCATTAATGAAGCAGTTTGGACTCAGGTGAAGGCACCAATTGGCTATGATTACTCTTGCAATGCACAAACCCAACCTGGTTGTCATGTGACTGAAGAGAGGCCTAACTCTGTTGAAGTTTATTTTAGGAACAGTCAAATGCCGGATGTCACAATCCTGAAAAATGGTAAACCCGAGGAAGCTGTCAACGGTGCCGCTCATATCATTACCATCCAGAAGGACAGAATCGAGACGTATATATTTTTCTTTCTGTACTGGAATAGGCCACTAAACGCTTTTAACACATATAACTGCAGAAGTGAACTGAGAATATATTTTTATTTTTGTACTGAAATAGGCCACTAAACGCTTTTACCAGAAATAACTGCCCCAATGAAGTGCGTATATATTTTTCTTTCTGTACTAAAATAGGCCACTAAGTGTGTATATATATTTATTTTCTATACTGAAATAGGCCTCTAAACACTTTAAACACATATAACTGCAGAAGTGAACTGAAAATATATATATATATTTTGTACTGAAATAGGTCACTAAACGCTATCAACATATATAAATGCAGAAGTGAACTGAGAATATATATGTTTTTGTACTAAAATAGGCCACTAAACGCTTTTACTACAAATAACTGCTCCAGTGAACTGCATATATATTTTTCTTTCTGTACTGAAATAGGCCACTAAACGCTTTTGCCATAAATAACTGCACCAGTGAAGTGCGTATATATTTTTCTTTCTATACTGAAATAGGCCACTAACCGCTTTCACCACATATAACTGCAGAAGTGAACTGAGATTATATATTTCTTTTTGTACTGAAATAGGCAACTAAACGCTTTTACCAGAAATAAATGCATCAGTGAAGTGCATATATATTTTTCTTTCTGTACTGAAATAGGGCACTAAACCCTTTAACACATATAACTGCAGAAGTGAACTGAGAATATATTTTTATTTTTGTACTGAAATAGGCCACTAAATGCTTTTACCAGAAATAACTGCCCCAGTGAAGTGCGTATATATTTTTCTTTCTGTACTGAAATAGGCCACAAAACGCTTTTGCCACAAATAACTTCACCAGTGATATGCGCATATATATTTTTTTCTATACTGAAATAGGTCACTAAACACTTTCAACACATATAACTGCAGAAGTGAACTGAGAATATATTTTTCTTTTTGTACTGAAATAGGCCACTAAATGCTTTTGCCACAAATAACTGCACCAATGAATTGCATATATATTTTTCTTTCTATATTGAAATAGGCCACTAAACGCTTTTGCCACAAATAACTGCACCAGTGAAGTGCGTATATATTTTTCTTTCTGTACTGAAATAGGTCACTAAACACTTTCAACACATATAACTGCAGAAGTGAACTGAGAATATATTTTTTTGTACTAAAATAGGCCACTAAACATTTTTACCAGAAATAACTGCACCAGTGAAGTGCATATATATATTTCTTTCTGTACTAAAATAGGCCACTAAACGCTTTTTCCACAAATTACTGCACCAGTGAAGTGTGTATAGATATATTTTTTTCTATACTGAAATAGGCCACTAAACGCTTTATACACATATAACTGCAGAAGTGAACTGAGAATATATTTTTCTTTTTGTACTGAAATAGGCCACAAAAAGCTTTTACCCAAAAAAAAATCGGTGAAGTGGGTATATATTTTTCTTTCTGTACTGAAATAGGCCACTAAACGCTTTCAACACATATAACTTCAGAAGTGAACTGAGTATATATTTTTCTTTTTGTACTTAAATAAGCTACTAAACGCTTTTACCAGAAATAACTGCACTAGTGAAGTGCATATATATTTTTCTTTCTGTACTAGAATAGGCCACTTAACGCTTTTGCCACAAATAACTACACCAGTGAAGTGCGTATATATATATTTTTTTCTATAATGAAATAGGCCACTAAATGCTTTCAACACATATACCAGCAGAAGTGAACTGAGAATATATATTTTTTTGTTCTAAAATAGGCCACTAAACGCTTTTACCAGAATTAACTGCTCCAGTGAAGTGCATATATATTTTTCTTTCTGTACTGAAATAGGCCACTAAACGATTTTGTCACAAATAACTGCACCAGTGAAGTGCGTATATATTTTTCTTTCTATACTGAAATAGGCCACTAAACGCTTTCAACACATACAGTAGGACTGCAGAAGTGAACTGAGAATATATTTTTCTATTTGTACTGAAATAGGCCAATATTTGCGCTTTCACCGCAAATAACTGCAACAGTGATCTGCATCTATATTTTTCTTTCTGTACTGAAATAGGCCACTAAATGCTTTCAACACATAACTGCAGAAGTGAACTGAGAATATATTTTTCTTTCTGTACTTAAATTGGCCACTAAACGCTTTTACCAGAAATAACTGCCCCAGTGAAGTGCATATATATATTTTTCTTTCTGTACTGAAATAGTCTACTAAACGCTTTCAACACATACAGTAGAACTGCAGAAGTGAACTGAGAATATATTTTTCTTTCTGTACTTAAATTGGCCACTAAACGCTTTTACCAGAAATAACTGCCCCAGTGAAGTGCGTATATATATTTTTCTTTCTGTACTGAAATAGTCTACTAAACGCTTTCAACACATACAGTAGAACTGCAGAAGTGAACTGAGAATATATTTTTCTTTTTGAACTCAAATAGGCCACTAAATGCTTTCAACACATAACTGCAGAAGTGAACTGAGAATATATTTTTCTTTCTGTACTTAAATTGGCCACTAAACGCTTTTACCAGAAACAACTGCCCCAGTGAAGTGCGTATATATATTTTTCTTTCTGTACTGAAATAGTCTACTAAACGCTTTCAACACATACAGTAGAACTGCAGAAGTGAACTGAGAATATATTTTTCTTTCTGTACTGAAATAGGCCACTAAATGCTTTCAACACTTATAACTGTAGAAGTGAACTGAGAATATATTTTTCTTTTTTTACTGAAATAGGCTACAAAATACTTTTAACAGAAATATCTGCACCAGTGAAACGCGTTGCTTTTCTAGTGAGTACTGTTATAGAAGAAAGCAGAGTATAATTAAGCAGTTTTCAAATGTAAAGTCTATAATTTTCAAGCAGTGTCTCTGCTTTAAACTACGGCAATCCTCTGTAGTAGTACAACTCACTATGAAAGCGGCAGGCAGGGCGGCAGCGTAACCTCGCGATGCTCACTCATTCACGTTCCTGCTCCTCCTTCATGAATGAAGTGGGAGGAGCGTGAATGAGTGAGAATCGCGAGGTTACGCTGCCACCCTGCCTGCCGCTTTCATAGTGAGTTGTACTACTACAGAGGATTGCCCTAGTTTAAAGCAGAGAAACTGCTTGAAGATTATAGACTGTACATATGAAAATTGCTGTGCGCGGGGCCCGATGTATTACAGTACAGTGACTGCATCGGGCCCCGCCACCAGTGTTGCCAGCCTTCATCCCCTCCTCCCACCCCTCTGATACATCGCAGGCCGCAATGTATCAGTGTCACCAAAGTAAACATGGCAGCGTTCACTTTAAAAGACGCACTGCTATTTTCCCCTTATAAAGCGAAAAATACGGTATATACAGTACAGACCAAAAGTTTGGACACACCTTCTCATTCAAAGAGTTTTCTTTATTTTCATGACTATGAAAATTGTAGATTCACACTGAAGGCATCACAACTATGAATTAACACATGTGGAAATATATACATAACAAAAAAGGTTCAAACAACTGAAAATATGTCATATTCTAGCTTATTCAAAGTAGCCACCTTTTGCTTTGATTACTGCTTTGCACACTCTTGGCATTCTCTTGATGAGCTTCAAGAGGTAGTCACCTGAAATGGTTTTCACTTCACAGGTGTGCCCTGTCAGATTTAATAAGTGGGATTTCTTTCCTTATAAATGGGGTTGGGACCATCAGTTGCGTTGTGGAGAAGTCAGGTGGATACACAGCTGATAGTCCTACTGAATAGACTGTTAGAATTTGTATTATGGCAAGGAAAAAGCAGCTAAGTAAAGAAAAACGAATGGCCATCATTACTTTAAGAAATCAAGGTCAGTCAGTCCGAAAAATTGGGAAAACTTTGAAGGTGTCCCCAAGTGCAGTCACAAAAACCATCAAGCGCTACAAAGAAACTGGCTCACATGCGGACCGCCCCAGGAAAGGAAGACCAAGAGTCACCTCTGCTGCGGAGGATTAGTTCATCCGAGTCACCAGCCTCAGAAATCGCAGGTTAACAGCGGCTCAGATTAGAGACCAGGTCAATGCCACACAGAGTTCTAGCAGCAGACACATCTCTAGAACAACTGTTAAGAGGAGACTGTGTGAATCAGGCCTTCATAGTAGAATATCTGCTAGGAAACCACTGCTAAGGACAGACAACAAGCAGAAGCGACTTGTTTGGGCTAAAGAACACAAGGAATGGACATTAGACCAGTGGAAATCTGTGCTTTGGTCTGATGAGTCCAAATTTGAGATCTTTGGTTCCAACCACCGTGTATTTGTGCGACGCAGAAAAGGTGAACGGATGGACGCTACATGCCTGGTTCCCACCGTGAAGCATGGAGGAGGAGGTGTGATAGTGTGGGGGTGCTTTGCTGGTGACACTGTTGGTGATTCATTCAAAATTGAAGGCATACTGAACCAGCATGGCTACCACAGCGTCTTGCAGCGGCATGCTATTCCATCCGGTTTGCGTTTAGTTGGACCATCATTTATTTTTCAACAGGACAATGACCCCAAACACACCTCCAGGCTGTGTAAGGGCTATTTGACCATGAAGGAGAGTGATGGGGTGCTGCGTCAGATGACCTGGCCTCCACAGTCACCGGACCTGAACCCAATCGAGATGGTTTGGAGTGAGCTGGACCGCAGAGTGAAGGCAAAAGGGCCAACAAGTGCTAAGCATCTTTGGGAACTCCTTCAAGACTGTTGGAAGACCATTTCAGGTGACTACCTCTTGATGCTCATCAAGAGAATGCCAAGAGTGTGCAAAGCAGTAATCAAAGCAAAAGGTGGCTACTTTGAAGAACCTAGAATATGACATATTTTCAGTTGTTTTAAACAAAAATTTGTTTTTGCAAACAGTCAGTTGCTGCTGTGTATAGGGTTCCCACCCCGGGTAATATATTTACAAAGATCACAGCAGATAAGTAGGATATTCTTTCTGTTTCTCTTTTTATTTTTTTGTTTCAAAAATAAAGTATAATAACATACGGCAGTACGTGTGTAAACGTTTTCGGCTATGCAAAGCCTTCCTCAGACACTGTGCCGCACTGTGATGTGGATATGATGGTGAAGAGAGGGTAATGGTTGTGCCAATGGAAACGGAGCTATGCTCCAAACACTCCCAAATTGCGATTCGTTACCACGAAGTACGAAAAAATTTGGGATTCGATTCGATCATCTCTAGTTAGAGCATACGCATAAACTTTTTGCCATATATATATATTCTTGTTATAAAAGACTGCAGGTTCCTGTGACTCAACATGTTGATTGCAATTGACATATATTCCAGTAAGAACAAGTTAAACAAGTTAAACATTTGTGGCAAGTTGCTAGGATTTGCCACAAATGTCATATAGATGAGAGTCCCAGAGGTGAAAGCCTCAGCTATCTCAAGAACAGGGCATCTGAACTAAAGGAGAGCAGCAGAGCAAGCATGGCTACCCTCCATTTGCCACCAAGGGAGCACCAAAAATAGCCAAGCGCTGGTGTATTGAATGATGGCCACCTTGCATAGCTTTCTCTATGAACTGCTATTGGACCTTCCAAAATAGCTGAGTGCACTCACTCGACTATTTTCAGAAATCTCATAGCAATGAATGGAGAGCAAACTGACCATGCACAGTGTGGTTTCCCTTATTTTAGGGGCCCCATTCTTGATGGAAGTGGGTCGCAGAGGTGGTACTTGCACCTGTCTGACATTTGTGGCTATAATGTATATGTTCTATATCTAAAATCAATATGTGTAGTATATTACATATTCTGCCTTTGTGGAACTTCCTTTTCTATTATGGGGAGCTGAGTTTTTTATGTGGTAGGAGAAAACATTACTGTATGTTAATATAGATAATGTTTACAGATTAGTGAATTTTTCAAAAATTCGATTCGGCCGGTTAGCCAATTTTAAAAAAAAATTTGGTTCAATCCGAACATATTCGCAGCAAATCGTGTTAAAAAATTGCTATTTTCTGTCAGCCTTTATAGTGGTGTAGAACACTGTTCCTTGCAGTAACACGCATAGGGAGTCTGTTGTGGTAGTGAAATAATACTGTGAGTCTGTATGACATGCAGATGACAGGTGTCGATCTTAGAATCACTGCACACTTCACTTATTTGGGCAGTCACAGGGCCAAAACTGACCAAATAACTCAAGTATAAACTCAGCCTTACAGGTCTATGTTAGAGCCAAGAAAAAGCACACTCCTTTTACACCATCGTCAGCTGATTCCACATAGATGTCTACACAACCTGTTCTATTAACTGCTTATACAAGTAGAGCCCCCTGACAGAGTAGAGAGGGTGTCAGCAGTAAGTTTATGTTGACGTCACTGATTATTTTGCCTCTCCTCTGATCCGTCAGAACATTAACCCCAAAAAAACTGATCCTATCTGTGGAGCATCCGCCTTAACTCGGTCAGCATTTGGTCAGTAATCCATCAGTATTGCTTCCTTATGACAGATCAGAAGGGTCAAATAAATGATGTCATCCAGGCCGAAAGGCAAAATAGTGGCCCAGTCATGAAGTGGGGAGGGTGGGAACAGCATGACCATCCACAGAGTGGCCCTATGACATAGTGGTGAGGTGAAAGCAGCATGAGGAGCCCACTGAGTGGCACAATTACAGCATGGAGGTGGCAGCAGTAGCATCAGCAGGAGGCCACAGAGTGGCAAGGTGACATGTAGCATCCCTGGCTGAAAGCACTAGCCCATGTGTCAGTGGTTAAGTGGACCTTCCCAGTAACTGCGTTGGTCAGGGCACGGGTGATGTTACGGGACACATGCTCGTGTAAAGTGGGCACGGCACACTGAAAAATAGTGGCAGCTGGGGACTGCGTAACGAGGGACGGCCACCGACATCAGGCTGTGGAAGGCCTCAATGTCCACAAGCCTAAATGGCAACATTTCCAGGGCCAGTAATTTGGAAAGTTGCTTTCAAATACCTGGGGTACAGACATTTGTACACTGCGCTGGGACACGGAAGTGGATGTGGTCGCTGATAGTGCTTGCGAAGGTCCAGTTGCAGGGCGGGAGGCATCCGGGCTTGCACCTTCAACTGGGGATTGGCCAGCACGTAACACAGGGGGAAAAGGAGGCAGTAGTGTGACCCGCAGACACAGATTGTGGTCCCAGGCTTTCGGCCCTCCTATTATGGTGCTTTGATGCCATGCGGAGGATCATGCTGGTGGTGGTGAGGTTACTAGTGTTCACGCCCCTGGTCGTTTTTGTATGGCACAGGTTGAAAATTACAATTCTTTTGTCGTCCACACTTTCCTCAAAAAAGCGCCAGACTGCGGAACACCTACCCCTTGGCAAGGGAGATTGCAGCAAGGGGGTGCTCCGTGGAACAGTTGCGGGCCTGTTTGGTGTGGCCCGCCTTCTCCCACCTCACTGCCTCTTCCAGCTTATTGCGGTGCTGCGGATCTCTCCCCCTCTATACTGCTGTCTTCGCTCGGCTTGCCGTCTTCCCAGGTTGGGTCAGTGACTTCATTGTCCACCACCTCCTCTTCCTCACTCTGGTCATCCTCCTGACTTGTTGACCTAACGACAACCTCAGTTATTGACAACGGTCTCATTCTCATCATCAACCTCTTGAGACACTAATTTCCATTGACTTATTGGCAACTGTGTCTCATCATCATCATCCACCTCATGAAACACAAATTGCCAGTCATATTCTTGTGACTGTGGATGCTCAAGAGTTTGGGAACCAGGGCACAAGATCTTATGTCCCTCTTCAAGCAGGTTTGTCGAGAGGCCCAAATGAAGGAATTGCGCTGAATAGAGCTCCTCAGAATATCTGTGTGGGATCACTTGTCTGGCAAGACTCTCCATGGTGGGAGGGTGAGGATTGGGTTGACCAGACTCTTGGCTACAGAGACTGGACTTGGTGGAAGACAGGGTGGTGCTTAACCGACGAAGCATTATCTGCTGCACTGGTCTGACTTCGAGATCATTGTCCTGCGCCGCCCTGCAAACTGGGACATGAAGCTAGGTATCGTGGATTTTTTTTTTTTTTTACTCTAGCTCTGGCAGCAGCCACTTCCCGGTCCCTTACTGCTTGCTTTGTTCATATTAAATGTTATATATGCTTAAAAGTATGTCACACCTACAGTAGCATAGGATTTGTAACTATGCACAATTTTTTATTTATTTTTTTAAAAGGTATTTGGGATGTGAAAACATCACACAGGAGATATACCGCAGATAATGCCGCTGATTTCAGCACCCGATGATGCGTTCCAGCCAATCTCTAATGCCAGTAACCAACATGGCTACAGCATTACAGTGAAGGGCAGCACGTACCTGTACGTTTATTGGCTGCATAGCAGCCAACATATGGGGAGGAGATTCAAGCACATGCGGTATTTTGCACCGAATACCGCCATGTGCCAAGCATAGAGATGCTCGAGCCGAACTAGTGTTCGGCAGAGGGTTGATGTTTGGCTAGTGTTGATCGAGCATGCTCGGCCGAACGGTAAAAATTCAGCTTTCACTACGCAAGCGAGCATGCATCAGGCCATTTGTGAAAGTAACTGAGGGACTCCCTGCCTCCATCTCCACTGCATATTGCCACTGTGTCTGGGTCCTCTGCCTCGTTTTCCTCATCGCCCTGTAGCTCCTCCTGTCACCTGTGTGTAAAAACCACCCATTTCGCCACAAATTGCTTGTGCTTCAATGTTCTCCACTAGTTCAGCCCCCCTAGGATTCGATTTTTTGATAAAGAACACAGCCAGGCGGTAGAGGCAGACATTGTGGCAGGACCAACGGCGTGCGAACGTGGAAGCGGAATCTGCATCACCTGGCCAAGTTGCTGGGCAGGAACCACATCTACATCCACCACACAATGGCTAATAAGTCAAAAAATGATTTTGAACATATTTGCCCTTGTGTGGTGCAGTTAAGACAGAAATGTTTCCTTGTAATAAACCCTGTTAATGGCTGTATCAAACAGCACTTTCACCCTGATAAGAATGGTTTGCTGGAATTACAGAGCTGTATAATGGCAATTTGGATCCCGTGTCAGTGCAGCAAGGTGTAATAGGATTGTTCCTAATACCCAGGCTGTAACCTTCCCGACTGAACCCTGTTCAACATAAATACTGTGGAATGATTCTTCCCCACACCTCGAATAGTCTTCCCCTGCACTTGTAAATCGTTTTTTTAGCACAATTAGGCCACTTCACACGAGACTCAGGATTCAGTGCGGGTGCTATGCATTCACAGCACGCATTGCACCCATGCGGAAAACTCGCCTTAAGTTTTTTCTAGTTTTTCTGTTATCTCCTCCTGATGTCTCTCCCTGCACCAAGTACACTGGAAAATGACAGAATTCAATATGGCTGAGGCCATTTAAAGGGCTGGCTGCTGATTGGCTGCATGCATGGCAATATGGGTGATCCCGCCTTCCCAGAGTTCCTTGCTCCATGTCCTCACACGCGCAGCAGCCATTTTAGGAACAATGCAGTTACTTACCAAGAAGTGAGGAAATTCGGTGCGAATTCCACTTCGTCAACTTATTCGCTCATCTCTAATAATGTTATTGCCATCTGATGTACACTGCCGCGGATCCAATCAGTCAGAAGATACGTGAAAATCAAACAGCGGTGGCAGCATATCCCATCTTTATTAGAGCTTCACAGCATATGAAAATAAAAATATATTATATATATGTGCAACGTTTCGGCTGTACAACAGACAAAAGGTACAGCCGAAACATTGCAGATTTTTTGTATGCTGTGAAGCTCTAATAAAGATGGACTGATGGGAGATGTTGCCACCGCTGTTTGATTTTCCCCTATTCTCTGGATAGGCGATTAGTATCTGGTGGGGGTCTGCACCCAGGACCCCTGTAAAACAGCTGTATGAAAACACACTGACGCCTACAGTAGCACCATAGCCTTCTCATAGCTTTCCCAAGGCTGTCATGTTACCTTAATTTTTTACGTGGCCTTATTGAAGTGCGATACCAAGCACATCTGCTATCAAATGGACGGCGCTGTGCTCGAGGAGCAGAGGCAGTCATGGTGCTACTGTGAGAGAGTTGTACCCCCAATCAGATAATGGGGACCTATCCAGAGAATAGATAATCAGTAAAAATCTCAGATAACCCCTATAGTAACTGAAATATTAATACTGCATGGTGTAGTCTACACCTTTTGTGTAATCTATTATTGTACTGTCCCACAAGTCTATATGTCAGCAAAATTACCTTGTAAAATAGAGCTCTAATGGAGGTAATAGGTCTTCCATATTACGCAGCAAAGTACCCCTATGTGATGCTGCTCTAGTAAAGACAGTCGCCATCTATGTGAAGCTTTAGTCTATGAGACTACCGTGTCAAACCCACACTCTTCACATGGAAATTAATATCCACACACTAGAAGTGTCAATTTTTTTTTTTATTATTCATGGTCAATTTAGGTTTGGCCTTTAAAGTTTATGAATAGCAGCTCAAAGGACTACAATGGTCACCATCCAAACTGTGGGTTCATGCAGTTTCATACAGTGATTAACATCTGTTCTCACATTACAGTGTAATTACATTTTTGCTAGCAGCACAGATAGGCATTTACGTGAAATTGAAGCCAACTGCATGTTGTAGTATTCTCAGCAACAATTTGAAATAGACTTTCCATTTTACAGTATACCAAAAGGCTTCTAGATTACTGCTCGGCACTAGAGTCAAGGAAATCACTTAAACTGGTAGACTTTTTAGATATTTCACACCGATTCTGTATTTTCTTTATCTTCAGCATAACGTGGATAGGATTCACCAAGGAGTGGCTGAAGTACATCACTCTTTCCGCTTCTGCGTCGAACAGCACATGTGACACCAGCAAAAATTATAGCCACAAGAAAAAGAGCTGCTATAACTGCTATGGTGACGATCTCTGTACTGCTTAGTGCCTGACCTAAAAGGTAATAGAAATAGTTAGAAACTGTTCTAACTAGCATATAGATTTAGAGCAGTGCATCAAAGAACTCAATTTTAATGAGCAGCAAATTATCTTCTTAAAAGGAAACCTGTAAAGGAGCCAGTTGCAAGTGTCTCCCTATGGCGGTGATGCATGGAAGATTAATCACACATGAGCCATCAATACAAAGCACCTAAGTGATAGACCGTCTAAACTGCAGGCATGGCCAACCTGCGGCTCTCCAGCTGTTGCAAAACTACAACTCCCACAATGCCCTGTGGCAGGCTGATCCATAGGCAGTCTGAGCATGCTGGGAGTTAGTTTCGCAACAGCTGGAGAGCCTCAGGTTGGCCTGCACTAAAGCAAAGCAAGGGACTGTTTCGTAGTTTCCCCTCTTCTAATAAGGGCCACCTCCCTTGAATTTCTAAGGTCCTTTTCACACAAGGGAGTTTTCTGCACGGGTGCAATGCGTGATGTGAACACAACACCCACACTGAAACCTGAACCATTCATTTCAATGGGTCTGTGTACATTAGTTTTTTAATGCATCAGTTCTGCGTTGAGTGAAAAACGCAGCATGTTCTATATTCACACAGCCCATAGAAGTGAATGGGGCTTCAGTGAAAAACTCATTGCAGCCGGAAGTGCGGCTGCAATGCGTTTCACTGGATCGTTGCTAAGAGATGTTTGTAAACAGTTAAACACGAGGGAAGAAAAAAAAAAAAAAAAAAAAAAAAAAAAAAAACCTGAATGTAATTGCAGACAAAACTGCCTGAACTTGCTTGCAAAATGGTGAGTTTCCCTGAACTCACCCGGACCTAATCCATTATGCTGTGTTAAAGAGGCCTAAGCCAAGCAACCCCTTGAAGTAGGTCAGCTCCAGTTTCCACTTTCATTAAAATAGTTCTCCAATTACTATTGATGACCTATCCTCAATACCATAGACCTGTGGGCAGGTTTTAAACACTTTAACCTCTACTTTAGAATATAAAATATTCTAGTTTGATACAGCAAATTGCACTAAGTCTTTTCTAGCCCGTTACTTACTAGGCCACTGGACATCATATGAATATCCTAGATTGTCTGTAGCCAAGTTAAACATTTCAATATTGGTCACTGGTGGCCAGAATGGAACCATGTTGTATTGCCGGTTATGACCAATTGGTGCATCTTCCAGTGGATACTGATTAATATCTAAAGGATGGAGAGTAGAGGTACATGTTAAGCCATAAACAATTTAGTGCCAGTATTTGACATCTTTCATCAAGCTTTCCTGATCTCAGTGGATAAGAGCTGTAATAGTCAAGTCCATAAGCATGTTTGGGGAGAAAATAAAAATTTATGTTGATTGCAGTTTACTAAGGAAGAAGATCTTACCCACATTATGTCTCCTCAGCCATTCATCAAAAACTGCATCAGTAAAGGTATGAAGAAGCACAAAGATTGGATCATTTGGAGACAAGTGAGTTTGACCCCCTGTACCATTTAGGAACAGATGAGCTAGATTATGAAGACTTCTTACTGTGGGATTATATTGCCCAGAAGGTTCACTGTAACCTATAAAATAAAACACACATCACAAGGAAAAGAGGGGTGCGCATGTTTAGCTCTCATACTCTGCATAGACCTCTATTAAACATTGAAGCGGTGCCTTCATTACCTTCAATGGAATTCCGAAAGCTTTCTGTAGAGTTTGAAAAGAATGGTGGAGTATCA
This sequence comes from Bufo gargarizans, assembly GCF_014858855.1. Lineage (NCBI taxonomy): Eukaryota > Metazoa > Chordata > Amphibia > Anura > Bufonidae > Bufo > Bufo gargarizans. The sequence goes on from NC_058080.1 coordinate 444,077,113, forward strand.
AACAAATTGACCTCCAAGCAGAGAACTACATCTTCTGGTTCAGGAAGCCTTTGTACCATTGGACGAGCAATATTACCAGCAGGATTTCTTCTGATTGAGTTACCCACTGTATCTGTAATAAAGGTAATTGCATATGTCAAGCTAGCAAAAAAGTCTCCATTATATGCATCCATGTGGTCAGTCAAGTCCGTTTACTTTCTCTAGCAAGTACTTACTGTTACAGATTGTGCCTAAGCTTTCATAATCCTCCACAAATTCACATACAACTTGCCAACGAGAGAACACAGAGTTGGGACTTAAGAGATTTTGATCAAAATTGCTTCTTGCACCGACAAGGTCATCTGTACAAATGTCACATTCATTTCCACCAATAGCAAAGTTCCAGTAAGGAAGTGCAAAAGAAGGATCCTGTAAAAGATTCTAAACATAAAAGATTGGTTATGCATGGAATACACTTAGGAATTGAAGTTAGAATAGCTAAACAGGCTAGTCATAGATTTAAAAGCATAAACCTAGAAGTGAACCATAAAAGTAAAAAGGAATACACAATAGTTGCCCTCACTGTACCACTAGCATGCAGAAAATATTGCAGTCTAATAGTCTTGTAGAAATCCTGAAAAGATCACAAGGGATAACTTCTACTGATCTGTTTACTTTCAGATTATACCCATCTGAGGAAGAGCTATGTGTAAGTTTGTTTATTTTTAATATACAGTGTAGGGACTGGGATGTTAGACTTTTTTGTAATATACTTTATAGGAGAAAGCAATTTCTTTCTACTGGAAAACCATGTAAAGAGTTTTTCGCAAAGCTCTGAGAATTGTGGAGAACAAGTCTTCAGTCCTACTGCGCACTGAAGACACCTGTGTGTAACAGGCTTCAAGCCTGCCTCTTACTACTGCTGTCCCCGACTATGGACAAGTGGCCTAACTATCAATGTCCATAACCCTGCCTATCGGACTTATTATTACACAGGAGTCTTTAGTAATCAGTAACATGCTGAAGATAAAGCTGTAACTGAGTGTTAGTCAGTCTAATAAAAAAACACTATAAACCAAACCAATTACACTTTAATATTAAAGGAATGCTCATTAGAGATCATCTCATGGTGAATTGGTGCCACCAGTTACCAGATGGAGTGAAAAGTTGGTTCATGATTTAATGTAATCTTTTGTGCGGTCACTTAAATCATTGTTTGGCAACAGCATATTGTGGCATCTAAACACTGCCTGCAAACAGTGATTCTGTATGGGACGAGCAATGGTATTAGCGATCGCTCCTCCCTATACTCCCCATAATGTAAATGCAGCAGTCACCTTCACTGATGAGCAGGCAGGTGCAGGAAAGGAACACGTTCCTTTTATTGGTTTTGTTTTTATGGTTTCTCATGTCATAATATAAATATAAGGCCATGGGTCAGTTTTAACACATTCATACAAGTAGTTTTTTGTATTAAATTTGAAAAAAAAAAAAATATTTAAAACGGTCACCCTAAATTTCTATAAGCAATTTGATTGCAGTGAATTTCAATAGTAATTCAATGCAGTGTATTTTAGAAGCAGAATTGCTATGTTCTTATGGAACCCTGCCAACTTTAGAGCTTCATAGGAACTTCAGACCTGCACTTCTTCCTCCCCCCCCCGTAAACTCAACACATTAACTAACCCCACGTCACATATTTTACAAGTTACATAAACGCTAGAAATTGTGGTAGCCCAACAAAATTTGGGTTGTCAAACTGCCATGTGTTAAATTTAAATAAAATTTTTGGTATCTATATTTATATAAAACTTGTTCTTAAGACCTTTGAGGCTAGGTCATTAAAGGGGTTACCCAATTTCTCAAACCCCCCCACATGTGCCAGGTTCCTTACAGGTAATATACTTACCCTGCACCACCGCTGTTGCTTCTCCCAGTATACGGATGAACACATCTGGAGGGGGGTGGGGGGAGCACAGCCAATGGCAGGCGGGGACGAGCCTCCCTAGAGTCACCCAGATATTTTCATCAGTGTACAGGGAGAAGCAGCAGCGCTGGGTGTGAGGTAAATATATTGTGTTCAGAAATTGAATTCCTTGGAGTTATGATGCATGTAAATAGAACTTTGAAAGTGTACACCATGCTAACAGTATAATGAAGTACTTGATATGCACACTACCTCCGCTATGTACAGTAGTGAACACAAACTGCCAATCACCTGGAGTGTGGGGGCAGCATGCCTATCAAGTAGAGCTGAATAAAATTCCATAAATTCATTTATATTGATTCAGTCACACATTTGACCAGAATCATAGTGCTCAGTTTCTCTGAAAAGTCGTACAGGGCACTCTGGGGTCTTCATGACTGCATCTAACCTCTAATACAAAAGAGCCTTAGTAAGGTCAATGTGACAGCAATATATAGCTATGGGTAAAGGCATGGTAGCTGGTGGTAAACAGCCCCTTAAAAAATAAAATGGCAGATTATGCAAGTTCATATAAAAATTAAATCAAGTTGTCCAAAAACTTCCTGTGGTAGTAGACATCTGCCAGTGTGTTTTTTTTTTTTAAACCCAGATTAACTCCTGAAAGACCTCCATGTTAATGTCAGATGCCACGATCAGTGATAAACGCAGCATATGAGGGGGTTCGATGATGGGTGGCAGCACAGTTGCCATTCCTAGTCATTGCACCCGCCACATACAATGAAATGCAGCTGAAGCAAATTTGATAACTTCACTCATCTATAGTGACCACCAATATCCTTTTTATGGTGGTCACTAACAGGTCATAGGCTAGGCCCCTGCCTTTTTTTACAGTGGCCTAGTCCAAGCGCTGCATGGGTCTCCTGTGCAGCAGAGGATCTTGGATTTCATGAAAACCCGAGCTCCTGCTTTAACAGCCCAGATCAGCAGAAGCACTACTCCTGGCCATTTAACCCCTTAGGTCAATAGCAACTGGAGCATCCAAGTCGTTTAGAGAGGGGCTCCCTCTTTCTGGCATTGGCACTGCTGCAAGTTATATTACAAGGTGCCGGTGTCTGAGTATAGCAGCCTAATGAAAGACCCCAGTGATTGCCTGTGTAGTACTGAAAGTATAATACTTCACTGTATACAGTAAATTAGAAGATCAAATTGAATGGAAAAAAAAATATGCTAAATAAAGAAAACCCTACACATTTGGCATCACCGCATCCGTAATGACCTGCACTGCATAGTTATTTGCTTTATCCTGCATGGTTAACACTGAAATATAGTACCCCAAAATACCAATAGAAAGTACAAGTCTTTCTGCAAAACTGAAGCTGCAAAAAATCACGTTAAAGGGGTTTTAATGTGCAAAAGTAGTAAACAGTTGTATTTGTTATTGCTGTACTTGTTCTGAATTAGAAAATAAAATGTCCTGCCTGCACAGTTATGGCTTATTCACTCTGTCCGTGTTGAATTCATTTTCTCTCATCTCTGAAGGCTCTAATCCTGGTTTTGGCTCACCATCACTGATAGAAATCACTGTCTAAAACAAGGACACTCAGTGGAGCAGAAGGAGTTGATTTTGACGTTGACAATGACCATCTATTGCTTGTGGATGTGGGGTGGCTAAGAGGGGAGGATATTCACTTAAATGGGGCCACAAAAGATGGGGATCGCACTCTGCTGTCCGCATCCGTTGCTCCATTCTGTGGCCTCGCAAAGATTTGGCGGCCAAGAATAGGCATTTCTATAAAAGGCCATCCGTTCTGCAAATTGCAGAAGGCACACGAGCAGCATCCTTTTTTTTGCTGACCGCCATTTTAAACTGATTTATGTAGGACAAATCCCAAGATAAGAACTTTGCATTTGCTAAAAAGTTCTGGAGAAATTCTTAAATTAATGTAAAATTGATCCACTCATCTAATATCAAGCGCCTCAGACCATCTGTCAGTATGCTGTACACTTTCAAAGCAAAGCTCAATAACATGGCTTCATCTTAACACTCCAGTGACTGATTATTTTCTCAAAGTAACTTGCAAAACTGTATGTCATTATACAAGTTAATTTCATTAAGGGCATCATTCCTGGTTACTTCCAAATCCTATACTGTCCATCCCTCAAATCAGAAAGCCCAAGCTAACAGGCAGATTTTTTTTATCCAAATAAACACATTATGGTCTGGGAACCAACATGTTACAGGGTTGCGCAAATATAAATGTATCCTGCTCAGATATATCACTTTCCTCCTATACCATTTATCAAAACTGCCTTATTCTAAAGTTATCAGCCTACCATTGCACCCTGTAGCAAACTAGTTTTAAAGTAATTTGCTGTTGGACATCCTGTAGTGAAGTCTTGATACAAGATGCACATGCTCCTTCCCTTCAATAACCACACCACTATGTGCAGTGTCTGTTGACAATACACAGACATAAGGATGAGATTCTCTGTTATAACCTGCCTTCTGATCCTTAGCTGTGTCATGTGACCAGCACTCTGATCTCCAACTGACATTCCTATAAGGGCTCGTTAACACAACCGTATGTCTTTTCCCATGTTTTGCGGGCTGTTTTTCACAGAACTGTTCCTTTTTGTTTGTTTTTCTGTATGGTGTATACAGTATTTACATAGAAAAAAATTGGGCTGGGCATAACATTTTCAATAGATCTTTCCGCAAAAACAGAACTGATATGGAAGACATACGATGCATTTCTGTATGTGTTCTTTTTGCAGACCCATTGACTTGAATGGAGCCATGGAACGTGATTTGCAGGCAATAGGACATGTGCCATCTTTCAACGGAACGGAAAAATGGAAACTGAATGCATTGTTTTTTGCAGAACCATTGAAATGAATGGTTCCTTATACGGAACGCAAAAGAGGTCATGTGAACAAGCCCCAAGACTGACATTGAGGCTGCTATAGGGAGTGGCGCACCACCAATATAGGCAGACCATGCCATTGCTATGGGGCCTGGAGCGCATGGAAGGCCCCACCTACTACGTATACTCTGCAAAAGACAGTTTAATCATAGGGTGTTGATGTAGCCAGGAACCGACCCTTTTCTACTTCTCCCCTGGCGATTGAGTTCAGACAGCCAACCTAACCTTCTGTTAGCACATACATCTCCCATTTGCCCATACACTCTAGTAAATCACCTCAGGTTTGCCCATACATTTTGTTAGGTCAGCATGAATTCAGGACATGCGCAGTATTACAATCGGCATGGTGTGCTGTCCACCAGAACAGATACTACATAGTGAGGCATGGACCTGATCTCATACCACCTACCTGTGTATGAATTTTGTGTAAGTACTTAGGCCCCTCCCCCAGCACACCACTTCCATCCGCAGCAAGGAGTTAAAGGGTTTCTGTCACCTGAAAAGTGGGTATTAAGCTGGCTGACATTCGCGATGTGCCAATGTCACGACATGACCATTAGTGCCATCTCACTGCCTAAAGCTTTTGAGAAAAGCAAACTTATAATTTGCTAATTAGCCTCTAGGAGAGGATGGGGGGGGGGGGGGGGGGTTGAACCTGCTCCTAGAGGGTCTGTTTGCCCACCTTTTCACTGAAGGCACAAGACAAAAAAAAAAAAAAAAACTTACACTGCAACCTGCACCCACTGCAGATACAACTGGTGGGAGGAGAGCAGCGCTGTGAAAAAGGTGGGCAAACAGAGCCTCTAGGAGCAGGTTCAATGCCCCCCCCCCCCCCTCCTAGAGGACAATTAGCAAATTATAAAAGTTGGTTTCTCAATAAAGGCTTTGGGCAGTGAGATGGCACTAATAGTTATGTCAGCCAGCTTAATACCCATTTTTCAGCTGACAAACCCTTCAAAAAAGGGGTTATCCAACCCCTATAGTGCCCCCCAAAATGCCTGGCACCTTACCCACCTCATTCCCGACACCCACATTGCTCCTGATGCCCGCACAGCCACCACTGCCTCCCTCCTGTCACGCAGATCAAAACATCCAGCGACATGGGGGCAGTCAATAGCAGGACAATCTTTTATCGATACCATTTTGGAGTGTGACTTTTTGATCAGATTTTATTAAATTAGTGATGAAAAAAAATGGTGCTGGTAGCAAAGGGATTAAGAGGTGGAGGACAGGCCATGTCAGGTTTTAGCACAGTGGACAGACAGGAGTGATGTGTATGCGTGCTCCTGCCCTGCACTCGCTCAGCTCGCATACATATGGCGTCCAGTGCCTGACACAGCTCATTTATGCCCGGCTTTACCAAAGCAGACAGGAGCAGTGATGTGTTACTGCAACAAAGTTGGTTAATAAAAGAATAGAGATTTATCCTAACGGTTTTAGTAGGTCATGTATACATGTCTTTATTGGCAAATGGGGGTGTGGCAGGGGAGGAGCCAGGGCAGTGCGTGGGATTAGGCCCCCTCCCCCATTAAAATTATAGCCATGGGGCCCAGTGATTTCCATGCATGCCCCTGGCTATAGCAATATACAGAGAAACTGGCTTCCTGTCCACACAAGATGCGGTGTTATTTGGAAAGTCAGTGTTAGTCACATGACCGGTGAGGAATGGAAGGGAGGTGATAAATCAAATAGTCACTGGTAAGATTACCTTCAGTACAGTTTACATCATGTACCTTTCTACCAGGTCAGGGTCTTTAAAAAAAAAATAATTGAATTTTTTTTGGAATGCATCTTTAACAAATGGACATTTGCACAAGTTGCATCTGTTATAAGTCAAGTTACAACGAGCATGTTGAATAAGTGACGGTAGAAAATGAACACAGCGGCCATCATTAAAAAAAAAAAAAAGTGCCCCAAATTTCACCCGTGTGGTGATGTTAAAAATTTGGGATGTGTTCTTCAATCAAGATGGCCTCTCCATGATCAAATGAATGTGGCGAGTATGCACATTTACTGCCATTTCAGGAAAAATTGATTCAGTATCACAAAACGCAAAAAAGTGACTAATCAAATTTATGATTTGCAAAACAAATTGCACTTTGTTTCACTCAACACTAGTCAGTACACATCTCACTGCCCTAAGGCATGATTGGACAGTAGTCACATGACAAACCAGGAGTCAAACTGAGGGGTTTAAGAGGAAAGTGCAAATTAGGTCAATTTAAAAAGAAAAATTCCAAAGGAGAAATGGGAGCTAGGGTACTTGATAAAAATAAACTTGAGTGAAAAGTAAAGTAGTTTATTCTTTATTGCACGACCCCTTAAAAGACTGGATCTCTTCATTAACTACATCTATCTAGTGTTAACATTAAAGCAAAGCTGTCAGGCAATTACTTCTTCCCCATGTGAGTAACATATGACAAAGGCTTCGAAGCAAAGCTCTGAGAGATTATATGATCTGGAGCAGGATCCCTAGAAGAAGCAGAATCCCGATTACCCAATCCACACACTAATACATAAAGAGCCATCAAAGATTGTGTAGGCAGGGTAATCACAACCATCTCAGGAATAGAAGTGTTAAAGGATTACCAATACTCAGAATAAGTCATTAATATCTAACTGACGCAATTCTGACGGCGGGCACCTCTCATGATCATCTATTTGAAGAAGCTGCAGAGCTCCTGTGAGCGCTATGGGCTCCTCAACATTTCAAGCATAGCGCCATAGATTTTATACTGGCTGCACATGGTATTGCAGCCCAGGCCTATTCATTGAATGGGTCTGAGCTGCACATGGACATGTCAATATCATTGGTCACATGGCCTTAGGGGGAAAAAAACAAAACAAAAAAAACACACTAAAAAACTTGAGCATGGCAGCCTGATTAGACATTCATCAGGATAAGTCATCAATATTTTACTCGAAGAACCCCTTTATATATACATAAGGTTAATCAACACAAACAAAAAAATCCATACCTGTATGTCCCTTTCCAGTTGCATCAAATGGTATCTGTGCCAGGTAAGGAAAGCAGGACCCTCATGAGAAAAGTCTATGCCACCGGCACTCCCCTGGCCCGGGCCAAGAAATGTTTTGCTAACACTGTAGTAATGGGTCCAAACAAAGAAATCATAAATTGAAATATTTTGAAAGTTAGTAGTGTTGCTCTCTTGGTCAATGAGCTCATTGTAATGGCGTGTTGCAATGACGTAGTCGGGGTGTACAGTGTTTTTTGCAAGATCAAGTGCAGCAATAAATCGCCTCCTCTCTTCTGCACGCAAATCCAATATATTTCTTCTCACTACAAGAAAGCAAGTCATGCTTTTTATTCATACCCAGATTAAAAAATATGTAATCCCAATAAAAAAAAAAAATAAAAAAAAATGAATAATGTACACAACTTTTCTGGTTTTGACTAGCTAGAGACCATCAGGAATTCTCCTTGTATACGTTGAAAGGTCCTTAAAACTACCATTTTCACTCTTATTTATTAGGGTGCCCTCCGCAACAAAATCCGCAGGTGCAGATCTTACAAAGCTGTGGATTTTTCCACAATGTAACAGGATGGATATTTTCTTTGTGAATTATGTTGCAGATTACATCTCTATTAAAAATGGAGATATTCAGCTACATGAAATCTGCTATTTATTTGCACTCTGGAATATTCTGCAGCAGAACAGAGGTATTGACACTTTATCCCCATAGGCTAACAGAGGATGTATTTATGTAGCCTTTTCCACAAGGACATCCACCACACAGAGCTTCCATGCTGTGGTTCAGATGCTGCCAAGTACCATGGTACCGTATGAACCACAGAGGCAGCCATATTATCCAAGTAGAAACACATTGTTTAGTTGGTCTTCATAGATACATAGTTTTGCATATTACTATGCGGCCATTAACAATGAAGATCAAACAAACACGGTTTTAATTAGTTAATATACCTCTGTGGCTCATATGGCATGGACGCATCCCAACCACTCTGTGGCTGTATCCTTAGTGATTATTTTTATGCAAAATATAAAAAAAAAAAAAGTGTCTACAAAGTCACATTTGCATTGCACATAAAAGGAGCATAAAGTGAGCATACACAGTATGAAACAGCATATTCATTACTATGACTAAAGAGCACTTTCTTCAGGTTAAAAGGACCAGCCAAGATTTTTTTTTCTGCACACATTTTACATAAAAAATAAAAATTAAGGCAACAGATCCGTCCTGACTTACATTGAAAGTCAATGGGGAACGGATCAGTTTTCAATTGCACCATATGGTGTCAGTGAAAAACAGATCCGTCCCCATTGACTTACATTGCAAGTCATGACATCAGTTTGGCTCTGCATCGTCAGACGGTCACCAAAACACTGCAAGCTGCGTTTTAGTGACAGTCTAAATAACGCAACGGGGGCCAAACGCAGCCAAATTAATGCATTCTGAACGGATCCCTTCAGAACGCATTGGGGCTTAACTGATCTGGGCCGCTTGCGAGAGCCCTGAAACGAATCCCGCAAGCGGACCCAGAAACATCAGTGTGAACGTAGCCTTAGCATTAAGACTTCTTTACACTTGGTTTAGTGGTCAGTGGACTATGTAGCAATGATTTTTCCTAACTTTCCTCTACATTTTTGTATGAGGTCCTGTATGACCAATGTAAACAAGCATGAAGTTTGTAGCCTAATGAAAAAAGTCATCCTATCCCAAAAAAAAAAAAAAAAAAAATTATATATAAAAATTCTTACCTGCTACAAGTTGCTGGTCACAGTTATCCCCTGTCCATCCAGGTCTGCAGCTGCCACAGTTATAACCATAGAATCGGCCATTACATATACATGTCCTGTTAAAAAAACGGATGGGCCATTGTTCCCGGTCATCTGTTCCATCCAGCTGATACTGAGGTCCATGAGGCCTGGAGTCCACACTAATCGGACCACACAGCCCTCGACCTACAGTAAAGCCACACTGGTCACTTGCATCTGGAGACAATTGAGGAAATACACCTGGGCAGCACTCGCCACTGAGTAAGGCCTCTGGAGTGGCACATTGTCGAGGAAACTGTGCAGTTACCAGGTCATGGAAGAGTGTGAAGACCAATACCACCGAGCAGAAACGCCAAGCTTCATAGAACGTCATAGTTGTGTTCTGGACAGTCACAGCTGAAAGAAGAGGAAGTATGAGTACAACAAAGCTGGTGTGGTCACAGACACAACTTTTAAAGCCTATAATAAAATTCTGCCTCATAAGGAGTAAAAACAGAACCTCCCAGCTTTGATGCCAGACTCCTCCTTCAGTGAAGCCTACATAATAGCAAGATTAGCAGGCAGCATGATGAATGTCTTCTGTAACTTCTGCAGACATAGGTCAAAATGCCAGTAGACCTTTGAGCAACATTTATTAGAAGTCAAATATACTGCAACTAGTCATGGTCTTTGGGAATAAGATCTGGAACATACTGATGAAAGGCATTATTTTTCACAAGATTGATTAAAGGTAAATAGGAATAGATTAAAAGTTTTAGTTTACATATCTTGACTAAGGGACTCAGTGATTCAGTAATGTTCTTTCATCTATAAAACTACTGTTTCACACAAAATTAGCAAAGTTATTAAACACCCAAACAAGTTCTGACACCTTACTGAAGAGCGTTCCTACTTAGGAGACTTTCCAGTGACAGACTGGGAGGGACACTCACATTGAGTCCCACTTTGTTCTGGTTAAGCTTAGTTTTTTTAGACCTCTCAGAAACACAGCATTTATCCAGACAATCGCTCGCTTACATTTCATTATTTTCTGAAAAATCAATGATACAACAAAAAACCTAATACATCCAGTATAATAAAAAGCACAATACAAGTGACAGCTAGCCTATAACGTATTCACTCACATCAAGTAAATAACAGTACCTGCTACAGTCTGAACCAGGTTTCCAGCAAGCAAGTTTCTAGCCTTTAGTTTGTTTGACCCTCCATCCCTCTGATGCAGTCGAGCGTTTCCCAGCCCACCCTAATCCTTTTATACCAGTGTACTTCATCCAGCACATGACCACTTTCATGCTGATTGCCTTGTGACCATAAAGGTCCCAGCGTGGGTCAACTTTTTTGGAATAACCTGACCATACAATTATAAAACTTAAAGATGCTTTGATTCAGTGTAAATCTTCTTCCTCTATTAGTCATCACCCACCCTTCCAGGACATCTGAAGAAAAGGGCAATTGTCTATTGTGTTAGAGCTGCATGATAAGCTCATCACAGGGAGATGTTACTTAAACCCCATGATGGAGCTGCTGAACTAGAGCACAAACCACTACTAACTTACCTTGGCCACTGAGAGACAGGAGCTCAGGTCTCCACATTCTGATATTTATTCAATCAGGAATTGATTAGCCAAATGAAACGCCCACTTTGTCTAATGAAATAATTACCAAAACCATGTCTACACATAGGGCGGATTCCATGCGGTTTTTTAGTGCAGAAAAACTGCAGCCTAAGGGCTCATTCAGACCGCCGTATGAATGAGTCCGCATCCGTGTTTCCGTTCCGCGGCTCCGTGGAAAAGATAGAGCTTGCCCTATTCTTATCCGCAATTGCGGACAAGAATATGCATTTTCTATTATGGTTGCGTCCAAGTGTGGTCCCCAAATTGCGGAACGCACACATCCAAAGCACTACGGCCGTCTGAATGGGCCCTAAGGCTACATGCACACGACCCTGCCGTGTTTTGTGATCTGTATCTTGTCTATTGAAGGCCGAATGCAGAACACACACGGCCGGTATCCATGTTTTGCGGATCCGTGATTTGCAAATTGCAAAAGACGATACGGCCGTGTGCATGAGGTCTTAGGATTTGTTCACACATCATTTTTTGCTGGTGTTTTTCTATACATTAGCGTTTTTATTGCCATTTTTTGCTGTAAAAACACTAGTTCCAGATGTTACCTGAAAGTCTACAGTAAAGCATTTTTTGGCACTGGCTTTTTTGTTCTTCCAGGTTTTTTTTGGTGTCTTTCTTGCATTTCAATATATTTTGACAACACCTTCTCTTCAAGGAAAAGCACCACGTAGAAAATGCAAGTGTACAAACAACTTGGGGGTCTTTTATTAACCCCTTCCAACAAAAAAACTGTTTTTGACCAAATCTGACATGTGTCACTTTTAGGGATGAGCAAATCGACTTCGGATGAAACATCCGAAGTCGATTCGCATAATACCTCATTTGAATACTTTTACTTAGGCTACATGCACACGACTGTATGTGTTTTGCGGTCCGCAAATTGCGCATCCACAAAAAAAAGGATGACGTTGGCATCCGTTTTTTTGGCGGATCCATTGTAATAATGCCTATCCTTGTCCGCAAACTAGAAAAAAATAGAACATGCACAATTTTTTTTGCGGGGCAACGGAATGGACATACTGATGCGGACAGCACACAGTGTTCTGTCCGCGTTTTTTGCGGACCCATTGAAATAATTGGGTCCGCATCGTATCCTCAAAAATGAACAAACAGACATGGAAACAAGATACGTTCGTGTGCATGTAGCTTTCAAGTTCTTAATGTGCAGGTGGCACAGGATCACTGAGGGGGCTGCAGGAGCACAGATGGCAGACAGGGGGCACAAATGTGGCTCAGTGGAGGCACAGTAGGGAGGCAGAGCACCTTCTTTCAGGCTCTGAACTCCACACTTGAAAAAAAAAACACTAAAAAGACAGCAAAAATGCAAATGCCCTAAAAAACGTGTGGTTATCTGCTACCAGAAAAAAAAAAAAAAAGCACTAGACAAAATTTACGTGTGTAATATGTGTATGGAGTTTGTTTCCCATAAAGAGAACGAGATGTCAAAACACCATGAAGAAATGCAAACAGCTTTAGCATGTTACATTTTTAACCCCTTCCAGACATCTGCAATAAAAGTAAGATGGCGAACACTCTGGAGTGCAGTGCGCGCCACAGCGTCCGGATGCCTGCTGTTTCACACAGCATACACCCGGGGCTAAAGTCTGCAATCGGCTATACTGCCATGGTCAAATGTGAAATTGACATCTGAAAGGTATAAAACCGTAAGCGCTCGCCTCCTTGGCAGGCTCTTCTTCCCCAGGCTGAGATTAGCAAAGGCCTTCCTAAGTAGTAATAGGCCAGAGCCTGTAAAAGGCTTCTAGGCCTATTACTGGTATATTCCAATACTGGCCTGCAGGTGGTAGCACTTAATTGAAAGATGAGCTTTGTATTCCATAATGCATAAAAATCAGTTAGGGTACTCTCACACTTGCGGCAGAGTGATCCGGCAAAACATATGCCAACTGATGGGATTACAAATGCCTGAGCAGTCAGAAAAATGCATTGAAATGCTGGATCCGTCTTTCCGGTGTCATCCGGCAAAACGGATCCGGCTTTTTTTTTTTCACCTTTTTTCCGGTCTGCGCATGCGCAGATCGGAAGGACGGATCCGGCATTCCAGTATTTTAAATGCACTAATACATTCCTATGGAAACATGCCATATGCCGGATATGGCATTCAGGCAAGTCTTTAGTTTTTTTTCGCCGGAGATAAAACCGTAGCATGCTGCGGTTTTTAACTTTTGCCTGATCAGTCAAAATGACTGAACTGAAGACCTCCTGATGCATCCTGAACGGAATACTCTCCATTCAGAATGCATGGGGATAAAACTGATCAGTTCTTTTGCGGCATTGAGCCCTTTTGATGGAACTCAGTGCCGGAAAAGAAAAATGCTAGTGTAGTGAGTACCCTTAGGCCTCTTTCACACTTGCGTTGTCCGGATCCGGCGTGTACTCCACTTGCCGGAATTACACGCCGGATCCGGAAAAACGCAAGTGTACTGAAAGCATTTGAAGACGGCTCCGTCTTCAAAATGCTTTCAGTGTTACTATGGCAGCCAGGACGCTATTAAAGTCCTGGTTGCCATAGTAGTAGTGGGGAGCGGGGGAGCAGTATACTTACCGTCCGTGCGGCTCCCGGGGCTCTCCAGAGTGACGTCAGAGCACCCCATGCGCATGGATGACGTGCCATGCGATCACGTGATCCATGCGCTTGGGGCGCCCTGACGTCACTCTGAAGCGCCCCGGGAGCCGCACGGACGGTAAGTATACTGCTCCCCGCTACACTTTACCATGGCTGCCAGGACTTTAGCGTCTTGGCAGCCATGGTAACCATTGAGAAAAAGCTAAACGTCGGATCCGGCAATGCGCCGAAACAACGTTTAGCTTAAGGCCGGATCCGGATCAATGCCTTTCAATGGGCATTCATTCCGGATCCGGCCTTGCGGCAAGTCTTCAGGATTTTTGGTCGGAGCAAAAAGCGCAGCATGCTGCGGTATTTTCTCCGGCCAAAAAACATTCCGTTCCGGAACTGAAGACATCCTGATGCATCCTGAACGGATTTCTCTCCATTCAGAATGCATTAGGATAAAACTGATCAGGATTCTTCCGGCATAGAGCCCCGACGACGGAACTCTATGCCGGAAGACAATAACGCAAGTGTGAAAGAGCCCTAAGTAAACATAAATGTCAAACTAACCAATGCATGTTGTGGTCCCCTTGGGGGCCTAAAAAAGGAAAAAAAAAAGTTTGTAAAAATATAAGAAAATAAAAAATTCAAACCACCCCCCTTTCCCCAAAATTCAAAGTAAAAAAAAAAAAAAAAAAAAAAAAAATTCAAACCACCCCCTTTCCCCAAAATTCTAAGTAAAAAAAATAATACAAAAAATGAACATCATAGGCACTGCCACCTCTAGAAATGCCTGTACTATTAAAATATAATATATATATAGTATAATAATATAATACTATTAATATGTTTATTCCATATGCAGAATGGCATAACAGAAAAAAATCTAAATGGTTTGGTTTTGACAATTTTTTACTTCACCTCCCTCCATAAAATGGACTAAAAAGTGATACACACCTCAAAATTGTATGAATAAAATTATACATCATATCTTGCTAAAAATAGGCCATATCATGTCGCAGTCGCAGCATGTCGCGTGTTGCAGTGCGACACCATAGACTTTCATTACAATAAATGTTGCGCGACACATGTCCCCGTGTAGTCCTAGTCTTAGGGCTCATGCACACAAACGTATTTTCTTTCCATGTCCGTTACGTTTTTATACAGAACCATTCATCTCAATGGATCCGCAAAAAAAACATAAGGTACTCCGTGTCAATTCCGTTTCCGTATGTCCGTTCCCCACAAAAATAGAATATGTCCTATTATTGTCCGCATTACGGGCAAGGATAGTTCTGTTCTGTTAGAGGCCAGCTGTTCCGTTCCATAAAATACGGAATGCACATGGATGTCATCCGTATTTTTTGCGGATACCTAACATACGGTCGTTTGCATGATGCCTTAGAAAGAATTCTTCTGGTTATGTGTTTAGAGTCGCACCTAGTTTTGGCTCACAATCACTGATGGAAATAACTGACCAAATAACTGAAGTGTGAACTCCACCCTAGTGGTGTTAGGCCTCTTTCACATGAGCATTACGGATTGTGTCAGGATCTGTTTACAGAAAAACTGATGTTTTTGCACAGAAGTTCAATAATTTTTTCAGCGATTTTGTTCAGTGCGTGCGTTTCATTCATTTAAATGTGTGTTGTTTTTTTAATGATCATCTTTGCTTTCAGGAAAAAATTGCAGCATTTTTTATATTGTGCTTTTTTATGCTGCTCTGGGGCTTTCAGACGAGTGATATGGATTGTGTCAGGCTCTATTGGGAAAAACGGACAGTTTTGCACGCAAGTTGAATCAGTTTTGCCTGCGATTGTGTTCAACAATCTACATCTCCTAGCAACCATCTGTGAAAAATCTCTTCTATGGAGCCAGGGCTGCATGAAAAATGCACAATATAGAACATACTGCCATTTTTCCTGATGATGTGTGAAAAACACTGATCCATTGAAATGAATAATTCAGGATTCAGTCCGGATGCTATGTGTTTGCTACACGCATCGCATCCAGATGGAAAATTCACTTGTGTGAAATAGCCCCTAGTTACCCTCAGCAAGCATTAGGCCTCTTTCACACGAGCGTTTTTTTTTAATGGTCTGTATACGAAACCATTCATTTCAATGGTTCCGCAAAAAAAACTGAATGTACTCCGTATGCATTCCGTTTCCATATTTCCGTTTTTCCGTTCCGTTGAAAGATAGAACTTGTCCTATTATTGCCCGCAAATCACGTTCGGTGGCTCCATTCAAGTCAATGGGTCCGCAAAAAAAACGGAACACATACGGAAATGCATCCGTATGTCTTCCGTATCCGTTCCGTTTTTGCGGAACCATCTATTGAAAATGTTATGCCCAGCCCAATTTTTTTTTATATGCAATTACTGTATACTGTATATGCCATACGGAAAAACGGAACAGAAACGGAAACACAACGGAAACAAAAAATGGAACAACGAATCTGTAAAAAACAGACTGCAAAACACTGAAAAAGCCATATGGTCGTGTGAAAGAGGCTTTAGATTGTTCCTTTCTTTTTCCAAAGGAGCTTTGAAAAATGAAAGTTAGAATCTGATTGGTCGACATGTGCAACTAAGCTTCTTACATGGTGCATCTATGGCATTCCTTGTGCCTTGGCTGGTGTAGTTTTTTGCCAATACAGGTCCTTCTCAAAAAATTAGCATATTGTGATAAAGTTCATTATTTTCTGTAATGTACTGATAAACATTAGACTTTCATATATTTTAGATTCATTACACACCAACTGAAGTAGTTCAAGCCTTTTATTGTTTTAATATTGATGATTTTGGCATACAGCTCATGAAAACCCAAATTTCCTATCTCAAAAAATTAGCATATTTCATCCGACCAATAAAAGAAAAGTGTTTTTAATACAAAAAAAGTCAACCTTCAAATAATTATGTTCAGTTATGCACTCAATACTTGGTCGGGAATCCTTTTGCAGAAATGACTGCTTCAATGCGGCGTGGCATGGAGGCAATCAGCCTGTGGCACTGCTGAGGTGTTATGGAGGCCCAGGATGCTTCGATAGCGGCCTTAAGCTCATCCAGAGTGTTGGGTCTTGCGTCTCTCAACTTTCTCTTCCCAATATCCCACAGATTCTCTATAGGGTTCAGGTCAGGAGAGTTGGCAGGCCAATTGAGCACAGTAATACCATGGTCAGTAAACCATTTACCAGTGGTTTTGGCACTGTGA
Organism: Bufo gargarizans; assembly: GCF_014858855.1. Lineage (NCBI taxonomy): Eukaryota > Metazoa > Chordata > Amphibia > Anura > Bufonidae > Bufo > Bufo gargarizans. The sequence continues at coordinate 444,094,115 of NC_058080.1, forward strand.
GCAGGTGCCAGGTCGTGCTGAAAAATGAAATCTTCATCTCCATAAAGCTTTTCAGCAGATGGAAGCATGAAGTGCTCCAAAATCTCCTGATAGCGGCTGCATTGACCCTGCCCTTGATAAAACACAGTGGACCAACACCAGCAGCTGACATGGCACCCCAGACCATCACTGACTGTGGGTACTTGACACTGGACTTCAGGCATTTTGGCATTTCCCTCCCCCTAGTCTTCCTCCAGACTCTGGCACCTTGATTTCCGAATGACATGCAACAGTCCAGTGCTGCTTCTCTGTAGCCCAGGTCAGGTGCTTCTGCCACTGTTTCTGGTTCAAAAGTGGCTTGACCTGGGGAATGCGGCACCTGTAGCCCATTTCCTGCAAACGCCTGTACACGGTGGCTATGGATGTTTCTACTCCAGACTCAGTCCACTGCTTCCGCAGGTCCCCCAAGGTCTGGAATCGGTCCTTCTCCACAATCTTCCTCAGGGTCCGGTCACCTCTTCTCGTTGTGCAGCGTTTTCTGCCACACTTTTTCCTTCCCACAGACTTCCCACTGAGGTGCCTTGATACAGCACTCTGGGAACAGCCTATTCGTTCAGAAATTTCTTTCTGTGTCTTACCCTCCTGCTTGAGGGTGTCAATGATGGCCTTCTGGACAGCAGTCAGGTCGGCAGTCTTACCCATGATTGCGGTTTTGAGTAATGAACCAGGCTGGGAGTTTTTAAAAGCCTCAGGAATCTTTTGCAGGTGTTTAGAGTTAATTAGTTGATTCAGATGATTAGGTTAATAGCTCGTTTAGAGAACCTTTTCATGATATGCTAATTTTTTGAGATAGGAATTTTGGGTTTTCATGAGCTGTATGCCCAAATCATCAATATTAAAACAATAAAAGGCTTGAACTACTTCAGTTGGTGTCTAATGAATCTAAAATATATGAAAGTCTAATGTTTATCAGTACATTACAGAAAATAATGAACTTTATCACAATATGCTAATTTTTTGAGAAGGACCTGTATTTATGGGATGGAATTCCGACATGTCCTCGCCCCTAACAGCATGAAAACGGCCGTAAGACTTACTATTGTTGCACGATCAGTTTAAAAGGGGACTTTTTTTTCGACTAACGTAGTCGCAAGTCCCTTAACAAATGACCCCAGCATGTTTAGGGCAAAATACGGAATGCACACAGACATCATCCATATTTTTTTTAGGATCTGTGTTTTGAGGGCCGCAAAATGCAAATGGTCGTGTACATGAGCCCTTACATTTAGACCATTTTCTACGCCTAAAACAGGCTGGGGGATGGAGTAGTTCATATAGTTTATACACCAGGCACATGGACTGCCGTGGATTCATATAAGGCCTCATGCACACGACCGTTCCGTTTTTTGCGGTCCACAAACCGCAGATCCGCAAAAAAACGGAAGCCGCCCGTGTGCCTTCTGCAATTTGCGGAATGGAACGGGCGGCCAATTGTAGAAATGCCTATTCTTGTCCGCAAAACGGACAAGAATAGGACATGCTATATTTTTTTTGCGGGGCCACAGAACGGAGAAACGGAGTGCTGTCCACATCTTTTGCAGCCCCATTAACATAGAATGTGTCGGCAGATAAGAACCATTTGGCTCATCTAGTCTTACCAATATACTAAGTACTATGGATAGCCCCTGGCCCTATCTTATTTGAAGGATGGCCTTATGCCTATCCCATGCATGCTTAAAGGGAGTCTTTCACCTAATCTGAGCGTTTTATACCGCTCAGATCAGGTTATAGACTCTTTAACCCTCATTACGATCATACCTGTCTCTTATCTGTCCCTCGCCCAGATAATGAAAATAACACTTTTTAAACGTATGCAAATTACCTTCTGAAGGTGCCCAGGGGCGGCGTTACTGGGCGATGTGCCCAGAAAAACACACCTCCAGCCGGCGGACGTCACGAGCGGCACCAGAGGATGGCGGGCTGGGAACTGGCCCGCACCTGCGCACTGCTCTGCCCATTATGGGCAGATGAACAGCTTTTCATATTGCGCATGCGCCGGCCGGCTGTTTTTAGTTGGCCGGCGCATGCGCAATATGAAAAGCTGTCGATTCCCTTTATGTATTTAAAAGTTTCTATCATATCCCCTCTGTCTCGTCTTTCTTCCAAGCTATACATGTTAAGGTCCTTTAATCTTTCCTGGTAAGTTTTATCCTGCAATCCATGTACCAGTTTAGTAGCTCTTCTCTGAACTCTCTCCAAAGTATCTCCTTCTGGAGATATGGTCTCCAGTGCTGCGCACAATACTCCAAATGAGGTCTCACTAGTGCTCTGTAGAGCGGCATGAGCACCTCCCTCTTTCTACTGGTAATTACTCTCCCTATACACCCAAGCATTCTGCTAGCATTTCCTGCTGCTCTATGACATTGTCTGCCTACCTTTTAGTCTTCTGAAATAATGATCCCTAAATCCCTTTCCTCAGATACTGAGGTTAGGACTGCATCACAGATTTTATATTCTGCTCTTGGGTTTTTACGTCCCAGGTGCATTATCTTGCACTTATTAACATTAAATTTTAGTTGCCAGATTTTTGACCATTCCTCTAGTTTTCCTAAGTCCTTTTCGATTTGGTGTATCCCTCCAGGAACATCAACCCTGTTACAAATCTTTGTGTCATCAGCAAAAAGACACACCTTACCATTGAGGCCTTCTGCAATTTCGCTGATAAAGATATTAAACAATATGGGTCCCAGAACAGATCCCTGAGGTACCCCACTGGTAACAAGACCTTGGTCTGAATATACTCCATTGACTACAACCCTCTGTTGCCTGTCCCTCAGCCACTGCCTAATCCATTCAACAATATGGGAGTCCAAGCCCAAAGACTGCACTTTATTGATAAGCCTTCTATGTGGGACAGTATCAAAAGCCTTACTAAAGTCTAGATAAGCGATGTCTACTGCACCTCCTCCATCTATTATTTTAGTCACCCAATCAAAAAAATCAATAAGATTAGTTTGACATGATCTCCCTGAAGTAAACCCATGCTGTTTTTTATCTTTCAATCCATGGGATTTTAGATGTTCCTCAATCCTCTCCTTAAGTATGGTTTCCATTACGCTAGGATCACAAGACCGTATCTCCTTATATGCGGATGATGTTCTTTTTTTTATAGACCATACGGAAATTACTCTTCCTAGGATTATTCAAATGGTTAAAGCATTTGGTGAGGTTTCCGGTCTTCTTATAAATTGGGCCAAGACCAGTTTGATGCCAATAGACCCCCTGCCACAGAAAGAGGTTCTTGTGACACAGTTGGACATTGTTGACACCTTCCAATACTTGGGTTTGACTATATCACCTCGGGTTGAAAATTTTGTACAACTTAACCTGATTCCCATAATGGTAAGGAGTAGAGCTAAAATAGGGATTTGGCTGAGACTTCCCCTATCCAGAGCCGACCGAGTTTCACTGGTTAAAATGGTGATACTACCACAATTTCTCTATGTGCTCAGGAATACACCTATTTGGATACAAGATAAGTATTTTAAACTCATGGAAAGAATAATTAATGATTTGATATGGGGAAGAAAGCGAGTTCGAATAAAGTTGGAATATTTATACAAATCAGTGGAGTGTGGGGGCCTAAATCTCCCTTACTTCAAAGGGTATTTTATTGCAGCCCAGTTATTGAGGTGTTATGAATCAGAGAACAGCGCACTGCTGGGGAAGTTGGTATCTAGTAACGCTCATAATAATATTTTTACCCTGTTGGAATCCGGGCTATTGAAGAGCTATGAGCGAGGCTATAGAGAGACTATAAAATTACTCCTGAAAGCGTGGGCCACAACTAAGACATGGGTGAAGGTTAAGGGTTCACTTACATTTACGCCTCTTTGGCATAATGTGCATCTACAAAGGCTAGATGATATTGCAGCCGACACATTTTGGCAGAAGAATAAAATTTTGTATATTTCACAGGTAGTTAAGGATAGAGATATTAAACCATTTATAGAGATGACACATAATATAGAAAACCTTTCATGGTTTAGGTATTTTCAATTGCGCTCAGTACTATCTAGTCTGGACGATAAACTGGTGTTGGATATAGATAATTTATCCTTTTTGAATGATTGGGTAGGGGGTACATTGTCTAGAATAAAGATTTCAAATATATATAAGTTATTACTTAAGGCACGGTTTAGTGATACACAGTCACCAGGACAAAGAACGTGGGAGGCGGATTGTCCAAATTTACAATTAGAAGGGTGGGAGAATATTTTTGGGAACTTAGTTTCACTATCCCAGAACTTTAACCATGTTTTAGTACAATTCTATATTTGCCATAGATTATATATCACTCCTTTATGGATGAATAAATGTGGATTAAGAGACACGTCTAACTGCCCTAAATGCGACACTGCAGGAGCGGATTTTCTTCATATGATATGGACTTGTCCAGAACTCATAAAATATTGGAATGCTATAAATAATTGTATTATGTATAAACTAAAAATTCGAATCCCCTTTGAACTACAAGTACTTGTGCTTAATGATCTTTCCAAACTAAATAATCATAACTATCAAAAGATCCTCCTGAGTAGGATACTGATGTTGGCCAGAGTGCTGATCAGTCGGACCTGATTTGCTCGATATACTCCAGATATAAATACATGGATAAATTTAATTAATAAGGTAAAAAATTATGAGAAAATCATGTATAGACAGAGGGAAGCTGAGGAGAAGTGGATTAAGATATGGGCTGGTTGGAGGACCTGATTAGCTGCGATATAATTTTTTTTTTTTGACGCACCACAGGTAGGAGGGGAGGGGTTAGGGAATCGGGGTTGGGGGGGAATTGCATCCTTCTTTCTATTTGTAATTGTAGTGTTTTTGATATATTAATTAATAAAGATAATCAATTAAAAAAAAAGTATGGTTTCCATTAATTTCCCCACTATTGATGTCAGGCTTACTGGCCTATAGTTGCCGATTCCTCCCTACTACCTTTCTTGTAAATGGGCACAACATTTGCTAATTTCCAATCTTCTAGGACGACTCCTGTTGCCAGTGATTGGTTAAATAAATCTGTTAATGGTTTTGCTAGTTCACCGCTGAGCTCTTTTAATAGCTTTGGGTGTATCCCATCAGGCCTCTGTGACCTATTTGTATTCATTTTAGACAGTTGACTTAGAACCTCTTCCTCTGTAAAGACACATGCATCAAAAGATTCATTAGTCTTCTTTCCTAACTGAGGTCCTTCTCCTTCATTTTCCTTTGTAAAAACTGAACAGAAGTATTCATTGAGGCAGTCAGCTAGTTCTTTATCTTCTTCCATATACCTTCCTTCTTTTGTTTTTAATTTGGTAATTCCTTGTTTTAGTTTCCTTTTTTCATTTATGTATCTGAAGAATGCCTTATCGCCTTTTTTCCCTGACTGAGCTAATTTCTCTTTGCCTGTGCTTTAGAAGCTCTTATAACTTGTTTGGCCTCTCTCTGCCTAATCTTATAAATTTGTCTGTCATCCTCGTTTTGTTTTGTTTTATAATTCCTAAATGCTATCTTTTTGTTTTTAATGATTTTGGCCACTTCTGCTGAGTACCACAGTGGTCTCTTCCTTTTTTCGCTTTTACTGACAAGCCTAATGCAATTTTCTGCTGCTTTCAATAGTGCCACTTTTAAGTAGTCCCATTTCTCCTGGACCCAATGAAACTGTTCCAGTCTGATAGGGACTTGTATACCACTAATCAAATTTTAGAAAAGTCAGTTTTTCTAAAATCTAAAACTTTTGTTTTTGTGTGGTGTGACTCAGACACTGTACCTATAGTAAACCACACTGACTGGTGATCACTAGATCCTAAGCTTTCCCCTACAGTAATATCAGATACCAAATTCCCATTTGTGAATACTACATCTAAAATAGCCTCCTTCCGGGTTGGCTCCTCCACTACTTGCTGTAGAAATAATCCCAGTAGAGAATTTAGAATATCTGTACTCCTGGCAGAACTAGCTATTTTGGTTTTCCAGTTTACATCTGGAAGATTGAAGTCTCCCATAATGATAACTTCCCCCTTCAAAGTAATTTTAGCTATTTCCTCAACTAGTAGATCCTCTAATTCTTTGACTTGGCTAGATGGTCTATATATCACACCTACACGAGTTACCTTATGATTATCAAGCTGCAAGGTAACCCAAACTGACTCTAAATTGTTCTCGCTAACTTGTATCAAGTTGCCTTCTCTGTCTTTCCTGTATAGAGAGAACCCTGGTATTAATATATCTCAGTGATTACTCCCCTTGAACCACGTCTCAGTAACAGCCACTACATCTATATTCTCAGATGCCATTAAAACTCAAGTCTATTGATCTTATTCCCTAGACTGTGAGCATTTGTAAACAAGACTCTGAGCTTGTCATTTTTTAACCTTTGTGCTACTGGCCTCTTCTGGCATTGTTCCGGGGGGCAGTCGGACTGCTGGATTATCACTCTTTTGCCCCCCTTTCCTAGTTTAAATGCTTCTTAGCAAATACTTGGAACTGTTCACCAAGGACATTCGTTCCCTTGAGAGAAAGATGCAAACCATCTTTCTTGTACCATCTTTCTTGTACACAAAGCCAAACCCTTGGTTCAGACACCATTCACCAAGCCATACATTGAATTCCATTGAAGTGAATGGGTCCGCATCCGAGCCGCAAATAATGTGGCTCGCATGCGGACCACAACAACGGTCGTGTGCATGAGGCCTAAGGCTAATTTCACACTGGCGTTTTGGTTTCCGTTTGTGAGATCTGATCAGGGATCTCACAAGCAGTCCAAAACAGATCAATTTTGCCCTTTATGCATTCTGAATAAATAACGATCCACTCAGAATGCATCAGTTTGGCTCAGTTTGGCTCTTTTCTACCTCCATTCCGCTTTGGAGGTGGACCCCCAAAATCTGTGTGTACCGTGTTAGCCAGTAGTAGATAGAAAAGATAGAAACTGAGAGTCCTAATTCATTGATAACTTTTAGTGTCTACCTAAATAGATGATAACAAAATAGAAGGTTTTTCAAGAATACTTAGGTCTCTTCATCACGCATGATTTTAGACAGTATCTGGAAAGTCACATATTTATACACAAAAGGACATAGGAACAGTGTGGTAAACAAGTGATGTAAAACCAAACTATCAATATGAGGAGGGGAGTAAACAGTTGTATGTCCTTTTGTGAATAAATATTCGACTCTTCAGATGCTGTCTTATATAAAGCAAGTTGAACAGTTGCAGAAATTATTGCAAACTAGCAGAAGGACCAGGCTTTGCACGGGTATATTTTATCTATTTTATTTTATATTTCCCTGTATTGTAAAAATATATCGACAGTTTCCCCCATAACAGTGACCTCTACAGTACCCGCCCCTTTAACAATGACCTCCACAGTGGCCGCCCCTTTAACATTGATATTCACAGTGCCCCCCCCTTTAACAATGACCTTCAGAGTGTCTGCCCCTTTAACAGTGCCTGCCCCTTTAACAGTGACTGCCCCTTTAACAGTGACTGCCCCTTTAGCATTGAACACCCCTTTAACAGTGACCTCCACAGTGCCTGCCCCTTCAAAAGTGACTTTCACAGTGACCGCCCCTTTAACAGTGATTTTTCACAGTGTCCGCCTCTTTCACAGTGATTTTCACAGTGACTTCCCCTTTAACAGTGACTTTCACAGTGACCGCCCTTATAACAGTGACTTCAAAGTGACCATCCCTTTTCCAGAGAATTTCACAGTGCCCGCCCCTTTAACAGTGACTTACACAATGCCCGCCCCTTAAACAGTGACTTTCACAGTGACCGCACCTTTAACAGTGACTTCCCCTTTAACTGTGACCGCTCCTATAACAGTGACTTTCACAGTGACTGCCCCTTTAACAGTGACTTTCACAGTGATCGCCTTTTTAACAGTGACTTTCACAGTGACAGCTTCTTTAACAGTGACTTTCACAGTGACTGCCCCTTTAACAGTAACCGCCCCTTTAACAGTGACTTTTACAGTTACTGCCCCTTTAACAGTGACTTTTATAGTGACCGCCCCTTTAACAGTGACCTCCACAGTGCCCGCCCATTTAATAACAGTAACCTCCACAGTGCCCGCCCCTTTGATAACAGTGACCTCCACAGTTCCCGCCCCTTTAAGCAGTAAAGAAAAACCTTCCCGGACACCTGATGTACCTGTGTGCCAAATTTGGTGAAGATCGGTCTAGTCGTTTGGTCGCGCATAAAGAACGTCCAGACAGACAGACGTCTAGACAGACAGACAGAAATTTTTATGGATTTGAATTCACACTTAGCTCTTTGGATACTGGAGGTTTTTTCATTTTGCCATTTTTAATTTTCTTCCCTATCTTTATGGAGCCATAACTTTTTTTATTTTTCCATTCATATATCCATATCCAAGGGCTTGTTTTTTGTGAGACAAGTTGTACTTTCTAATGCCACCATTTAATATGGCATACAATGTAGTGCGAAGCAGGAAAAAAACCGCAGTTCACACTATTTTGCAAATTTTGTCCCTACGGCGTTCCGTTTGCGGCAAAACTGACCTGTGCTCTTCATTCTCTGGGTAAGTACGATTACAACAATACCACATATGTATAGGTTTTATATGTCTAAATACTGTAAAAATAAATGACAATTTATTCTGACCCCCATAATTGTTTTATAGTTATTTCTACTGAGCTGTGCGGGACGATCTGTAGTTTTTATTGATACCATTTTGGAGTGTATGTGACTTTTTTTTATCACATTTTATTACATTTTTGGGTAAGAGTGGCGATATTCACCATAATGGAAAATATTTTTTTTGTTTTCGGGCGCGGTGATGCCCATGATATTTCGATTTTTTTTTAATTTATTTCTAAAGAAAAGCAGGATGATTTAATTTTTTGTATTTTTTTAAATTTCTATATTTTTTTTCACATTTTTTTTTTCTTTTTTTAATTTTTTTTGTAGCCAGTGTTTTTTTTATTCAATATTACCACATACAGGAGCATAGTAATATCTGAATTGCTAATTTCTTATGTTGGCCTGCCACCTGCTGGGCAACATTAGACTTGCAGCTTTAATATGCTGGGTTTCTTCAGAGAGACCCAGCGTATTAAACTCAATTGCCAGCATCCCCATTGGACACAGGGGATGCCGGTAATAACCCAGAGTCACTTGATCATGGCATCTAAAGGCTTTAATGACCACAATCGGCATAATTGCGGGTGCCATGTTTACTTAATGCTCTGTGGGCATTACAGACATCGTAACGTTATGGCACAATGCGAGAAATGGTTGAAGGGAAGAAAAATACATGTTATACTAAGGGCAATGGCCCACATTTACTATTGTGATTGCACCTGTATTCTGACATATTTACAACACAATTTGGAGAATCCTGGATTCAGTTTGGCACATCTCATTTAGGGTCCATTCACACGTCCTGTTTTTTTTCATCCTGAAAAACGGTCCGTTTTTTGCGGATCCGTTGTTCCTGAAAATGTTTCCGTATGTCATCCGTATGTCATCCGTTTTTGCGGATCCGCAAAAAACGGGAACATGTATACATTTCAATAATCAAATAAAGTTGTTTGGATTTCTTTGAAAAAAAATAGAAAAAAAAAAAATTGTTATGTGTTTCCAGGAACGGAATCCGCAAAAAACGGATGACATACGGAATGACATCCGAATGTCATCCGTTTTTTGCGGATCCATTGACTTTGTATTGTACCAGGATCCGATTTTTCAGGACAAGAATAGGACATGTTTTATATTTAAACGGACATGCGGAACGGAACAACGGAAACGGACAGCACACATTGTGCTGTCCGATTTTTTCCAGGACCCATTGAAAATGAATGGGTCCAGATCTGGTCCTGATCTGTTCCTGAAAAAACGGAACAGATCAGGAAAGAAAAAACGGACGTGTGAATGGACCCTTAGACATATTTATGAAGCAAATAAGCAAAAAAATTATCTACTGGGAGACCAAGGAGTGGGCGTGGTTTCACTAGATATGGCATGGCTTTAAATGTGACATTTTGCTCCAACATTTTGTGGCAAAGTAAACCTAGCCAACACGTAGGTGGTATAAAGTTAGACAAAAGTATCTAGCTATGTGTCACGTTTATCATCTAGCCTTAACAACTGTGATAAATTTGGCCCAAGTTTGCCACTATCTACATTACAGGCAGTATTAGTATATCTGCCCCACTGTTATTTCTTTTTCCATGCAATATAGCACTGCTTTTATTGTCTTGACATTAGCAGAATTGATATCGCAAAGCAATGTTAGCCTGTCGAAACACCAGAAATTACATGTATTCGATGTCATGCATGTGCAAATCTTATTATTGTTATAATTGTTCCCACCACCACTCCACTCTCCCTAGAGGATATGGGCACCACTCTGCTCTTTCACTCCCATGCTCTGGTGGCTTTTACCCGCCAACCTTTCTCATCTGCTTCCTGGCAGGCCCGACCACCTGAGCACCTTGGCTTTACCATCTTGCAGGCTATGGCACAGCTTGCTTGCAGTATCTCTCACTACTCATAGGGCACGCGGTTCCTTTGGCTCCTAAAGGGCCAGCGTGCACATACCCTAATCTTAAGGCGCCTTTTCCTGTGCAAGAGTGTCTAAGTAATAGGTTCTAGTCTGCTAGTGTCCTGAAATGGTGCTCTGTTTTATGATTGCCTGTTTTCCAGATTTGACTCTTCGCTGCCAGATATGACCTCTGTCTGATCTCTGTACTGACCATGAGCTGCCCTCCCTGACCTTAAATTGTGTTACAATGGTGGGCATGGTCACCATACAACTCACCTGCCTCCTTACTCCTGAATTCCAGTGACCCAGACCCAACGGTCCCCTCCTCCCCCTTCCTGGTGGTCCCAGCTGCTGGAGTAGCTCTCGTCTTTCTATTGCAATCTGCTGCCTGCTTTCTGCCGACATTGCCTCTTCCATCCCTAGTGTGCGCACTCCCTTACATTCTTACAGGGGCAGCATGTGCACCCTAATCTTCCCCAGCCAACAGCTGGTCATCCAGGGGTACTTTAGGCACCTTTCTCTGTGGGAAGGTACCTGAGCAATAGGTTCCGGTTCGTTAGTTCTTGCAAAAGGTGTGCTGTTTATGTTTGTGTACAGACCACTGCCTGTTTTCTGGATTTTAACTCTTCATTGTCCGTCCTGACTTTTGCCTGATCTATGTACTGACCCTGAGCTGCCTACACTGACATCAGACTGTTTGCTGGATCGCATGTACTCTGCCTGCCCTGACCTCAGTTTGTCCCTGATTACAGTTTTACCTGATCCCTCTGTGCCCTGCAGTGTTGTCCCTTGACTCCAATGGATCAGCTGTCAAGTAAACAGAGACTACTCCAAGAGGTAAAAGCCTAGTGTTGTCCTAGTCTGTCTGCCTGCCCTGTCTGTGCAACAGTCTTGATTCCCGCCTGCCTTGTTGCTGCATCCACCACTACACTGCCTGCAAGTTGTCTTAGTGGCTCTAGTTCAGTTTTGCCAAATATCTGCAGTCCCAGTATTAGAGACTGTTCTGACTGCTTCTGCGATTGTGGTGGGATTTCTCTGCATCCAGCTAAGTTTCCAACAATCAAGTTCAACCAAAAAATACATAATTAGTATAAGTGACTGTTCATATAGTACCTGGAGTTTTGGTCTATTTTTGGTGCATTTTCTGTGCCTAGAGGCTCTGATGCTTGCACCAGTGTCCCTGAAACCAATGGGTCAACACCAACTACACCAGGACTGTCTCATGAGGTAGTGCTTTGGTTGCTAACCCCCAGTGACGTCCAGGTCCCTGTATAGCAGTTAAACACTAAGGAGGCCACTTAGATAATGTCCTTAGAAGTCACCTAAAGCCAAATCTGTTCAAGTGGCACAGCGGATTCACATCTGCTTTGCAACAATTATACTTCATTGGTGTAGCCAGACACAGCTCACATGTTACAAGCAAGTTTGCTACATAATTCATTAACTGTAATATATGTACTTGTATAAATGTATTTCTTTTACTTTTGTTGCTTTTCTTTTCTGTTCTGGGCTGTGGTCACATGACCATGTGCAGTGAACCCCAATGGGAGTCAGTGAAGAGGATGGGAATGGTAGTCGGCATGATGTAGTGTAGTTGTGTCACAGTGTCTGCAGTCGCTCCCTGGGATTCATTGCAGTAAAAGTTGTAGCGCTAAAGAATGAGGCTAGAGTTAAACAAAGTCCTTTTTACTATAGAGATGTAGAACTTGGAATACATACAGTAGCAGCAGGCTTTGGTGCAATTCTTCTCTGGCACCTGCAAGGATATAGAGGCAAGTTGGTTGATGGCAATTCATCACTTAGGTGATACTGTCCTAGTGGTTGTTTGGTGATGAGGGTGTCTTTAGCCGTATTCCCTCACTCCACAGTAAATATAACTGCAGAAGCTGAATATAGCAGTTAACTCTGTTGTCTTTATCTTCACAAGCTTTACTTGAGGCAATTTAGCAATGGTTTTCTCTGAAGAAATCTGTAACAGGAGTAGAAGCACTGCAGGCTGTTTCCTTTTCACATTGTAGCTACACAGGAACTCCCCACCTTTGTCAGGAAGCAGAACCAGACCACTTCTACCAAGAGGGTTTCTGCCCTGTTCCTGCCCTGTTCCTGCCATACCTTTCTTGCTGGTAGTAATAGTCAGGAACCAGTGGCGCACCGACAGGGGTGGTCCAGCGGGTCTGGACCCCCCTAGAACAACCAGCGAATATTTATATATTTTTTTATCCCTCAGGTGGTGATGGGGCAGTAGGAGAGGATCGCTCATTGTGGAAGCGCTCATCTCCATAGTCATTTGTATCGATATCCTCAGGACAGCGATACAGATGGCTGTACTGCAGTGGGGCAGGGGAGGGAGAGGCATCTCCCTTCCCTGTTCTTCTGATAGGTCGCAGGCACTAAGGCCTGCGGCCTATCAGAGGCCGGCTCAGGCGGCGCGATGACGTCATTATCATCCCGCCGCCTGAGCCGGGCAGCACACAGCGGGGGACACAGGCCAGAAGAGGCCTGCATCGCATCACTGCTGATGAAGGTAAGTATTAGTGTTTTAGTTTTTTTTGGTAGGGAGCTGGCACTATGGGGGCATCTGGCATTTCTTACAGCCACATTTTTTTGGGGGTGGAACTCTGGGGGAATGTATTTCTTGTCTATTTTGAGGGGGCACTATGGGGGCATTTCTTACAGGTACATTATGGGGGGCACCATGGGGGAGAGGAGCACTATGGGGGCTTTAAAGGTGCTTTTTTATTGGAACATTATAGGGGGCACTATAGGGGAGAGTGGCACTATGGGGCATCTGGTGGCACTATAGGGGCATTATTTGGGGGCACTATGGAGAAGTGGGGGCTCTAAAGGGTCCTTTTTTATTGGCACATTATAGGGGGCATTATGGCACCTGGTGGCACTAAGGGGGCATTTTTTTACTGGCACATTATTGGAGGCAGTATAGGGGAGAGCGGCATTATTTGGGGGCACTATGGGGGAGTGGAGCACTATTGAAGAATCTGGTGGCACTAAGAAGGGGCATTTTTTACTGGCGAATTACGGGGGAGAAGAGCACTATAGGGGCATCTGCTGGGGTCACTAAGAAGGGGCATTTTTTTTATTGGCATATTATGGGGGACACTATGGGGAAGGGGGAGAGAAGCACTTTGAGGGCATTTACTGGGGCACTATATAGGGGTATTTTATACTGACATACATTATGGGGACATTAGCTCAACTGCGGGCACTAAGAGGGGGTATTTCATGTACTGTCATATTATAGAGAGAATTATTACTCCTAGGGGTATTATGGGGAGCTTTACTACTACTGGGGGGCTATGAGGAACATGATTACTAGTATGGGCATTATTTCTACTAAGTGTGCTCTGGCAGAGAATTATTTCTATTGGCGGGATTTTGGGGAGGACTGTTACTTTGGGGGGGCACCCTGGCACAGTATCAGCTTAGCACAATTAATTCTGGGGGACATTATTATTACTTTATACTATTAGTGTCTGGGCGCAGTTATTTTTTAGAGCACTGTGTGCCAATAATAGTTGAAGGTGGCACTATCTGTGTGGTAGTAGTATTTCCAGGGGGACTGTTTCTGCAGTATAGTATTGGGGGTGGCAGGAAAGGGTGTTCAGAAGATGTGAAGATGATGGAAACTAATGTCTGTTTGTTAATCTCTGCAGAGATTGGAGATGGCTGAAAAATTATCATGGCGGTCTGGTCTGAATGGAGAAGATGAGGAAACATCTACAAGAAAGGTGACATCACTGGATGTATGAGGTATGGGGCGGTATGTAGGAGAGGAGATGCTCCGTCTCCTCCCCCTGCCATTTGCAGAAGGATTCAGAGCTGGGTGAGGACAGCCAAGGTGGGAAGCAGGCCACGGGCGGGTGACAGATGGTGGAGTGAACCACAGGCTTTCAGGAGGATCTGGGGAGGGAGGAGCCAGGGCAGGCCCTCCCCTCTCCGTATGATTGTAGAGACAGGCCTCAACAATAGAATTTCAGCTGTACACTGTTTGTTGGGAGTGGCCTATTATATGTAGGAGGGGGCTTTTACTAATGGGCAGGGCAAACATTTTGCTCCTATAGGGCTTTTAGAGATGTCCAGGCAAAAGAATCAGCGCAGCATGCTAAGCGCGCCACATTTTTAAATACGAAGGGGGCTCTGGAAAATGGGCAGGCAAAAGAATTGACAATGCGTGCTACATGTGCCACATTTTTTGCCTTTCGGGACCCCCCCCTAGACAAAATTACTGGGTGCTCCCCTGTCAGGAACAAAACAGTGAAATGCATAACAATAAACAATTTGGAATATCCCCAGGTCTGGGATTCTACACATGTCCATGCAGCTCCTACCTATTTCTGGTAATGTTATGTCCATGGGTGTGTCAAAGCAGTAACAGGGGCAGTGATAGCAGAGTGTCTATGTAACTAGCTGGGCGAAAGGGAGATATAAACTAGCTTGGCTTTGTTAGGGGCGAGGCTGAGGCCAGGCAAGGCTGAGGCTGTGGAAGAGAAAGAAAAAGGGTATCATGGGTTTGGTTGGATAGAGCAACAGGAAATAGGCAGCAAGCAGCAGTGGAGATCGAGGAGGTTAGGAGTGGTTGTAGCAACAAGAAGTGTAGTTCTTACAGTAGCAGTATTCTTGCTCTGCTGTTCCCCTGAGGCTGTTCAGTGATAGGAAGGGTAAACCTATCCTCAGGGCTACCACCACTGATACTTTGGGGAAAACTCTGGGCGTGGATGACTAGCCCAATGGGAGATAGATGAACTAGCAATGCCGGATCTGTGGCAGGCGCAGCACTATCAAGTGCCTTTTGCGCTGTGGCATTAGAAGAATTTTGATATCTCTGACTTTTACTCTAACCAGACTGTCTATTACTCTGTAATTCCTCTAGCGCCGTTCTATGGAAACAGGTTTAAAGAGCACACCAAATGCTTCAAATAACTTCTTTATTAACTTTTCTTCATATATAACACTGCCGCCTCCGAAGCAGATAGTCCATGTACATAACACGTGTTGAAAATATATCACAAAATGGCGATATGAAGTTAGCAGTAACTATTTGCAGATTGATTGAGTATGATCTGATATGGTTGTATGCAATATGTTTGTATGGTATTTGTAGTAGTTCACAGTTTGCAACTGTAGCTTGCAATTTGCACTTTGCAATTGGTGGAACTGTAAGTGAACACACATATAACTGGTTCAATATACAGTTCCAAATCCAATCACAATACTAACAACAGAAACATTATATAACTGTTGTAAATACCTATTTTGGCCTCTCCTGCTTCCATAAAAACACAGCTCTCAGTGAAGTGAATGTCTCTTCAGCTCCTGACTCTGGTGAATAATGATTCTAGCAGCTCCTGCTAGGGGAATTCCCAGACAGACTGTGTGTGAGGCTGGCTGTGATTGGTGAAAACACTTGCTGTGTGAGAAGCTGGCTGTGATTGGTCTAGACTTCTGCCCAGCAACAACAGATTAACCCTATGCTTTCTGTTGTTTCTGCTGTGTCACTGAGCTTACCTTACACTATAAAATAAATCTTAAAGGCATATTATCATTTCTGCCTCTGTGAACACAAAATATAACAGTTATATGACATCCAAAACATGATGTTACAGTAAATAACTTTTGTCTTTAACACATAAAGATAGAAACTGTATTTAGGTTATTGGCAGGTCTGGCTATATACACATATAAGCTATATTAGCAACCTAGAATAGGTCTTAGGCCAGCTACAGGATCCCACACTTAAAAGACATGGCAAGACGTCAGCAGGGGCAGACTGGCGATATAATGTTCACATGACCGCTGGTAACAGAGCAGGAAGTGGCATAGCTGTTTCCTGATCTCTATACACTGTGCTTGTTAGGTGCTCGTTATAAAGCAATGGAAAAGGCAAGGTTGGTGAACAAATGTGCCAGCCTTCTCTATGGACAGCCCTGCTGTCACTGACAGCAGCCTGCCACTTCAGCAGCATGCACGATTATCGTACAGCTGTGTTCTCTGCAAGGAGAAGCGAAGATGTATGCTGACCGCCCAAACATTTATAGTCTATGGGAAGTGGTTAATGGGTAAGACATCTGAATGGTAATAGTGGATATGCAGCTTCAGGGACATTCTGCAGCTCATTTTCTTATATGCCGTTAGAAGTTCATCTACATGCTGATGGTAATTTTCTACCTACTTGACACAATTTTAAAGCATTCCATGCATCTCTTTTGGTGTCCTTCAACCGTATCTCAAATTTTCTGTTTTCTCATCATTTATTAATTTTTTCCCTTTGTAACTTCCAAACAAGAACAAATCTGACATTTTCAATGTCCTTTTTGTGTTCAGCACCACAAAATAATGTAAAGTTACAAAATCACATATCTGTTCCAAAAAAAGTCATAATTTTTGCAGAACAGTGTTATTGACCCCCCGAAAAAGGGGTTTATTAATATTTTGGGAGAAAAGAAAACATGTTTTAACACTATACATCAATCAACATTGTTATGAAAGTGATTTTACCCCTGCAGGGCTGCAGGGAAAAGTTTAATACACACACAGGAAGAGGCTTAGCAGCCAGGCTGCAGCCTGCAATGTGGGAAACAGGAACCTGGCAGTCAGGCAGAAGCTATGTAACAGATGCAATTATTACAATAAAAATACTCCCTACAATGCCCCCAATAATTATATTGTTCCCCGATAGTGCCCGTTAGTAGTCATGCCCTCCATATTGTGCTACAGAGGGTCATTAATACAGGCCAGAGTACTACAGGGGAAATTATGATACGGGGGTACTATAGTGGGCATTAATACAGGCCAGAGCATTACGAGGGCATTATAATACAGGGGCACTACAGAGGGGGCATTAATAATGTCTGGAGCACTACAAGGGGCATGATAATACAGGGGCACTACAGGAAGGCATTATACATACTGGCACTACATGGCCATTATAATACAGGGGCACTACAGTGGGGGCAGAAGGCATTTTAACTACAGGAGACACTGCAGGAGGTGGGGCTGCTACAGGGGGCATTATAACTACTAGAGCTACTACAGGGTGCATAATAAATACTGGAGTCACTATAGGGGGCTTTATAACTACTAGGCACACTATAGGGGATTTTATTACTACCTTGGGCTCTTTATTGGGTGCCTTATAGAGGGGATGCACTATAGGGAGGCTTTTTTTTTTTTCTATTGTGTAGCATTATTACTACTAGGGGTACTGTGGGGACATTATTATTGGGCACAATATTGGGGAACATTATTGATATTGATATTGGGGTACTGTAGGGGATACTATTACTATTGAGAGCACTATTTCTATGGGCAGGGGCATTGATAGGGTCTCAAAAGATTTGGGCCCCAAGTCCCAATGCATAAGCGCCAAAGTAACTGCTCCACACATGCACACCTTAGCACAAAATACATATTTTACTTGCTGGATAGACACTACCAAAGATACAGGGCTATACAGCACCACATACCTCTCACATCCAGTGCCTCCCATATGACGTTTCCTCATGACTACTTAATCCAGCCGCATCTTTTCTCTCAGGAGTTTAACACATAGACATCTTTGGCTCCTCACTTGTCTATCATCCTCCCCACCCTGATGCCCCAACAGCGTTATTCTGCTGCTACCTCCAACACTGTGCTCACTGTGCTCCCAAATGCTGTCAAATACCATACTGCAGAAATAACAGTGCCATACAGATAGTCCCCCCATAGTAATATAAAAATCCCACCAATAGCATTAAATCTCTCCCAGAGTGCCCTCATTAATAATAATATCCCCTACAATGCCCTCAATAATTATATTGTTCCCCGATAGTACCCGTTAGTAGTCATGCCTTCCATATTGTGCCGAATAATAATGTCCACCATAGTTCACCCAATAGTAATAATGTGTCACAGCCTTTGCTTTGTGCGCCGTGACACTTTTGCCACACTTGCAGTTGCCGTTGGCAACGTGTTGCTGTTATGGCATGTGGTGGCAGTGTCTTGGCTTTTGCTGTTTGCGTCGTGACATGGTTGCCACGCATGCTGTTGCCTGTGATTACATGCTGCATGTTGGCTGGTGTGTGCACTTCCCCTTTAAGTTGTAGCCTCCCTCTGTCTGGTGCTATAAGGGTTAACTCCCTGACTGGGTGTGGTCACTTGGCTTTTATCTCCTGTGGCTCCCTCGCTGGAGTCAGTTGTACTTCAGCTGTCGTTGATGTTCTATCTGCCCAGTCCTTGAGGGCCACCTTGTAGAACATTGATGTCATCTGCGATGTCTTTCTTTTGTCTCTCTTGTATCCTCTATCTTCCCAACCTCACTTGTTGTATGTTTGGTGTGGGTTCATGTTCAGGGTTTGTTGTACATCTTGTTTGTTACATGTCTGAGATGTTGTTGGTGTTTGTCCCTACATGTGTACAAGACATTTCCCTGTGTGTGTTGTTCCTCCGGAAGGGGGCTGGTTTCCCGGAGGGGTGAACCATAAGTCTGTATGCAGTGCTGCCTCGAGCTGCCATATACAAACCGGATTTCCAAAAAGTTGGGACACTAAACAAATTGTGAATAAAAACTGAATGCAATGATGTGGAGATGGAAAATGTCAATATTTTATTTGTAATAGAACGTAGATGACAGATGAAACGTTTAATCCGAGTAAATGTATCATTTTAAAGGAAAAATACATTGATTCAAATTTTCACGGAGTCAACAAATCCCCAAAAAGTTGGGACAAGTAGCAATAAGAGGCTGGTAAAAGTAAATTTGAGCATAACGAAGAGCTGGAAGACCAATTAACACTAATTAGGTCAATTGGCAACATGATTGGGTATAAAAAGAGCTTCTCAGAGTGGCAGTGTCTCTCAGAAGCCAAGATGGGTAGAGGATCACCAATTCCCACAATGTTGCGCAGAAAGATAGTGGAGCAATATCAGAAAGGTGTTATCCAGCGAAAAATTGCAAAAGACTTTGCATCTATCATCATCAGCTGTGCATAACATCATCCGAAGATTCTGAGAATCTGGAACAATCTCTGTGCGTAAGGGTCAAGGCCGTAAAACCATACTGGATGCCCGTGATCTCCGGGCCCTTAAACGACACTGCACCACAAACAGAAATGCTACTGTAAAGGAAATCACAGAATGGGCTCAGGAATACTTCCAGAAACCATTGTCAGTGAACACAATCTACCGTGCCATCCGCCGTTGCCAGCTGAAACTCTACAGTGCAAAGAAGAAGCCATTTCTAAGCAAGATCCACAAGCTCAGGCGTTTTCACTGGGCCAGGGATCATTTAAAATGGAATGTGGCAAAATGGAAGACTGTTCTGTGGTCAGACGAGTCACGATTCTAAGTTCTTTTTGGAAAACTGGGACGCCATGTCATCCGAACCAAAGAGGACAAGGACAACCCAAGTTGTTATCAACGCTCAGTTCAGAAGCCTGCATCTCTGATGGAATGGGGTTGCATGAGTGCGTGTGGCATGGGCAGCTTGCATGTCTGGAAAGGCACCATCAATGCAGAAAAATATATTCAGGTTCTAGAACAACATATGCTCCCATCCAGACGTCATCTCTTTCAGGGAAGACCCTACATTTTTCAACAAGATAATGCCAGACCACATTCTGCATCAATCACAACATCATGGCTGCGTAGGAGAAGGATCCGGGTACTGAAATGTCCAGTCTGCAGTCCAGATCTTTCACCTATAGTGAACATTTGGCGCATCATAAAGAGGAAGGTGCAACAAAGAAGGCCCAAGACGATTGAACAGTTAGAGGCCAGTATTAGACAAGAATGGGAGAGCATTCCTATTTCTAAACTTGAGAAACTGGTCTCCTCGGTCCCCAGACGTCTGTTGAGTGTTGTAAGAAGAAGGGGAGATGTCACACAGTGGTGAAAATGGTCTTGTTCCAACTTTTTGGGGATTTGTTGACACCATGAAATTCTGATTCAACATATTTTTCCTTTAAAATGGTACATTTTCTCAGTTTAAACTTTTGTTCCGTGATTTATGTTCTATTCTGAATAAAATATTAGAAGTTGGCACCTCCACATCATTGCATTCAGTTTTTATTCACGATTTGTATAGTGTCCCAACTTTTTTGGAATACGGTTTGTACCTTTCTGTATGGGAGTGCTGGATACCTGTGTGTGGTGTTGTTTATACAGTGTCCTATTTGGTGTGTGGGCACCTGTACTTATGCACGAGTTCCAGTCGTGGTGGCTTCGGCAGGTAAGTGTGTTTCTGGTGTTCTTACCTGCCGACTCTGTTGCTGCATATGGTCTTTTCCTTTCCCTGCTGCTAGGCCATTTGAGACTCCTGTTCATCCGTGTCTGGGAAGAACAGGTCATCTCTCCTCTGCTCCTATGTGAGGGATTATCAGGGCGACTCAGGGCCAAAGGTATCCTGGTATGAGCAGTCCTACTATCTAGGTCCGCTCATACGGTGAGGAGTTAGGGTGAGGATTAGGGATGCTTTAGGAGTGGACCTGCTCCGCGATTCTGGCGTTCTGGCCTAGCTGCTTCCCCTTTATACCTGACATCGTACAGGTTTTCTCCACTCCCCACCGTGACATAATGCCTCTCTACAGAGTTGCCAACCAGAATTTTTCTTTTTTTTTGGAAACCTTATCCCAAAATCACAGACACATTTTTTAACGGACAAATTGCTAAACTATAATGAATGATGAAGATTAAAAGTAATACATGTCTATAACTCAATATACTGATAAGAACTCATTACCAGCATTTACTGTGAGCTGTATAATTATGATAGTCACCACCAAAATAAACTAGTCAATTACCACCAGCCTCAGAAAAAATCACGGACACTGCTATTTTTTTTTCACCTATTTTTACCGACTGTCCAGAAATTTCTTGATGGTTGGCAACCCTGCTTCTCTATAGTGCCCTAGTATTAAGGCCCCACTGTAGTTCCCCCTGTAGTATTAAGACCGCTCTATTGTGCTCACAGTAATCACAATATACCTTATCGTACCTCCAGTAGTTACTCCATAGTGACCCCACTAGTTATAATGCCCCCTATAGTGTCCCAGTAGTTAAAATGTCCCTTATAGTACCACTGTAGTTATAGTGCCCCCACAAGTGTCCCAGTCCCATTAGTTATAATGTCCCTGCCCCTAGTAGTGCCCCAGCAGTTATAAGACCTCTGTCCCCTCTAATGCCGCAGATGTTATAGTGCTCCTTCACCCTGTAATGCTCCATAATTTATAACGCCCCTGCCCCCTGTAGTGCTCCAAAGGTTATAATGGCTCTGCCCCAACAATTATAATGCCCCTCCCCCTGTAGTGCCCCAGAAGTTATAATACCTCTTCCCCAGTAATGCCCCGGAAGTTATAATGACTTTTCTCTAGCAGTTATACTGTAATGCCTCTGCCCCAGTTGTGCCACAGAAGATATAATACCCCTGCCCCATGTAATGCCACAGCAATTATAATGTCTCTGATCCCAAAAGATCTCCAACAGTGACATAAAAAACAAAAAAAACAAAACAAAAAAATGCTTTAGTTCTGCATCCCACCAGCAACTGCGATGGAGAACATAGACCTTTTCCGGCGTGCGCTGCCTCGGCACTTGCGCAGGCGGTTGTGGTGATGTCATCTCACAGCCTGCGCCGGAACACAGGCAACCCCTAATAGGCTTCAGACCTAATGGCCTGGAGAATGTGGGAAAAGTCAGTAATATAAGAAGTCTGTGTGCCAAACTCTGCAGAGACCAGACATGGCTGAAAGAATTTGTCAAGGTGGTCTAGTCCGAATGGGAAGGAGTACTTCTACATCAGAGGAGACATCACTGGATGTAATAGGTATGTGGTGCTATTACCTATTATCAATTATTGTATCATATTTTAAATGAATGCAAACTTTTTTCGATTTGCCTTAACGCATGGAAGATTTATATAGACATGTATATAACTGTCCCTATGTACATTAAAACTTTTTCCATGTCTCCCTTGCTTTTACACTGGCTTCTGGTGCTGATCGCTGACTTCTGGTGCTGATCGCTGACAGCCTGTTTCTGTTCCATCTCCCCAGTACGCTAACTAGCTGGACCGATGTAGATAGAGAATAGTCGGGCTTAGTGATCAGCGCTGACATTCAGTGTAAAAGTCAGCGAGACAGGGAGAAAGGGTTTTACTGCACTTAGGGACTGTGATATATATGTATATGTATTTAGGTGGCAGCAATGAGACTAGAGGGAGATTTAGGAGCCTCTGTATGTAACAGTGAACCATTCTAAAGACACATTTTTCCTTAGCAACATTTTGAGTATTGGTAAGATACACAACCCAATTTTATAAGTACAGTTGATTTTTACCTTGAGGACACAGCCTAATTTTTTATTTGTCTGTAACATATACATCCCAACTTTTGAAAAGATGGAAGAGGAACACTAAGTGCGGTGCGCGAAACGCGCTGTGTCAATTTATTTCTGCACTAGGCCACACCTCTAACGCCACCCAAAACATAACTAACATAACATTAACATAACATCTAAGCCCACCCAGTCCCCTATATGCCCCCATATAGTAACGATTCCCCCTTTATGCCACCACACAGTATTTATGCCAGCATTGTGCCCTCTTCACAGTAGTTATGACCAGATATGTGCCCCCTCACAGTAGTTATGCTCAGTTTTATGCCCCCTTATAGTAGTTATGCCCAGATATGTGCCCCCTGACATTAATATTTCCAGCCAGCTGTGCCCCCTAAAAGTAATATGCCCAGCTGTACCCCCTGACAGTAATAAGCCCAGCTGTGCCACCCTGACAGTAATATTCCCAGCTGTGCCCCCCTGACAGTAATATTCCCAGCTGTGCCCACCGACGGTAATATTCCCAGTTTTGTCCCCCTGACAGTAATATTCCCAGCTATGACCCCTGACAGTAATATCCCTATCTGTTCCCCCTGACAGTGATATGCCCAGCTGTGTCCCCAGTAATATGCCCAGTTAAGTGCCCCCTCATAGGAAGTTAAAAAAAACTCCACATACTCATCTTATTTCTAGCAGCAGCATCAGCATCAGCAGGACATCAGCTGCTCTAGTCTGTGGAGGTGGAAAAGCAGAGGCTGACTGCTGGTCGGCCCCGGCCCCTGCACAGACCAGAGGTGTGAAGCACCGGCAGGGGAGAGGAATGAAGGAACAGGGAGCTGATGCTGGCGACGGCTCTCTGCTTCATCATTACAGGCAGCTGTCTCTGCTTCCTATGGAATCAGAGAGAACTCCCAGAAAGCGGGACATACCTTCCCCGTACCGGGACAGCCACTGAAATCCGGGACTGTCCCGCCGGATCTGGGACGGTTGGGAGGTATGCTGTAACATACACCCTTACTTTATTTTCACACAGTTAAGTTGATATAACTCTACCATTGATCTATTATATCATACAGCCTTGTGCCAACCCAGACACTCAGTAGTACAGACATTTAAGACCTAGTCTGTGAAGAACATTCAGACTGTAGTTCATCATAAAAGGGGTTGTCTGGGATTTACTTATTGATGACCTATGCTTACTTAAATGGGAGAAACGCTATAGTAACCAACTACATAGGGGACGGAGCTGTGTCAGCAGTTGGACCACCACCAATCTGATCCATGGATATACAGGTCCTTCTAAAAAAATTAGCATATTGCGATAAAGTTCATTATTTTCTGTAATGTACTGATAAACATTAGAATTTCATATATTTTAGATTCATTACACACCAACTGAAGTAGTTCAAGCCTTTTATTGTTTTAATATTGATGATTTTGGCATACAGCTTATGAAAACCCAAAATTCCTATCTAAAAAAATTAGCATATCATGAAAGGGTTCTCTAAACGAGCTATTAACCTAATTATCTGAATCAACTAATTAACTCTAAACACCTGCAAAAGATTCCTGAGGCTTTTAAAAACTCCCAGCCTGGTTCATTACTCAAAACCGCAATCATGGGTAAGACTGCCGACCTGACTGCTGTCCAGAAGGCCATCATTGACACCCCCAAGGAAGAGGGTAAGACACAGAAAGAAATTTCTGAATGAATAGGCTGTTCCCAGAGTGCTGTATCAAGGCACCTCGGTGGGAAGTCTGTGGGAAGGAAAAAGTGTGGCAGAAAACGCTGCACAACGAGAAGAGGTGACCGGACCCTGAGGAAGATTGTGGAGAAGGACCGATTCCAGACCTTGGGGGACCTGCGGAAGCAGTGGACTGAGTCTGGAGTAGAAACATCCAGAGCCACCGTGTACAGGCGTGTGCAGGAAATGGGCTACAGGTGCCGCATTCCCCAGGTCAAGCCACTTTTGAACCAGAAACAGCGGCAGAAGCGCCTGACCTGGGCTACAGAGAAGCAGCACTGGATTGTTGCTCAGTGGTCCAAAGTACTTTTTTCGGATGAAAGCAAATTTTGCATGTCATTCGGAAATCAAGGTGCCAGAGTCTGGAGGAAGACTGGGGAGAGGGAAATGCCAAAATGCCTGAAGTCCAGTGTCAAGTACCCACAGTCAGTGATGGTCTGGGGTGCCATGTCAGCTGCTGGTGTTGGTCCACTGTGTTTTATCAAGGGCAGGGTCAATGCAGCTAGCTATCAGGAGATTTTGGAGCACTTCATGCTTCCATCTGCTGAAAAGCTTTATGGAGATGAAGATTTCATTTTTTTAGCACGACCTGGCACCTGCTCACAGTGCCAAAACCACTGGTAAATGGTTTACTGACCATGGTATTACTGTGCTCAATTGGCCTGCCAACTCTCCTGACCTGAACCCCATAAAGAATCTGTGGGATATTAGGAAGAGAAAGTTGAGAGACCCAAGACCCAACACTCTGGATGAGCTTAAGGCCGCTATCGAAGCATCCTGGGCCTCCATAACACCTCAGCAGTGGCACAGGCTGATTGCCTCCATGCCACGCCGCATTGAAGCAGTCATTTCTGCAAAAGGATTCCTGGCCAAGTATTGAGTGCATAACTGAACATAATTATTTGAAGGTTGACTTTTTTTGTATTAAAAACACTTTTCTTTTATTGGTCGGATGAAATATGCTAATTTTTTTAAATAGGAAATTTGGATTTTCATGAGCTGTATGCCAAAATGATCAATATTAAAACAATAAAAGGCTTGAACTACTTCAGTTGGTGTTTAATCAATCTAAAATATATGAAAGTCTAATGTTTATCAGTACATTACAGAAAATAATGAACTTTATCACAATATGCTAATTTTTTTAGAAGGACCTGTACAGTAGGCAGTGTTATCTAATCATGGTTTGAGACAGTCACTTGCTCAGGGTTATTTATATGGATTTGGTTACAAATACTCCATTAGACTTCATTTATTAATTATATCACTTGTGTGCGCAAATTGGACATACTCATGTTTTTTTTTTTTTTTTAAAGATGCTAGCATTAGCTAAGGTGAGTGCACCCAGACCTTCTCATAAATTGTTCCAAAATGTGGCACATTTTTGCAGTTTGGTGCATTTTGCAGTTTAATGCATCTAGCATTAGAAAAATATACTGCATCTAGTTTGACAAAGGCTGGCTTTGTGGGAAAAGGGCATGACCTAATATGGAACATTTTGCACCAAATTTGTGTCGCAATTCTGATGTAAAATTGTGATGCAAGTCAAGCCAACCAATAGTTAGTATAGAGTAAGTCATGCTCCAAATTTATCATCCAGCTTTAGCTATTTCAATAAATCTGATACATGTCTACAATGCCTGTCTACGCAAGTTTACACACCTATCGCATTTGTAAATCTGGCCGAAAAAATATTTTACAAAATGAGACAAAAATCACTCAATGCCAAATGGGAATGCTATTTCTCTGGTGGGATAAAGATAAACAGCTGCCAACATTTTTAAAACCCTGATTACCCTTTTTCAAATTTTTGGAATCCAAATGGCTGATGTCGTAGTAGTCCATGCTGTGATTTTCTCTGCAATGACTAATGGTCTGAAAAATAGGAAGTGAATTGGCCCATTAACAATTATGTGTCAGTTTTTAGTACGTGTGGAGTCTGTTCGACATGATACTGACATGAATATAATTTATCGGAACGATGTCCAACATCATCCTGGTTATGTTTATTTTTGTAATGCTACTGAATATATGTTGAATACTGTTAACATAGGATGTAAAATTTGCAGTTATAATAGCCATTCATTGTTAAGTAAACTTCCCACCAGATTTTTTTGGACAACTGACATTAAGAAAAATAACATCCTCTGACGAACACATGGTCTTAATGCACTATTGTTTTACATCCTTATTAGTCGAACAGCATGATATGAATGGAATTTTGCTTTGGGCAAGTAAAATCACATGAATCAAAACCAAAAAGAAGTATTACTGTTTGCAAAACCATACAAGGAGTATTATTCTTTAACCTAAATGCTTCAAAGGCTTTTAGAGAAGAGAGACGATGCATATTATGCATCTATTCTGCACTATTTTTGGCTTAATACAAAATGATATTATCAGCAAAGCAACTTGAGTAGAAAGTACCATCTTTAGGTCCTTGGACTGGATAGACTTCCAGGAGATTTTTATAAGTATAGTTTAGATATTGTGACAGAGTGTCTGGAGAAGTAGTGGACGGGGTCTATGTGTGCCCAAGATTTCTCACTTCTGTCATTTAAAAGCAACCAGGGAAATGTTCAGGAGAGGTCTCTGCAATTCGGGTTTGCATAAAACCTGTTCTTAGGGCCTGTGTTGCTGGAGTGGGGAGAAAAGGGTGGGCCCCACTCCATCCAGACAGTTCGGGTTTTGTGCTGTCAGGTAATTACTCCTCAGGTGTGCTGGCCTGATATAAGGCTGAGAATGCAGACACAGCTCTCTCAGCCTGGGAACAGGTTACCTGCATGGAGCCTGTGAGAGAACTTCAAGAGGTATGGACTCTGCTATTTTGATTGGGTGCTTGGTATTAGGCCGGCACTTGGTCAGGGAGGGTTCATGCTGTATAGTTAGAGCCGGACAGGCTTAGGATTTTTGTTTGTTATATTTTATGTTCTGTACCTCAACCTGACAATAAAACTGACTGAGGTCAGTTAAACGAAGTTCCTGCCGTGTGGACTGTAACTTCTTCGGTGTGCCTGCTAAACTGTGCCTGTCTACCCAGGAGACGACAGCCTCGCTACCTAATCCCTTACAATATATATATATATATTTTGCTGTCAGTGTTTCAGGAGGCCCAACAGATGGGACAGCTACCGCACTCTATACAGAAGACCAATGTGTTGGTTGTTCCTTAACAGAATAAAGACTCTAGTTTGCCAGATTCTTACCACCCTATTTTTTTGTTAACAGTAGATATAAAACTTTTAGCTAAAGCACTGGCCAACAACCTGAACAAAGTGATTATCAGTCTTTTCCATGAGGACCAGTTGGGATTCATGCCAGGCAAGGCTACTTTCTTGAATATTTGGAGAATGTATCTGAATTTGTAGTCCCCTAGTGGGGAGACTGGTTATAGGTAGGGCAGTTCTCTCGATCAATGCTGCCAAGGCTTTTTATGGCGTCGAGTTGGAGTATCTTTGGTCTGTGTTTGGTCATATGTGATTTAGCCTGGTGTTTATTTAATGGATTCAGCTGCTATATAATAGCCCTAGGACAAGGATCAAGGTGAATGGGGGACTATCTGCCAGTTTTGCATTAGGAAGGAGAAAGCTGCTCCTGCCATAGAAGGCTTGTCAGTTTTCCTGGTGGGAGCAGGAAGGAGCTGATATCCTTATATGCAGATGACATGTTATTGTTCTTTGGAGACATAGGGAAGTCCATTGAGTTAATAATGGGAATTATTATTAACTTTGGGTAGAGGGCTGACTATCAATCGTCCTTCTCCCGATGGACCCTCTACCCCTCAGCTTAGTTTGAAATATACCCATTTACTGACAGTACAGAAGTTCAAATATCAGGGTATTATGGTGTCGATCTGTCCACAAGACTACCTGTCGATGTACTTAGTTAGAACCATTACTTACAAAATTCAGCAATAAAGTGAATACTTAGTGTAACCTATCATTGTCCCCAATTGGAAGAGTCTGTCACATCATTTTCACCAATATAAATAACTGCATTGCTCCACGGAAGATTTCAAACACATTCCAAACATACCTGTGTGTACTTTGTGTTTGTGTGGGGGTTATTATACCTAGAACCAAGAAGAATTGCAAAATAATCGGATCGGGCATCTGTACCCAAATATAATCCAAAAAGTATGTTCACACCAACATACGTACCACAAGCACTGAAAATAAATGTTGAACATCCTTTCTGTAGTCAAATCACAAGGGCATAGCAACAAAGCACCTACCAATCACAGAATGCAATGCTTTCCTATTAATAAAAGGAACAATCTTATTGGTAGGTAGGAGTCCTCTGGAATCAAACTTGGAGCGTATCAGATATTGCTTCAGTGAAAAATAACGCTGTCCCTAGACCTCCCTGTCAGAACTGATGTACCCTTATGTCCTCCTAATATGAAGTCATCTACCTGACAAGGGCAGCCCCATCTGGAACCTTTCCCTAAGGATAGGAGGCCCTGGACGTCCCACTCCCTACCTATAGAGGCTATATGATGAAGGACCCCTAGGAAGGGTGATTATTCCTACGCGTTTTGTCTTGTAATTCTATGTGCCCAAAACTCATCAGGGGATAAAGGGCATATATGTCGCTGGTTATTTAAAATAAACCAGCACAACTTTGTGAATAAAATAGGTAATTTGTAATTTCACAAAAAAAACTCAAATGATCATAAGTATAACAAAAAGACTTTGTCATAGGTAAATATGAGAGCATATTTTTGTAATAATCCGATGGCTCTAAGTATTGCCCAGTCTTCAGACCAAACTTGGAATGCGTGAGGTATCTCAATTGCACTTGTTAGTGGAGGCTGGCGTTCCTTACCGCTCCACTGTTATAAATGCCTTCATAGAGCGCGAACCCCTCCTTACCAGCGGCGGTCCCTATGACTAGTGTTGGGCGCGAATATTCGAATCGCGAATATTAATCGCGAATATCGGCACTTCGAGAATTCACAAATATTTAGAATATAGTGATAGATATTCGTAATTTCGAATATTCTAGATTTATTTTCATCAGTAACCTCGCTTCTTGCTTGTGGGCCAATGAGAAGGCTGCAATGTCTTTGTCTAAGCTTAGCAACATCCCTAGCAACCAATAGGAAAGTGGCCTACCCCTTACTATATAAGAACCTCCCCAGCAGCCATTTTCTACAGTTTTTTTTTAAGTTCTGAGAGAGAGAGAGTCTAAGAGGCCCCCTGCTTCAGTGCCAGTGGCGGGCTGGTGCGGGTGGCAGGGAGGCAATTACCCCCCAGGCCGCCCCCAAAAAATATTTCTTTTATTCCTCAGGGTCGCACCGAGGATCCGCACAGGCGGCGTGGCCCTGGATCTAATTGCGGTGGCGGCGCTGGCGGCGGGCAGTAGGAGATGAGCGCTTCCATTGTGGAAGCGCTCATCTCCATATTCATCTGTATAGCCGTCCTCAGGACAACGATATCGAATCCTGTGCTGCGGCAGGGCAGGGGAGGGAGAGGCGTCTCCCTTCCCTGTTCTTCTAATAGTCCGCAGGCACTAATGCCTGCAGCCTATCAGAGGCCGGCTCAGGCGGCGCGATGACATCATTATCATCGCGCCACCTGAGTCGGGCAGCACACAGCGGGGAACACAGGCCGGAAGAGGCCTGCATCGCCTGCTGATGGAAGTAAGAATTCGTGTTTTGTTTTTTGTTTTCTTTGCGGGGGGAGCTGGCACTTTGGGGGGAGCTGGCACTATGGGGGGAGCTGGCATTTCTTACAGCCCCATTTTTTGGGGGGTGGAATTCTGGGGGCATTTATATATTGCCCATTTTGGGGGGGGGCACTCTGGGGGCATTTCTTACTGGCACATTATGGAGGAGCACTAAGGGGGCATCTGGGGGCTTTGAAGGGGCTTTTTTATTATTGGCACATTATGGGGGAGAGCGGCACTATGGGGCATCTGTTGGCACTATAGGGGCATTATTTGGGGTCACTATGGGGAAGTGGGGGCTCTAAAGGGGCCTTTTTTATTGGCACATTATGGGGGCACTATGGCATCTGGTGGCACTAAGGGGGAATTTTTTACTGCCACATTATGGGAGGTATTATAGGGGAGAGCGGCACTATGGGGCATTATTTGGGGGCACTATGGGGGAGTGGAGCACTATTGGGGCATCTAGTGACACTAAACAGGGGCATTTTTTACTGGCACATTATGGGGAGAGGAGCACTATAAGGGCATCTGCTGGGGGCACTAAGAAGGGGCATTTTTTACTGGCATATTATGGGGGACACTATGGGGAAGGGGGAGAGGAGCACTATGAGGGCATTTACTGGGGAACTCTATAGGGGTATTTTATACTGGCATAAATTATGGGGACATTAGCTCAACTGTGGGCACTAAGCGGGGGTATTTCATGTACTGTCATATTATAGGGAAAATTATTACTACTAGGAGGTATTATGGGGAGCTTTACTACTACTGGGGGGCAATGAGGAACACGATTACTAGTATGGGCACTATAGGGGCATTATTAATACTAAGTGTGCTCTGGCAGAGAATTATTTCTATTGGTGGAATTTTGGGGAGCACTGTTACTTTCGGGGGCACCCTGGCACAGTATTAGCTTAACAATTATTTTTAGGAGACATTATCTTTATACTATTATTGTCTAGGTGCAGTTATTTTTTAGAGCACTGTGTGGCAATAATTGTTTCCAGGGGGACTGTTTCTGCAGTATAGTATTGGGGGTGGCAGGAAAGGGTGTTCAGAAGATGTGAAGATGATGGAAATGTGGGAAGCTAATGTCTGTTTGTCAATCTCTGCAGAGATTGGAGATGGATGAAAACCCATCATGGTGGTCTGGTCTGAATGGAGAAGATGAGGAAAGAGAATGTCTACAAGAAAGGTGACATCACTGGATGTAAGCGGTATGGGGCGCTATGTAGGAGAGGAGATGCTCCGGCTCCTCCCCCTACCATTTGCAGAAGGAGGATTCAGAGCTGGGTGACGACGGCAAAAGGGGGCAGCAGGCCACGGGCGGGTGACACATGGTGGGGGGAACTACAAGCCCTGAACAGGATCTGGGGAGGGAGGAGAGTGGAGGAGCTTCCTGGATGTAGCCTGCTGTTTATTGTATAATGTGAAGCAGGCAGTGGACAGGTCCTCCCCTCTCCGTATGATATGTACACTACGTGCAGAATTATTAGGCAAATGAGTATTTTGACCACATCATCCTCTTTATGCATGTTGTCTTACTCCAAGCTGTATAGGCTCGAAAGCCTACTACCAATTAAGCATATTAGGTGATGTGCATCTCTGTAATGAGAAGGGGTGTGGTCTAATGACATCAACAACCTATATCAGGTGTGCATAATTATTAGGCAACTTCCTTTCCTTTGGCAAAATGGGGCAAAATGGGTCAAAAGAAGGACTTGACAGGCTCAGAAAAGTCAAAAATAGTGAGATATCTTGCAGAGGGATGCAGCACTCTTAAAATTGCAAAGCTTCTGAAGCGCGATCATCGAACAATCAAGCGTTTCATTCAAAATAGTCAACAGGGTCGCAAGAAGCGTGTGGAAAAACCAAGGCGCAAAATAACTGCCCATGAACTGAGAAAAGTCAAGCGTGCAGCTGCCAAGATGCCACTTGCCACCAGTTTGGCCATATTTCAGAGCTGCAACATCACTGGAGTGCCCAAAAGCACAAGGTGTGCAATACTCAGAGACATGGCCAAGGTAAGAAAGGCTGAAAGACGACCACCACTGAACAAGACACACAAGCTGAAACGTCAAGACTGGGCCAAGAAATATCTCAGGACTGATTTTTCTAAGGTTTTATGGACTGATGAAATGAGAGTGAGTCTTGATGTGAGATTTACAAGGAGGGAAAACAGTACACCTCTCTGAACAGTGTCTGGGAGGCTGTGGTTGCTGCTGCACGCAATGTTGATGGTGAACAGATCAAAACACTGACAGAATCCATGGATGGCAGGCTTTTGAGTGTCCTTGCAAAGAAAGGTGGCTATATTGGTCACTGATTTGTTTTTGTTTTGTTTTTGAATGTCAGAAATGTATTTTTGTGAATGTTGAGATGTTATATTGGTTTCACTGGTAAAAATAAATAATTGAAATGGGTATATATTTGTTTTTTGTTAAGTTGCCTAATAATTATGCACAGTAATAGTCACCTGCACACACAGATATCCCCCTAAAATAGCTAAAACTAAAAACAAACTAAAAACTACTTCCAAAAATATTCAGCTTTGATATTAATTAGTTTTTTGGGTTCATTGAGAACATGGTTGTTGTTCAATAATAAAATTAATCCTCAAAAATACAACTTGCCTAATAATTCTGCACTCTCTGTAGAGACAGGCCTCAACAATAGAATTTCAGCTGTACAGTGTTTGTTGGGAGAGGCCTATTATATGTAGGAGGGGCTTTTAATAATGGGCGTGGCTAAAATGGGCCACTTGACTGGATTTGCCCCCCAGGACTAAGGCTGCCAGCCCTCCCCTGTTCAGTGCTGCTGTTCAGCTGAACTACCGAGAAATTAAACCTGCAGACAGATGAACAGCTGCACTTTACAATGCAGTGTAAGGTCTCCTCCCTCACATATAAAAGAAATCATTACCACAATGCTGACAGGACCTGTGATAATTTCAGATGCTGGAGGCGGAGCTCAGCAGAGAAGAGGGGATGAAGGACCTGTGATGACATCACTATCATGTGACCAGAACAGGGAGCGAAGCTCAGCAGTGCAGTAAAGTAATGAAGAAGAAGACCAGCTGTTTATGTGAAGAAGTATGGATTCAATGTAAGTGTGAAGGGGAATGATGGGAGTTATGTTATGTAATATCAGAGTACATTACAATAGGTAGTATGAGGAGAGGACTACAACTCCCAGCATGTCCAGCTTGTTATGTAATATCAGAGTACATTACAAGAGGAGGTATAAGAGGAGAGGACTACAACTCTCAGCATGTCCAGGCCATTATTATATAATATCAAGGTACATTACAACACCCTGGATATGCTAAGAGTTGTATACCTCCTCTTATAATGTACTCTGATATTACATAATAGTGGTTTTGACATGCTGGGAGTTGTAGTCCCATCCTCTTATACGTCCCCCTGTAATGTGCTCTGATATTAAATAATAATGGCTTAGACATGCTGGAAGTTATAGTCCTCTCCTGTTATACCTCCTTCGGTAATGTGTTCTGAATTAGGGCCGGGATGATGGATAGGGGAGGGTAGTCATCCTCTTAGGGTGTTACTTCGCTACCCATAAAGGGGGGGCGCACTCATGGTGGTCCAACTTCACAAGCCTCAGGCCGCTAGTGCAGTGTCCCACTACGTGACAGTGGGCACCGCAAACTTGTTTTATTATGTTTTAATGTCATGTAATATGCCTGCATTTTGTACTTCATCTCATGTCATATTCTCCCATTTCACTGTGTAATTTGTACATGCAAGATCCCTTACACAGGCCTAGTTAGGGTGCACTACACTAGTTTCTCCACAAGATGGGGCAGTGTCTCAGTGTATAAATAGCCTATCTCAGGCCCAAGTTAGTCAGTTCAAACTAGTCCAGAGTTCAGTTCAGCTCAGTGCAGTTGAGAGTTCATTCTAGAACAGACCAGTTCCCTCATGAGCTTAATCAGATAGCAACAGCAATGTAGCTGAATAGCTGGAGGGAGGCTTATTCACAGCCTCTCTGCTCTGTCCCTGTCGGCTCCACAGTCCAGGGTTTCAAGCCTGCAACTATTCTACCTAGAGGTGAGCAATCCACTCCTATAGATCGCTCCTCCGGGGTGACCAGTGTCCAAGCTGCATTCAGCCAAATATCCAAGGGATTACTAAAATTTTCAAGACAAAGGATCGGCAAGACAGCCATTACTTGAGGGCTTACTAGGCATCTTTGCATCGGGTGTAGGAGACAGCTTCAGGCATCCTCACCACCAGTTTAAACCCTGAGGACAGTTTAGGCCAACTGTCAGAAAAGCACTGGAATAGAAGTTCAAAGATTTAGAAAAGCACCTTCAACCAAGGTTAGAATAAGGCCGGAGTTTTTTAACAGAGTAAGACTTTCATATTTTATAAGCCTAGTCTGAAGCTGTCTTAATTATACTGTTTGTACAAAGGATCTAATCTGGCTTTTTGGATGAAACTACTGCAAAAACTTGAAAAAATAAAAAAAGTTTTGATTGCAATAACCTAAACCTGAGTGCCTCAATTTTCGCTACATATATACTGGCTGTTCGCAGCCCTTGATTGGCACCAGGGACATTTGAATTGAGTGCGGTTTGTCGGGTGGTATTATGTCGGGTGGTAATAATTCAATTAAGAATTATTAGTTAAGGTCATAAAAATAATTAACCATAAAAAAATAAAATTTATAAAATTTGTCAGAAATTCTTAAAATCATGACCTGGTGAATCGTAGACAACCTAATTGATACAATTCACATCTGAGGCCGACTATTTCCTCAGATAAATAAGTTCTCTTTGACGTGAGATGACGTTAATGATAAAACATGTAGTTCTGCATTATACAATAATACACAGGTATTATAAAAATATGCAGATTTATTGGTTACAAGGTTATAAACATATATAAGTAAATAAACACAATGATACATGCAAATGAATATATATAGCGTTAATATAAAGCATTACAAGCTTAACAATACATGTGAGTGAAAATAACTTGTCACATTATAACCAAGCTATTATTAGGTTAAGATATCAAAGTAGGAACATAAGTTATAGACATTACTACTGTTCAGAGAAAGCCTCACGATATCAGGACGGGCATGTCTAATCCTAGACATCAATATGGAATGCTAAATACATTCCTCCCCCCTCTAATCGACTACACGTCACATGACTTCAGGCATGGGCAAATCCATTCAAGGATATAACTTAGAAGAGATAACTGTATCCCTCCGCCCCATCCTGGACTATTTTCACACATATAACTTTGGTAAGACTATTAAGACAAATGACAGGGATATAGGATCTTTGCTAGACCATATCTTAAATGGGAAGGACTTGAAATAAGTCTTTCCTGTGGGAATCCATCACTTAGCTTGGCGAAGAATGTTCTATCAATATATGTATATATATATATATATATATATATATATATATCTAAGCAATTATTTAATGCTTTGCTAGATTATGAGTCTTGATTCTTCTGCAGGTAGAATGAAGCCTCACAATATCCTAAAACTACATCTCAATATGGAGATGATCAATTAATTAATGTATTTATTCGCCAATCTAGATGGTATAATTTCACCCACACTATCAAATTAGTCCTAATAAGATGAAATATAATTTTCTGTGTCTCTTACCAAGTCCTAGTAGAAATCTCACTTCTGCTCCTAGGAAAGATGGGTGGTCCATCATAGCGCATCTAACCATGGCTTTCATCCTGATAGATCCCTCTAGAGAGCTCAACTTCTCCTCTCTCCTCTCCTCTTTCTTGTGTGTGTCTTTTTCTCTGTCCTTTTTCTCCCCCCTGTGTATGGTTTATGAACACAAACTTATCAGTTAGACACACCTTCCTAGTTTGGAAGTTTCCAATCATAATCGGATGGGCGTGACTATTGATAAGAAATGACATCATAACCTTACCCAGAATGCACTTTTGCTACTGTTGTAATGTCACCTACTCATACCTAGGTGGCACTGCTGTGTAAGCTATTTGCATCCTAGTATAAAGGGTTAACTTCTGTAAGTCTGAATAAAGGTATAATATACATTTTGACCTTAAAAGCTTTAATTCAAGGCTATAGGGATTAGATTTGACACTTGTAGCAATTAGAGACAGACCTCTAGGCGTCTCTCTGAATGTTTCTCACATTATTTATTTGTGAATCATAAATAACTTCAATGGCTTTGTTTACTCAGGGATATCAGTACCTCCTCTCATACCAAAGAGGTGAATAATTGTTACAAAACACACATCTTCACAGACACTCTTTTAGAGACAAATATTCTCCTAATGAGAAATATATATAATATACTGGATACATGTTGTCTTCATCACATATAACAGTATAATATATATTATATGTTCTACTGATTGTCTTATGCTAAGGACTAAGGCTCATTAAATGAATACCTACATATTATATATTTGCTTCATTGATAAATGCCTAATTGTATAGGTAATTATCACCAGCTGCATAGAGCTTATCTTTACCTCCTGTCGTAAATTTAAGAGTAGACAAGGAGTATTCTTCTCAGACTGGTACATTCATGAGAAGAATAACACTAAAAAGCAGAAACCTTTGTACGACCTTAATTTGGCCTACTCAAGACATACAAAATTGTAACTATAGTCGAGCATGGCTCTTAAAGGTAATAAACATTCATCTTGACTAAAATAAATTGGATATCAATGCATTTACCTATGAAAAGGCACCACAGGTTATCCATTCTATTCATTAGTCTGAAGCAGTAGCTTCCACATTCATCACCAAGAGCCTGTCTTCCACTAAGGACTTGCATTCTCCTTACCCCAAATGCATGAGACTGTACTTTATACAGTTTATAGTTATAATTTGGATTGCACCATCCTTGTCTCAGTCTTCAGTTCCTCAATTAACACTACAGTAAATGGTTGTACCACCACAAAAGGTACTGGCGTCATGACTACAAGGGACCTTGCCATAGGCACATTAATATAGACTATCAAGGGCACCTCGAACCACCATCTGGCCTGTGTCTCTTACACCAGAGTGTGCCCCAAAGAATTATTTTTCCATTCTCCTCTTCACTTATGCAAGCCTGCCCAGGGACGACGTAACCGTGAGTAACCAGTATGTTAACCAGACTGTATTTACCTCGGCCCACCTAATGTTCACACCATGACCTCACGCATAATTCCCCTGTTAGGTCTAACATTCCTCACTTGGGCTACTTGCACACTAGCATTACCATTTTCCGGTATTGAAATCCGTCATAGGTGCTCAGTAGTTGAAAAAATGCTTCAGTTTTGTCCGTATTCATTGTCAATGGGGACAAAACATAACTGAACCGAACGGAATGCTCCAAAATGAATTCCGTTCAGTTCTCATACCGGAGAGCAGCATGCTGCTGTTTGCTTTCCGTCCTGGGATGCAAGTCAATGGGGACGGATCCATTTTCTCTGCCACAATCTGCCACAATAAAAATGGATCCGTCCCCCATTGACTTGTAATAGAGTTCATGACGGATCCGTTTTGGGTATGTTACAGATAATACAACCGGATCCATAACGGATGTATTATCAATAACGGAAGCGTTTTTGCTGAACCCTGCCGGATCCAGCAAAAACACTAGTGTGAAAGTAGCCTCTGCCTCAAGCCTGTGATCCATTAGAACAGAGCAAGAAGCCACAATGACATCACTGCAACCTCCTGCTCTGGGTCTCGCATGATGACTTCATCACGTGTGACCCGAAGCAGGATTGGTGATGTCATGCATCGGGACGCAGCAACACAAGCTACAGATAAAACTGTGGTCTGCAGGGGGGACGGGAGGGAGGCGGGTTTTTTCTTTAATACTAAATATCCACACTGCAGGGGGCACCAGCGAAGGAAGGAGATCATTATATATACTTGGCACTACTGGGGAGGAATGGAGGAACATTATATACTGGCGCTACAGGGGAACATTATATATATATACAGTACAGACCAATAGTTTGGACACACCTTCTAATTCAAAGAGTTTTCTTTATTTTCATGACTATGAAAATTGTAGATTCACACTGAAGGCATCAAAACTATGAATTAACACATGTGGAATTATATACATAACACAAAAGTGTGAAACAACTGAAAATATGTCATATTCTAGGTTCTTCAAAGTAGCCACCTTTTGATTTGATTACTGCTTTGCACACTCTTGGCATTCTCTTGTTGAGCTTCAAGAGGTAGTCACCTGAAATGGTTTTCACTTCACAGGTGTGCCCTGTCAGGATTAATAAGTGGGATTTCTTGCCTTATAAATGGGGTTGGGACCATCAGTTGCGTTGTGGAGAAGTCAGGTGGATACACAGCTGATAGTCCTAGTGAATAGACTGTTAGAATTTGTATTATGGCAAGAAAAAAGCAGCTAAGTAAAGAAAAACGAGTGGCCATCATTACTTTAAGAAATGAAGGTCAGTCAGTCCAAAAAATTGGGAAAACTTTGAAAGTGTCCCCAAGTGCAGTCACAAAAACCATCAAGCGCTACAAAGAAACTGGCTCACATGCGGAACACCCCAGGAAAGGAAGACCAAGAGTCACCTCTGCTGCGGAGGATAAGTTCATCCAAGTCACCAGCCTCAGAAATCGCAGGTTAACAGCAGCTCAGATTAGAGACCAGGTCAATGCCACACAGAGTTCTAGCAGCAGACACATCTCTAGAACAACTGTTAAGAGGATACTGTGTGAATCAGGCCATCATGGTACAATATCTGCTAGGAAACCACTGCTAAGGACAGGCAACAAGCAGAAGAGACTTGTTTGGGCTAAAGAACAAAAGGAATGGACATTAGACCAGTGGAAATCTGTGCTTTGGTCTGATGAGTCCAAATTTGAGATCTTTGGTTCCAACCACCGTGTCTTTGTGCGACACAGAAAAGGTGAACGGATGGACTCTACATGCCTGGTTCCCACCGTGAAGCATGGAGGAGGAGGTGTGATGGCGTGGGGGTGCTTTGCTGGTGACACTGTTGGGGATTTATTTAAAATTGAAGGCATACTGAACTAGCATAGCTACCACAGCATCTTGCAGCAGCATGCTATTCCATCCGGTTTGCGTTTAGTTGGACCATCATTTATTTTTCAACAGGACAATGACCCCAAACACAACCTCCAGGCTGTGTAAGGGCTATTTGACCATGAAGGAGAGTTATTGGGGGCTGTGCCAGATGACCTTGCCTCCACAGTCACCGGACCTGAACCCAATCGAGATGGTTTGGGGTGAGCTGGACCGCAGAGTGAAGGCAAAAGGGCCAACAAGTGCTAAGCATCTCTGGGAACTCCTTCAAGACTGTTGGAAGACCATTTCAGGTGACTACCTCTTGAAGCTCATCAAGAGAATGCCAAGAGTGTGCAAAGCAGTAATCAAAGCAAAAGGTGGCTACTTTGAAGAACCTAGAATATGACATATTTTCAGTTGTTTCACACTTTTTTGTTATGTATATAATTCCACATGTGTTAATTCATAGTTTTGATGCCTTCAGTGTGAATCTACAATTTTCATAGTCATAAAAATAAAGAAAAGTCTTTGAATTAGAAGGTGTGCCCAAACTTTTGGTCTGTACTGTATATATACAGTGCTGCCCATAATTATTCATACCCCTGGCAAATTTTAACTTAAAGTTACTTTTATTCAACCAGCAAGTAATTTTTGTGACGGGAAATGACATTGGTGTCTCCCAAAAGATAACAAGACAATGTACAAGAGGCATTATTGTGGAAAAAAAAAATGTCTCAGCTTTTATTTACATTTGAGCCAAAAGTGTCCAGTCCAAAATTATTCATACCCGTTTCAATAATCAATAGAAAAGCCCTTATTGGCTATTACAGCAATCAAACACTTCCTATAATTGCAGACCAGCTTTTTGCATGTCTCCACAGGTACAGTTGCAAGAAAAAGTATGTGAACCCTTTGGAATGATATGGATTTCTGCACAAATTGGTCATAAAATGTGATCTGATCTTCATCTAAGTCACAACAATAGACAATCACAGTCTGCTTAAACTAATAACACACAAAGAATTAAATGTTACCATGTAAATATTCACAGTGCAGGTGAAAAAAAGTATGTGAACCCCTAGACTAATGACATCTCCAAGAGCTAATTGGAATGAGGTGTCAGCCAACTGGAGTCCAATCAATGAGATGAGATTGGAGGTGTTGGTTACAGCTGCCCTGCCCTATAAAAAACACACACCAGTTCTGGGTTTGCTTTTCACAAGAAGCATTGCCTGATGTGAATGATGCCTCGCACAAAAGAGCTCTCAGAAGACCTACGATTAAGAATTGTTGACTTGCATAAAGCTGGAAAGGGTTATAAAAGTATCTCCAAAAGCCTTGCTGTTCCTCAGTCCACGGTAAGACAAATTGTCTATAAATGGAGAAAGTTCAGCACTGCTGCTACTCTCCCTAGGAGTGGCTGTCCTGTAAAGATGACTGCAAGAGCACAGCGCAGACTGCTCAATGAGGTGAAGAAGAATCCTAAAGTGTCAGCTAAAGACTTACAAAAGTCTCTGGCATATGCTAACATCCCTGTTAGCGAATCTACGATAAGTAAAACACTAAACAAGAATGGATTTCATTGGAGGATACCACAGAGGAAGCCACTGCTGTCCAAAAAAAAACCATTGCTGCAAGTTTACAGTTTGCACAAGAGCACATGGATGTTCCACAGCAGTACTGGCAAAATATTCTGTGGACAGATGAAACCAAAGTTGAGTTGTTTGGAAGAAACACACAACACTATGTGTGGAGAAAAAGAGGCACAGCATACCAATATCAAAACCTCTTTCCAACTGTGAAGTATGGTGGTGGGGGCATCATGGTTTGGGGCTGCTTTGATGCGTCAGGGCCTGGACGGATTGCTATCATCAAAGGAAAAATGAATTATCAAGTTTATCAAGACATTTTGTAGGAGAACTTAAGGCCATCTGTCCACCAGCTGAAGCTCAAAAGAAGATGGGTGTTGCAACAGGACAACGACCCAAAGCATAGAAGTAAATCAACAACAGAATGGCTTAAACAGAAGAAAATACGGCTTCTGGAGTGGCCCAGTCAGAGTCCTGACCTCAACCCGATTGAGATGCTGTGGCATGACCTCAAGAAAGCGATTCACACCAGACATCCCGAGAATATTGCTGAACTAAAACAGTTCTATAAAGAGGAATGGTCAAAAATTACTACTGACCGTTGTGCACGTCTGATCTGCAATGACAGGAAACGTTTGGTTGAAGTTATTGCTGCCAAAGGCGGTTCAACTAGTTATTAAATCCAAGGGTTCACATACATTTTTCACCTACACTGTGAATGTTTACATGGTGTGTTCAATAAAAACATGGTAACATTTAATTCTCTGTGTGTTATTAGTTTAAGCAGACTGTGATTGTCTATTGTTGTGACTTAGATGAAGATCAGATCACATTTTATGACCAATTTGTGCAGAAATCCACATCATTCCAAAGGGATCACAAACTTTTTCTTGCAACTGTATTTTTGCCCATTCATCTTTAGCAATGAGCTCCAAATCTTTCAGGTTGGATGGTCTTCTTGCCATCACCCTGATCTTTAGCTCCCTCCACAGATTCTCAATTGGATTCAAGTCTGGACTATTGCTGGGCCACTCCAAAACGTTAATGTTGTTGTCTGCTAACCATTTCTTCACCACTTTTGCTGTGTGTTTTGGGTCATTGTCATGCTGAAATGTCCATTGCTGCCCAAGGCCAAGTGTCACAGTCGTTACCTCTGGCTGTGACCTTCTGTCTATGCTCTTGCTGCAGCTCCGTTCCTGTGTGTTTGTGGTTCTTTATGGGTCAACTCCCCTGTGTGCCTATTAGGAGTTAATCCTCTGTCTGCTCCATGGGTGTGGCCTCTCTGCTGCACCCATGGAACCTGTATATAAGGCCCCATGCACACGGCCGTTGTTCACGGCCGTGTGCGGGCCGTGGAACCGCGGCCTAGATCCCTCCTGAGAGCAGGAGCGCACGGCGTCACTGGTTGCTATGACGCCGTGCGCTCCCTGCTGCCGCCACAATACAGTAATACACTGGTATGATCTATACCAGTGTATTACTGTACTGTGCCGGCAGCAGGGAGCGCACGGCGTCATAGCAACCAGTGACGCCGTGCGCTCCTGCTCTCAGGAGGGATCCAGGCCGCGGTTCCACGGCCCGCACACGGCCGTCAACAACGGCCGTGTGCATGGGGCCTAAGGCTGAGGTTTCCTCAGTTCTGTGTCAGCTCTCCCGGTGTGTGTTGTCTTGTCCTGCTCCTAGTTTGTACTCACTCTCCCATGCTGCTGACCCATGGGATCCGTGTCTGTCTGTCTGTGCTCTGTGGGTTTCCTACTTGTTCATTCCCGTCCTCTTTCCTGTGTTTTGTTATCTGTTCTGCCAGTTATGTTTTAGTTGTTTCACCCTGTTTGGATTCATGTCTCTGTTCAGCAAGCCCTTGCTGCACCTTTCTTTGCAGCAGAGTGCCATGGGCAAGGCCATGCAGTTTACCACTGGTGGAGCTAGTCCTTCTCTGCTCATTGTCACTCCTGTT
The DNA here is from genome assembly GCF_014858855.1 of Bufo gargarizans. NCBI lineage: Eukaryota > Metazoa > Chordata > Amphibia > Anura > Bufonidae > Bufo > Bufo gargarizans. The sequence goes on from NC_058080.1 coordinate 444,136,971, forward strand.
TTCTTGCTATGAACTTCTGCTTGTGTTTTTAGTTGCTTGCTTGTATTTGCCTGTTTGTTATGTTTGCATATGTACTGTCGGTACTTTCTGGGTGGACCCTGGCAACTCCCTGTGGCAAAGCCTAACCATACCATCTGGGGCCCTAGTGAATACCAGGAGTTGCTTAGTCACGCCCCTCTGGAGTATTACTAGACAGTGACTCAGTGGGGGTTTTCCTCCCACTGTGCGGACGGTACATAGAGCTCTCTATTTCCCTGTGTTTCCCTCCTTGGATTCTGTTTGTACAATAAACTTTTGTGTGTCTGTACCTGAGTTCCGTTTGTTTATTGCTTGATGACGCAGAGGTCTTTCCTGGGACCTTCAACTCGTGACACCAAGTTTCTCTGCAGTCTGCCTGATATTGTCGTTGAGAATCCTCATGTATTGCTTTTTTTTTTTCATGGTGCTGTTTACTGTGATTAGGTTCCCTGGTCCATTGGCTGAAAAACTCCCCCAAAGCATTAGGTTCCCACCACCATATTTGTCAGTGGGGATGGTGTTCTTTGGGTTGAAGGCTTCTCTTTTTTTACGCCAAATGAAGGAAACATCATTGTGAACAAACAATTACATTTTTGTTTCATCTGACCATAACACAGAAGACCAGAAGTCTTATTTGTCTAGATGAGCTTTTGCAAAGGCCAAGCAAGCTTTTGTGTGCCTTATCTGGAGAAGTGGCGTCCTCCTTGGTCTGCATCTGTGGAACCCAGCAGTGTGCAGTGTCTGTTGGATTTTCTGCCTTGAGACACTGCCACTAGCAGAGCCCAGATTTACCAGGATGGCCTTGGTGGTGATCCTTGGATTCTTTATCACCTCTCTAACTATCCTCCTGGCCAGCACAGGTGTCACTTCTGGCTTCCAACCACATCCTCTGAGATTTTCAACAGTGCGGAACATCTTGTATTTTTTTAATAATACTTTGCACTGTAGCCACTGGAACTAGAAAACATTTAGAAATGGCCTTGTAGCCCTTTTCTGACTTGTGAGTAGCCGCAGGCCCTCACTGAGCTCCTTTGTCTTAGCCATGACTGTCCACAAACTAACTGCAGAGAGCGTCTGTTTTACACCTGTTGAGTTGATTAAAACAGCTGTTCCCAATTAATCAGGGTAATTAGGATGCTTTAGAACAGCTTGGACTATTTGGAATGGTATAGCACTTTTGATTTTCCAATAGACTGTGACAGTTTGTGAAGGGTATGAATAATTTTGGACTGGACACTTTTTGCTCAAATTTAAATAAAAGCTGAGAATTTTTTTTCCCCCACAATAATGCCCCTTGTACATCGTCTTATTATCTTTTGGGTGACACCTATGTCATTTCCCTTAAACAAATTACTTGCTGGTTGAATAAAAGTAACTTTAGGTCAAAATTTGCCAGGGGTATGAATATTTATGCAGCACTGTGTATATATGTGTATATATATATATACAGTACAGACCAAAAGTTTGGACACACCTTTTCATTCAAAGAGTTTTCTTTATTTTCATGACTATGAAAATTGTAGATTCACACTGAAGGCATCAAAACTATGAATTAACACATGTGGAATTATATACATAACAAAAAAGTTTGAAACAACTAATAAATATGTCATATTCTAGGTTCTTCAAAGTAGCCACCTTTTGATTTGATTACTGCTTTGCACACTCTTGGCATTCTCTTGGTAGTCACCTGAAATGGTCTTCCAACTTCACAGGTGTGCCCTGTCAGGTTTAATAAGTGGGATTTCTTGCCTTATAAATGGGGTTGGGACCATCAGTTGCGTTGTGGATACACAGCTGATAGTCCTAGTGAATAGACTGTTAGAATTTGTATTATGGCAAGAAAAAAGCAGCTAAGTAAAGAAAAACGAGTGGCCATCATTACTTTAAGAAATGAAGGTCAGTCAGTCCAAAAAATTGGGAAAACTTTGAAAGTGTCCCCAAGTGCAGTCACAAAAACCATCAAGCGCTACAAAGAAACTGGCTCACATGCGGACCGCCCCAGGAAAGGAAGACCAAGAGTCACCTCTGCTGCGGAGGATAAGTTCATCCAAGTCACCAGCCTCAGAAATCGCAGGTTAACAGCAGCTCAGATTAGAGACCAGGTCAATGCCACACAGAGTTCTAGCAGCAGACACATCTCTAGAACAACTGTTAAGAGGAGACTGTGTGAATCAGGCCTTCATGGTAGAATATCTGCTAGGAAACCACTGCTAAGGACAGGCAACAAGCAGAAGAGACTTGTTTGGGCTAAAGAACACAAGGAATGGACATTAGACCAGTGGAAATCTGTGCTTTGGTCTGATGAGTCCAAATTTAAGATCTTTGGTTCCAACCACCGTGTCTTTGTGTGACGCAGAAAAGGTGAACGGATGGACTCTACATGCCTGGTTCCACCGTGAAGCATGGAGGAGGAGGTGTGATGGTGTGGGGGTGCTTTGCTGGTGACACTGTTGGGGATTTATTCAAAATTGAAGGCATACTGAACCAGCATTGCTACCACAGCATCTTGCAGCGGTTTGCGTTTAGTTGGACCATAATTTATTTTTCAACAGGACAATGACCCCAAACACACCTCCAGGTTGTGTAAGGGCTATTTGACCATGAAGGAAAGTGATGGGGTGCTGCGCCAGATGACCTAGCATCCACAGTCACTGGACCTGAACCCAATGGAGATGGTTTGGGGTGAGCTGGACCGCAGAGTGAAGGCAAAAGGGCCAACAAGTGCTAAGCATCTCTGGAAACTCCTTCAAGACTGTTGGAAGACCATTTCAGGTGACTACCTCTTGAAGCTCATCAAGAGAATGCCAAGAGTGTGCAAAGCAGTAATCAAAGCAAAAGGTGGCTACTTTGAAGAACCTAGAATATGACATAGTTTCAGTTGCTTCACACTTTTTTGTTATGTATATAATTCCACATGTGTTAATTCATAGTTTTGATGCCTTCGGTGTAAATCTACAATTTTCATAGTCATGAAAATAAAGAAAACTTTTTGAATGAGAAGGTGTGTCCAAACTTTTGGTCTATACTGTGTATATATATATATATATATATATATATATATATATATATATATTGTAGGGAGGTGCAAGGGTCTGTCATTAATGGAATGTATATGTCACCGAGGTTCCTGGCCTCGGTGAGGTAAGAGCCGGTAGCTATAAGTGTCAGCAGCAGCTAGTGCTGATTGACACTGTTTGTTGTTAGTATGGCTGTAAAGCCGAGACCAGTGGGCTGAGGTCGTAGCTCCGTTCCTGGCATCTGGACCCCAGCAAGTGTTTTTTGATCTTCCCGATGATCAAGCGGCCGACTAAATGACTGTAAAAGGTGAGATCCTGGCGAGACTGGGGGTGAATGTATTGGTCCGGGCTCAGCGGGAGCAGCAGTGGGAGTTTAACTCAGCTGAACCTGCCAGACCACAATATTATGACCTGCTACACCGGTTGCAGAAATGGCTGCAGCCTGACATATTGACTCCCACTGCTATGCTGGACTGTCTGTTGGTGGATGTGTTTTGGAGGGCTTTGCCATACCCTCTCCAGCACTGGATCATCCAGGTGTCTCCTGGTAATGCCTTAGAGATGGTCGACCTGGTGGAGCACTACAAGGCCACCTGAAATCTGCAGGGGGGTTCTTTTGGGAGGGGGCCAGTCAAACCCCATAAATCTCCACCCCAGACCCGGTGCCAGCCAAACCTGCCCGGGATGTATCCCCTGCAGACCCAGCCCCAGTGGTTGGCCGACTGTCCCCATCGGGGTGAACCCATGGATACCAACTATGGCTACCGCCACTCATTATATGCCAGGAAGCTGTGTGCCACAGGTACCTCTGAGACTGTAGACAATAGCCACCTGGTGGGGGACACTCTGGCAGTGGCACTGCTGGATTCAGGGAGCCTGGTGTCCCTGGTAAGAGCTGCCTGGTCCGGCCCGTTGAGTATATTGACCGAAAGGTCGGCGTTGTGTGCATTTATGGGGACTTAAAAGACTATCCCACCGCCCTGATCTCTCTCTCTATCAACAGTGGCCGGCAGGTGGACTCATGAGGTGGCCGTAGCCACAAAGTTACTGTATGAACTAATAATTGGGAGAGACTTTCCTGGTTTCCCAGCACTATGGCCGGATACGAAATTTACTGGTCCCCGTGAGACAAATTTAACCCTAGCAGAATGGCCTGGCTCAGGGGGGAGACCAAAACCCTGGGAACCTGAGTCCGAAGGGCCAGCGGTAGGGGTGACCGCCACTTCAGTGGAAGAGGGGTAGATAACCCTGCTAAGTGTGATGGTGGGAGACAGGGAGGACTTGCCGCCAGGTCCGGAGCTAGCCGACCTCAATGTCTCCGGGGATAATTTTGGTACTGCACAACACCGGGACCCAACCCTATCCCGAGCCTGGCAAAATGTATTACTAATAGATGGGGAACCACAACAACCGGGGGCAGAGTTGGTGTTTCCCCAATTTGTGGTTCATCAAGAGATGTATCGAGTAAACCAGATGCAAGGTGAATCCATTGAACAGTTGGTGGTGCCCCAGGCTTATCGCAAACTCGTGTTAGAGTTAGCCCACCAGCATGTTTTCGAGGGTCATCTGAGAATGTTAAAAATGCAGGACCAGATTATACAGCAGTTTTACTGGCCCAGTGTGTTCAGAGAGGTAGAAGAATATTGTAAGTCTTGCCCAACCTGCCAGATAACGAGCCACCTGGCCACATTTCCGTAGTCCCCTGGTACCCCTCCCGATTATCGAGGCCCGTTTGAGCAAATCGCTATGGATCTCGTATGCCCGGTACCGAAGTCTGCTAGAGGACACCAACACATCTTGGTCGTCCTCAACTACGCCACTCGGTACCCGGAGGCGGTGCCACTGCGGCATAGATCAATTAATAGCTAAGAAGTTAATGGAGATGTTTTCTCGCGTGGGTCTGCCTAAGGAGGTTCTGACTGACCAAGGGACCCCATTTATGTCCAAGGTCATGAGGGAACTCTGTAAGTTGCGCCACATAAAACAGCTATAGACGTCCGTGTATCATCCGCAAATGGATGGCCTGGTAGAGAGGTTTAATCAAACATTAAAAAATATGCTAAAAAGAGTGGTCTCTAAGGATGGGAGGGACTGGGACCTTCTTCTGCCCTATCTCATGTTCGTACTGCGAGAGGTGCCCAAGGCCTCTACTGGATTCTCGCCCTTCGAACTGCTATATGGCAGACACCCTCACGGTCTGTTGGACATGGCCAAAAAGGCGTGGGAACAACAATCCACACTGCATAGAAGTATTGTTGAGTACGTCACCCAGATGCAAGGACGGATGGAAACAGTTTTACCTCTGGTTAGGGAGCATATGGAGGCAGGGCAGCGAGTCCAGAGTAGGATATATAATCGGCAGGCTCGGGTCCGGACCTTTAACCGGTTTGATCAGTTATTGGTTCTGGTACCAACCGTATACAGTAAATTCCTAGCTAGGTGGCAGGGGCCCTACGAGGTGCTTGAAAAAATTGGAGAGGTAGATTACAAGGTACACCAGCCAGGGAGGCGAAAGCCGGAGCAGGTGTACCATGTGAATCTGCTCAAACCCTGCAAAAATAGGAAAACCTGTACGGAAGACAGCCCACGACCAGGATTTCTAGGGGAGGCGGTTTCGGCCCCTCTGTCTGAAGCAAGGGAAGCGGCTGCCACAGTGAAAATTGCTGACAGCCTCTCCTCTAAACAGGCTCAGGAAGCCAGGGAGTTCATTTGTCGGAACACGGATGTGTTCTCGGACCTTCCTGGACGCACTTCCATAGTTGAACATGACATTATCACTGAGCCTCAGGCAAAAGTCTGGTTAAAACCATACTGGGTACCTGAGGCTCAGCGACAAGCCATCGCGGAGGAAGTGCAGCTAATGCTCCAGCTAGGTATCACCGAGGAGTCAAAAAGTGAATGGGCCAGTCTGATAGTCTTGATGCCCAAGCCAGACGGAATGAATGAGGTGTCCAAGTTTGACGCGTATCCCAATGCCCCGAGTGGAAGAGCTTATTAAGAGGTTGGGCCAAGCCCGGTATTTTTCTTTGTTGGACCTCACCAAAGGGTACTGGCAGGTACCTTTGACGGAGGCTTTCAAGGAAAAAACGGCTTTCATCACACCAGAGGGGCTGTATCAGTACAAGGTATTACCCTTTGGTCTACATGGCGCTCCTGCCACGTTTCAAAGGCTAATGGACATTGTACTCCGTCCACATCGTTGGTACGTTTCGGCGTACCTGGACGATATTGTTATCCACAGCACCGACTGGGAAAATCACCTACCTAAAGTACAGGCTCTAGTAGACTCCCTTAGGAAGGCTGGCTTAACCGCTAGACCAAAAAAGTGAGCAATAGTGTTAGAAGAGACCAAGAACCTGGGGTATGTAATTGGGAGCAGAATTATCAAACCACAGGTGAACAAAATTGAGGCAATAAGGACCTGGCCCCGACCTGTCACTATTTGGCAATTAAAGTCGTTCCTGGGTATCGTGCGGTACTATATGAGGTTTGTCCCCAATTTTGCTACAATAGCCACACCATTGACAGGCCTTTTGAAGGGACGCAAGTCAGTGACGGTTCAGTGGAATGAGCAGGCTGAAAAGGCTTTCTCTGCTTTGAAGTCTGCCCTGTGTGGTTCCTCGGTATTGGTGAAGCCTGACTTCAACAGGGAGTTTGTGGTCCAGACCGATGACTCTGAAGTAGGCCTTGGAGCTGTACTTTCTCAGGACATCAATGGGGAGGGACATCCTGTTGTTTTCCTGAGCCGAAAGCTTACCCCAGCAGAGACTAGGTACAGTATAGTGGAGAGAGAGTGCCTGGCCATCAAATGGGCACTCAAGTCTCTCTGCTATCATCTGTTGGGGAGAAAGTTCCGTCTGGTGACCGACCACTACCCTCTCAAGTGGATGAGCCAGGCCAAAGAGAGGAATGCTCGGGTCACCAGGTGGGTCTTGTCATTACAAAACTTTCCGTGGAACATAGGGCAGGCAGGTTATAGGGAAACGCAGATGCCCTGTCCTGGGTACACTGTCTGGTGGGTGTTCACCCCCTCAGGGTTGAACAAAGGGGGAAGGTATGTAGGAAGGCGCAAGGGGCCGTCATTGATGGAAGGTATGTGTCACCGAGGTTCCTGGCCTCGGTGAGGTAAGAGCCGGTAGTTTTAAGTGTTAGTGGCAGCTAGTGCTGATTGACACTGTTTGTTGTTAGTATGGCTGTAAAGCCGATCCGGGCCGGCTCCTACTGGGAGTAGCCAATATGCTGGGTGGATGGCTTCTCCCCACGCTCCAGGCTGGGTCTTTATTGGCCTATATAAAAACCCAGCCAGCAGTCTCAGCTGGGTGTGGTTAATCCTCCATCTGACAGGGTAGCTGTGGAGACTCTTTATTGGGATCTGTGAATTGGTGCCGTGCTAAAGGCTTGAATGCCGCATGCTGGAAAACAGGCACCTAGAGCCTACTGTTGGGGGCTGGGGGAAAGACTGCTAACCAGGTGAAGATTTTGTTCTATGGACATTGCATGGTGTGAACAAACACCAAGACTGTAAACGGTCATTTTGTGTTTCCTTATGTGTGAATAAACACTGAACTGTTTAAGTTAAAGACTTTGTGATTGCCTCTATACTTCGTCCGCTAGCCTGTCTACCAGAGCAAAACCCCACAATATATTTATATATATATATATACTGGCACTATGGGGGAGCATTATATATTGGAACTAGTGGGGGCACTACAGGGGGACATTAGAGCCACTGGGAGTATTATGGTTATATTATTACTACTTGGGTACTGTAGGGGCGTTATTATTATTTGATGCAATATGGAGGGCATTGCTACTATGGGGGGCTATCTTGGGTAGTATTATGAATAATGAGGGGGCACTATTACTAATGAGGGCAGTCTGGGTGTATAGTATAATAAAGTGTTTGTGACCATCAAGGGGGGGGAAGCAGAACAAGCACAGTATTGGGGGTAGCTTCAAGAAATTTTTCATATTGATCACCTATCCTTAGGATACACCTGGCACTCCCGCCGATCAGCTGTTTGAGGAGATGGTGTGCGCTGTGCGCACGTGCCGCATCCCGTCTCTCTTCCTGCTCTGCTGCTGTATGTATATGGAACAGCAGCAGTGAACAGCACGGTCCATCTCCTCAAACAGCTGATCGGCGGGGGTGTCAGATGTGTTTTTAGCACATTATTACAAGATGTGGGCCCCCCTTTTGATTTTGCCCAGTGCCCCATTTTGTCTACAACCATCCCTGAATACAGATAGTTTGTGGGAGATAATCAGTGTAGGTTATATCCTGATATAGTGTAGCTGTTGCAGTGCAGGGTGTTAGGTAGTGTGATAGGTCCTTCTGTCCATGCATACATGCAGACCTGCTAAAATGTGAAGTTTCACGTTTTGAGCCAAAATATTTGCATCATTAGTGCAGATTAACGCAATCGCGAATATATTGGAAGACTCTAACTGCATATAAAGCCATTTTTAATGTTTTGCTGTCCCAACCATTTCCTCCAGTCTTAAGAAACTTCTAGCAGCTTGGAAAATGGAGCAAAAGTGACCCACGCCTGTATTTTTCGCTCATTACGCGAATATTACATTGCCGATTTTAAGCAATAGAGAAAATAATCTTGAATTAGCGAATTCGCAAATATATGACGAATATTCGCCCAAATATTTGTGAAATATCGCAAATTCAAATATAGCCCCTGCTGCTCATCACTACTGATGATGTCACGGTATCAGCGCTTCAAGAGAAACACAGAAAGGGGGTGTGGCTAGATGACGCAATGTGGCTAGGGCGCTGCTAAACAACCGCAGCGCTCATTTGTTCCCTTTCTGTAATTTTGCGATGTTGCCAATTTGAGTATCCACCTATGTATCTCTGGCACCCTACAGGGTTATGTGGATATCTCTATGTAATCCGTTTTGGGATATTTTTCTATGTACCATTGTGTAGATAGCACTTACAGAGCATATGTGTCCATAGGTTTGATAAGAATCAATAATCTCTCTTGGCAAATATAGTTTCTTTATACATGTAATAGATATATACAGCAAACTCTGACCATCAATTTTTTGCCTTATTGTTGTATCCTTATGGAGTCTAAATCCACCTTTAAATGTGCCAATAATAGCCCTGCTAGTTAATTTCATATTTATACGATTAAGATATACTACTTTTCTAGGGTTGTGATACACGAGCGCTGCGGTTGCTTAGCAGCGCCCTAGCCACACTGCGTCATCTAGCCACACCCCCTCTGACACTCTCCGGGCTTACCTTGTAGCGCTGCGACCGTGACATCATCGGGACCGCCGCTGGGAAGAAGGGGTTCGCACTCTATCAAGGCACTTATAACAGTGGGGCGGTGAGGAACGCCGGCCTCCACTAACACGTGCGATTGAGATACCTCACGCATTCCACGTTTGGTCTGAAGACTGGGCAATACTTAGAGCCATCAGATTATTACAAAATGAGCCACATGCTCTTATATTTATGATCATCTGAGTTTTTTTCTTGGTGAAATTACAAATTACCTATTTTATTCACAAAATCGGGCTGTTTTTTTTTTTAAATTGAACACATATATGACATTTATCCCCTGATAAGTCTTGGGCCCATTAGAATTATAAGACGAAACGTGTAGGGATAATCACCCTTCCTAGGGGTCCTTCATCATATAGCCTCTTTAGGTAGGGACGTCCAGGGCTTCCTATCCTTAGGGAAAGGTTCCGGACGGGGCCGCCCTTGTCAGGGCGATGACTCCGTATTAGGAGGACATAAGGGTTAATCAGTTCTGACAGGGAGGTCTAGGGACAGCGTTCAACATCAGGACCCTGCCCATAATTTTTTACTGATGCGATATTCGATACGCTCCAAGTTTGATTCCAGAAGACTCCTACCTACCGGTAAGATTGTTCCTTTTATTAATAGTAAACCATTACATTCTGTGATTGGTAGGTGCTTTGTTGCTATGCCCTTGTGATTTGACTACAGAAAGGGTATTCAACATTTATTTGCGGTGCCTGTGGTACGTATGTTGGAGTGCACATACTTTTTGGGATTATATTTGGGTACAGATGCCCGATTTTTTTTTGTTGCAATTTTGAATAAAAGTTACGTTTTAGTAAACTACTACCTTCCTTCCCTTCTTCTTGGTTCTGATTTAGCTGTGGTAGTATTGAGGGAGGCGTTTAACCAGCTCTCCCCTTGTGCACCTTCTTTTTGTGTACATTATTATACCTAGTGAATCTTTTTTCAGTTTTATCAATTGTGTCACACTTTTGAAGCACAAAATAGACAAACTGGTTTTTACAAATTCTCACTCACTATTAGATTACGTGACACGAAAAGTGGGGTTAACTCCTTAAGGACCGGGCTCATTTTCACCTTAAGGACCAGGCCATTTTATGCAAATCTGACCAGTGTCACTTTATGTGGTGATAACTTTTAAACGCTTTGACTTATCCAGGCCATTCTGAGATTGTTTTTTCATCACATATTGTACTTCATGACACTGGTAAAATGGAGTAAAAAAAAATCATTTTTATTTATAAAAAAAACACCAAATTTACCACAAATTTGGAAACATTTGCAAATTTTTAAGTTTCAATTTCTGTACTTCTATAATACATAGTAATACCTCCAAAAAACGTTATTATTTTACATTCCCCATATGTCTACTTCATGTTTGGATCATTTTGGGAATGACATTTTATTTTTTGGGGATGTTACAAGGCTTAGAAGTTTAGAAGCAAATCTTGAAATTTTTAATACATTTTCAAAAACCCACTTTTTAAGGACCAGTTCAGGTCTGAAGTCACTTTGTGAGGCTTACATAATAGAAACCACAGAAAATGACCCCATTATAGAAACTACACCCCTCAAGGTATTCAAAACTGATTTTACAAACGTCGTTAACCCTTTAGGTGTTCCACAAGAGTTATTGGCAAATGGAGATGAAATTTAAGAATTTTCATTTTTGGGCAAATTTTCCATTTTAATCAATTTTTTCTAGTAACAAAGCAAGGGTTAACAGCCAAACAAAATTCTATATTTATTGCCCCGATTCTGTATTTTGCAGAAACACCCCATATGTGGCCGTAAACTACTGTACGGGCATACGGTAGGGCGTAGAGGGAAAGGTGCGCCGTGTGGTTTTTGGAAGGCAGATTTTGCTGGACTGGTTTATTTACACCATGTCCCATTTGAAGCCCCCCTAATGCACCCCTAGAGTAGAAACTCCAGAAAAGTGACCCCATTTTGGAAAATACGGGATAAGGTGTCAGTTTTTTTGAGACTATTTTTAGGGTACATATGATTTTTATCTGCGAAAACAGAAAAAAAAACATCCGAGAAATTGCTACACTATTAGAAGTGGCAAAATCTACAGTTTGGTACATCCTGAGAAAGAAAGCACTGGTGACCTCAACAATACAAAAAGAACTGGACGCCCACGGAAGACAACAGTGGTGGATGATCGCAGAATAATTACCATGGTGAAAAGAAACCCCTTCACAACAGCCAACCAAGTGAACAGCACTCTCCAGGATATAGACGTATCAGTATCCAAATCTACCATAAAGAGAAGACTGCATGAAAGTAAATACAGAGGGTTCACTGCACGGTGCAAGCCACTCATAAGCCTCAATAATAAGAAGACTAGATTGGACTTTGCTAAAAAAAAATCTTAAAAAACAAGTAGACTTCTGGAAGAACATTCTTTGGACAGATAAAATCAAGATCTACCTCTACCAGAATGATAGAAAGAAAAAAGTATGGCAAAGGCATGGTACAGCTCATGATCCAAAGCATACCACATCATCTATAAAACATGGCAGAGGCAGTGTGATGGCTTGGGCATGCATGGCTGCCAGTGGGACTGGGTCCCTAGTGTTTGTTGATGATGTGATACAGGACAGAAGCAGCAGTATGAATTCTGGGGTTTTCAGAGACATACTGTGTGCTCAAATCCAGTCAAATGCAGACAAACTGATTCGTTGGCGTTTCATAATACAGATGGACAATGACCCAAAACATCAAGCCAAATCAACCCAGTTTATTAAAGCAAAGAAGTGTAATATTCTTGAATGGCCAAGTCAGTCACTGGATCTGAACCCAATAGAGCATTTCACTTGTTAAAGACTAAACTTCAGACAGAAGGGCCCACAAACAAACAGCAACTGAAAACCGCTTTAGTAAAGGCCTGGCAAAGCATTAAAAAGGAGGAAACACAGTGTGATGTCCAGGAGTTCAAGACTTCAGGCAGTCATTGCCAACAAAGGGTTTTCAGCCAAGTATTAGAAATTAACATTTTATTTACAATTATTTAATTTGTCCAATTACTTCTGAGCCCCTGAAATAAAGGGATTGAGTTTAAAAAATGCTTTAGTTCCTCACCTTTTTATGCAATCATTTTGTTCAACCCACTGAATTAAAGCTGAAAGTCTGAGCTTCAACTGCATCTGAATTGTTTTGTTCAAAATCCATTGTGGTAATGTACAGAACAAAAATTAGAAAAATGTTGTCTCTGTCCAATTATATATGGATATAACTGCATCAGATCGGCGGGGATGCAACTGCTGGTACCGCCGCTGATCGGCTGTTTGAAGAGAAAGCAGCTCTCATACATTCTCGTCACTGCTCGCCTTTCACATTGCAATGGTGCACAGTGTAATTACAACTCTGCCGTCTCCAGTTACTTCAATGGGATGGCTTCGACCTATTCATACTGGAGGCTAGGTCATCAATATAAAAAAGTGGATAACCTCTTTAACCCCCCCCACAACCAGTATGTGATGACTACTCCAGCCAATCACTGGCAGTGGTCATGTCAGTATGTACTCCATATCATCAGAACAGTAAGGTAGACTGACTGAGGCCCACTGACTGGGGGATTAGAAAGTAAGTATAGGATTTTTTTATATTGTTGGTTAAGCAGCTGGAAGCTTGAAAACTCCATGCAAGAGAGGGACTGAAGCTGAAAATATCTTGATACTATGGCACTGTATTATATTAACAGTTCAGTGTTAGTCATGGTCTGTAAATTATTCAGATAGTCCAAAAAAAAACTAAAAAAAACTTAAAAATGCTTCCGAACTTTGTTTCTAAAGTTTATTTATATGAATTTTTCAAAAACAGATTAAAATATTGTTACAAATGAAAGATTTTACTGCAAACCATTGAAAACAATATATATATATATATATATATATATATATATATATGTATATACCGTAGTGTCATTATTTTCCTGAATAAACAACTTTTCTCACAATCCCCTGCAGAACATTACTTACTTAGGGATTCCATAGGTATTATGTAAAAGATGCTTATACAACCCATTTATATATCAGGTATATACTGCACGTGGTTTGTATAAGTGCATAGGTGGATTATTTGCTCAGCTGCTCTGTTCCCCATATTTGTTTGTGTGTTTAAGTCCAACGTTTTAGCACAAGTTCCCAGCCCAATATTCTCAAACCTTTCTTTGATTCAATATACATATCAGTATATTCAGACATGGCAGAATTCTTTTCAAAGCATATTTTGATGCAGATTCTGATATATATATATATATATATATATATATATATACATATATATTTACATATATATATACATTTGCAGGATTTTGGAAGGCTCCTTCCATCACCGGTATTATATCAGTTGCATAGTCTGCCTTTGGGTAGGTGTGCCACTGACGAAAAAGGACATGTCTACAATAATGTCATCATAATGGACCACACAACGAAGTGCTGGGTAGTAACTTCCATTATTCATTTAATTGTAAGTAATTTAATGGCATTAATTTTTTCACTTTCCAATAGAGTAAGCAATGATCAGGAAAGAGAAATGTTCTTCCCAGTCATTGCCCTTTTGCTCTTCATTACTGTATGGGGACGACCAATTGTTAATATGATTGTTCAGTTTTATTAGTTGTTGGCAGCAAATCCCTGTTTACACAGGATGAAGTGCTGCCAACTAATGAGGATTTTAGGTGCGGCATGAAAGATGCAGGTCAATTATCAGGAATCAGTGTTTGTACAAACGTTTATTCACAATAATTGCCCTGATCCTCGGCCGCTGTAAAAGGGTCCTAAGTGCCACTGTAACTAGCTTTTGACTCCATAAATGAATACTCCTGAATAATGTAACCTGGTTAATTTAGACCACTGATTTAAAATGAAGCGGTGAGAAGTAATGCAAGTCTTGTGGACACTGTTTAAATGAGTCTTTTGTTTGTATTTCCAGAAATATTACAGGGAAAAAATGCACCACTAAAAACCAGAAAATTCAGATTTGACTGCAGTGAAAGGGGTTTTACAAGATTTTGATACTGGTGACCTATCCTCTGCATAGACCATCAATATATGATCGTCGGGGTCTGACACTTCACTTTGTGTACAGCGATGTGCTTGGTAAGCTGCGAGAAGGCTCACAGGAGTGCCGGTGCCTTCTGAAACAGCTGATTGACAATAGGTCATTAGTATCAAAATCTCAGAAAACCCCTTTAAACATTAATTCTCTTCAATTTCCCTTAACATTAAAGGGGTATTCCCATCACAGACAAAAGAGGCATATCACTAGGATATGCCCCCATTTTCTGATAGGTGCAGAGGTGGGAGAATAGAGTGGGGAGAGTGGTGGCTGGGGGACTCCGGGTGTCCCGGGGTCCGGCCACCGCCAAGCGCCCATACAAATGAATAGGAGCACATCATGCTTGTGCAGCCAACAGAAATATCCGAGCCAGCGCTCAGCTATTTTCAGGGACCCCATAGAAATGAATGGAGTAAGGCTGTGCATGTGCAGTGCACCCTCCACCACTTTCCCTGCTCTGTTCTCGGTGTAGGTGGGACCCGCACCTATCAGACAATTGGGACAAATGCTAGCAATATGCGCCCATTGTCTGTGATAGGAATACCTAGTAGCCTTTTAAGAGGTGTACAACAGTCTGGTTCTCTCTAAATCACTTACCACTAGGGTTTATTAAGGTATGGTCAAATGGTAGGGCAGGCCACAGCCACCAATTTCTTGTGCAGACATTGGCTGAAGCTGCTGGGTGCTGCCTGCCATGGATTTCCATGGTCTATTAAAAATAGTTGATCATATGTACTGTGTTTTAAAAGAGTCACAATTAAAGTGGACATGCATGTGTTCTGATTAGATGGACGGAGGACCCTCAGAATAATTTCCTTGGTGGACCCAAGGTGCAGTAGAACACTCTGACAATAAGCATGAAGTTCTTAAAAACAGCTGTTCAGATCACTGAATGTAAATGTAGATGAGAGCTGCAGATTGTAACAATAAATTAGATTCAGTTTTTATATAGTGCACATTACAGTCTCACCTTTTCCCGGGCTAAAGCCTCTCTGAATTGATCTTCAGTGAAAATGACTGTCTGTCCAGGAGAATGCTGAAGACACATTGCCCTCTCCTTTTCAGAACAGAGCTTCATTTGGAATTCTTTTTTGCATTGCAGTTGGATAGGAATTGTTCTGATTTCTTCATCTTTTGTTGCTTCTATATCATATTTATGTCCTATACTTGTCCTCCGTTTTCTATTGTTTCAGCAATATATTTTACAGATAATTTATAATTGTCTTTTCTTAAAAAACTAATCATTCAATCTTTCGATCTGTAAAATGGTATTTAGTGGAGACATTCATGTCTTGTACAAATATCAATGAGAATGTTGTTTAGGAGAAAATCTATTTGGAATATAAAATGTGTTTCTAATATGGTAGCACAAAATAGATGCATTGGTTCTTTTCAGCTTATTTAGTTGTCCTTTTTAATAGTCAGTAAATTTGTAGTAAAATGCATATGTGAATACCTAGTAGCCTTTTTGTTTATTCTATTACTGGTAGTTACTGGTTTGAGCTTGGTTTGCTTTACAACAACTAGAATTTTAGTTAGTAGTTTGTGAGTACCACTCAACATTAAATAATAAAAAGATCCAAGAAAAAAGTGCAACGGTATTTCTATGTTGATGTTTTTGTTGCCTTTTTAAACATCTGTCGATTTTTTGTCTAAAATGTCCCCCTGTAGATCAATTCTTTCTTGTTGTTTTGCTTCCTGTTGCTCAATGGGCTTGACACTAGCTGTTCCATTTTGACTAGGTCTCCTAAAAACAAAAAAAATATTCAGTTACCAATATAATACATACAATTTAACATACATAAAGGGCTTTTCTGATGAAGGGAATTTATGGCACAGTTGTAGGATTCTAAAAAATGTCTTATAGGTGCAAGTGTGACCTGTGGAATCCCAACATTTGGCAGGACAGGGGTCCAATGACCCCTTCTGTAACAGAGTAAGTAAAAAGAAATTGCTAATCCAGCATACAGTATAATTCATACTCTGAATGTCTTTTGAATACCACTTTAGTATTTTGTCGGATAAAAGCTATCTTAAAGAAAGCTTAATCAAACCACATTTATACACTGGATTTACCTAGATACATTCAACATTATGTGCCATACACACTAAAAGAGAAACACGTTTAAACCAGTATTCCAACCATGCTAATGGATTGCAGCATACCTAAGGTGACACCAACCAGTATGCATCAGATGTTGCTCTTTACATGAAGGGAGCCTTACATAGAAGTCCCATACATTAGTGAAGCAGGTCAGGGGCTATATTCGAATTTGCGATATTTCACGAATATTTTTTAGAATATTCGTCATATATTTGCGAATTTCGAAAAATAATAAAGGGCTTTAATCTTCTTTGTCTAATAGTCATAATTTTTTTCTCATCTGAAGTTCTGATTTAAAAAAATTCTGACTATAAAAAAATTTTTTTTAGCACCATATTAGCTAAATTGCTCTATATTAGTTTTTTCGAATATTCGCTATATTGCTATACAGGTCCTTCTAAAAAAATTTGCATATTGTGATAAAGTTCATTATTTTCTGTAATGTACTGATAAACATTAGACTTTCATATATTTTAGATTCATTACACACCAACTGAAGTAGTTCAAGCCTTTTATTGTTTTAATATTGATGATTTTGGCATACAGCTCATGAAAACCCAAAATTCCTATCTAAAAAAATTAGCATATCATGAAAAGGTTCTCTAAACGAGCTATTAACCTAATCATCTGAATCAACTAATTAACTCTAAACACCTGCAAAAGATTCCTGAGGCTTTTAAAAACTCCCAGCCTGGTTCATTACTCAAAACCACAATCATGGGTAAGACTGCCGACCTGACTGCTGTCCAGAAGGCCATCATTGACACCCTCAAGCAAGAGGGTAAGACACAGAAAGAAATTTCTGAACTAATAGGCTGTTCCCAGAGTGCTGTATCAAGGCACCTCAGTGGGAAGTCTGTGGGAAGGAAAAAGTGTGGCAGAAAACGCTGCACAACGAGAAGAGGTGACCGGACCCTGAGGAAGATTGTGGAGAAGGACCGATTCCAGACCTTGGGGGACCTGCGGAAGCAGTGGACTGAGTCTGGAGTAGAAACATCCAGAGCCACCGTGTACAGGCGTGTGCAGGAAATGGGCTACAGGTGCCGCATTCCCCAGGTCAAGCCACTTTTGAACCAGAAACAGCGGCAGAAGCGCCTGACCTGGGCTACAGAGAAGCAGCACTGGACTGTTGCTCAGTGGTCCAAAGTACTTTTTTCGGATGAAAGCAAATTTTGCATGTCATTCGGAAATCAAGGTGCCAGAGTCTGGAGGAAGACTGGGAAGAGGGAAATGCCAAAATGCCTGAAGTCCAGTGTCAAGTACCCACAGTCAGTGATGGTCTGGGGTGCCATGTCAGCTGCTGGTGTTGGTCCACTGTGTTTTATCAAGGGCAGGGTCAATGCAGCTAGCTATCAGGAGATTTTGGAGCACTTCATGCTTCCATCTGCTGAAAAGCTTTATGGAGATGAAGATTTCATTTTTCAGCACGACCTGGCACCTGCTCACAGTGCCAAAACCACTGGTAAATGGTTTACTGACTATGGTATTACTGTGCTCAATTGGCCTGCCAACTCTCCTGACCTGAACCCCATAGAGAATCTGTGGGATATTGGGAAGAGAAAGTTGAGAGACGCAAGACCCAACACTCTGGATGAGCTTAAGGCCGCTATCGAAGCATCCTGGGCCTCCATAACACCTCAGCAGTGCCACAGGCTGATTGCCTCCATGCCACGCCGCATTGAAGCAGTCATTTCTGCAAAAGGATTCCCGACCAAGTATTGAGTGCATAACTGAACATAATTATTTGAAGGTTGACTTTTTTTGTATTTAAAAACACTTTTCTTGTATTGGTCGGATGAAATATGCTAATTTTTTTAGATAGGAAATTTGGGTTTTCATGAGCTGTATGCCAAAATCATCAATATTAAAAACAATAAAAGGCTTGAACTACTTCAGTTGGTGTGTAATGAATCTAAAATATATGAAAGTCTAATGTTTATCAGTACATTACAGAAAATAATGAACTTTATCACAATATGCTAATTTTTTTAGAAGGACCTGTATATTCTTGTTTCAGAATATTACAAATATTCTGAAAAACGAATATATAGCACTATATTCAATATACTGCTATATATTCATTTTTGTCGAATATTTGCGAATATTTGTGAATATTCTACAAAATATTTGCAAAATATTGCGAATTCGAATATGGACCCTGCCGCTCATCACAAAATATTTTATTTAATGTGAAAAATCGGCAATATAAAACTCGTGTAATTTGTAACGTGAAATACAGGGGTGGGTCACTTTGGCTACATTTTTCAAGCTGGTTTAAGTTTCCTGAGACTGGAGAAAATAGTTGGCACAGCAGAACATTAGAATAGCTTTATATGCAGATAGAGTCAAGTGCTCCAATATATTTGCGATTGCTCTAATCGGCAGTGATTAGAATATTTTTTTCGTGCAACTTAACATTTTAGCAGGTCTGGCTACAGATTACTGATTGGTGCACTACGTATTGTTGTGAACTTGACATTGCTTCCTTCTCACTGGTCCACAAGCACGAAACAGAGAGGAATCGTGTTCAGATGGAAATAAATGCTGAATATTCGATGTAACGAATATATAGCACTATATTCTAAATATTTGCAAATTATCAAAGTGGCGATATTCGCGATAAGAATTCGCTATTCGAAATTTCGTGCTCAGCACTAATAGACAGAAGCGCACTATTGTGTGGCAGTAACATTTCTGAGAATACTGATAAGGATAAACACAATGAAGTACTAAGGAAAAGATCATTTAGATCTCATGGTCCAGAAGAAAAGAAGCTCTGAAGGGTTCGGGGTTTATTTCACGTTCCCCCTGGTGGTATAATTACACAACGCATTATAACGCTGAGGTACATAAGGCATGTAAATATTTCTCAGGCCAACAAGACAACATTTTTTTATAACAAATCCATTTCCCATTACTCACCCATTAATTGTTCCTTCTTCACATAATACTGTATTGTCATTTGATTCCACATTCATTGTTACACCAGCTTCACTGTCTTGGTCACTGTTTTTGACTATATTCACCCTTCTGGAATGAGAAATAAACGCATGTATAGGGTGCTGCAACTCTCTTTTACCTAAATCAAATTGTGTCCTATTTCATATGCATATATTTTTGCTTTACTATCTTAGCATCATTTTTGTTCAGCTGAATTCACGGCACACACTGGTTGTGTATAACAGCCATGCCTCTAGCAATGTCATCTGAAACCAGGTGAAGGGTGTCATCTGTATAATGAGAAGCCACCATCAAAATACTGTTTTTACATGTTTACACCAATTATTTAATGATAATATGCTAAAAATAATTTGCACTATGTAATGGTTATTTTCTTCATATACTGTAACTTGCTTTCTAAATCAAAATGACTGCCACCCTCAGCCTTATTAGAATGCAGACTATTCCTTTATATGCTGACAGAAAGATGCCTTATCTTGTAATCTCACTACACACTGTGTGTAACAGACAATGGTTGTGGAGCCTCTGTGCCAACCAACAGATTGGCTATGGGCTACAGCTAAAGGCATTATCCTGGTAGCTCCCTGGTATTTACCATTTAACCCCTATACAGGGATCTTATTCTCTCTAGAGGGAATACACCAGGCCTCTAACTCTTGGTGTAGTCTCTGTGTGTTTGGCTGCTGACCCACAGGGGTCAAAGACATAGATGTGGTGCACATTGGTAACTGGCAAACTCGTGGTCACTTACAGGCTGAAGTCAGGGCAGGCAAACCCATGAAACAGTTCAAAGATCAGGGCACAGGCAGACAAATGGTTTATAGCACCTTTGCAGGATCTAGGAAGCTAGAAAGACCTATTGCTCAGGCATCTCTCTCAAGGGAGAGGTGACTTAAATACCAACAGATGTCCAGCCTTTGGCTGGTGCATATTGAGTACAGGTGTGCTGGCCCTTCAAGGGCAGGGGAACGCGCTCACAATATGGAACACAGGAAGAGGCCTAGCAGCCAATCCTGATATATTTCCTTCTTTCCTTTTTACATTTGAGAGCCTGTGGAAAACACTTCCTGGTTTCCTGGGTCACGTGACGCTACAGTGGAACGCACGCTTGATCGGAGCTTCGAATAGTCCGTATAGCGCCTTGTAATCCAGCCCTGCCATAACCCTCACCACCAGAACAGGTAATCTTCTTTATCCATATAGCAGTACTACCCTCATTGCTCTTTACTCCACCTGTACCTTTTATATGATCTGTGCACTAGGATTATTTTCCTTCTTCTCTGTCCTATATATCTTTGTGGCAACTTCCATTCATCCTTAATAACTAGGGACTATATACCCCCCGATGTCTTAATTTCTCCATATTATCCTTATGATTATGATCTTGATATGTGCTCTTTATGCCTTACGTTATAATTTATCTTATTTCTTATCTCACTTCGCTTCAGTTCTGTTACATGTACCTTATTAAATGTACTGAATAGATTTTATGTCATTTTACCATAGACAAATTCACCGCTGATTTAGGTCCGTAAGTACCAAAACGTCCTGCCACCGTTATTACCAGAGTATGGTTCCTATCACTGCCTACTGTATATTTAATTATGTAACTGGATCATGAACTTTGTATCAATAAATTATCTATAAGTGCATATAAATTATCTAAGTGCCGCAATTCTATATTATTGACCGCCTTGACACTGTGACAGCAAATGTACATTTATCCATGATACAGCCTGTAGACTCACATACGTACATTTTCCTGATGCAAATTATGCAAAAGAAATAAAAAATGGGATCTACATAATTGAAGCTAAATTCCAAGAACATATAAGACAGCATTGATTGTCCATGAGAAATAGGGAAGAGTGTCTGCTAGTTCTAATACTCAACTGTATAAGTCCCCCACCCCTTACACCCATGAAATTGATAAACCATGATCTAGGACAATTATTATATAGTTGTGTATGTGGGATCTCGAAGGACTATATTCCACCCATCCAAGCTCCTTAACGCCAAGACAGTATTAGTAATGACAAAGTGACAGCAACAGAACATTTTTTTATATTTTTAAAATATAAAAAAATCGGTCCTGTCAACCTGTGTTTATGCAAGCATGGTGGTATCGAAAGAAACCTTGGCAAAAACAAAAATTATCTCTTTGTAGTGGCAAAATCCTGTGGGTGTTTATACACACATTGGTACAGAAATAAGCAATGGCTTGATTTTAACAAGCAGTCCAAAAGGTTTGGTGTTATTTTAAAGAAAATATACAGTATATTTTTCTTAAAAAAGAAAAAACAATAGCTTTTACAAAAGCTGTAAGAAAAAAAAAAAAAACCTTTTTTGGAAGCAGTTTCAGGTTTGTTATACTGTGCAGGTTGGGATTCCCAGCGGCAGTATGGTATGGAACATAATGGACAAAGCAGAATATGTACAGCTGTGTAGGTTTGTAGTAATTGCAGCAGCACAATATAGGACATGATGGACAAGGCATGAAATGTGCTGCTTTGTAGAGGTAGTAATATTGGCAACAAATTGTTTCCTGCCCCCACATTTCGTTCTGAATGACTGATAGAGCGGAAGAGAAGTTGGTGCAGGAGAAGCATTAGCTCATAATTAGTGTTGAGTGAAGCAAAGCATTCAAAGTGGAATTTGATCCGAGGTTTAAGAAAACGTAGATTTACAATGAATCCAAATGTACTTGCTCTTCGTGGTAACGAAACAGGTTTTCCTAAAATGGCAGCTGCACGTGCTACAAAGCAAAACTAAGTGTAGAGGAGACAAGCCCGGGAATATAAGATTCCCTATAATGCAGTGCAGACAGCCAATCTGCAGATAGCCATAACCTGTGATGTCATAGCCGTATAAAAAACCCTCATCCCATGCGGTCGCCGCCATTGTCTTGTGAGCTGAGAATACAGAGAAACGTGGCAAGTGCTCATATGTGTTGCTTGTAACAATTAATAGCAGATTATTGAAAATGGAAAGTGCAGGGAGACTTATTCTGCATCAGTTTTATTTATTTATTCCTAGATTTAATTATTTCTATATCAGCCATAAACTAAGCTATGTAATTCAACACCAATAATATGGAAGCCTTTATTATCCCAGTGCCGGCCAGTGCCAGCCAGTGTGCACCCCTTGGGAGGGGGCAGGTCTTAATGATGACCATTCTCAGCTTTTGCCCACTTTACTTTTTCCAAGTCATCCTTCAAAGTCTCCATGTCCTAGAAAAGTCAGTTACATTATGTGAAAAAGGAGGAAAAGCAGATGGCAGAAGAAGGGCTCCCACCTGTAGGGCAGTGGGGTGGGAGAAGTGGGTACATGTCTAATGATAATGTTGGTGATGATGATAATCACAATGTGTTTTGTTCTGTCCTGCCTGGACAGGCATACAGCAATGTTTTTTTTTTTGCCTGGCAATGTTGTGAGTTACTCTCATAGAGCTGCCACTAAATGAGCTTGCTGTAGGTCTGACAGCTTTTTTTTTTTTACCCCACTCCATCAACAGCATCACCTGTTTCTGACCTGATCACAGTACAAGCAAATCTGCCCATGGTAGTTTTCATGGATGTGCAATAGGCGCCTCCTCCCTGGGCCCTCCTCTATATCGCGCCCCAGCTGTAGGAATGCCAAGTGGTGTAGTGCAGCCTAAATGTCTCTTTATGTGTCACGGTGCTCCTACCTGGATACTGCAGGAACCCAGGCTTTGGCCCGAAAGAAATAAAAAGGGGGACTAATGAGGGATTGAAAATAACTTGAGTTCAATAGCAGCTTTACTTTGAATAAACATTTCTTCCAACAGTTACAGGCTTTGTCTTGGTTCCAGCAGCTTTTAGCATTAAACTGACAGTCAAACTCAACTCTGCTATATCTTTCTCTCACTCTGCTGTACTGACAAGCTGACTTAGTAACTTCGCTTCTTCTTTATGCTGCACTTCACTCTGTAGACAGACATATCTTCAGCCAAGGAGCTTTACTCCTGGCTCCTGAGGCTTTAGGCTTCTGCCTTCATGGCCAGCAGAGCTTAAGGTGCTATGGCTGGCATGGGCACGTAAAGCTGATACGTGCCCCTGCACACCATTCCCCTGTCTAGGGAAGACTAGAACTCACTGGTCCACACCCTTCTTTCAGGAAGTAGGACTAGCCCACTTCTCTCCAGAGGGGGGTTAGAATGGAATGGTAAGTTCCATTCTCTCTAACTATAGCTCTGCCATGTTTGCTGCCACCTGCTGGTGAACCAGGCACATTACATGAACATAACAATTGCATAAAGATATTAGGAATGCACATTGTGGAGGACCTGGACAAAAACACATAAGATGACACTGTGTTTTCCGATTAAAGATAGTAGCAGGGTGCAGGAGTTGTAACACCACTCTAGGGTGTTACAGTTGTGTTAGCCATTTGTCTGCTCTGCTCTTTATCACCACCATCACCCTCCTCCTCTGATGACACCACCTCATTGTCACCCTGTTCCTGTTCGCAGATCCTATGCAACACACCATCATCATCATCATGCCTGACATTTTTTCAGACAGTGATAAGTCATGGGCTCCTTGCCCCTCTCATAATTCCACCTCTGTATTTGCCCCAAGTTTCACTACCACCATGGCTACCAGTGCCCCCACGACCACTACCACCACCACAATTGCTATAAGTATCACTACTACAACCATCAAAACAACTATACATTTCAGTCATCATAAACTTCTTCTCAGCCTGAACCTCCTCCTCATGGCAGTTCAAATGCTGACTGTTCTCATACAATTTACAAACAGGAACAGTATCTGGAATATCTTCCTTAGCACCAGGGTGTTGTCTCTAAGGAGTAAAGAAGGCTTCCCACTAAGATTGGTCATTGGGGACAGAGACAACTGAAAAGCAACACTTCTATATGGTCCTTAAATTTAAATAATTTATGGAGGAGGAGCTGGAGGAACACTTGTTTAAGGGCTCTGTGTCACACTCAGAGGTAACGTCAACATCATCATGCTGTGACTCAGATGATAAGTCATCCACAATGTTATCCCCTCTCCTGCGCCATAGTAGCTTATGGATTACCAAAGGCAAAGGACAGCTGTTGCTTTCTACTAATATTGTCTGGGCAGTAATACTGCTCCTACTACTTGCACTACAGCCAGCCACATTCTCACTGGTAGATGACGTTGCATGGGTGTTTTAGCTTACATTACCATATCCATTCCCACTCTTTTTTACTAGACATTTTAATTTTACCTCAGTAGATAACAAGAAAAGCAATTAGAAGTCAAACTCTCTCTATCCACTAAAAGATTACCTTTATTGTTGGATAAAGTCCACAGTAATTATAATTAGAGATGAGCAAAGTTTAGAAAAATTTGATTCGGCAAGTTTGTCGAAGTTAGCCAAGAAATTTGATTTGTTCCATATAAATTTTTCATGAATCACTATAAATCATGTATACTGAGACCACACGGGTGGGTTGCGTTCATGCTGTGGTAAGGAACTGTGCAGCCATTTAGCCCGCAGCTGCCTTTCATTTAATAAAGAAGACTGCACTGTATAGTCCTTCTTCATTGTTAATGGCTGCGTGGCACCTGTCACGAGGGTGTCAAGAGCCATGTCTGACTCCGTTATACCCGGGGTCATGTACTATGTTACTATGTCAGGAAGTCATGGTAGCTTTCTGTGTTTGCCTTGCAATCCTTTTTGTCTCACTCAGCGATCCGTAGCTTCTTCTCCTCAGCTGTTTCTTGTCCGTCACTCCCAACCTCCTTATATTCTCCCTCCCACTTCTCTGACCCACTGGAGCTGTGTAGCTGTGATTCCTGGTTGTCGTTCCAGAGCGTTACCCTCCGGATCCCTGTTGGGCTTTTGTTGTCCGCTGTTGTCGCCCACCTGGGATTATATGTTTTATCTTTTTTGTCTGTCCTCTCCTTGGTGTTTTCCTTTAGTGTTAGTGGTGAGGACTAGTGTCCCCACCGCCCTATTCACTACTTAGGGCTCATCTTAGGGAAAGCCAGGGTTTAGGCACGTGATCGGCGTATGGGTGAGAAACCCGTCTAGGGACGTCAGGGCAGTCAGGTGCCAGCCTCAAGGTGAGTTAGAGGTCGCCACCTTTCCCTCTCCCTTGGACAGGGCCTTCCCTTTTCCCTCCCTTTGCGTCATGTAAGTGATCGGCACGCCGGTCGTGATAGCACCTTTAAACAGGGGCTGTTGCTCTAATGGGGTTTGGCTGGTTAGTTGGCGGAACTATATGCATATTATTGCTGTTCTTGACTGCAGGATATTTGACAGTAAACACAGACTATTAATCAGCTCTGGCATACACAGTTCTCCGACCAGACTGGATGGTATTGGTTGGCAGCTGGCATCGGAATAATAAAGGCTTCCATCTTATTGGTATTGAATTTATGGCTGATGTAGAATAAGTAAATGCAGGAATAAATAAATAAAACTGACACAGAATAAGTCTCCCTGCACACCCCCTGCACCACTGGCATACATAGAGAAGTAAAGTAAGGGCCCCATAGCAATGATGAAACCAGGCAGCCCACACAGGTTCCTGACCAAGGATGGTCTGCTGCTATTGTAGTTACGCCCCTGCCCTGCACTCTCCTTCTCCAGTATTCTTCTATTAATAGTTTTCAGCAACACTGTCCCCAGCGCATTAGCACGTCTCTCACTATGCTCAGCTCACAGGACAATGGCAGAGACTGCATGGGATGAGGGTTTTATAGGGATGTGACATCGCAGGGGATGGCTATCTGTGGATTGGCTGGTTGCACAGCTTTATGGATGATGCGCGGCCTCCTGTCTCTTTCTCTCCTCTTCTTTTATGGATGATCAGTGACAGCAAGGTACCCCAGCGAGAAGGCAGGAACAGTTCCCTGCCTTCTAGATCGCTGTATACACAGCGTCCCAGCCCGGTGGTCATGTGACTGCCGGGACCGGGGGAGTGCAGGAGCTGTCGGGTCTTCCATAGACATCGATAAGCCCTGCACTGAGGCTGTTCAGCATTGTATTCGGCTGTACAGCCTCTTTGGGGTGTGTGTTTTCCCTGTAACTGGGGCTACTATGTCAGCCCCAGTTACAGGAGAAATCAATAGTGAAAAAAAAAAAGAAGTAAAGTTAAATGTCCCCCAAAAGTTTTGTATCACCTTATGGGTGATGCAATTAAAAAATAAATAAAGTGTTTTATAAAAAATAAAAATTAAAAAAGGTTTCACATGTAAAAAAAAAAAAACGAATTAAGTAATAAAAAAATTGTTCAAAATAGAAAAAAAAAAATAGACATATTTGGTTTACCACGTCCATGACGGCCGGCTCTATAAATATATCACATGATCCACCCCGTACGATAAACACCATAAAAACGGTTTAAAAAAAAGCCATTTTTGTCACCTTACATCACACAAAGTGCAACACCAAGTGATCAAAAAGGCGTATGTCCCACAAAATGATACCAATAAAACCATCACCTCAGCTCACAAAAAATTTGCCCCTACATAATAAAATCGCTAAAAAAAAAAAAAAAACTCTCAGAATATGAGGACATTAAAACATCATTTTTTGTTTAAAAAATTGTATTATTGTGTTAAAGTTAAATAAATAAAAAAAGTATACATGTTAGGTATCTCCGCGTCCGTAACAACCAGCTATATAAAAATATCACATGAACTAAACCCTCACATGAACACTGTAAAAAAATAAAAATAAAAACAGTGTAAAAAAAGAAATTTTTTGTCACCTAACATAACATAAAGTGCAGCACCAAGCGATCAAAAAGGCGTATGCCCCCCAAAATAGTACCAATAAAACCATCACCCCATTTCGCAAAAAATTTAGCCCTAACTAAGACAATCGGTCAAAAAAATAAAAAAGCTATAACTCTCAGACTATGGAGACACTAAAATATCATTTTTTTGTTTCAAAAATGCTATTATTGTGTAAAACTTAAATAAATAAGAAAAAGCATACATATTAGGTATTGCCATGTCCGTAACAATCTTCTCTATAAAAATGTCACATGACCTAACCCCTCAGGTGAACATTGTAAAAATAAATAAATAAAAACTGTGCTAAAACAACAAATTTTTTGGTCACCTTGCCCCATAAAGTGTAATAATGAATGATCAAAAAATCATATGTACCCAAAAATGGTACCAATAAAAACACCAATTCTTCCTGCAAAAAAACAAGTCACTGCACAAGATGATTGGAAGAAAAATAAAAAAAATATGGGGTTCAGAAAATGGAGACACATTTTCAAAAATCCTTTATTATGTAAAACTGAAACAAACAAACAAAGTAGACATATATGATATAATTGCGCCCGTAACAACCTGCTCTATGAAAATAGCACATAATCTACCCTGTCAGATGAATGTTGTAAAAAAAAAAAAAAACAGCCATTTTTTGATTAGCTTGCCTCACTAAAAAACGTAATATAGAGCAATTAAAAATCATATGTACCCCAAAATAGTACCAATAAAACTGGCACCTTTTATCCTAGTTTCGAAAATGGGGTCAATTCTTGGGAGTTTTTACTGTAAAGGTGCATCAGGGGGGCTTCAAATGGGACATGGCATCTGAAAACCAGTCCTGCAAAATCTGCCTTCCAAAAACCATAGTGCGTTCCTTTTCTTCTGCTCCCTGCCGTGTGCCCTTACATCAGTTTATGACCACATGTGGGGTGTTTATGTAAACCGCAGAATCAGGGTTCTAAATATTGCGTTTTGTTTGGCTGTTAATCTTCGATGTGTTAAAGAAAAAAATCGATTTAAAATGGAAAATCTGCCAAAAAAGTGAAATTTTGAAATTTAATCTCCATTTTACTTTATTTCTTGTGGAACACCTAAAGGGTTAATAAAGTTTTTAAAATCAGTTTTAAGTAACTTGAGGGGTGTAGTTTCTACAATAGGGTCATTTATGGGGGGTTTCCACTGTGTAAGCCCCAAAGTGACTTCAGACCTGAACTGGTCCTTAAAAAGTGAGTTTTGGAAATTTTCAAAAATTCGAAGCTGTCAAACGTCTTAAAAAAATAAAATGACATTTACAAAATTATGCCAACATAAAGTATAGTGTTGAGCATAAATATTCGAATCATACATTTTAATTGCGAATATCGCCACTTTGAGAATTCGGGAATATTTAGAATATAGTGCTATATATTCGTATTCGCGAATAGTGATGATCGCAAATATTCTAATTTATCACAAATTTATCGAGAATATCGGCACTTAGCAACATCTCTAGCAACCAATAGGAAAGTTGCCTACCCCTTTGTGTTGATCACAAAAAATCTAATTGCAAATTTTTTATTGCAAATACATTACGTTGCTGATTTTCGCAATCAAGTAAATAATGATTGGAGATCACGAATTCTTGAATTTGCAAATTTATGACGAATTTTCGGCCAAAAATTAGCGATATATAACAAATTTGAATATTGCCTATGCTGCTCATCACTAATAAAGTAGACATATGGGGAATGTTAAGTAATACATATTTTATGAGGTATCACTTTCTGTTTTAAAAGCAGAGAGATTCAAATTTAGAAAACTGAATTTTTTCAAATTTTCGTTAACTTTTAGATTTTTTTTATAAATAAAGGTAAAACATATTAACTAAAATTTACCATTTAACATAAAGTACAATGTGTCACAGGAAAACAGTCTCTGAATGGCTTGGATAAGTAAAAGCATTCCAAAGTTATTACCACATAGAGTGACACATGTTAGATTAGCAAAATTAGGCCTGGTCAGGAAGGGGGCAAATAGCCCAGTCTGGAAATGGTTAAAAACCCTGCCCCCAATCCTGCTAAGCCATGCCCCAATCCACCTAGGCCATGCCCCCTAAAAAAATGAAGGTAAAAGTCTCAGTTAAGGGGGCAGGGAACAGTGGAGGTCACAGTTAAGGGGACATCCTTTATAAAGTTCAGTGTTAAGGTGCGGGGTGCTGCAGAGGTCACTGTTAAGGGGGCTGGGTGTTGTGGAGGTCACATTTTAAGGGAATGGAGCTCTGTTAAGGGGGCGGGATATTGTGGAAATCACTGTTAAGGAGACTGGAGGTCACTAATAAAGGGCGGCCGCTGTGGAGGTCACTGTTAAAGGGGAGATGCTGTGGATGTTACTGTTAAGGGGGCAGGCTGCTGTGGAGGTCACTGTTAAAGGGGCAGGCACTGTGGAAGTCACTGTTAAGGGAGGAGGGGACTGTGGAGGCCACTATTAAAGGGGCAGCAGGATACAGTGAGGTCACTGTTAAGGCAGCGGGGTACTGTGAGGTCATTGTTAAGGGAGCGGGGTACAGTGGAGTTCACTGTTAAGGGAGCGGGGTACAGTGGAGTTCACTGTTAAGGGAGCGGGGTACAGTGGAGTTCACTGTTAAGGGAGCGGGGTACTGTGGCAGTCACTGTTAAAGGGGCAGTCACTGTGGAGGTCTCTGTTAAGGGGGCCGGGAATGGTGAAGGTCACAGTTAAGAGGACAATAACCTATGGTGAGTGTTAAGG
This sequence comes from Bufo gargarizans, assembly GCF_014858855.1. Classification (NCBI taxonomy): domain Eukaryota; kingdom Metazoa; phylum Chordata; class Amphibia; order Anura; family Bufonidae; genus Bufo; species Bufo gargarizans. The sequence continues at coordinate 444,166,932 of NC_058080.1, forward strand.
GGTGGGTGCTGTAGAGGTCACCGTTAAGGGGACGGGCCCCTGTGGAGGTCACTGTCAAGGAGGTGGGGTGCTGTGAAACTCACTGTTAAAGGGGAAGGCTGCTGTTAAGGTCAAAGTTAAGAAGGTGGGCTGCTGTGGAGGTCCCATTTTAAGGAGATGGGGCACTGTGAGGTGTCAATGTTAAGGAGTGGGGGGCTGTGGAGGTCACTGTTAAGGGGGCGGGGTACTGTAGATGTTACTGCTATAGTGGATACTGTCGATATCTTTTAACGACACACACAAACATTAAATGAAATAGATGAAATATACCTGTGCGAAGCCGGGTCCTTCTGCTAGTTGTAATATATAACTGAGAAAAGCAATGTCAGGTTGCAGGCACACTCTGATAAATCAATTTTTTTAAATTAACTTTGCCAATTATTTTTTTTTAACAAAAATTGTCATTTGGACAGTGTCTACTCTAAAATGGCTGGCACCATCCCTGAGCCAGCCTTATTATGTGTGATTTATGCCATCAAGATTACCGTATTGGACATTAATAATAAATTGAGTACTGAGTCTTCAAATTCTACAAATTTAAATACAATGGTTGTCAGCCTGCCCAAGACAGCCAAAGTTACTCAATGACACATTAACTTATGTCCTGTCTGTAAATTAATTATAAAACCTAACAAGCTATTTTCTTCTATTCCCTGTAAAAATAACCCATAAACTAGCTGTATTCTATGCAGGGGCGTAGCTATAGGGGGTGCAGAGGTAGCAGTCGCTACTGGGCCCAGGAGCCTGAGGGGGCACAAAGACCCTTCTGCCACATAAGAAGGCACCAGTATTATAGAAAGTGCATGCTGGTCAAGTTACACCTCTAGCTGGAGGGAAAGGGGTAATGTCAAGAATTTGTACAGGGGGGTGCCGTTTCAATGTTTGCCTTAGGCAGCACAAAGGCAATGTGCTTCCCTGCCAAGGGCTATAAAGCACTGAAGGAAGGGGGGCCCAAGCTGATAATCCTTTAGCTACTCCCCTGATTCTATATTTTAAGATCTGTTTCCTCTATCCAACAAGATGGCAGGGACGACCTCTCCACGATCAAATGGAGAAGGTATCTCCTTTTTTTAAACCCCTGATTGCATGACCACATCGTCTGAATCAGCAAGGTAACCTAGCTTGATGCATTCAAGAACTTGCTGTTGCAAAGGGATAACCTATTGAGACACCATTTAGACCCCCTGATTAGTGGACACTACAGCCACGGTTGTCGGATTGTAAATTCTACCAAGAGATCCCTGACACAGAGACTTTAATCAGAGAAGGAGTAATTAGAGGCGTATTGCTACAACCTGCTTGCTCAGCTCATGCTTGGACATTTTTTAAGGAAATTGCACTTAAATGCTGGATATACTACAAATCTTATTTTGCACACAGTAAAGATGCTTTATTTTTTTTATATTTTTTTTATTTTTTTTAGGCCTCATGCACACGACCGTTGTGTGCATCCGTGGCCGTTGTGCCGTTTTCCGTTTTTTTTCGCGGACCCATTGACTTTCAATGGGTCCGTGGAAAAATCTGAAAATGCACCGTTTTGCAGCCGAGGCCGTGATCAGTCTATCCTGTCCGTCAAAAAAATATGACCTGTCCTATTTTTTGGACGGACAACGGTTCACGGACCCATTCAAGTGGGGCGATGGTGGGCGCACACTGTGCCACCAACGATTTATTACAATAGAGGGAGGGAGGGGGGGGGCGATGGTGGGCGCACACTGTGCCACCAACGATTTCTAACATTAGAGGGAGGAAGGGGGGGCCCGATGGGGGGCGCACACTATGCCACCAACGATATTCAAACTGGGGAGGGGGGGGTCTGCCCCCTGCTGCCTGGCAGCCCTGATCTCTTACAGGGGAATATGATAGTACAATTAACCCCTTTAGGTGCCGCACCTGAAGGGGTTAATTGTGCTATCATATCCCCCTGTAAGAGATCGGGTGCTGCCAGGCAGCAGGGGGCAGTCTTGTACAAAGTTTGTAGTGTATTCTAACTAGAAGCGTCCCCATCACCATGGGAACGCCTCTGTGTTAGAATATACTGTCGGATCTGAGTTTCACGAAGTAGCTCATATCCGACAGTATATTCTAACATAGAGGCGTTCCCATGGTGATGGGGACGCTTCAAGTTAAAATATACCATCGGATTGGAGAAAACTCCAATCCGATGGTATAAAAGAACTCCAGACTTTACATTGAAAGTCAATGGGGACGGATCCGTTTGAAATGGCACCATATTGTGTCAACATCAAACGGATCCGTCCCCATTGACTTGCATTGTAATTCAGGACGGATCCGTTTGGCTCCGCACGGCCAGGCGGACACCAAAACAACTTTTTTTCATGTCCGTGGATCCTCCAAAAATCAAGGAAGACCCACGGACGAAAAAAAACGGTCACGGATCACGGACCCCGTTTTTGCGGACCGTGAAAAAAAACTGTCGTGTGCACAGCTCACAGCCTGGGAGTTTTTTTTCTCCCAGGCTGTGAGCTGTGCGCTGCGATTGGCCAGCGCTGCAGCCTAGGAGAAGGAGACGCCCACAGGACAACGGAAGACCCGCCTACTATAACTTAAGAAGCAAAGGTACCGGAGCCTATAACGGGAGAACGGAGCGGTGCCCGGGGATAATAGTAAGTGCAGTGAGATCCCCGGGCGCCGCTCTATATGACAGCATACTCAGTTCACATAGCTTATACAAGTGAAAGGTCCTCTTTAAAGTCCCGACCACCGGCATTTATATGCATGCGGTGGTCAGGTATGTGTGTTTTTCCCATTTCAGTTCTAGCATTTTGGGACTTGGCAATGCAACGACATGTGTAGTTTTATTCCGGCTGCCTCTTGGCATGTTTGCCGCGCTGCCGCAGGAACTTCGGCCCACCCCCATTATAGTCAAGGGAGCCGGAGCGGTAGTCCGGGTGCACGCGTTCACTAGCAGCAGCACGGAACTAACAGGCTGTTCACTCGCCGGAACAGCCTGCCGGAGTTCCTTGCCTTAAGGATAAAGCTTATTTTATTAAAATTTACAATTATAGGCAAATCAGACATAAGGCATGAACTTTTTTTTTATAGGAAATGACAGACAAGAGTGATTTTTTTCTTACTATGCCTGTTTTAAAATGTACTTTTATTAATACACTTTCCTGGGAAAACCCATTTAACACTGACATTTTTTGTAAAAAAATAAAAAATAAAAATATAATATATATATATATATATATATATATATATATATAATTTCTTCCGTTTTTAAATTCAGTGCCTTGAAAGAAAATGACTAGTTTTCACAGTCCATTGAAGCCATATACCTAGGGTTTAGCTAGAGCATCGTGCAAAGATAATCCCCATGCTACATCAATGTAAATGAATCCTTTCATTTTCATAATTGCCTTTATAAGTTGTAGCAGATGTAAGCACATCTGTCTAACAGTCCTTTTGGGAATGTCCATGGAGGCAACTGCTCACTTAATGGTAAATGTAATCAATCTTATTTAATAAGGTTTTATCACACAGCATAGAATAAAACATGCAAATACATGATAAATTTCATGTTCGATACCATCAAACAGTGATGCCTTCAGGTTGCACAAAATTAGTTTGATATCATGGGTTTGTATGAACAATTATATACTGTCCCCATGTTTATTGTACTGTGCGCCATCTTATTTTCATATGATATAGGTTTATATAATTAATGCATTCATATACTATGTATCTTTGTCAAGGTATGGGGCCTTTATGATGATATTGGGAAAGGGCTGATTTTTTCCCCTATATTTGTGTTTTTTTTCAACCCTTTACTGAAGCAGCGATTTTCTGGTTTTGCATTTTTGTTTTTCGCTCCCTGCCTTCCCAGAGCCATAACTTTTATTTTTCCATTCACATAGCCGTCTGATGGCTTGATTTTTGTAGGACAACGTGACCGAAGTCTTGCGCGACTTCGGACTTGATTCGCTCACCCCTGTTTTCAGCATACAGTGGACTTTTCTGACCCATTGTAAGTTGAAATAAGACTTAATGTACAATGCCTCAGACTGAGATCCAACCAATCAAGGCCACTTCTCTGCATTAGTTGCTAGATAGCAGCGATTCCTGTATCTTATATGTAAGGATTAGAGATGAGAAAACGATCTTCGGATGTTGCATCAAAGTTCAAAACTTTGGATTAATACTCTACGGAGAGCCGTCTCTGTACAGTATTAAAATATATGGGCTCCAATGAGCCAAAGTTAGTTATTCGCTAAGTCGCGCGTAAATTTGTTGAATAATTTCGGTAATTGATTTTTAAAGTGGAAAACTTTAAGACTTAAAACCGAACTCAGCTTCAATGATTTCTGCCAGCCTCATACTTCTCTATATCTGCCCAGCCTGACTGTGATAAGTTAGTAAGTGTTGGGAAGATAAACAGGAATGGTGCCAATGGTGTCAGTGATCAGCACAGACAGTAAGCTGCACAGACAGTAAGACTCAGGCAGAAAGCTGTCATTTGCTGTCAGCATTGATTGCTAGCACACCTGCTCTCCTCTATCTTCTCAGTGCCTTCTAATAGATAGAGGAGAACAGGGTTGCTAGCGATCAGTGATGACAGAAAGCCAATCAGATAGAGAAACCTAGTAAAAGCCATACTTTTTAATAAAATATATTATATACAGGTATGCAGGCAGGGAGATGAGAAGCAGGCTGAGAATCTTGAATTTGTGTCTTACAGTTATTTGTCTTCAATGTACAGAACACTCCGATGACAGACTTTTCTCTGCAATGCTCAGGGTGTTGCTAAGGGGACACTTTACGGGACTGTTTTTAATAAAAATATATAAACACCATTAAAATTATAAATACATTATGAAAAATAAACTGACAGTCATACTTGAGGTCATAAATAATGTTAGGCCTCCTTTACATATTAGCAAGCTAGTTATGATTCAGAATGTGTATTGCACAACTGCTGCATTTTAGGAATTGTTTAGGCTTCAGGTCTTTTACTGTGCGTACTTTGCCTTAGTTTCCTGTTAAAACATCTAAAGCCAGCAGCTCTAGTATGTTTCAAAGTATGCTTTGAAAGATGCAATTCATAACTGATGTTAGTAGTGCCTCATGGCTCTACAGTGCAATAAAATGAAATACATTATATTATACAGTACTTATTCTCTAGATGAGCGAAGTTCTCAAAAATTTGATTCAGCTGCTCCGACGAATTTCACAAAGAAAGTAATTTGTCACGAAGAGCATTTCTTTGTGAGTAGTTGGCACAATGATGGGGAATGGCGATGGCGCTGTCCCCCCATCATTGAACCCCTCAGATGCCGCATTAATCGCTGATCGTGGCATCTGAGATTACAATTGAGGGCTCTCAGGGGTTAATCTGCTAACAAAAAATACTCACCTTATCCATTTGCTTGCAAAAAGTCCGCCACTGCCATCCTGATTGAAGATCCAGTGCAAAATCTTGCGAGGTGCGTGATGATGTCATACGTCACTGCGCACAAGACTTTGCGTGGGAATGTCAATCAAGATGGCCACGGCGGACTCTTCACACACAAATGGATGAGCTGAGCATAATTTTCTTACTACAAATTTGGACTCACTGCGAATCGAACATTCCCAGAAATTAAAATCGAAGTCCACCTTGTGAACTTCGATTCACTCAACACTATTATTCACATTTAAAGGATGGTATGAATGTTTATTGGTTTTCAATAGAATAGAAAAATGTGTACTCCTTCCATAAACAGTATATGGGAAAAGGTTTTATGATATTCACAAATTCAGAATGTCCAGCTATAAGGATTCCCCACTCTGTTAACAGTATTAACCTTTTCCAGACACATGACATACCGGTACGCATAATGTCCCGGTACTTAAGGGCACATGATGTACCGGTACGTCATGTGTAGTTCTGATCATCACCGCCCGGCGGGCAGTGATCAGAACAAGGTGCCTGCTCAAATCATTGAGCAGGCACCTGCGGACCCCCCCATGTCGGCTGCGTTTTGCTGCTTTTACAGGTTGCGGCAGTGGTGGTGCACTCGAGACCCCGTGCGGCTGTAGGGGGGACCCGATGGCATGGAAGGCAGTGTTATGCCTTTCTTAGGCATTGGCACTGCCTTCCGGTGATGAGCCTGTGAGATCCAGCCCCCTGAATCTCACAGGCCGCAAGCATGACCTAACCTCTCAGATGAACACTGTAAAAAATAAAAAATTAAAACTGTGCTAAATAAACAATTTTTTTGTCATCTTACAACACAAAAAGTACAACAGCAAGCGATCAAAAAGGCGTATGCCCACCAAAATAGCACCAATCTAACCGTCACCTTACCCCGCAAAAAATGAGCCCCTACCTAAGACAATCGCCCCCCAAAAATAAACTATGGCTCAGAATATGGATACACTAAAACATCATTTTTTTGTTTTAAAAAAGCTTTTATTGTCTAAAACTTAAGTAAATAAAAAAATTTAACATATTATGTATCGCCACGTCCGTTATAACCTGCTCTATAAAAATATCACATGACCTAACCCCTCAGATGAATACCATAAAATATAAAATGGTGTAAAAAAAGCAATTTTTTGTCACCTTACATCACAAAAAGTGTAATAGCAAAAAGTCATATGCACCCCAAAATAGTGCCAATCAAACCGTCATCTCATCCCGCAAAAATCATACCGTAGCCAAGATAATCGCCCAAAAACTGAAAAAACTATGGCTCTCAGACTATGGAAACACTAAAACATAATTTTTTTGTTTTAAAAATGAAATCATTGTGTAAAACTGACATTAAAAAAAACATTGTATACATATTAGGTATCGCCGCGTCCGTGACAACCTGGTCTATAAAAATACCACATGATCTAACCTGTTAGATGACTGTTGTAAAAATAAATAAAAAACGCTGCCAAAACAACTATTTCTTGTTACCTTGCCTAACAAAAAGTGTAATATAGAGCAACCAAAAATCATATGTACCCTAAACTAGTACCAACGAAACTGCCACCCTATTCTGTAGTTTCGAAAATGTGAAATTGTATCTCTATTTTCCAATAATTCTTGTGGAACACCTATATGGTTAACAAAGTTTGTAAAATCTGTTTTGAATACCTTGAGGGGTGTCGTTTCTAAAATGGGGTCACTTTATTGGAGTTTCTACTCTAGGGGTGAATCAGGGGGGCTTCAAATGGGACATGCTGTCAAAAAAACATTCCAGCAAAATCTGCCTTCCAAAAACCGTATGGCATTCCTTTCCTTCTGTGCCCTGCCGTGTGCCCGTACAGCGGTTTACGACCAAATATGGGGTGTTTCTGTAAACGACAGAATCAGAGCCATAAATATTGAGTTTTGTTTGGCTGTTAACCCTTGCTTTATAACTGGAAAAAAAAATATTAAAATAAAAAATCTGCCAAAAAAGTGAAATTTTAAAATTGTATCTCTATTTTCCTCTAATTCTTGTGGAACACCTAAAGGGTTAACAAAGTTTTTAAAAACAGTTTTGAATACCTTGAGGGGTGTAGTTTCTAGAATGGGGTCATTTTGGGGTGGTTTCTATTATGTAAGCCTCACAAAGTGACTTCAGACCTGAACTGGTCCCTAAAAAGTGTCATGAAGTACAATATGTGACGAAAAACTATCTCAGAATGGCCTGGATAAGTCAAAGTGTTTTAAAGTTACCAACACATTAAGGTGAAAATGAGCCCGGTCCCTAAGGGGTTAATTGGCCTGATTGGGACTTCCTGGAAGAACAAGGAGAGAGTCAAATGGTTTGAAAGGGTTTGAAATTGTATATCAGAATTGAGCTTGAAAATCTTCATCCAGAATTTTTTTTACTAAAGAGGATTAGTAGAATTGAAAATATCTGTAAAATAACTTCTACTATTCTGCACATTTCGGAGTACTGAGTGTTTTTAGTCCCTATTTCCACTTTCGAAGTGCACGACTAATTTAATTACTGGCTTTACCTTGTACTATATTCATACCAACCAACAAGCCCTCTTGTCACAGTCTATAAGCCTGTCAACCAATCAAATAATGTTATAATTACACAACGCATTGACCTAAGGCTACTTTCACACTCGCATTTGGTGTGGATCCGTCTTGGATCTGCATAAACGCTTCCGTTCAGATAATACAACCGTCTGCATCCGTTCAGAACGGATCCGTTTGTATTATCTGTAACATAGCCAAAATGGATCCGTCTTGAACACCATTGAAAGTCAATGGGGGTCGGATCTATTTTCTATTGTGCCATATTGTGTCAGTGAAAACGGATCCGTTTGCCTCCGCATCGTCAGGCAGACACCAAAATGCTGCAAGCAGCGTTTTGGTGTCCGCCTCCAGAGCGGAATGGAGCGGAACGGAGGCAAACTAATGCATTATGAGTGGATCCTTATCCATTTGGAATACAATAGGGCAAAACTGATCCGTTTTGGACCGCTTGTGAGAGCCCTGAAACGGCTCTCACAAACGGAAACCAAAACACCAGTGTGAAAGTAGCCTAAATCAGCTCCAAATTATGAGTGTTCATAAGTGTAGCAGGCCTTATCCCATGCCATCTGTTCAATTCAATAGCCCTTCCATAGCACTTTACTATTTATAGTTCACGTCTTGTGGCTTTTCCCAGGACATACATTTAGTTTTTTTTTCAAAATCTCCAATTAATCATACTAAATGCAATGAAAGCTGAAGTTCAGATAAGCCAACAGTAAAAAGACAGTTCAAAATATAGTTTAATTATTATTTTTTATGTATCATAGTTAATGCTAAAGAAAGTATGTGGCCACATTGTGCTCTGATTCTGAACATGTGTTATATCACATACTGTAGGTAGAATTAAAGGAGGACCTGTCACCACCAAATGCAGTGCAATCTGCAGGCAGCATGTTATATAGCAGGAAGAGCTAAGCAGATAGATACATAGACCCAGATTTACTAATGTACTTGCACCAAAAATCTGTCCAAAAAAGTGTCTCAAAATGACTCGTTTAACAGATCCAAGATCTCTTTACTTTTTTCAAACATGCTCAAATACAGGGGTGGAGGCATATCATAAAGTGGGCAGAGCTTTGTGGGAAAAGGGTGGGGCCTAAAAGGCATAGTTTTGCACCAAAATTTTGGCGCAATTCTAGCACAAGAATTTGTCTTAAAATTAGCCAATTGTTGATGTTGAGCCAGTTAATAGTGTCTATTAGAGTTGAGCGAACACCTGGATGTTCGGGTTCGAGAAGTTCGGCCGAACTTCCCGGAAATGTTCGGGTTCGGGATCCGAACCCGATCCGAACTTCGTCCCGAACCCAAACCCCATTGAAGTCAATGGGGACCGAACTTTTCGGTACTAAAAAGGCTGTAAAACAGCCCAGGAAAGGGCTAGAGGGCTGCAAAAGGGAGCAACATGTAGGTAAATCCCCTGCAAACAAATGTGGATGGGGAAATGAATTAAAATAAAAATTAAATAAATAAAAATTAACCAAAATCAATTGGAGAGAGGCCCCATAGCAGAGAATCTGGCTTCACGTCACCCACCACTGGAACAGTCCATTCTCAGATATTTAGGCCCCGGCACCCAGGCAGAGGAGAGAGGTCCCGTAACAGAGAATCTGTCTTCATGTCAGCAGAGAATCAGTCTGCATGTCATAGCAGAGAATCAGGCTTCACGTCAGCCACCAGTGCAACAGTCCATTGGCATATATTTAGGCCCAGCACCCAGGCAGAGGAGAGAGGTCCCGTAACAGAGAATCTGGCTTCATGTCAGCAGAGAATCAGTCTGCATGTCATAGCAGAGAACCAGGCTTCACGTCAGCCACCACTGCAACAGTCCATTTTCATAAATTTAGGCCAAGCACCCAGGCAGAGGAGAGAGGTCCCGTAACAGACAATCTGGCTTCATGTCAGCAGAGAATCAGTCTTCATATCATAGCAGAGAATCAGGCTTCACGTCACCCACCACTGTAAGAGTCCATTTTCATAAACTTAGGCCCAGCACCCAGGCAGAGGAGAGAGGTCCCGTAACAGACAATCTGGCTTCATGTCAGCAGAGAATCAGTCTTCATGTCATAGCAGAGAATCAGGCTTCACGTCACCCACCACTGTAACAGTCAATTTTCATAAATTTAGGCCCAGCACCCAGGCAGAGGAGAGAGGTCCCGTAACAGAGAATCTGGCTTCATGTCAGCAGAGAATCAGTCTGCATGTCATAGCAGAGAATCAGGCTTCACGTCAGCCACCACTGTAAGAGTCCATTTTCATATATTTAGGCCCAGCACCCAGGCAGAGGAGAGAGGTCCCGTAACAGAGAATCTGGCTTCATGTCAGCAGAGAATCAGTCTTCATGTCATAGCAGAGAATCAGGCTTCATGTCAGCCACCACTGCAACAGTCCATTGTCATAAATTTAGGCCCAGCACCCAGGCAGAGGAGAGAGGTCCCGTAACAGACAATCTGGCTTCATGTCAGCAGAGAATCAGTCTTCATGTCATAGCAGAGAATCAGGCTTCACGTCACCCACCACTGTAACAGTCCATTTTCATAAATTTAGGCCCAGCACCCAGGCAGAGGAGAGAGGTCCCGTAACAGACAATCTGGCTTCATGTCAGCAGAGAATCAGTCTTCATGTCATAGCAGAGAATCAGGCTTCACGTCACCCACCACTTATCACACACCACCAGGCCGGGCTTGAGGCTCACCGGCAGCAACCACTCGTCGGTCTGTTGTTCTATACCCTGCCACAACTCCTGTGCGGTGTGGGGCCTGTCCCCCAAACATATGAGTTTCAGAATGGCCTGCTGACGTTTACCCCGGGCTGTGCTGAAGTTGGTGGTGAAGGTGTGTGGCTGACTAGATGAGCAGGTGGAAGAAGAGGAGGAAGAAGTCGAGTAGGAGGAGGTGGCAACAGGAGGCAAAGAATGTTGCCCTGCGATCCTTGGCGGCGGAAGGACGTGCGCCAAACAGCTCTCCGCCTGGGGCCCAGCTGCCACTACATTTACCCAGTGTGCAGTTAGGGAGATATAGCGTCCCTGGCTGTGCTTACTGGTCCACGTATCTGTGGTTAGGTGGACCTTGCCACAGATGGCGTTGCGCAGTGCACACTTGATTTTATCGGATACTTGGTTGTGCAGGGAAGGCACGGCTCTCTTGGAGAAGTAGTGCCGGCTGGGAACAACATACAGCAAGCGACATGAGCTGTTTGAAGCTGTCTGTGTCCACCAGCCTAAATGATAGCATTTCATAGGCCAGTAGTTTAGAAATGCTGGCATTCAGGGCCAGGGATCGAGGGTGGCTAGGTGGGAATTTACGCTTTCTCTCAAATGTTTGTGAGATGGAGAGCTGAACGCTGCCGTGTGACATGGTTGAGATGCTTGGTGACGGAGGTGGTGGTGGTGTTGGTGGTACATCCCCTGTTTGCTGGGCGGCAGGTGCCAACGTTCCTCCAGAGGTGGAGGAAGAGGCCGAGGCGGCAGCAGCAGAAGAGGTAGCAGGGGGAGCCTGAGTGACTTCCTTGGTTTTAAGGTGTTTACTCCACTGTAGTTCATGCTTTGCATGCAGGTGCCTGGTCATGCAGGTTGTGCTCAGGTTCAGAACGTTAATGCCTCGCTTCAGGCTCTGATGGCACAGCGTGCAAACCACTCGGGTCTTGTCGTCAGCACATTGTTTGAAGAAGTGCCATGCCAGGGAACTCCTTGAAGCTGCCTTTGGGGTGCTCGATCCCAGATGGCGGCGGTCAGTAGCAGGCGGAGTCTCTTGGCGGCGGGTGTTCTGCTTTTGCCCACTGCTCCCTCTTTTGCTACGCTGTTGGCTCGGTCTCACCACTGCCTCTTCCTCCGAACTGTGAAAGTCAGTGGCACGACCTTCATTCCATGTGGGGTCTAGGACCTCATCGTCCCCTGCATCGTCTTCCACCCAGTCTTGATCCCTGACCTCCTGTTCAGTCTGCACACTGCAGAAAGACGCAGCAGTTGGCACCTGTGTTTCGTCATCATCAGAGACATGCTGAGGTGGTATTCCCATGTCCTCATCATCAGGAAACATAAGTGGTTGTGCGTCAGTGCATTCTATGTCTTTCACCGCTGGGGAAGGGCTAGGTGGATGCCCTTGGGAAACCCTGCCAGCGGAGTCTTCAAACAGCATAAGAGACTGCTGCATAACTTGAGGCTCAGACAGTTTCCCTGGTATGCATGGGGGTGATGTGACAGACTGATGGGCTTGGTTTTCAGGCGCCATCTGTGCGCTTTCTGCAGAAGACTGGGTGGGAGATAATGTGAACGTGCTGGATCCACTGTCAGCCACCCAATTGACTAATGCCTGTACCTGCTCAGGCCTTACCATCCTTAGAACGGCATTGGGCCCCACCATATATCGCTGTAAATTCTGGCGGCTACTGGGACCTGAGGTAGTTGGTACACTAGGACGTGTGGATGTGGCAGAACGGCCACGTCCTCTCCCAGCACCAGAGGGTCCACTAACACCACCACGACCATGTCCACGTCCGCGTCCCTTACTAGATGTTTTCCTCATTGTTATCGTTCACCACAACAACAAAAATATTATTTGGCCCAATGTATTGTATTCAAATTCAGCTGAATATAAATTTGAGGCCTAGTATTTAGGCGCTGGGTGACCGGTATGGATTTACTGACAGAATTAGACTTGGAAATGCACAGTAGCGTGTGTGTGAAGTTATTCTGAATGACCCTATGTGCACCTTGAATATTATATACCCTTTTAGGGATAGATTTCAAATAGCTCTGATACAGCAGAAACCACTAAATTAGGAAATTGCTAAATTGGGAATTGTATTTCAACCCAGAACAAAAAATGTGCTTTGACGGACACTAAATAACTTGCCTAGCCAGAACAGTACAGCGGTAACGACAGATTTAGCGGGATATAAATTTGAGGCTTAGTATTTAGGCGCTGGGTGACCGGTATGGATTTACTGACAGAATTAGACTTGGAAATGCACAGTAGCGTGTGTGTGAAGTTATTCTGAATGACCCTATGTGCACCTTGAATATTATATACCCTTTTAGGGATAGATTTCAAATAGCTCTGATACAGCAGAAACCACTAAATTATGAAATTGCTAAATTGGGAATTGTTTTTCAACCCAGAACAAAAAATGTGCTTTGACGGACACTAAATAACTTGCCCAGCCAGAACAGTACAGCGGTAACGACAGATTTAGCGGGATATAAATTTGAGGCCTAGTATTTAGGCGCTGGGTGACCGGTATGGATTTACTGACAGAATTAGACTGGGATATGGCCAAAAAATAACCACACTATTGCTGGTTAAAAGCACTTGGTGTGACAGCTTGACCAACCACACTACTGAGGGTTAAATGCACTTGGTGACAGGCGCAGCTTGCCCTTGATGTAGTATATGGCCAAAAAATGAACAGACTATTGCTGCTTAAATGCACTTGGTGTGACAGCTTGACCAACCACACTACTGAGGGTTAAATGCACTTGGTGACGGGCGCAGCTTGCCCCTAATGTAGTATATGGCCAAAAAATGAACAGACTATTGCTGGTTAAATGCACTTGGTGTGACAGCTTGACCAACCACACTACTGAGGGTTAAATGCACTTGGTGACGGGCGCAGCTTGCCCCTGATGTAGTATATGGCCAAAAAATGAACAGACTATTGCTGGTTAAATGCACTTGGTGTGACAGCTTGACCAACCACACTACTGAGGGTTAAATGCACTTGGTGACGGGCGCAGCTTGCCCCTGATGTAGTATATGGCCAAAAAATATACAGACTATTGCTGGTTAAATGCACTTGGTGTGACAGCTTCACCCTGATGTAGGCTTTAGCCAAAAAACAACCACACCATTGAGGGTTAAATGCACTTGGTGACAGGCGCAGCTTGCCCCTGATGTAGTATATGGCCAAAAAATAAACAGACTAATGCTGGTTAAATGCACTTGGTGTGACAGCTTCACCCTGATGTAGGCTTTAGCCAAAAAACAACCACACCATTGAGGGTTAAATGCACTTGGTGACAGGCGCAGCTTGCCCCTGATGTAGTATATGGCCAAAAAATAAACAGACTATTGCTGGTTAAATGCACTTGGTGTGACAGCTTCACCCTGATGTAGGCTTTAGCCAAAAAACAACCACACCATTGAGGGTTAAATGCACTTGGTCGCAGCTTGTGCTGGCGCACCACAAGACACAAAATGGGCGCCGATCACCCCAGAAAAAAGTGACTGACAAACGGTCTGGGCAGCCTAAAAACAGTGAGCAATTGAGTATCAGCAGCTCAATGATCCACAGCTGCAGATCGATCAATTAATCAAGTCCTTTGGAGGAGTTAATCTGCCTAATCTCGCCCTACTGTCGCAGCCGCAACCTCTCCCTACGCTAATCAGAGCAGAGTGACGGGCGGCGCTATGTGACTCCAGCTTAAATAGAGGCTGGGTCACATGGTGCTCTGGCCAATCACAGCCATGCCAATAGTAGGCATGGCTGTGACGGCCTCTTGGGGCAAGTAGTATGACGCTTGTTGATTGGCTGCTTTGCAACCTTTCAAAAAGCGCCAAGAAAGCGTCACAAAAGCGCCAAGAAAGCAACGAACACCGAACCCGGACTTTTACGAAAATGTCCGGGTTCGGGTCCGTGTCACGGACACCCCAAAATTCGGTACGAACCCAAACTATACAGTTCGAGTTCGCTCATCCCTAGTGTCTATCCCAGCACCACATTTATCATCTAGCCTGAGCCACTTTGATAAATCTGGTGTAGGTCTAGATAGCTTGTCAAAGCTTACACCATCTTTCGGATTGGTAATTATGGGCCATTTTGAAAAAAGATTCAGAAAGGACGTGTTCACATCTATGTTGGAGGCCTCATTTAGGGCCTCCTTCACAGATTTAATAAAAATAGTGACAATAAAAGTCTGTAGTACCCCAAACCTGGGGGTACTAATATTTGCATATAGTTTGCAATGTTATATATTTTATTGTTTGATTTTGGCAATTGCTACCAGCAAGTATATGTTGGCAAAGGCTAGTAAGGAACAGGGTTTCCCACCCTGTTACTCCCCTCTTGGTAAGAATGGGCTGGACCTGCTTTCTGCTAATAGGCAAGTTTATTTCTAGAGACAGAAGGGAGAGAAGAAACTTCCTTAAATAAAGTCTTGACATGCTAGACAGCAGAGTGAACTGCTACCACCTGCATTGAAGACACTTCTGCAGGGTAAGGGATTAAAGCCAAGACACCCATCACACGACTGGTACTAGGTCAGTATCAAGTGCTGAATTGCCACCACAATATCATCTACGTGCTGAATCAACATCAACCAACCTTACTGGTGCCAGAAAAAAAATGCACTTAAATGCTGTTGCTACTGCGCTTAGTAAAAAAAGACTGTAACATTTGATCCTGGCCTCATTTTTCAGTACTAAATTTCCACTTCACCGATCCCCGTGGAGCAATAGCCTGAGGTAGTACACCATGATACAACACTTCATCAGGACCACTACCACTCCCATCCTCTACCCTAGTTCCTCAGGGGGTTGCTGCAAATCCTACAAGCAGTATTTCTTTCTCAGCTAATTAAAACATTCTCCTTAATGGATCACATTATATTCAATGAAATCTGTTAGGCTCCATTTATATCAGTTGTAGTTAGGTCCAGAAATATTTTGACAGTAACACAATCTTCATGATTTGGGCTCTCCATGCCACCTCATTGGATTGTGTTGATTTTCAGGTTTACTTTACTGCAGCTGTCTTCAGTTGTTGCTTGTTTGTGGGTCCTTCTGCCTTAATTTTTGTCTTAAGCAAGTGAAATACATGCTTGATCGGGTTGAGATCTGGTTGAAATCCTTGGTTGCTTTCACAATATGTTTTGGGTCATTGTCCATCTGTACTGTTAAGCACCATCCAATCAACCTTGCTGCATTTGGTTGAATCTGAGCAGAAAGTGTATGCCTGGACACTTCAGAATTCATCCGACTGCTTCTGTCTTCAGTCACATAACCAATAAACACTAGTGACCCAGGGCCATTGGAACAATCCATATCATTACACTGCCTCCACCATGCTTTACAGATGATGTGGTATGCTTTGGATCATGAGCCGTTGCAAGCCTTCTCCATACTTTCTTCTTCCCATCATTCTGGTACAGGTTGTTCTTAGTTTGTTCTGTCCAAAGAAAGCTGCTCCAGAATTGGCTTTCTATTTATGAGGCTGAATAATGGTTTGCACCTTGTGATGAACCCTCTGTATTTGCTCTCATAAAGCCTTCTCTTTATCGTAGACTTAGATACTGATACACCTACTTCCTGGAGAGTGTTCTTCACTTGGGAGGAAGTTGTAAAGGTTTTTTCCTTAACCATGGAAAGTATTCTGCGATCATCTACCACTGCTGTCTTCTGTGTACGTCCAGGCCTTTTTGAGTTCCCAAGCTCACCAGTGCGCTCACCACTGCTATCTCTCTGATGGATATATTCTTCTTGTTTCACTTTTATTGAGACCTCCTTTGATCACATGTCGTAGGTTCACAGCAACAGCTTCCAACTGCAAATGCCACACCTGGAATCAACTCCAGACCTTTTATCTGCTTAATTGATGATGGATTAAAGAGGGAAAAGCCCATTAAATATTTTTTGAGATAATTGCCGCAGCCTCAGGACGTGAGGTTGGCGGCTCCTGTATTGTTTTGTCTACCCCCATTCACACTTTGCTCCTGATGAGCCTGTAATGGTGAAATTCGGTGAGCGAGGAGTGGGGACAAACTGAGTAGCTTAGGCTACTTTCACACTAGCGTTCGGGTGTCCGCTTGTGAGCTCCATTTGAAGGGGCTCACAAGCGGCCCCGAACGCATCTGTCCAGCACTAATGCATTCTGAGTGGACGCAGATACGCTCAAAATGCATCAGTCTGGCAGCGTTCAGCCTCCGCTCCGCTCAGCAGGCGGACACCTGAAATGTTTTTACAATATAATGCAGACGGATCCGTTCTGAATGGAGCCACCGTCTGCATTATATGAGCGGATCCGTCTCAGACGGATCCGCTCTGAACGCTAGTGTGAAAGTAGCCTAAGTTAAGCCTAGTCATTTCCCATTTATTCATGTTCACACTGCAGTGGCTGTGTGCACGTGCCCAGTAATGCCACAGTGGGCACGTGCTTACATTATCAGCTAACTGTTAGTCTGGACAGATGTTTATCAACGGGCGGTTTTAGACCCAGGACAATAGGTTTATTAGGTCACCAGATTGCTGGGCAATTGATTAATTGCACAAATGCTGAATACACCACTGTGAGACGCCTGAGGTATAATTTACACAGGAGCAGTCATATACTGCTAGAGACTTCATCAGGGTTAGGGTGAGATTATTTGTTATAGCACTCCCTGTAGAGTAGTCACACTTACGTGGTTTCCATAGTTGATTTGTGTCCACACCATTACGACTGTGCATGCAGTGTTAGGCTGCTTTCACACTAGCGTTCGCTGGTCCGCTCGTGAGCTCCGTTTGAAGGAGCTCACGAGCGGACCCGAACGCAGCCGTCCAGCCCTGATGCAGTCTGACTGGAGCGGATCCGCTCAGACTGCATCAGTCTGGCGGCGTTCAGCCTCCGCTCCGCTCGCCTCCGCACGGACAGGCGGACAGCTGAACGCTGCTTGCAGCGTTCGGGTGTCCGCCTGGCCGTGCGGAGGCGTGCGGATCCGTGCGGATCCTTCCAGACTTTCAATGTAAGTCAATGGGGACGGATCCGTTTGAAGATGCCACAATGTGGCTCAATCTTCAAGTGGATCCGTCCCCCATTGACTTTACATTGAAAGTCTGGACGGATCCGTACTAGGCTATTTTCACACTTAGCTGTTATATGCTAAAAATAATGCAGACGGATCCGTTCTGAACGGAGCCTCCGTCTGCATTATTATGAGCGGATCCGTTCAGAACGGATCCGCCCGAACGCTAGTGTGAAAGTAGCCTTACGTGTGCTCCAGGCAGGCCAGCTGGCTGCTTGAGAGGATGTCGCTTTAGGTGGTGTGGACAGATGTTTATCAACTAGGAGGGTTTTAATTTAGGTAGAGTTTATCCTTCCCATTCACACATTTTTTTAGAGTGTTCCAATAAAGGTTGCGTTTTAGCTTTTTCACACAACGTTCCTTTCTTCAGTGATTAATTGTCCAGTTACCTTTGATCCCTTGAAAAAGAGGCAGCTACATATTAAAAAGCTGTAATTCTTAAACCCTTCCTATAATTAGGATATGAATACCCTAAAATTAAAGCTGATTGTCTGCACTTTAAGCCCATATTGATTTTAGAACTGTATCTTGAATATATTTTGGTAAACAGCTAAAATTCCAAAACGTTTCACTGTCCAAATATTTCTGGACCTAACTGTATGTGCTGAATACAATACTTCCATTACTCTTATTGTTCTGATCCTATAACAGAGCAGAACAATGGAAATAAATAGTGTTGATATGAAAGTGCACTAAGCTTAGTTAAGTAACTAATAATAGTAAAAAAGCTTTGACTAGTTTTCCACATTTATTATTAGAGATTTGTGCATATATTCTAAAGTAATCGACTTTGTTCTGAATTTCCAATAAATAAATGAAGTTTTTCGGATTTGTCCTGCACAAATAAATTAAAATGGCATCCACCATTCTACATATAAGAATACAGGGAAGATAAGAAGGTGAAGAAGGAGGATCACATGACCCGGTCTGGGCTGGCTTGCCAATAATGCCTTGCAGTCGAAGGCATTGTATGGGAAAAGCCAGGATCTGCCTAATTTTTCTGGGCTTGTACAGAAGGAAGAATAGCATGTCTGTTAGATAGATGATACCGGGAAGGAAAGACAACCAAAGGGAACCACAACTAAACAACAAAAGACTAGGCCCCAATCCTAGGGAATATAGAGGTCACCTCCTAGCATTCCCCGATACTCTCCCTAAGCTGCTACTCTCCCTAAGCTACTAACAACATGTGCAAATCTCAATGGTATAAATGCACATGCACAGGAACCTTAGACTACTTAAACACTGCACCAAACCCTCAGCGTAGGGAACAGGGAAAGAGGCAACTGGCTCCTTTCAAACTGAAGGAGCTAGTGTCTCCCTGAGGCCTAGTCAGGACAGACACACCAAGAAAAGGGAAAGAACTTAGTTTGAGATGTAACTGGAACAGGAAAACCACCACACAAGCAGTGCACTCCACAGAAGAGCTATCAGGAGCAAGAAAACAAGTGAGAGGTGGAACATATGAAGACCCACCTGACTGATAATGAGCAGCATCTGCAAAGGGGTGGGAACCTGTCAGCAACAATGAAAACAAGAGATCTGTCAAATAGACTCCTGAGTCTTCCGTCTATTTGAACTTCTAAGATCTCTCCCAGGATCGGCGTTGACAATAGAGGAAAGAGATCTTAAAACATGGAATACACAGTGTGTTTAGTGTCAGAGAGATTATTTCATAGAGAGGAGAAGACAATAGCTTGTTCAATTTTACAGACAGGATTCAACCAGGATTTACATTTTTTTTCCAGTTATTGGGGGGGGGGGGGGGGGTAGCTATGCCATTAGGCCTTGACACCATCATTCTTTATGATTTTTAAGTGGATTGTCTACAATTTAAAAAGGGTCTACTTTTATTTACAGGCATACTGTAGATACACATTTTTCTATGGGTTGTATCTGCTATCACAGGTCCATTCACTTAAAAATGCAGTATTAGATATAGCCCATGGACTTGTGTGGCACTGTTTCTGAACAAATTAGGCCCTTTTTCCTAGTAAAGTCGTATAATGTCAATGTATGTAGTTCATGGTTGGAGTGAACTATATTATATTACAGGTATCAAAAGGAACATTGAAATTTGAAATGATGTTTAAATATTGCAATTGATGGAAAAATAAATCATACCTTTTTTTTCTACACATGAAACAATATACCGCAAACACCATTGCCTCCAATGCCAGAAAAGCAGCTGCTGAGATGACACCGATTTTCCATGGTTCAAGTCTCAAACTATCACCATTTTCTAAAAGTGCATGAAGATACAATAAGCTGCATTTCATGACATTTATGCACCATAATTAGTAAACAGTAAGTAAGTTTAAACTGTGTACGGTATTTAAAAACTGGCTTGTTTTACTGGGATATAGCAAAAAGGGTCTTCTGCTACGATAATTCACAGGCAACTCATCCTCATTTACTTGAGCTGGACTAAGTTGCAATACTTGAAGTATCATTTTGAGCATCAATTTGAGACGGGAGGAGACACTTTATTCTAGTCCCAGACAAACTCTTTAAAAGAGAACCTAGCACCACAAAGTCTGCAGGCTGCAGGTTATAGAGCAGGAGAAGCTGAGCAGTAAAACTTGTAATTTATACATTTATATATCTGTTCTTTCTAAACTTAAGACAGCCCCTATGTATGACTATCTATCTATACACTTATGCAGAGAATGCTATCAATCACTGATAGTACCTCCCCTGTGTACAGCTATCAGTGACTGACAGCTCTCTCTGTATACACACTTTGCACAGAGAATCCTATCAGTCACTGATAGTACCTCCCCTGTGTACAGCTATCAGTGACTGACAGCTATCTATGCATACACACTTATACAGAGAATGCTATCAGTCACTCACCACACCTCCCCTGTGTACAACTATCAGTGACTCACAGCAATCTATGTATACACACTTACACAGAGAATGCTATCAATCACTGATAACACCTCTCTGTGTACATATATAAGTAAATGACAGCTATCTATGTATACACACTTATACAGGGAATGTTATCAATCACTGATAACACCCTCCCGCCCTGTGTACAGATATCAGTGACTGACAGCTATCTATATATACACACTTACGTAGAGAATGCTATCAATCAGTGATAACAACTCCCCCATGTACAACTATCAGTGACTGACAGCTATCCATGTATGCACACTTACAGTGAGAATGCTATTAGTCACTGATAACAGCTCTCCTATGTACAGCAATCAGTGACTGACCGATATCTCTATATACACACTTACACAGGGGATGCTATCTATCATTGATAACACTGCTCCTGTGTACAACTATCAGTGACTGACAGCTATCCATGTATGCACACTTACAGTGAGAATGCTATTAGTCACTGATAACAGCTCTCCTATGTACAGCAATCAGTGACTGACCGGTATCTCTAGATACACACTTACACAGGGGATGCTATCTATCATTGAAAACACCGCCCCTGTGTACAGCTATCAGTGACTGACAGCTATCTGTATACACACTTACACAGGGAATGCTATCAATCACTGATAACACCTCCACTGTGTACAACTATCAGTGACTGACAGCTGTCTCTGTATACACACTTACACAGGGAATGCTATCAATCACTGATAACACCTCCACTGTGTACAACTATCAGTGACTGACAGCTATCTATGTATACACACTTACACAGAGAATGCTATCCAGCACTGATAACATCTCCCCTGTGTACAACTATCAGTGACTGACAGCTGTCTATGTATACACACTTACACAGAGAATGCTATTAATCACAGATACCACCTCCCCATGTACAGCTATCAGTGACTGACAGCTATCTCTGTATACACACTTACATAGAGAATGCGATCAATCACTGATAACACCTCCCCCATGTACAACTATCAGTGACTGACAGCTATCTGTATACACACTTACACACAGAATGCTATCAATTACTGATAACAACTCCCCTGTGCTTTTATCAACAACTGGGTGTTTATTAGAAAATATTGCACTGCACTCCATTTCAAAAGCTGAGAAACATCTTATAGTTCACAACATGGATCATTTCTTTATAGGATTAGTTAAATCTGCAATGCCATCCACACCTGTCATCATCATTTATTACAGGTTGATTTGATCTCATGTAATCCATGTATTTACTGCCTTAAATTTATAAGATTCTGTGACTAACATGTTTCGTGTTTTGCTACCTAAGGCAAAATAAACTTAAAAAAAAAAATGAAGAAAAGTCAAATATTATTATGCATAGTACATTTTATAAACGGTTTCTATAATTTATTAGGAATGGTGTTAATGAATTCTTTCATATACCTGTATGTCTTACCTTTGTTTTGTGATGTTTCTTCTAAGAAAGACTGTGTTTCCTCATCAGGTGTGGCTTGTGACTCAGTAATCACAGGCTCCACTGAAGCTGAAGGCACATCCTTAATGATATTCTCTAATTCTGGTGACATTGTTCTCTCATTGATGCTGAAGAGTGTGTCATCACTATCATCATCTTCAGCAAAAATATCATTTAGGTTATTAGTCTGTTTGTTGGTCTCAGAAATCTCTGAGTTAGCACTTTGTGGTAATTGAGGAACAGATGAAGTCTCGGGTTGGTGTGAAAAAGGAGACAAATTGCTGCCTGGAAGATCAAGTCTGGGGCCTACAAGAATTTATCACATACGGGTTAATGAGCAAATACTATCACATACTTATTTAAAGTATAATTTACAATGCTAAATGGACACCCCAAGCAAGTTGTCTCCATACTTAACATTTTGTATTTTAGATTTGGTCGTCTTGTAGAAATTTTGCACACACGCCCTAAATTTTATTTGCCATGTTATATTTAGATGCCAATCCTTTTCATATAACATGATTATGTGAAAGACATTAGAAATTGAGGCATATGCAGATTAATTTAAGGGGTTGTCCAGGATTTATCAAAATTCCCCTGACCACCCACTTAGTGGTACCTGTAAAGAAATCTACTTACCTGCTCCCCACAGCTCCTTGGCTACCGAGCTGTCTTCACTAGACTCCCAGTTCCCATCTGCCAGCTTCCACATGGACAGGGTCAAGTGTGCCGTTGCAGCCAATAACTGACCTCAGCAGTGACATATCTCCAACTGGAACGTGACCCAGCAGTAACATGCAGATTGGGGCGCACCACCACTGAGGCTAGTCGTTGACTGCAATAACGCACATAATCCTGTCCGTGTGGAAGTTGACAGACAGGGACCAGAAGTCCAGTGAAGACAGCGCAGAAGCCAAGGCAGCTGTGGGGAGCAGGTACTGTAATTGTAGATTTCTTCGCAGGTACCCCTGGATGAGTGTGCGAAAGAATGTAAAAAAAATGCTGGATAATGCTTTTGAGAAGCATGAACAATGTGGTTCAATAATCTCTCTGCATTTTTTTTTTATACAATACACTTTAAAAATATAATATGAAAGTATTAGACCTGCAAAACTATAGAACCAAGAAATTTAAGAAAATAATAATTTTATCCACAACTAGGCATTAAGGTGTTTGTGTGCAGCACTTAAACATGATTAATATTTGGCACAATGATAGGATATGTGGTTTCTGATCTTTAACCCCTTAAGGACCGTGCCATATTTCACCTTAAGGACCAGGCCATTTTTGGCAAATCTGACATATGTCACTTTATGTGGTGATAACTTTAAAACGCTTTTACTTATCCAGGCCATTCTGAGATTGTTTTCTCATCACATATTGTACTTGACAGTGGTAAAATTGAGTCCAAAAAATGTATTTTTATTTACCAAAAATACCAAATTTACCAAATATTTTGAAAAAATTAGTAAATTAGCAAATTTCAATTTCTCTACTTTTATAAAGTAATACCTCCAAAAATAGTTATTACTTTACATTCCTCATATGTCTACATCATGTTTGGATCATTCTGTGAATGCCATTCTATTTTTGGGGACGTTAGAAGGCTTAGAAGTTTAGAAGCAAATTTTGAAATTTTTTAGAGAATTTCCAAAACCCACTTTTTAACCCCTTAGGGACACAGCCTTTTTACACCTTAGGACCAGGCCATTTTTTGAAAATCTGACCAGTGTCACTTTAAGTGATGATAACTTTAAAACGCTTTGACTTATCCAGGCCATTCTGAGATTGTTTTTTCGTCACATATTGTACTTCATGACACTGGTAAAATAAAGTTAAAAAAAATATTTTTTTTGCATAAAAAAATGTCAAATTTACCAAAAATTGGGAAAAATTAGCAAATTTCAAAGTTTCAGTTTCTCTACTTCTGTAATACATAGTAATACCCTTAAAAATTGTGATGACTTTACATTACCCATATGTCTACTTCATGTTTGAATTATTTTGGGAATGATATTTTATTTTTTGGGGATGTTACAAGGCTTAGAAGTTTAGAAGCAAATCTTGAAATTTTTCAGAAATTTACAAAAACCTAATTTTTAGGGACCACTACAGCTCTGAAGTCACTTTGCGAGGCTTACATAATAGAAACCACCCAAAAATGACCCCATTCTATAAACTACACCCCTCAAGGTATTCAAAACTGATTTTACAAACTTTGTTAACCTTTTAGGTGTTGCACAAGAGTTATTGGCAAATGGGGATGAAATTTGAGAATTTAATTTTATTGCCTAATTTTCCATTTTAACCCATTTTTTCCACTAACAAAGCAAGGGTTAACAGCCAAACAAGACTGTATCTTTATTGCCCTGACTCTGCCGTTTACAGAAACACGCCATATGTGGCCGTAAACTACTGTACGGCCACACAGCGGGGCGTAGAGTGAAAGGTGCGCCGTTTGGTTTTTGGAAGGTAGGTTTTGCTGGACTGGTTTTTTGACACCATGTCCCATTTGAAGCCCCCTGATGCACCCCTAGAGTAGAAACTCCATAAAAGTGACCCCATCTAAGAAACTACACCCCTCAAGGTATTCAAAACTGATTTTACAAACTTTGTTAACCCTTTAGGTGTTGCACAAGAGTTATTGGCAAATGGGGATGAAATTTGAGAATTTCATTTTTTTGCCTAATTTTCCATTTTAACCCATTTTTTCCACTAACAAAGCAAGGGTTAACAGCCAAACAAGACTGTATCTTTATTGCCCTGACTCTGCCGTTTACAGAAACACGCCATATGTGGCCGTAAACTACTGTACGGGCACACAGTAGGGCGTAGAAGGAAAGGTGCGCCGTATGGTTTTTGGAAGGCATGTTTTGCTGGACAGTTTTTTTGACACCATGTCCCATTTGAAGCCCCCCTGATGCACCCCTAGAGTAGAAACTCCAAAAAAGTGACCCCATCTAAGAAACTACACCCCTCAAGGTATACAAAACTGATTTTACAAACTTTGTTAACCCTTTAGGTGTTGCACAAGATTTAATGGAAAATAGAGATACAATTTCAAAATTTCACTTTTTTGGCAGATTTTCCATTTTTTTTTTTTTTTTTCCCGTTACAAAGCAAGGGTTAACAGCCAAACAAAACTCATTATTCATGGCCCTAATTCTGTAGTTTACAGAAACACCCCATATGTGGTCGTAAACCACTGTACGGGCACACGGCGGGGCGCAGAAGGAAAGGAATGCCATACGGTTTTTGGAAGGCAGATTTTGCTGGACTGGTTTTTTTGACACCATGTCCCATTTGAAGCCCCCTGATGCACCCCTAGAGTAGAAACTCTAAAAAAGTGACCCCATTTTAGAAACTACGGGATAGGGTGGCAGTTTTGTTGGTACAAGTTTAGGGTACATATGATTTTTGGTTGCTCTATATTACACTTTTTGTGCGGCAAGGTAACAAGAAATTGCTTTTTTGGCACCGTTTTTTTTTTGTTATTTACACCATTCATCTGACAGGTTAGATCATGTGGTAATTTTATAGAGCAGGTTGTCACGGACGCGGTGATACCCAATATGTATACAATTTTTTTTATTTATGTACGTTTTACACAATAATTTCATTTTTAAAACAAAAAAAATGTTTTAGTGTCTCCATAGTCTAAGAGCCATCGTTTTTTAAATTTTTGGGCGATTATCTTATGTAGGGTCTCATTTTTTGTGGGATGAGATGACGGTTTGATTGGCACTATTTTGGGGTGCACATGACTTTTTG
Source organism: Bufo gargarizans (assembly GCF_014858855.1). Taxonomy (NCBI): domain Eukaryota; kingdom Metazoa; phylum Chordata; class Amphibia; order Anura; family Bufonidae; genus Bufo; species Bufo gargarizans. The sequence continues at coordinate 444,192,837 of NC_058080.1, forward strand.
ATTGCTTGCTATTATACTTTTTGTGACGGAAGATGACAAAAAATGGCTTTTTTTACACCGTTTTTATTTTTATTTTTTTACGGTGGTCATCTGAGGGGTTAGGTCATGTGATATTTTTATAGAGCCGGTCAATACGGACGCGGCGATACCTAATATGTATACTTTTTTTTTATTTATGTAAGTTTTACACAATGATTTCATTTTTGAAACAAAAGAAATCATGTTTTAGTGTTTCCATAGTCTAAGAGCCATAACTTTTTCAGTTTTTGGGCGATTATCATGGGTAGGGTATGATTTTTGCGGGATGAGATAACGGTTTGATTGTTACAATTTTGGCGTAGATGCGACTTTTTTGATCACTTTTATTACCTTTTTTGAGAAGTAAGGTGGGCAAAATTCCAATTTCATCATAGTTTTTAATTTTTTATTTTTATGGTGTTCACCGTTCGGGTAAAGTAACATTACCGTTTTATAGATCAGGTCGTTACGGACGCGGCGATACCAAACATGTGTAGGGAATTTTATTTTTTTCATTTTTAATCAGTGATAAATGTGTTTTTTGATTTTTACTTTATTTTTCACTTTTTTCACTTTTTTTTGACCCAGACCCACTTGGTTCTTGAAGATCCAGTGGGTCTGATGTCTGCATAATACAGTACAGTACAATATATATTGTACTGTACTGTATTTTACTTACACTTTGTCTGAACAGATCTATGCTTTCAGCACAGATCTGTTCAGAACCATGGACAGCAGGACGCCTGAGAAGGCGTCCTGTTGCCATGGGAACCTTCCCCGTCTGCTCAGTAGTGGCCAGAACTGCGCAGACGGGGAAGGGTAAGGACGGGGCTTGGGGGGCTGCCTGGAAGCTCTCTCCCTCTCCATTCGGGGGACTGCAAAGGCACAGCAGCCCCCCGATCGGAGAGGGAGGGAGCTCCCTCTTACTGTTAACCTTTTCCATACAGCGGTCCGTACGGACCGCTGTATGGAAAGGGTTAAACGGCTGACATCGCATCACCGATGTCAGCCGTTTATACCAGGGTGCCAGCAATGTGCTGGCACCCTGGTATACCCACTAGACGCCAACGATTACGCAATGGGAGGCGGGCGGGGGATCGCGATCCCGCCTACCGCACCGCCCGCCTCCCGCACCGCCCGCAACCCTCCCCCTGCACCTCCCACCGTGCTCGAACAACTCAGGGGTGCAGGGGGGAGGGATACAGGAAAAAAAATTTAATCCTAAAGTTTCTGATCGCCGCGGTCAGGGACCGCGGGGATCAGAAACTGCAGAAATCGCAGCAAACCGCAGGTCTGAATTGACCTGCGGTTTGCCGCGATCGCCGACATGGGGGGGTCACGGGACCCCCCCGCGCATTTAGCCTAGGTGCCTGCTCAATGATTTGAGCAGGCGCCGGGTTCCGATCACTGCCAGCCGCACGGCAGTGATCGAAAATGCACAGGGCGTACATGTACGCCCTGTGTCCTTAAGTACCAGGGCACAAGGGCGTACCTGTACGCCCTGTGTCCTTAAGGGGTTAAGGACCAGTTCAGGTCTCAAGTCATTTTGTGAGGCTTACATAATAGAAACCACCCAAAACTTACCCCATTTTAGAAACTAAACCCCTCAACGTATTAAAAACTGATTTTACAAACTTTGTTAACCCTTTAGGTGTTCCACAATAATTAATGGAAAATGGAGATGAAATTTCAGAATTTCACTTTTTTGTTAGATTTTTCATTTTAATCAAATTTTTTCCATTAACAAAGCAAGGGTTAACAGCAAAACAAAATATTTATTGCTCTGATTCTGTAGTTTACAGAAAAACCCCATATGTGGTCGTAAACTGCTGTACGGGCACACAGTATTGCGCAGAAGGAAAGGAACGCCATATGGTTTTTGGAAAGCAGATTTCACTGGGATAATTTTAAGCTGCCATGTCACATTGTAAGACCCCTAGAGTAGAAACTCCAAAAAAAATGACCCAATTTTTTAAACTAACCCCCTCAAGGTATTGAAAACTGATTTTTACAAACTTTGTTAACCCTTTAGGTGTTCCACAAGAATTCATGGAAAATATTTCACTATTTTGGCAGATTTTCCATTTTAATCAATTTTTTTTCCAGTTGCAAAGCAAGGGTTAACAGCCAAATAAAACTCAATATTTATGGCCCTGATTCTGTAGTTTAAAGATTCACAAGGCATTGCACAGAAGAAAAGGAATGCCATATGATTTCTGGAAGGCAGATTTTGCTGGACTGTTTTTTTGACACCATGTCCCATTTGAAGCCCCCCTGGTGCACCCCTGGAGTAGAAACTCGTAAAAAGTGACTACATTTTGGAAACTACAGGATAAGGTGGCAGTTTTGTTGGTACTATTTAAGGGTACATTTGATTTTTGGTTGCTCTATATTACACTTTGTGTGTGGCAAGGTAACAAAAAAATAGCTGTTTTGGCACCATTTTTACTTTTTGTTATTTACAAGGTTCATCTGACAGGTTAGATCATGTGGTGTTTTTATATAGCAGATTGTTCTGGACGCGACAATACCAAATATGACTTTTTTGGGTTGTTTGTTTCAGTTTTGCATAGACTGTCTTGTCTAGGGGGCTCATTTTTTTCGGGATGAGATGATGGTTTGAATGTTATTATTTTAGGGTGTATATGACTTTTTGATTGCTTGCTATTACACTTTTTGTGATGTAAGGTGACAAAAAAATAAAAAAAATAGCTTTTTGGACGTTTTTATTTTTATTTTTTACGGTGTTTTACACAATGATGTCATTTTTGAAACAAAAAAATCATGTTTTAGTGTCTCCATAATCTGAGCGCTATAGTTTTTTTTGGGGAGACTGCCCAAAAAATGGCTATTTTGACACTGTTTTTATTTTAGTTTTATTATGGTGTTAACCTGAGGGGTTAGATCATGTGGTATTTTTATAGAGAAGGTTCTTACGGATGCGGTGATACCTAATATGTCTACTTTTATTTATGTAAGTTTTACACAATAATGTCATTTTTTAAACCCAAAAAATTATGTTTTAGTGTCGCCATAGTTTTTTGAGTTTTTGAGCGATTGTCTTAAGTAGGGTATCAATTTTGCAGGATCAGGTGACAGTTTTATTGGCACTATTTTGGGGTGCATATGACTTTTTGATAGCTTGCTATTACACTTTTTGTGATGTGAGGTGACAAAAAATGGCTTATGACAGTTTTTTTTTTTTTTTACGGTGTTACCCTGAGGTGTTAGGCCTTGTAATATTTTTATAGAGCAGGTTCTTATGGACGTGGCGATACCTAATTTATGTACGTTTTACACAGTGATATCATTTTTTAAACAAAAAAAATAATCATGCTTTAGTGTCTCCATAGACTTTGGTAGGGTATGATTTTTGCGGGATGAGATGACGGTTTGATTGGCACTATTTTGGGGGTCATATGACTTTTTGATCGCTTGCTATTACGCTTTTTGTGGTGTAAGGTGACAAAAAATGGATTTTTTGACTCCGTTTTTATTTTTATTTTTTTACGGTGTTCATCTGAGTGGTTAGGTAATGTGATAGTTTTATAGAGCAGGTTATTACAAACGGTTGCAATACTTAATATGTGTACTTTTTTACTTATGTAATTTTTACACAATGATATCATTTTTTAAACAAAAAAAAGTTTTTGTGTCTCCATATTCTGAGAGCCATAGTTTTTTCAGTTTTTGGGAGATTGTCTTAGATAGGGTATTATTTTTGCAGGATGAGATGACGGTTTTATTGGCACTATTTTGGGGTGCATATGACTTTTTGATCACTTGCTATTACACTTTTTGTGATGTAAGGTGACCCAAAAAAAATGGTTATTTGGACACCGTTTTCATTTTTTTTTTTTTACGGTGTGCACCTAAGGGGTAAGGTCATGTGGTATTTTTATAGAGCAGGTTGTTACTGATGCGGAGATACCTAATATGTATTCTTTTTTTTTATATACATATTTATATATTTTTTATGTGTCCATAGTCTGAGAGCCATAGTTTTTTGGGGGGAGATTGTCTTAGGTAGGGTATCATTTTTTGTGGGATGATGTGACAGTTAGATTGGTACTATTTTGGGGGGCATATGCCTTTTTTTCGCTTGGTGTTGCACCTTTAGTGATGTAAGGTGACAAAAAAATGGTGTTCATTTGAGGGGTTAGGTCATGTGATATATTTATAGAGCCGGTCGATATGGACGCGGCGATACCTAATAAAACTTTTATTTTTTTCCCTATTTTATAAAAAAAACTTTTTGGGGGGAAAAGGACGCTTTTTTTTACTTAAAACTTTTAATTATTTTGTAAACTTTATTTGTTTTACTTTTTTAACAATTTATTTTTTGTCCCTCTCTGGGACTTCAATTTTTGGTGGTCTGATCCCCTTTACAATGCATCACAATACTTCAGTATTGTGATGGATTGGCTTTAAGTGTATTACAGACTGTAATACACTTACTGCCTGTTTGCCTGTGAGATCAGGGGGCAAGGACATAGCATGTGCTGCATTCAGCACTGACCGCGGCACATCAAGGGTTAATGCGCAGGCACATGCAGCAGGGGTCCTTCTATCAGTGACTGCCGGACCCTTGCCACGGATCGGGCGGGCGCATCTCCTGCTCCCGCCTGATCACAGGTCCTTAAGGGGTTAAAAATGCCATATTTTCAAACATTTCAATTTTTACAGCATGTAAGGAATAATGCTCATACCAGCTATGTGAAGCTGACCAGTCTCACCACCTTCAAGTAGTAGTTGTGAAAACCTTAAATGTATTCTTAGGCCCCCGGCACACAAACATGTGCTATCCGTTGCCATATTGCGGACTGCATTTGCGGATCCGCAATACACGGGCACTGTTTGGTGTGCATTCCGTATCATGGATGTGGAACGGAACCCTACAAAAGCACTACTGAGTACTTCCGTGGGGTTTCATCCCGTCATTCCGTTCCGCAAAAAGATAGAGCATGTCCTATCTTTTTGCGGAACGGCCGGATCGTGGACCCATTACGCAAAATACGGACACTGGCAATTTGCGTTCTGCATTTTGCAGACCGCACAACGCTGGCACTATAATAGAAAATGCCTAATCTTGTCCGCAATCTATTTTTTTCGGGAACGGAATTGCGGACCCCGGAAGTGCGGATCCGCATTTCCAGATCCGGACAGCACATTGTGTGGCCCCATAGAAATCAATGGGTCCGCAATTCCGTGAGTGGAGTTTAAAGAACCGGACTTCTTTAATACCCTTTTTTTTCTCTGCTGTGTTTTGCCATTTAAATCCATATTTTTTTCCTCTGCTTGGTTAAGGGGAGTGGCTTGGGCAACCAGGTGCTTTAAATTCTCTCAGAGCTTGCTCTACCTGAGGCTTGCTGTACAAAGTGGCTGCTGATTAAGTGGAGTTTAAAGAAACAGACTTTAAGACAAGGAGCAAGAAACTAAGGTGCAACCAGGAGGATGACCGCTGCAGGAAGGATGGTAAAAGGAGTGCTGTAAAGGTCAGGCAGATTCTAATGGTAGGGGACTCTATTATTAGGCGGACAGACAGGGTCATCTGTCGCCAAGATCGTGAATGCCCAACAGTGTGTTGTCTGCTGGATGCTCAGGTTCGGCTGCGGATCGGATTGATAGATTGCTGGGTGGGAGGGAGTTAAATAAGTGGCTCAGAAGCTGGTACAGGAAGGAATGGCTTGGGTTCATGGAGAGCTGCGCCGACTTCTCGGTCGGTTACAGGCTCTACATTAGGGAGTGATAGCAGGTGGCTGAGTGTGGTTTGAAGCAGGGATCCTTGAAAGTTAAGTACTTGCATTTTAGTACTGCCCTTTAATACCCTTTTTTTCGGTCGGTTACAGGCTCTACATTAGGGAGTGATAGCAGGTGGCTGAGTGTGGTTTGAAGCAGGGATCCTTGAAAGTTAAGTACTTGCATTTTAGTACTGCCCTTTAATACCCTTTTTTTTCCTCTGCTGTGTTTTGCCATTTAAATCCATATTTTTTTCCTCTGCTTGGTTAAGGGGAGTGGCTTGGGCAACCAGGTGCTTTAAATTCTCTCAGAGCTTGCTCTACCTGAGGCTTGCTGTACAAAGTGGCTGCTGATTAAGTGGAGTTTAAAGAAACAGACTTTAAGACAAGGAGCAAGAAACTAAGGTTTGATAGAATTTCCTTGTGTGTTGTTGGCTTGATTCTAGCTAGTCCTCCAACTATAGCAGACAGTGTCTAATTCCAACTCATATTTACTGTTTTCCTACTTTACTGTTCATCCCCATTTAAACATGTGCTCCATGGACAATGCCACTAAGTGTGTGTCCTGTGCAATGTATGCGTGCCTTGAAGAGCCTTTTGAGGGTGAATACATTTGCACTAGATGCAATCATGTTGCATATTTGGAAGCCCAGATCTTGGATATAAATAAGCAGCTTGAAATACTGAGGAGCATTGCAGACCTGGAGAGAGGCTTAGACGTCACTGTGCAGGCACTGACTGGGTTCAGTGAAATGAAGGTGGGAGGAGGAGGGCAAGATCAGGAATATCAGGTGAGCAGTTGGGTTAATGTAGGAAGAATGGGTAGAGGTAAAAGTGCCAGGGAGGCTAGTCCTGAGCTGGAACACCCTGTTTGGCTGATATTAGGGATGAAATCCCAGGGCCAGCAACACTGCAGCAGGGCGTTTCTCCTTGCAACCAGGAGGATGACCGCTGCAGGAAGGATGGTAAAAGGAGTGCTGTAAAGGTCAGGCAGATTCTAATGGTAGGGGACTCTATTATTAGGCGGACAGACAGGGTCATCTGTCGCCAAGAACAACAGTGTGTTGTCTGCTGGATGCTCAGGTTCGGCTGCGGATCTGATTGATAGATTGCTGGGTGGGAGGGAGTTAAATAAGTGGCTCAGAAGCTGGTACAGGAAGGAATGGCTTGGGTTCATGGAGAGCTGCGCCGACTTCTCGGTCGGTTACAGGCTCTACATTAGGGACCGGCTGCACCTTAATGGGGAGGGTGCCACTGCCCCAGGGAAAAAAATGGTTAGACGGCTGGAGGAGCTTTTAAACTAGGATCTGGGGGGGGGGGGGGGGAGGGGTCACACTAATAAGGGGGGAGATAGTGTAGATAGAGAGTGGGTTATGGAAGGGGACAGTGGGGATTTAGTGGTGGCTGCGGTTAGCGAGAAAAATAGGGAGAAGACTGGGCATAACTATACATTTATGAAAAATAAAACTGCTGTTAACAAGAACCTGTTACATACAAAAATCAACCAAGGTAATCAAAAAATCCCGGATATTCACTTTACAGGAAATAGTCATTTAAAATGTATTTTCACAAATGCCAGAAGTTTATCTAGAAAAATGGGGGAGCTGGAGGCTACGGTACTAGAAGAACACATACACTGCACAAAAATATAAACGCAACACTTTTGGTTTTGCTCCCATTTTGCATGAGCTGAACTCAAAGATCTGAAACATTTTCTACATACACAAAAGACCCATTACTCTCAAATATTGTTCACAAATCTGTCTAAATCTGTGTTAGTGAGCACTTCTCCTTTGCCAAGATAATCCATCCTACATCAGAGGTGTGGCATATTAAGGTGCTAATTACACAGCATGAATATTGCACAGGTGTACCTTAGACTGCTCACAATAAAAGGCCACTCTGAAATGTGCACAGTTTTGCCTTACTGGCCGGGGGTCAGAAAACCAGTCAGTATCTGGTGTGGCCACCATTTCCCTCACGCAGTGCAGCTCATCTCCGTCGCAAAAGTTGATCAGGTTGTTGATTGTGGTCTGTGGAATGTTGGTCCACTCCTCTTCAATAGCTGTGCGAAGTTGCAGAATATTGGCAGGAACTGGAACATGCTGTTGTATACGCTGAGCCAGAGCATCCCAAACATGCTCAATGGGTGACATGTCCGGAGAGTATGCTGGCCATGCAAGAACTGTGATGTTTTCAGCTTCCAGAAATAGTGTACAGATCCTTGCAATATGGGGCCGTGCATTATCATGCTGCAACATGAGGTGATGATCATGGATGAATGGCACAACAATGGGCCTCAGGATCTAATCATGGTATCTCTGTGAATTCTAAATGTCATAAATAAAATGCACCTGTTCATTGTCCATAAACTCCTGCCCATACCATAACCCCACCGCCACCATAGGCCACTCGATCCACAACTTTGACGTCAGCAAAACGCTCACCCACACAATGACACACACACTGTCTGCCATCTGCCATGAACAGTGAAAACCGGAACTCATCCGTGAACAGAACGCCTCTCCAACATTCCAGACGCCATTGAATGTGAGAATTTGCCCACTCAAGTTGGTTACGATGACGAACTACAGTCAGGTCCAAACCCCGATGAAGACGACGAGCATGCAGATGAGCTTCCCTGAGACGGCTTCTGACAGTTTGTGCAGAAATTCTTTGGTTATGCAAGCCGATTGTTGCTGCAGCTGTCTGGGTGGCTGGTCTCAGACGATCATGCAGGTGAACATGCTAGATGTGGAGGTCCTGGGCTGGTGTGGTTACACGTGGTCTGCAGTTGTGAGGCCAGTTGGATGTACTGCCAAATTCTCTGAAACACCTTTGGAGACGGCTTATGGTAGAGAAATGAACATTCATTGCACGGACAACAGCTCTGGTAGACATTCCTACAGTCAGAATGCCAATTGCACACTCCCTCAAACGTTGCGACATCTGTGGCATTGTGCTGTGTGATCAAACTGCACATTTCAGAGTGGCAGTCTTAGGCTACTTTCACACAAGCGTTTTTTGCGGATCCATCATGGATCTGCAAAAACGCTGCAGGCAGCATTTTGGTGTCCACCTCCAGAGTGGAATGGTGACAGAACGGGGGCAAACTGATGCATTCTGAGTGGATCCTTTTCCATTCAGAATGAATTAGGGCAAAACTGATCTTACAAAACGCTCACCCACACAATGACACACACACTGTCTGCCATCTGCCATGAACAGTGAAAACCGGAACTCATCCGTGAACAGAACGCCTCTCCAACATTCCAGACGCCATTGAATGTGAGAATTTGCCCACTCAAGTTGGTTACGATGACGAACTACAGTCAGGTCCAAACCCCGATGAAGACGACGAGCATGCAGATGAGCTTCCCTGAGACGGCTTCTGACAGTTTGTGCAGAAATTCTTTGGTTATGCAAGCCGATTGTTGCTGCAGCTGTCTGGGTGGCTGGTCTCAGACGATCATGCAGGTGAACATGCTAGATGTGGAGGTCCTGGGCTGGTGTGGTTACACGTGGTCTGCAGTTGTGAGGCCAGTTGGATGTACTGCCAAATTCTCTGAAACACCTTTGGAGACGGCTTATGGTAGAGAAATGAACATTCATTGCACGGACAACAGCTCTGGTAGACATTCCTACAGTCAGAATGCCAATTGCACACTCCCTCAAACGTTGCGACATCTGTGGCATTGTGCTGTGTGATCAAACTGCACATTTCAGAGTGGCAGTCTTAGGCTACTTTCACACAAGCGTTTTTTGCGGATCCATCATGGATCTGCAAAAACGCTGCAGGCAGCATTTTGGTGTCCACCTCCAGAGTGGAATGGTGACAGAACGGGGGCAAACTGATGCATTCTGAGTGGATCCTTTTCCATTCAGAATGAATTAGGGCAAAACTGATCTTACAAACGGAAAGCCAAAACGCTAGTGAGAAAGTAGCCTAAGGCACACCTGTGCAATATTAATGCTGTGTAATCAGCACCTTGATATGCCACACCTCTGACGTAGGATGGATTATATTGGCAAAGGAGAAGTGCTCACTAACACAGATTTAGACAGATTTGTGAACAATATTTGAGAGTAATGGGTCTTTTGTGTATGTAGAAAATGTTTCAGATCTTTGAGTTCAGCTCATGCAAAACTGAAAGTGTTGCATTTATATTCTTGGTCAGTGTATTATAGTCCCATAGAACTACAATATAAGCACGATTTGTAGTTATCCTATATTGGCCTTCCATCGGCAGGCCAACATAGGAACTGCACCTCTAATACACTGGGGCTCTTCAGAGAGACTCGGCGCATTAGAATGAAGGTCCAGCTTCCTCGATATCTTAACTGGGGTGCCATTCCTCACCCAGAAGCACGCTCTTCTGTTTTTTTTTATAATTTACATGTCGTGCTCGTGCTTGACCACAGCATCTAAAGGGTTAAATGTCTGAAATTGGCATTATTGCCAGTGACAAACATTAGCCGCAGGCCTCTGCTGTTTGAAACCGCAGAGACCAGCCAGCTATGGTGCGTGCTGCTTGCTCGAAGGGGTGCCCTGATTAAAGACCATGTTTGGCTATATACTCCATGCAGTCAGCAGCTTCAAGCTTCATTACACATTTTACATGTCAACCGCATGTAAGTCAGGTGTGGTCATCACAAAATTTAAAGTGCCAGGTCTATCTCAGAAACCTATTTTCCCATTCATTTCTATCGAGAAATGAAATGCTACTGTTCCTAACTATATCATAACCATATCACGGCCGAGCCGTGTGGCCCTACCCTAAAGGGGTTTTCCCAGAATTAAACCTTATACCCTATGCACATGATAGGACATAATTGTCTGATCTCAAGAGGATGACCTGGGGTCACCACTGATCGTGAGAATAGAGGTTTCATGTACCGTTTTTTAATGGAGCCATGATTAAGCTAGCGTGCTGCTGTTCCATTCAAAGTCTTGGTTATCTACTTTAAGCAGGACAATGACCATATCTGTGATACACACTGCTGTTTGTATTTCCTTCCACAGAAATAACATGCCTATTCACCATTAATGCATATTAGAGTGCAAAAATCAATCACTGAATCTGCAGGCATAAATGTGTAAACCAACAGATCATGGATAAAGAAACTGAGTATAGGGAGCGGAGATATGAGAGAAAAATAGTAAACAGAATAACTGCTGTACAGTTTAATTCAATAAACTCACGAAATCCTTAAAATGCATAAAACCTTGTAACGAATTAAAATGCTACAACTCAAACTATTTCATTTCATATTCAGGATATGATTTGTACTAAGCAGACCAGTTGTAATTGAAGAACACAAATGAATTGAAATGATAATTAAAACACTTTATTTCACAAGACAGTGGAATAAAAAAATTAAATAGGCAACTCGTTTGTCTTAAGAACCTCCTGGTGAAAATACCATTAGTCGCTGTATTTAATGGCATTTAAAGTTGTAATACAATTAACAGAGATATAAAATTACAATTATTTGAAGTTGCTAAAATGGCGAATGTACTGAAGTGGTAATATTAATTTGGTAGTTACTCATCATAAAGTTGCTACACCCTTCAAAGCCCATTTACAAACAATTCTTAATTTTTTTCATTTTTTTAAATATTTCTGCTCCTTTTGTACCTGTAGAAACATTCACTTTGGCTTAAGGACATTGATCAACAATGTCGTTGTGGATCACCTATTATGTTTTCAAGTTTTATGTTAATAAGGTATTTAATGTAATCATTTTAAAAAGGAAAAGTTCTCAACTTTCTAATGTACTTTGCGCTTTAATTTCTTTTACAGTGAGGAACAGAAGTATTTGAACACCCTGCGATTTTGCAAGTTCTCCCACTTAGAAATCATGGAGGGGCATTCCCACTCTGAGAGACAGAATTAAAAAATAAATGAATCAGGAAATCATATTGCATGATTTTTAAAGAATTTATTTGTCTTGCACTGATGAACATAAGTATTTGAACACCTGCGAAAATCAGCGTTAATATTTGGTAAAGAAATCTTTGTTTGCAATTACAGAGGTCAAACGTTTCCTGTAGTTCTTGACCAGGTTTGCACACACTGCAACAGGGATTTTGGCCCAGTCCTCCACACAGATCTCCTCTAGATCTGTCAGGTTTCGGGGCTGTCGCTGAGCAACATGGAGTTTCAGCTCCCTCCAAAGATGTTCTAATGGATTTAGGTCTGGAGACTGGCTAGACCACTCCAGAACCTTGATATGCTTATTATGGAGCTACTCCTTGGTTATCCTAGCTGTGTGCTTCAGGTTGTTGTCATGTTGGAAGACCCAGCCACAACCCATCTTCAATGCTCTGAGGGAAGATGGTTGTTGCCCAAAATCTCACAATAAATGGCCCTATTCATCCTCTCCTTAATACAGTGCAGGTGTCCTGTTCCCTTCACAGAAAAGCACGCCCAAAGCATGATGTTATCACCCCCATGATTCACAGTAGGGATGGTGTACTTGGGATGCAACTCATCCTTATTTTTCCTCCAAACACGACAAGTGAAATTTTGACCAAAAAGTTCTACTTTGGTCTCATCTGACCACATGACTTTCTCCCGTGCCTCCTTTGGATCATCCAGATGGTCACTGGCAAACTTCAGACAGGCATGGACAGGTGATGACTTGAGCAGGGGAACCTTCTGTGCAATACATGATTTGAAACCATGACGGCGTAGTGTTCTACCGACAGTGACCTTTGAAACTGTAGTCCCAGCTCTCTTCATTTCATTGACCAGCTCCTCCCTTGTAGTTCTGGGCTGATTCATTACCTTTCTTATTATCAGTGATACCCCATGAGGTGAGATCTTGCATAGAGCTCCAGTCCGAGGGAGACTAACAGTCAAATTTAGCCTCTTCCATTTTCTAACAGTTGATTTATTTTCACCAAGCTGCTTGGCAATTGCCCCGTAGCCCTTTCCTGCCGTGTGGAGGTCCACAATTTTGTCTCTGGTATCTTTTGACAGGTCTTTGGTCATGCCCATGGTAGTAGTTGGTGTCTACTAGGTGCTACTAAGTTAGATTAATGAGTGGAGTAGAGGTGGACTTTTTAAAGGCACAGTAACAGGTCTTTGAGAGCCAGAATTCTTGCTCTTTCTTAGGTGTTAAAATACTTATGTTTAGCAGTGCAAGACAAATAATTTCTTAAAAAATCATGCATTTCCTGATTTAAAATAAAATAATCTGTCTCTATGAGTGGGAATGCAACTACAATGGGAATTTCAGGCCCCTCTAGGTGGGAGAACTTGCGAAAATCGCAGGGTGTTCAAATACTTCTGTTCCTCACTGTACTTTTCAAGATAATAGCTCATTGTTAGTGAAAGGGAATACTCTTTATTTACATTTAGAGGCTGAAACATTTACTGTACACACTAAAGCTTATTCTGCTCTCCACAGCACAGTCAATACATTATATCCAGTCTAGGCAATGCTCTGTGACCTAAATACATTAGTAGCATCTTATAAAAGCTAATGTTTAACTGTATCAATCTGCAGTTCAGTATGTTTAGCTCACAGAGCATTGCCTACACTGGTTACAATTGTATTAATTTCTAGTGGAGTCTTCTAAATGAGCCTCCATTGCAGTCTTGAAGATAAGAAGAGAGCCTTACTTTCCAGGCTACAAACTTCTATATCGTCTTGTTCTGCTCTCCACTAAGACTTGAATATAATTGTATATAGGCAATGCTCTGTGAGCTAAACAGACTGAGGCTTAGGCCGAATGCACACGGCCGTAAGCAGTGAACGGGCTGGATTCCTGCTGAGAGCAGGAGCGCAGGGCGTCATTGGTTGCTATGACGCCGTGCGATTCCTACTGCCGCCGCAATACAGTAATACACTGGTATGATCTTTACCAGTGTATTACTGTATTGCGGCAGCAGCAGGAAGCGCACGGCGTCATAGCAACCAATGACGCCGTGCACTCCTGCTCTCAGCAGGAGTCCAGCCCGTGGTTCCACGGACCGCTCACGGCCGTGAAACACGGCCGTGTGCATTCAGCCTTAGATTGATACATTATAACACTAAACTATGTTCTGTCGACAATGTAATTGTCATATTTTTTATTTGATAGTTTATTAGCGGTAGGCATGTATACCTGAGTTAGTCTGTCAATGATTTTCAAAATATCTGTAATTACCTTATAATAACAGCTATCATTAATGTATCCTGTCCCTTTCCACTTGAAAAACCATTGCTAGGGCTTGTCTGTTTTCCCTTTGGTGTAAACAGAAGGCAAAGATGTGATACTCCACACTGCATGACTGCATTATGCTTCAGAGTGAGGAGGCGTTTCTCTCAGTAGTCCAATCCCCTTAGCTGTCAGCAGTTTTGGCCCCAGAGAACTGGCAGAGGAGCCATCTTGAGAAGGTCCTCATATTGTAGAAGTTAAACAGCCGTAACTAAGCGAAAAACTCAAAGAAAACAGTGGTATATGAAGAAACGAAAGATTGCTTTATGCATAATGCTGCAGCAGCAGTAACATATGCTAAAATTTATTTTTTAATAAAAACAAGACAGTTACAGCTGACTGCAGTGTTCATCGAGCACCAAAGTGCTCTGGTGCTCTGGTTGAACACATTAGGATGCTCGGGTGCTCGGTATAATGGAAGTCAATGGGAGAACATGAGCATTAAACCAGGCACTGCCTGCTCTGAAGAGGGGAGGGTGCCTGCTTCACAGGAAAAGGTCAGAAATTGATGGAAACACCACCGAAATGGTTCGGGAAGAGCATGGGGAGGATGTCTGGATGCTCCTTGGACTCTCAGGTCGCTACTGGGAATGATGTTGTCCAAGTAGTACGCCACTTTTACAGACTGACAATAATACGCACCAAACCAAAGATAAAATCGATTTTAGAGGGAAAATTGTTAGGAAACATTCTTTCCTCTATATTTACTTGTATATAAAGTGCAAATGCTGCCAAAAATTACAAGGAAGAGGCACTCTGATACAACCTGTATATCACATAAAGGAGGGCCTCATTCTCATTGTGGTACAGTTGTTTATGCAGTGGGACTCCTACACTCATAAAGTCTATGCACTAAGTGAAAGGGCTTCCAAAAATTACAAGGAACCGGCACTCCAAGCCAGCACCTCCAAGGCATAAAGCTCCAGTTCGTGCCACATGTCCAGCTTGGACACCCAGTAGTTGTAAGGCACTGAGGGATCATTGAGAATGCTGACACGGTCTGCTATGTACTACTTCACCATTTTCCCAAATTTTTCCTTCCTTGTGACAGTAGGCCGCGCATCAGGGTGATGGTGGTGGCGGGGTGTCATGAAACTGTCCCAGGCTTTAGAGAGTGTTGCCCTGCCTCTGTTGGAACTGCTGTGTGTTCCCCTTGTCTCCCCTTCTCGGTTGGCCAAGGAACTACGGACTCTGCCGCCAGCGCTGTCAGATGGAAATTTTGGGGGAAATTTTTCAACAAGGACCTTCTGGTATTGCACCATTTTGCTCATCCTCTCCACCAGAGGAATGAGAGATGAGAAGTTCTCTTTGTAGCAGGGGTCAAGAAGGGTGAACAACCAGCAATCCGTAATGTCTAAAATGTGTATAATGTGTGGGTCGCAGGAAAGGCAGCCTAACATGAAGTCAGCCATGTGTGCCAGAGTACCATCAGGAGAATCACTCTCAATCTCCTCATCTTCTTCCTCCTCTTCTGCCCACCCACGCTGAAAAGATGGAATTTAACTTCCATGGGTACTACCCTGTGTAGCGGAGGCAACCGTCTCCTCCTCCTCTTCATTGTCCAATTCGCGCTGAGAAGACAAACTGAGGGTGGGCTGGCTATCAACCTGTGTAATGTCTTCCCCCATTTCCACCTCTTACACATGCAAAGTGTTGTCCTTAATTGTGAGCAGCGAGTGTTTGAGTAGGCACAGAAGTGGGATGGTTACGCTTATAGTAGCTAAATTGCCGCTCACCATCTGTGTTGATTCCTCAAAGTTGCATAAAACATCAAAGAGGTCTGACATCCATGCCCACGCCTCACAAGCGAGGAGTGGGCATGGATGTCGGACCTCTGTGAGGTTTACGCAACTTTGAGGAATCAACACAGATGGTGAGTGGCAATTTAGCTATTATCAGCGTAAGCATGGAAAGGTAAAGACCATGTTGCAGCTGGTATTCCACTATTGCCCTTTGCTGTTCACAAAGCCTGGCCACCATGTGGAACGTTGACTTCCAGCGCGTGCTCAGGTCGCACAACAGCCAGTGATCTGGCAATATCCAGTGCTGCTGAAGTGTTGACAGACCGGCTGAAACTGTCGATGACATGCGGAAATGTGCACACACGCAGTGCACCTTCACCAGTAGGTCAGGCTACCAACTGATGACTGACTGGTGCTGCACGCGGCTAATTTGGAGGTGGAAGTGGAGGAGGAGGCGGAGGAGAAGTGGGGGTTGGAGCCACTAATGTAAGTGCTGGAGAAAAATCTGATCGACTTAGGGCCCGCAATCCTATGTGTTGGTAGCACCTGTGCCATATCAGGGTACGACTCGCTCCCGGCCTCCACAACATTTACCCATCAGGGAAATGTAGCATCCCTGGCCGAATGCACTTGTCCATGTGTCCGTGGTTAAGGGGACCTTCCCAGTAACTAAGCTGGTCACGTGTGATGTTAAGGGACACATGTTGGTGGAAGGCGGGCATGGCACACCTTGAAAAATAGTAGCGGCTGGGGACTGCGTAATGCAGGATGGCCGCCGACATCAGGCTGCAGAAGGCATCAGTGTCCACAAGCCAAAATGGCAACATTTCCAGGGCCAGTAATTTGGAAAGCTGCGCATTTAGTGCTATGACCTGTCGGTGGGTGAATGGGTATTTGTGCTTGCGTTCAAATGCCTGGGGTAAGGTCATTTTTACGCTGCACTGGGACACAGAAGTGGATGTGGTCGCTGATGGTGCTTGCGAAGGTCCAGGTGCAGGGCGGGAGGCATCCGAGCCTGCGTCTTTGAACAGGGGATTGGCCAGCATGTAACACAGGAGAAGAGGAGGCAGGGGTGTGACCTGCAGACACAGATTGTGGACCCAGTTGTTTGGCCCACCTATTATGGTGCTTTGATGCCATGTGGAAGATCATGCTGGTGGTGGTGAGGTTGCTAGTGTTCATGCCCCTGCTCATTTTTGTTTGGCACAGGTTGCAAATTACAATTCTTTTGTCATCCGCACTTTCCTAAAAAAAAGTGCCAGACTGCTGAACACCTACCCCTTGCCAAGGGAAATTTCTGCAAGGGTGTGCTCCGGGGAACAGTTGCGGGCCTGCTTGGTGTGGCCAGCCTTCTCCCTTTTGCCACCCCACTGCCTCTTACAGGCTGTTGCGGTGCAGCAGATCCCTCTCCCTCTATATTGCTGTCCTTGCTCAGCTTTCCACCTTCCCAGGTTGGGTCAGTGACTTCATCGTCCACCACCTCCTCTTCAACTTCCTCACTCTGCTTATCCTCCTGACTTGTTGACCTAGTCACTACCTCAGTGATTGACAACTGTGTCTCATCCTCTTAAAAACGGGACGTAAAAACCCAAGAGCAGAATATAAAATCAGTGATACAGTCCTAACCTCAGTATCTTAGAAAAGGAATTTAGGGTCATTATTTCAGAAGACTTAAAGGTATGCAGACAATGTCATAGAGCAGCAGGAAATGCTAGAAGAATGCTTGGGTGTATAGGGAGAGGCATTACCAGTAGAAAGAGGGAGGTGCTCATGCTGCTCTACAGAGCACTACTGAGACCTCATTTGGAGTATTGTGCACAGCACTGGAGACCATATCTCCAGAAAGATATTGATACTTTAGAGAGAGTTCAGAGAAGAGCCACTAAACTAGTACATGGATTGCAGGATAAAACTTACCAGGAAAGATTAAAGGTCCTTAACATGTATAGCTTGGAAGACAGACGAGACAGAGGGGATATGATAGAAACTTTTAAATACATAAAGGGAATCAACAAGGCAAATAAGGAAATAATATTTAAAAGAAGAAAAACTGCTACAAGAGGACATAGTTTTAAATTAAAGGGGCAAAAGTTTATCAGGAAATATTACTTTACTGAGAGAGTAGTGGATGCATGGAATAACCTTCCTGTAGAAGTGGTAGCTGCAAATACAGTGAAGGAGTTTAAGCATGCATGGGATAGGCATAAGGCCATCCTTCATATAAGATAGGGCAAAGGGCTATTCATAGTATTCAGTATATTGGGCAGACTAGATGGGCCAAATGGTTCTTATCTGCCGACACATTCTATGTTTCTATGTTTCTATCATCATCCACTTTATTAAACAGTAATTGACGTTCCCCACCGTCATCTTCTTGTGATTGTGGATGCTCAAGAGTTTGGGATTCAGGGCACAAGATCTGTCCCTCTTCAAGCGTGTTTGGTGAGAGGGGCAAATCAAGGAATGGCACTGAAAAGAGCAACCCGGAATATCCGAATGTGGGATCACTTGTTTGCCCAGACTCTCCATGGTGGGAGGAAGGAAGATCAGGGTGAGGATTGGGTTGAGAAGACTCTTGGGTACTGAGACTGGATTTGGTGGAAGAGAGGGTGGTGCTTAAGCGACTGGAAGCATTATCTGCTGCAATCCAACCGACCACCTGGTCGCACTGGTCTGACTTCAAGAGTGGTGTCCTGCACAGCCCTGCAAACTGGGACATGAAGCTAGGTATCATGGATGATAGTTTTTCTTGTGCTCTGGCATTAGGCACAGTTTCACCGCTCCCAGGACCATGGCCTGTGCGTGCACCATCAGCATCACGGCCACTGCCCCGTCCCTTACTGCTCACCTTCTTCATATTAAATGTTACAGTGGATATAAAAAGTCTACACACCCCTGTTAAAATTTCAGGTTTCTGTGCTGTAAAAAAATTAGACAAATAAATAATTCCAGAAATTTTTCCACCTTTAACCTATTCAGGACATAGGGCGTACAGGTACACCCTTATGTCCTGGTACTTAAGGACACAGGGCGTACCTGCAGCAGGCGGTGATCGGAAGCCGGTGCCTGCACAAATCATTGAGCAGGCACTTCGGCTAAATGCCCGGGGGAGTCCCGTGACCCCCCATGTCAATTCAGACCGGCGGTTTGCGGCAATTCAATGTTGCGGTGGTGGCGTGTGGCGGTGCCATCGGGTCTCGATGCGGCTGTGGGGGGGACCCGATGGCAGGGAAGGCAGCGCGATCTCTAAGGAAGGTATCGCGCTGCCTTCTGGTGATGAGCCTGTGAGATCCAGCCCCCTGGATCTCACAGTCCCCGGAATCTGTATGAGTAATACACAGTATTACTCATACAGCCAATGCATTCCAATACAGAAGTATTGGAATGCATTGCAAAGGATTAGACCCCCAAAAGTTCAAGTCCCAAAGTGGGACAAAAAATAAAGTGAAAAAAAGTTGAAAAAATAAAGTTTTCCCTTCAAAAATTAAAAGTTTCAAGTAAAAATAAACAAAAACTTCATTTTCCCCAAATAAAGTAAAAAAAAAAAAGGTAAAAAATAGAGGGGGGTATACATATTATCGCCGCGTTTGTATCGACCGGCTCTATAAACATATCACATGACCTAACCCCTCAGATGAACACCATATAAAATAAAAAATACAAACTGTGCTAAAGAAATCATTTTTTTGTCACCTTACATCACAAAAAGTTTAATAGCAAGCGATCAAAAAGTCACACGCACCCCAAAATAGTGCCAATAAAACCGTCATCTCATCCCGCAAAAATCATACTCTACCCAAGGTAATCGCAGACACTAAAACATAATTTTTTTTTTTTTTAAATGATATTATTGTGTAAAACTTACATAAATAAAAAAAGTATACATATTAGGTATCGCTGTGTCCATATCGACCGGCTCTATAAATATATCACATGACCTAACCCCTCAGATGAACACCGTAAAAAATGTAAAATAAAAACTGTGCTAAATAAACCATTTTTTGTCACCTTACATCACAAAAAGTTTAATAGCAAGCGATCAAAAAGTCACACGCACCCCAAAATAGTGCCAATAAAACCGTCATCTCATCCCGCAAAAATCATACCCTACCCAAGGTAATTGGCCAAAAACTGAAAAAATTATGGCTCTCAGACTATGGAAACACTAAAACATGATTTTTTTTTTGCTTTATAAAAGAAATCATTGTGTAAAACTTACATAAATAAAATATAATATATACATATTACCGTATTTTTCGCCGTATAAGACGCACCGGCCTATAAGACGCACCTAGGTTTTTGAGGAGGAAAATAAGAAAAAAAATATTTTGAACCAAAAAGGTGCACTTTTGGTGGGTTTTGAACTAATTGTGGTCTGTGGGTGACGCACTGTTATGGGGGATCTGTGGGTGGCACTGTTATGGGGGATCTGTGGGTGACACTTATGGGGGATCTGTGGGTGACACTTATGGGGGATCTGTGGGTGACACTTATGGGGGATCTGTGGGTGACACTTATGGGGGATCTGTGGGTGACACTTATGGGGGATCTGTGGGTGACACTTATGGGGGATCTGTGGGTGACACTTATGGGGGATCTGTGGGTGACACTTATGGGGGATCTGTGGGTGACACTTATGGGGGATCCTCTCTGGATGGCACTGTTATGAGGATCTGTGAATGACAGTTATGGGGGGGATCTGTGGATGACACATATATAGCATCTTATGCTGTCATCCACAGATCCCCTCCATAAGTGTCCCTGTAGTGAATGACCCTCAATACAGGGGGTGGGGGTCGCATCTGCTTTAATGACAGTGGGGCCCGTGCAGTGACTATTCTACTACACGGGCCCCGCTTACTGTATAATCATATCTCTCTAATAGTTAATTGTTCTATGCATGTAATCGCATAATGAGCGCTAATGAGCGCTGTGTATTACCGTACTTAAAACTAGCAGCGCTCGCCGTTCGGAGCAGAGAGGAGGCAGGAGGCAGGCCGGGAGGACGGGCGCTTGCAACGTGAGTCATACGTCACGCGCCTGCGCCGCCTGCTTCATTCATAAGTGGGCGGTGCAGGCGCGTGACGTATGACTCACGCTGCAAGTGCCCGTCCTCCCGGCCTGCCTCCTGCCTCCTCTCTGCTCCGAACGGCGAGCGCTGCTAGTTTTAAGTACGGTAATACACAGCGCTCATTAGCGCTCATTATGCGATTACATGCATAGAACAATTAACTATTAGAGAGATATGATTATACAGTGAGCGGGGCCGTGTAGTAGAATAGTCACTGCACGGGCCCCGCTGTCATTATTAATGCAGATGCCGCCCCCAGCCCCTCCTCCCTCACAGCTGATACACCCGCCGCACGGCATCGCGGCGGGTGTATCATTGAAAACTGGGCAAAATAAGCTACATTCGCCGTATAAGACGCACTGCTATTTTCCCCCCACTTTTGGGGGGAAAAAAGTGCGTCTTATACGGCGAAAAATACGGTAGGTATCACCACGTCCGTATTGACCGGCTCTATAAATATATCACATGACCTAACCCCTCAGATGAACACCGTAAAAAATGTAAAATAAAAACTGTGCTAAATAAACCATTTTTTGTCACCTTACATCACAAAAAGTGTAATAGCAAGCAATCAAAATGTCACACGCACCCCAAAATAGTGCCAAAAAAACTTCATCTCATCCCACAAAAATCATACCCTACCCAAGGTAATCTCCCAAAAACTGAAAAAATTATGGCTCTCAGACTATGGAAACACTAAAACATGATTGTTTTTGCTTTATAAAAGAAATCATTGTGTAAAACTTACATAAATAAAAAAAAGTATACATATTAGGTATCGCCGCGTCCGTGACAACCTGGTCTATAAAAATACCACATGATCTAACCTGTCAGATGAATCTTCTAAATAACAAAAAATAAAAACGGTGCCAAAACAGCTATTTCTTGTTATCTTGCCTCACAAAAAGTGTAATATAGAGCAACCAAAAATCATTGTACCCTAAACTAGTACCAAAAAAACTTCCACCCTATCCCGTAGTTTCTAAAATGGGGTCACTTTTTAGGGGTTTCTACTCTAGGGGTGCATCAGGGGGACTTCAAATGGGACATGGTGTAAAAAAAAAAAAACAGTCCAGAAAAATCTGCTTTCCAAAAACCGTATGGCTTTCTTTTTCTTCTGCGCCCTGCCGTGTGCCCATACAGCAGTTTACGACCACATATGGGGTGTTTCTGTAAACTACAGAATCAGGGCCATAAATAATGAGTTTTGTTTGGCTGTTAACTCTTGGTTTGTAAAAGTAAAAAAAAATATTAAAATGGAAAATCTGCCAAAAAAGTGAAATCTTCAAATTGTATCTCTATTTTCCATTAATTCTTGTGGAACACTTAAAGGGTTAACGACGTTTGTAAAATCAGTTTTGAATACCTTGAGGGGTGTAGTTTCTTATATGGGGTCACTTTTATGGAGTTTCTACTCTAGGGGTGCATCAGGGGGGCTTCAAATGGGACGTGGTGTCAAAAAAAACAGTCCAGCAAAACCTGCCTTCCAGAAACCGTATGGCATTGCTTTCCTTCTGCGCCCTGCCGTGTGCCCGTACAGCAGTTTACCACCACATATGGGGTGTTTTTGTAAACTACAGAATCAGGGCCATAAATATTGAGTCTGGTTTGGCTGTTAACCCTTGGAAAATCTGCCAAAAAAGTGAAATTTTGAATTGATATCTCTATTTTCCATTAATTCTTGTGGAACACCTAAAGGGTTAACAAAGTTTGTAAAATCAGTTTTGAATACCTTGAGGGGTGTAGTTTCTAGAATGGGGTCATTTTTGGGTGGTTTCTATTATATAAGCCTCACAAAGTGACTTCAGACCTGAACTGGTCCCTAAAAATTGGGTTTTTGAAAATTTCTGAAACATTTCAAGATTTGCTTTCAAACTTCTAAGTCTTGTAACATCCCCAAAATATAAAATATAATTCCCAAAATGATGCAAACATGAAGTAGACATATGGGGAATGTAAAGTAATAACTATGTTTGGAGGTATTACTATGTATTATAGAAGTAGAGAAATTGAAACTTGGAAATTAGCATTTTTGGTAAAATTAAATTTTTTTTATAAATAATTTTTTTTTACTTCATTTTACCACTGTCATGAAGTACAATATGTGATGAAAAAACAATCTCAGAATGGCCTGGATATGTCAAAGTGTTTTAAAGTTATCAGCACTTAAAGTGACATTGGTCAGATTTGCAAAAAATGGCCTGGTCCTTAAGGTGTAATAAGGCTGTGTCCCTAAGGGGTTAATGTGACCTATAAACTGTACCACTCAATTGAAAAACAAACTGAAATCTTTTAGGTGGAGGGAAGAAAACATAAAAAAATTAAATAATGTGATTGCATAAGTGCTCACACCCTCTTATAACGGGGGATGTAGCTGTGTTCAGAATTAAGCAGTCACATTCAAAGCATGTTAAGTAGGAGTCAGCATACACCTGCCATCATTTAAGTTGCAACTGATTAACCCCAAATAAAGTTCAGCTGCTCTAGTTGGTCTTTTCTGAAATTTTCTTAGTCACATCCCACAGCAAAAGCCATGGTCCACAGAGAGCTTCCAAGGCATCAGAGGGATCTCATTGTTAAAAGGTATCAGACAAGAGAACGGTACAAAAGAATTTCCAAGGCATTAAATATGCCATGGAACACAGTGAAGACAGTCATCATCAAGTGGAGAAAATATGGCACAACCGTGACATTACCAAGAACTGGACATCCCTCCAAAATTGATGAAAAGACGAGACGAAAACTGGTCTGGGAGGCTACCAAGAGGCCTACAGCAACATTAAAGGAGCTACAGGAATATCTGGCAAGTACTGGCTTTGTGTTACATGTGACAACAATCTCCCGTATTCTTCATATGTCTGGGCTATGGGGTAGAGTGGCAAGACGAAAGCCTTTTATTACGATGACAAACATCCAAGCCAGGCAAAATTTTGCAAAAACACATCTAAAGTCTCCCAAAAGCATGTGGGCAGGTGTCATGGTCTGATGAAACCAAGGTTGAACTTTTTGGCCATAATTCCAAAAGATATGTTTGGCCCAAAAACAACACTGCACATCAGCAAAAGAACCATACCCACAATGAAACATGGTGGTGGCAGCATCATATTTTGGGGCTGTTTTTCTTCAGCTGGAACTGGGGCCTTAGTTAAGCTAGAGGGAATTATGAACAGTTCCAAATACCATTCAATATTGGCACAAAACCTTCAGGCTTCTGCTAGAAAGCTGAACATGAAGAGGAACTTCATCTTTCAGCTTGACAACGACCCAAAGCATACATCCAAATCAACAAGAAGAGGATTAAAGATTTGGAATGGCCCAGCCAGAGCCCAGACCTGAATCCGATTGAAAATCTGTGGGTGATCTGAAGAGGGCTGTGCACAGGAGATGCCCTTGCAATCTGACAGATTTGGAGTGTTTTTGCAAAGAAGAGTGGGCAAATCTTCCAAGTCAAAATGTACCATGCTGATAGACTTATACCCACAAAGACTGAGTGCTGTAATACAATCAAAAGGTGCTTCAACAAAGTACTAGGTTATGCAACCATATTATTTTATGTTTATATTTTTTTCCCTGTAACTCAAAGATTTTCATTTGTTTTTCAATTGAGTTGTACAGTTTATAGGTCACATTAAAGGTGGAAAAAGTTCTGAAATGATTTATCTTTGTCTAATTTTTTTTTACAGCACAGAAACCTGACATTTTAACAGGGGTGTGTAGACTTTTTATATCCACTGTATATATGCTTGAAAGTCTGTCACAAGTACAGTAGCGTCATATTTGGAAGTGTATGCGCAAACAAATTTAAAAAGGTATTTGGGATGTGAAAACGTCACAAAGGAGATATCCCCCAGATAATGTCAATGCTGTCACCAGCGGCTAATAAAAAATTAAAGGGAATGTCTAGGGTTTTTGGGATGAGGAAACGTTATACAGGAGAGGTACCACCGGTAATGTCACTGTCTGCAGTGTCTATGCAAAAAAGTACATTGTATGTCACAGATACATTTTTGAAGCGCACACGTTACACTGGAGATGTGGCGCAGCTAATGTCACTGTCTGCAGCGGACACCGTCTATGCAAAAAGTACACTGGATGTCAATTATTTTTTGGATGCGCACACTTTACACTGGAGATGTGGCGCAGCTAATGTCACTGTCCGCAGCAAACACCATCTATGCAAAAAGTACACTAGATGTCACAGATATTTTTGGGATGCGCACACTTTACACTGGAGATGTGGCGCAGCTAATATCACTATCCGCAGAGGACACCGTCTATTGAAAAAGTACACTGTATGTCACAGATATTTTTTGGATGCCCACACTTTACACAGGAGATGTGGCACAGCTAATGTCACGTCAGAAGCGGACACCGTCTATTGAAAAAGTACACTGTATGTCACATATTTTTGGGATGCGCAGACTTTACAGAGGAGATGTAGCGCAGCTAATGTCACTGTCCGCAGCGGACACCATCTACGCAAAAAGTATGCTGGATGTCAGATATTTTTGGGATGCGCACACTTCACACTGGAGATATGGCGCAGCTAATGTCACTGTCTGCAGCGGACACCGTCTATTGAAAAAGTACAGTGGATGTCACAGATATTTTTTGGATGCGCAGACTTTACACTGGAGATGTGGCACAGCTAATGTCGTTGACTGCAGCGGCCTAACTACTGTATGCTATTTTGCGCAGGATGCGCTAAAATAGATATTTCTACCACAGACAATAGTCCTTAGAAGGACTTTTGGGTCTGTAAAGTTTATGCTATTTAGCGCAGTTTGCGCTAAAGATATATATTGCTGCTGCCACACACAACAATAATCCTTAAAAGGACTTTTGGGTCTCTGAAAAGTATTTATAATAAAATTATTGCTTTTTCACTCCCTACACTGTCTGTCCCTTTCTCAGCACAGCTCTCCCTGACTAAGAATGAGCCAAAGACGCATCACCAGGTGCTAAATAGGTGCCAATCATTGTAATGCCAGCAGCCAACATGGCTATGAGCGTAGCAGCCAAGAAACGTGCTGGGGGCAGAAACTCAAGCATTACGCTCGAGCACATGCAGTATTCGGCCGAATACCGCCATGTGACGAGCATCGAGATGATCGAGCCGAACAGGTGTTCTGCCGAGCATGCTCGATCATCACTAGTTTTAGCTGCTGTTGATGTACAGTATTTAACTGACAGAGTATTATGTACACTGAATACTATTGTATCCACTTTCTAGAGCTGAACAAGTAGAAATTTGCAACATATCGACAATAAGGGCCCCAGTCTAAAACTCTGTTGTACATACTGAGAATTGAGAACACCATGTCAGAAAACAAACAAACCAATAGTCTGAGCAAAGTCAATTGTGCTCCACTATCACTGGTGTCCATCATGTGACAGATCTAGCTCTTGTGGAGATACTTTGATCATAGTTATATAAAATCAGACTATTTGTGTAAGTCATTTATGCACTTTTCTCATTCACACAAAGCAAAGATCCTGAAAATGGAATAGAATTAAAAATGCAAAGTATATTAAAAACTGTAGAACTTTAGGTGATTTATACATTTATAAAAAACAGTTGGTGTAACAGGAAATAGAGATGGCCTTGCGTTTCGCCTGGTTGTCGTTTAGCAGCGAACTTTGCTCGTTCGCAGTTCGCCGAACATATGGTGATGTCCGCCGGCGCCATATTCTTTTACATTGTGAAGAACTTTGACCCATTACACATTCATCAGGTGGTACAGGACAGCAAATTTAGACGTTTCAGCACATGGACATACCACCTACCTTATAAATAAACCTGATCTGGCCGCCATTTTACATTTAGTCTTTTGCAAGTGTAGGGAGAGGTTTCTATGTGGAGCAGGGAAAGACTGTTAGGGACACCAAACACTAGCTAATAGGGCCATAAAAGTCCTTTTAAGGACTGGTATAGCTGTGCTATCGATAGGTGTGACTTACTGAGGGGTGTAATATACTTATAATATACTTTCTAACATAGAAAGTATATTATAGTGCATTTGTATTGTGCAGCAGTTGTGTGCGGTTCTGCTGCGATACCGTAGCTACACAGAGTGACAAAGGCCATTGGAACAAATCATTTCTACTGGTGTGATATACCAGTTGCCCCGCCAAAAAACTACTTAAATCAGGGGTGTCATATACCAATAATATACTTTCTATATAGTGCATTTAGGTAGTGCAGCATTTGTTTGCGGTTTAGCTGCGTTACCTCAGCTACAGATAGTGATAAACGCCATTGGAAAAAATAATATGTACTGGTATGATATACCAGTTGCCCCCCAAAAAAGTGATTGAAGCAGGGGTGTGATATACCTCCTTCCGCAAATACTGCTCTTCTATAGGGACTTTTGTCACAGGGTCATTTTGAAAATGATAGGCAGAGGAAGAGGCCGGCCATTCCACAGGGGTGGTAGAGGTCAGGCAGGTGCACCAGGCCGGAGACTAAGTGGAAAGTTGCAGAAGGTGCGTGCGATTATGTCAAAGACTTGGTTGAGTGTGCACTCCCAAAGATACCACCGCCACCACCACCATATCCCCTTTGCTTGATTCAGAGGAATTATTTTCCCATACATTTCAAGACCTTACCGATGTGCAGCCATTCTTGGAATCAGATAAGGAAGAGGATGTATCAACGGTTGCCAGGTCAGCCCAAGGAGGGTGGCCCCCACTGTTGCTGCCTACTCTGAGATCTCTAATGTCAGTAGTGAAGAAGGGAACAATGATGACGTGTCTATGGACGTCACATGGGTTCCCACAAGAGAGGAAGGGGAGGGGAGTTCAGAGGGAGAGATGGAGTAGCAGATAGGAGAAGGAGGAGAAGCAGGCAGAACTTACAGTGCACAGGAAGCAAAAAGCAGGCTGCTAATGTATCTGGAACCAGCCATCCACCATGCATGGTCACATCTGGTGCTCCCAGTACGCCGGCACATGGCTCCGCAGTGTTGGCTTTTCTTTAACGTGTCCGCTTCTGACAATAGTATTGCCATCTACAGCCTGTACTTTCAACGCATAAGTCGCGGTAGGCCCAACACACACCTAGGGATAACCGTCTTAAGGTTCCTGGTCTCCCATCACCGAGCCCAGTGGGAGCAACACCGTCAGAACCCACAATGACACACTCCTGGTGCTCCACTTCCTGCCTCTTCTCCTTCTCCTCTTTCCTCCCATTTGTCCTCCACTCCACCTTCCACCATGCCATCATCGCTTTCCTCTGGAAAAAGGCAGGCTTCCGTGGCCCAAATGGTCGAGCGAAAAAAGATGATGATGCCGGATAACCCTCTTGCCCAACGGCTGACTGCTGGCTTGTCAGAACTGCTAGGCCGCCAACTACTGCCATATAAACTGGTGGACTCGGAGGCCTTTGGAAAATTTGTGGCCATTGGCACACCGCAATGGAAGGTCCCCGGAAGGAAATATTTTTCCCAGAAGGGCATCCCAGAGATATATGGCCAAGTTTATCGGCAAGTGAATGTATCTCTGGCACACAGTGTCGGTGCCAAGATACATCTGACCACAGACACATGGTCTAGCAAACATGGGCAGGGAAGGTACATAACTTTTACTGCCCACTGAGTGAACCTTCTGACGGCAGTCAAACATGCAACCAGTGGCACCCGTGTCGATTTGGTGTTACCACCACGGATTGCATGCAGGCCTGCCTCTTCTTCTCCTCCTCCTACTCCATCCTCTGTCTCTTCCTCGGCTAACTCCTCTTTTTACACTGCTGCCACCTCTTCCGCTGTGCCCCCCAAGCTCGCCAAGCTCCCCAGAACCTGACGTGCCAGGTGAGACGTTGCCATGCTGTGCTGAGGCTGTTGTGCCTGGTAGCCAAGAGCCACACTTGTCCTGCACTCCTTTCAGCTTTGCCGTCACAGACCGATCAGTGGCTAACCCATGCTCAATTTGACAGTTGGTAAAGTGGTGTGCAAAAATGGTGCTAATCTGCTGAGCGTGCTGAAACAGGGTAAAATGATACACATGCCATGCATTGCACACGTCCTGAACTTAGACGAGCAGCAATTTATTGCCAAATACCCTGGGGTCCAGGACTAGTGTTGAGCGAGCATGATCGTCTGAACTGCTGTTCGGCTTGAGCATTGCTATGCTCAGCAGATCTGAGTGCTCGGCGGAATACTTCGGGTGCTCGAGTACAATTTAATACAATGGAAGTCAATGGGGAAACTCCAGGCACCCCCTGCTCGGAAGAGAAGAGGGTGTCTGGTTCATAAAAAATGGATAGAAATTGATGGAAACCCCAACCCCAATCTATCCATGAGACAGATAACAGCCAGCATACCTTACAATGGAAGTCTTGTGCGCTATGAGATATTCCAAACCAGCTCTCATCTGACTGAGAACCAGTAAACCTCAAAGGTATTTTGCATCTGTTGGTTTGCTTGGGTAGACCTGCACACCTAGATCAATATCATTAGGGCAACAAAAAGTTTTCTGATTGTTCTAACAAAACATTCAATAACCTTTCTATACAGTTTTGTCCTGTAAAAACTCATTTGCATAAACATGGGCATATGGGAAAGACATGCAAAGGAGCAGAATCTGCCTTGTTTTTCAGCTGACTATGAAAACCAATAGATGGTGCTATTGAGTTATGAACAGCGCCATCTATTGGTTTCACAGTCTTATGACAAGAGTAGACTAATAGTTTTGTCAGAAGACTATGAAACCAATAGATAGCGCTGTTCATAACTCAATAGCGCCATCTATTGGTTTCATAGTCTTCTGACAAGAATATTAGACTATGAGTTTTATGACAAGCTTATTAGTGTAGCCTTTTGCATGGAAAATTCACAATTAAAATTTGTGATTAGAATATTTGCAATCTACACTGAGTTATTACCCAGCTTTCCCAGTGTCAGATATCATCACTGAGTTATTACCCAACTTTCCCAGTGTCAGATTTTATCACTGAGTTATTACCCAGCTTTCCCAGTGTCAGATTTTATCGCTGAGTTATTACCCAGCTTTCCCAGTGTCAGATATCATCCTAGTGTAGATAGCGAATATTCTAATCGCGATCTGGCCGCCATTTTACATTTAGTGTTTTGCCAGTGTAGGGAGAGGTTGCTATGTGGAGCATGGACAGACTGTTAGGGACACCAAACGCTAGCTAATAGGGCCACAAAAGTCCTTTTAAGGACTGATATAGGTGTGGTATCGATAGGTGTGACTTACTGAGGGGTGTGATATACTTATAATATACTTTCTAAAATAGAAAGTATATTATAGTAAATTTGTATTGTGCAGCAGTTGTGTGCGGTTCTGCTGCGATACTGCATCTATACAGAGTGGCAAACACTATTGGAATTACTAATTGCAACTGGTGTGATATACCAGTTGCCCCCCAAAAAAACTGATTGAGGCAGGGTTGTAATATACCTGTAATATACTTTCCATATAGTGCTATAGTGCATTTGTATTGTGCAGCAGTTGTGTGCGGTTCTGCTGAGATACCGCAGCTATACAGAGGGACAAACGCTATTGGAACAAATAATTTCAACTGGTGTGATATACCAGTTGTCCCCCAAAAAAACTGAATGAGGCAGGGGTGTGATATACTTATAATATAATTTCCATATAGTACATGTGTAATTTGCAGGAGTTGTGTGCGGTTCTGCTGAGATACCCCAGCTATACAGAGTGACAAATACTATTTGGACAAATAATTTCAACTGGTGTGATATACCAGTTGTCCCCCCAAAAAACTGAATGAGGCAGGGGTGTGATATACCTATAATATAATTTCCATATAGTACATTTGTAATTTGCAGGAGTTGTGTGCAGTTCTACTGAGATACCCCAGCTATACAGGGGGACAAACGATATTGCAACAAATAATTTCAACTGGTGTGATATACCAGTTGCCCCCCCCCCCCAAAAAAAACAGATTAATGGGTTTTATATACCTGCTTCCAGAAAATAAGTATTAAGCGTTTCTATATACCTGCTTCCACAAATACTGCTCTTCTAAAGGAACTTTGTCACAGGGTCATTTTGAAAATGACAGGCAGAGGAAGAGGTCGGCCATTCCGCAGGGGTGGTAGGGGTCGGGCAGGTCCACCAGGCCGGAGCCTAAGGGGGAAGTTGGAGAAGGTGTGTGCTATTACGTCAAAGGACGCACCAGAGTTGGTTGAGTGGCTCACTCAGCCTTCTGCTTCTGCACTCTCCTCATCCTCTGTATCTGCACCCTCCTCACTCTCTGCTGTGTTCATTCCCAAAGACACCACCCCCACCACCATTGCCCCTCTATTCGAGTCAGAGAAATTATTTTCCCATCCATTCCCAGACGTTATCGTTGCGCAGCCATTCTTAGCATCGGATGAGGAAGGGGAGGTAGCAACGGCCGCCACCCAGCAGTCTGACGACAGTACCCAGATCAGCCCAAGGAGGGTGGTCCCCACTGTTGCTGCCTACTCAGAGATCTCTAATGTCAGTGGAGGCGAAGGTGACAATGATATTGTGTCGATGGACGTCGCGTGGGTGCCCACAAGAGGGGAAGAGGACGGGAGTTCAGAGGGAGAGACAGAGCAGCAGACATGAAGGAGAAGGAGGATATGCAGGCAGAACTTGCATTGCACAGGAGGCAAAAAGCAGACTGCAAATGTATCTGGAGCGAGCCATCCACCATGCACGGTCACATCTGGCGCTCCCAGGACGAAGGCAAATGACTCCGCAGTGTGGGCTTTTTTTTAACTTGTCAACTGCTGATAATAGTGTTGCCATCTGCAGTCTGTGCTGTCAACGCACAAGTCGCGGTAAGCCCAACACTCACCTAGGGATGACTGCCTTAAGAAGGCACCTGGCCTCCCATTACCGAGCCCAGTGGGAGCAACACCGTCAGAACCCACAAAGCCACACTCCCAGGGTTCCACGTCCTGCCTCTTCTCCTCTCTCCTCCAATTTGTCCTCCACCTTCCACCGTGCCGTCGTCGCGTTCATCTGGCACAAGGCAGGCTTCCGTGGCCAAAATGTTCCAACGTAAAAAAAGGATGACGCTGGATAATCCTCTTGCCCAACGACTGACCGCTGGCTTGTCGGAACTGCTAGCCCGCCAACTACTGCCATATAAATTGGTGGACTCTGAGGCCTTTAGAAAATTTGTGGCCTTTGGCACACCGCAATGGAAGGGCACCCCAGAGCTTTATGGCCACGTTCAGTGGCAAGTGAATGTATCTCTGGCACACAGTGTCGGTGCCTAGATACATCTGACCACAGACACGTGGTCTAGCAAACACAGGCAAGGAAGGTACATATCTTTTACTGCCCACTGGATGAACCTTCTGATGTCCATCAAGCATGTAACCCGTGGCACCCGTATGGATTTGGTGTTAACGCCACGGATTGCATGCAGGCCTGCCTCTTCTTCTTCTCCTCTGACTCCATCCTCCGTGTCCTCCTCGGCTGACTCCTCCTTTTCCACTGCTACCCCCTCTTCTGCTGCACCCCCCCAGGTGAGACGTTGCCATGCTGTGCTGTGGCTGTTGTGCCTGGAAGCCAAGAGCCACACCGGTTCTGCACTGCTTTCAGCTCTGTGGTCACAGGCCGATCATGGCTAACCCCACTCAATTTGACAGTCTGCTGAGCGCGCTGAAACGGGGAAAAATAACACATGTGCTGTGCATGGCACACATCCTGAACTTAGTTGTGCAGCGATTCGTTGCCAAATACCCCGGGGTCCAGGACGTCTTGCGGCAGGCCCGGAAAATCTCTGGCCATTTTAGAAGATCTTACACGGCCATGGCTTGCATTGCTGACGTTCAGCGGTGACACCACTTGCCCGTCGGACGTCTGATTTATGGCTGCCCAACGCACTGGAACTCCATCTTGTACATGCTTGATAGTGCTGTTAATGACTACCTGTACCTGTACGAACTCTGCGGCAGGACAGGTCCTGGGGAGCTTTGTTTTTTTTCACCGCGCCAGTGGCTGCTCATGTACGACACATGCAGACTTCTGCAGCCATTTGATGAGATCACCAAACTGGTCAGTTGCAGCCAGGGCACCATTAGTTACATCGTACCTTACACCTTCCTTCTCAGAATGCATTGCGTCATGTCATTGATCAAGCCGTTGAGTAACAGGAGCAGGAAGATGAGGAAGTTGCAATGCTGAATGAATTCCCAGGGGGGGCTACTCCATCTAAAACAAGTCAGCAGTAGTCTGTAGAGGAGTCAGAGGAGTATGGTGCCTGGAGGGAGGAGGAGAAGCTAGAAGAGCAGGCATTAAACTTTTCTGCGATTCCTTGTGTCATCTGTGGATGGGGGGAGGAGACCGAGGATGACATTCTCCTGGGTGATAAGCAGGAGCCAGGCCGCTTCCAATTTAGTGCAAATGGGGGCCTTCAAGCTCCAGTGTTTGAAGGGGGACCCCGGTATAAAAAGAATAAAGGGCAAGGACCAGTACTGGGTGGCAACGTACTTAGACCCCCGGTACAAACACAAAATGGCGGACATGTTTCCAGCATCACAGAGGGCTGTCAAAATGCAGCATTTCCAGGCGAGAGATGCTTTAGTATGCTGTTGGGGGCGCTGGCAGAGGAATTTCCACCCACAGAGAAACAGTTGCGAGTACCAATCCTACAGCACATGCAAGAAGAGGGTGGTTTCAAGATACGTTGGTCACTTCAGATATGAGATCATTCTTGTAGCCAACCCGAGAGCCGCCCTCCGGGTTCCAGCCTCAGGAAACGCCTAGACCGACAGGTGTCCGACTACATCGGGTTAACAGCCGATGTGGACGCTCTGAGAAGCGAGGAACCCCTGGACTACTGGGTGTGCAGGCTTGAAGTGTGGCCAGAGCTGGCACAATTTTCCATGGAACTATTAGCTTGCCCCTCGTCGAGTGTCCTGTCCGAAAGGACGTTCAGCGCAGCAGGGGGGATCATGACCGATAAGCACACTCACCTAGCTCACGACAGTGTGGACTACTGTTTGGGACCTTGGAGGAATTCAACACCTGTGACGACCACGAATTTCAACTAATATAATTTGCGTTTTTTTCAAGAGGGGGGATTTCGTTAGCCGTGTTTTTAAACCAATTTTATATTTTTTGTTCTTTTAAACATATGTATTTGATATTTGAGGATGGTGCCTGGGGGAAGGAGGAGGAGGAGGAGGAGAAGCTAGAAGAGCAGGCATTAACCCCTTACGGACACATGACTTACCGGTACGGCATGTTTCCCGAGTCCTTAAGGACACATGACGTACAGGTACGTCATGGGTTTAAAGCGCGATTGCGGCGGGGGTTAATCGGAACAGGATGCCCGCTGAAATCATTCAGCGGGCATCCTGTCACAATGCCGGGGGGCGGTCATGTGACCCCCCATATCGGCGATCGCAGCAAACTGCAGGTCAATTCAGACCTGCGGTTTGCTGCGTTTCCGGTCCATTCGGGTCTCCAGTGACCCAATGAACCGGAAAAGGACTGTGATCGGTGGTGTGATTACACACCACCAATCACAGTCCGAGCATTTGGGAGAGGCGGTGCTGGCCGTGGTGCTGAATG
Organism: Bufo gargarizans; assembly: GCF_014858855.1. Classification (NCBI taxonomy): domain Eukaryota; kingdom Metazoa; phylum Chordata; class Amphibia; order Anura; family Bufonidae; genus Bufo; species Bufo gargarizans. The sequence continues at coordinate 444,227,160 of NC_058080.1, forward strand.
CCGCTGTCCAGGGTGCTGATTGGTGCAGGGAGAGAGGCGGGAGATTCAAACTTCCAGCGCTCCTTTCTCCCCTCCTCTTCCTGTTTAGCACCTGCACCGTCCAGCACTGTCCTCACCTGGCTCCTGCGATCCCCCCATTGGAACCCATCCCCCTTCTGCACCAATCACCCTCCAGGTAGGTTAGGGTCAGTGAGGAAGAGGCACGTTAGGCAGGGATAGAAGGGAAAAGTTAGGGGGAAAAAAAAACTTTATCTAAACTTATTGAGCTTTGAGACCCTAGACCCCCCCCCCCCCTGCCTGGCTCCTTTTTGGCTAGACCTGGTGGCTGGACGCCGATCAGTGCAGCCGAGATGAGGACATTTTGGGGCCTCGTGCTGCACATGGGTCTAGTGCAAAAACCAAGTGTCAGGCAATACTGGAGTGGGGACGTCCTCTACCAGACCCCACTCTACAGTACGGCCATGACACGTTCCCGGTTTGAGGCCATCTGTAAATGTCTGCATTATTCAGATAATGCAGCATGTCCCCCCCAAGGTGATCCTGCCTATGACCGTCTTTATAAGATACGGCCGGTCATCGATCACTTTGGGGCCAAATTTGCGCAGGCCTACGTATCTGGAAGGGAGGTCGCGGTTGATGAGTCTCTCGTTGCGTTTCGCCAATACATTTCCACTAAGCAGGCGAGGTATGGCGTGAAGCTGTACAAAATTTATGAGAGTACCTCAGGGTACACTTACAAATTTCGTGTGTACGAGGGGCGAGATTACCGTATTCAACCCCCAGAATGTCCCCCCACTCTGGGTGTTAGCGGGAAACTCGTGTGGGACCTTATGTACCCACTGCTAGATAAGGGTTACAAGTTGTATGTGGATAACTTTTATACTAGCATTCCCTTGTTCAGGTCCCTTGCCGCCAGATCCACGTTCGCTTGTGGGACTGTGCGGAAAAATCAGTGCGGTCTCCCTGCCTACCCCCTCCAGGTACCTATCCCCGTGCCCTTACCAGTGGAAACCTGTTGCTGGTCAGGTATAAGGACAAGAGGGATGTCTTTGTACTGTCCTGTCAACATCCACAGTAATGGCATCACCCCTGTCCCTGTGCAAGGTACTGCGGCAACGGTCCTCAAGCCCGATTGTATCGTCAACTACTATCGTTATATGGGAGGAGTTTATCTCTCTGATCAAGTCCTCAAGCCATATAATACCATGCGCAAAATCCGGGCATAGTACAAAAAAGTTGCGGTCTACTTGGTACAGGTTACCTTGTACAACGCTTTTGTACTATTCCGAAGCGCTGGCAGCACAGGGACATTCCTCCAATTCTATGAAGCAGTCCTCAAGGACCTTATTTTTTCAGACCGAGAAAGAGCAGGCCGGAGTACCTCGGGAATTGGAGGCGCCCGGATCGTCCCTGGCCAACATTTTCCAGGTGTGATCCCCCATACTGGAAAGAAGGGACGAACCCAAAAAAGATGCAGAGTGTGTCACAAGAGGGAATACAGAAGGACACCACCACTCAATGTGACACTTGCCCCGATCATCCGGGCCTCTGCGTTATCGATTGCTTCAGGGAGTATCACACTTTTATGGAGTTCAAAATTTTTATAATCCCCAACAGTCCCCTAGAGAACATATGGCTCTCAGACTTTGGAGACACGGAAAAAAATTTTTTCCCAAAAATATTAGTTTTAGTGCAGGCATCCTCAAACTGCGGCCCTCCAAATGTTGTAAAACTATAACTCCCAGCATGCCCAGACAACCTACAGCCATCAGCAGGGCATGGTAGGAATTGTAGTTTTACAACATCTGGAGGGCCGCAGTTTGAGGATGTCTGCTTAGTGTCTCCAAAGTCTGAGAACCATACAAATTGGGCATTGCCGCGTCCTAAAAAATCTTCTCTATAAAAATAACATTTAACCCAACCCCCCCCCCCCCCCCCCCGGATGAACAGCGTAAAAAAAAAAAAAAGTGTAAAAAAAGCCATTTTTTGTCACCTAACATCACAAAAAGTGCAATAGCGAGCGATCACAATGTCATATGTACCCCCAATTATTGCCAATAAAACCGCCATCGCATCCCCTACATTAGATAGTCGCCCAACAAAAAAAAACAAAAAACTGTAGCTCCCAGGCTATGGAGAGGTTCCTAAAATGATAATATAGTGTAAAATCTAAATAAATTTAAAAATGTGGACATATTAGGTATCGCCGCGTCCGTGAGAATCTGCCCTATAAAAATAACGAATAGAAAGTGTAGCAGGGCACACCTACACTTGAGGTCACACAGGAGAGTATAGTGGATAGTTATATATTTTATTTTGTTTATGTCAAATCTAATACAAGAAAATATACCTATAAAATTATTAAACAATATGCTATATAGACTTAAATTCCTCTAAAAATGGGTATCGCTAAAAATGTAACAACACATGTGTGATCCTATGGGAAGGATATCCTGATGGCCAAGTTCCTTACTACTGATAGTGTCCAATACACTTGGTATATTCAGGTTTGTATTATCAAGAGTCATAGATTGAATGCCGTATAGTCAGAGTGCCAATCACTCCAGTTTCTTTTACCGTTAGTTGACAATGCAACAGATCGCTCTGCCTGTGTATACACTCGTTCGGCACTTTTGTTACTTACAGTTCTGTAGGTTTGTGCCGACTGTGCTGGAATTTCACGTGGCGTCCCACGTGTGATGCGTTATTCAGGCTGCGGTATATCCTCCAGGAGATAAAATCAGGGATCCACGGTAATCCACGGTGATCAGTTGTAGAAGTGCAGTCTCAGTAATTTTGTAGACTTCAGTTCCTGCACGGGTACTCAATCACGCAGGCAGGTCAGATGTTGCTGCGGCTGATGAGTTTTAAAAATTTTTCAATTTTTTCTACCAAGTTGTGATTACCAATCCCGTTACTCCTGGTCGACTTGAAGCGCTTCAGTACGTCCTTAGTCTCATGGAATTGTCCTACCAGACGCGTTTCGGAGTTAGCTTGACTCCTTCCTCAGTGGTAGATTGGGTGTAATCTTCCTGCAGGTGCACCCACTCCAATTTTTGCCTAGGAGGTGAGCCTTCTCTAAGCATTTTCCCTATAAAAATAACATTTGACCAAACCCCTTGGATGAACAGCGTTAAAAATATTCCATTTGAATCCTTTTTTTCCGGTAATAAAGCAAGGGTTAACAGCCAAACAAAACCAAATATTTATTGCCCTGATACTGTAGTTTGCATAAACACCCCATATGTGGTCGTAAATGGCTATATAGCCACACGGCAGGGCATAGAACGAAGGGAACGCCATACGATTTCTGGAAGGCAGATTTTGATGGACTGGTTTATTTACACCATGTCCCATTAGAAGCCCCCCCTGATGTAGCCTAGACTAGAAACTCCAAAAAAGTGACCCCATCTAAGAAACTACACCCCTCAAGGTATTCAAAAGTTACTTTACAAAGTTTGTTAACCCTTTAGGTGTTCCACAAAACTAAATAGCGAATGTAGAAACAATTTTACAATTACATTTTTTTGTTACCTTGCCTTAAAAAAGTGTAATATAGAGAAACCAAAAATCATATTTACCCTAAAATAGTCCCAAAACAACAACCACCTTATCCCGTAGTTTCCTAGATGGGGTCACTTTTATGGAGTTTCTACTCTAGGGGTGCATCAGGGGGCTTGAAAGGGTACATGGTGTAAATAAACCAGTCCAGCAAAATCTGCCTTCCAAAAACCATATGGCGTTCCCCTTCTTCTCTGTCCTTCTGTTTAGCCAAATAGTAGTTTACGACCACATATGGGATGTTTCTGCAAACTACAGAATCAGGGCAACCCATATTGAGTTTTGTTTGGCAGTTAACCCTTACTTTATTATTAATCCAAAAAATTGAAATTCCTAAATTGTTTCTCCATCTGCCATTAACTCTTGTGGAACACCTAAAGAGTTAACAAAGTTTGTAAACCCAGTTTTGAATACCTTGAGCGGTGTACTTTCTTAGATGAGGTCACTTTTTTGAAATTTCTATTCTACGGGTGAAATGGGGGCTTGAAATGGGACATGGTATAAACAAAACCAGTCCTGCAAAATCTGCCTTGCAAAAACCATATGGCGTTCCCCTCCTTCTATGTTCTCCTGTTTGGCCAAACAGTAGTTTAGGACCACATATGGGGTGTTTTTACAAACTACAGAATCAGGGCAACCCATATTGAGTTTTGTTTGGCAATTAACCCTTACTTTATTACTGGAAAAAATGGGTTAAAATGGAAATATTCAAAAAAATTGAAATTCCTAAATAGTTTCTCCATCTGCCATTAACTCTTGTGGAACACCTAAAGGGTTAACAAAGTTTGTAAACCCAGTTTAGAATACCTTGAGGGGTGTACTTTCTTAGATGGAGTCACTTTTTAGAAATTTCTATTCTAGGGGTGCAACGGGGGGCTTGAAATGGGACATGGTATAAACAAAACCAGTCCTGCAAAAACCATATGGCGTTCCACTCCTTCTATGTCCTCCCGTTTGGCCAAACAGTAGTTTACGGCCACATATGGGGTGTTTCTGCAAACTACAGAATCAGGGCTACCCATATTGAGTTTTGTTTGGCAGTTAACCCTTGCTTTGTTCCTGGAAAAAATTGATTATATTGGAAAATTTTCCAAAAAATCTAAATTCTTACATTTTATGTCCATTTGCCATGAAGTCTTGTGGAAGACCTAAAGGGTTAACAAAGTTTGTAAAATCAGTTTTGAATACCTTGAGGGTGTAGTTTCTAAAATGGGGCAATTTTTGGATGGTTTCTATTGCGTAAGCCTCACAAAGTGACTTCAGACCTGAACTGGTCCATAAAAAGTGGGATTTGGAAAATGTCTGAGAAATTTCTAAATTTACTTCTAAACTTCTAAGCTATGTAACATCCCCAAAAAATAAAATATCATTCCCAGAATGATACAAACATGAAGTAGATATATGGGGAATGTAAAGTCATCACAAATTTTAGGGGTATCACTATGTATTACCGAAGTAGAGAAACTGAAACTTTGACATTTGCAAATTTAAAAAAAAATTTGGTAAATTTGGTATTTTTTATGCAAAACTAAATTCTTTTTTGACCCAATTTTAGCAGTGTCATGAAATATGTGACGAAAAGACAATCTCAGAACTGCCTGGGTAAGTAAAAGCGTTTTAAAGTTATCAGCACTTAAAGTACAACTGGTCAGATTTGCAAAAAAATGGCCTGGTCCTTAAGGTGAAATAGGGCTGTGTCCTTAAGGGGTTAACCTTTCTGGGATCCCTTGTGTCATCTGTGGATGGGTGGAGGAGACCGAGGATTACATTCTCCTGGGTGATAAGCATGTTTGGGACCTTGGAGGAATTCAACACCTGTGACGACCACGTGTTATCGAATTTCAACTATTATCATTTGTTTTTTTTTCAAGAGGGGGGATTTCGTTAGCCATGTTATTAAACCAATTTAATATTTGTTGTTCTTTTAAACATATGTATTTGACATCTATTTGTACTGGCCTGCGATAAAATTGATATCCAATGACCGTCTAATATACCTCCAGCCACATAATCACTTGATGTTTTCTGTCAGACGAATGCCTAACTTTTGGGGCCAGTACTCCCGTGGCCTAAAATAAAAAATTTCTAGGCTCCAGCACGGCACATTTCTGATAATTTCCCTTTAAGATGCATCAAAATGGCCCCTGATTAAAATACATATTTTGGGGGGGAATTTTTGCCATTGATCCCTCTGTGGTATGTCACTGTCCATGTTGTGGGACGATTTGAGCACTTCTAGTAAGTATTTGGTGGCTGCAAATATGACCTGAAGTTTTTTTTAAGGTTCGCCAGCCATTAAATTGAATGGGGCCCGCTGCGAAATTGTGGTTCGTGAACATTTGATCGCGTTCGCGAATCGTCCCGGCCGATGTTCGTCCATCATTAGTCAGCACAGGAACTATACAGTGCCATCCATTGTGTAGTGAATTTAGCTGGTAACTGCAGCGCTGCTTTCCTTCACTTCAGTGGCACTGCAATAAGTTTAATGCCAGAGCTAATGGGAAACAGCTGATAGGTGGGAGTGTGGGATATTGGAACCCCGCCAATCTGATATTGATGACCTATCCTGAGGATAGGCCATCACTATCAAAATCCTGGAAACCCCCTTTAAGCTCTGAAACCACGCCATGCAGACATTGTAGTTTTGGCTTATACTGTTGAAACTGTATGAGCTAAAGTTAGCTAAATTGTTTCAGGCTAAATTTGAACCACATTTGTGGTGTATTGTTAACATATACAGTATGTTAATATATGCTGTGATGTGTCAATAGACTTTTTGGCAAATGTCTTGTTGAGATCCAATATCTCTAAATCTATTGAAAAGCCTAATTGATTCATGTATACAAATGTATTTGTAATAATTTAATGGCAGATCATGACAGACATATGTCATTATATTGGTATGTTGATGCATAAACTTGAATATATACAATAGGGTGGCACAACTGACCCAGAAGAAAATGGTAGGATTGGACATGATGCATAAACTAGCAGAGCAATTAATGGGAAGATCTCTAGATCCATTTGATGTACAGGGCTGGTTCTAGCTTTGTTAGAAAGAGGTTGTCATGTAATATATATTGTTTGGTTTTCATTTTTATATTAGTCATGGGATAACCCCCGTAACAATAGGTTTGATTCTCCACTAAAAATTAGGTAGCTCCAATGTTAAACTATTGTCATATGCTCTAAAAGAAAGGACTCTCCTCTAGTACAGGATTTCTCAACTCTGGTCCTTGGGACTCACCTACCTGTCAGGATTTGAGAATATCCTACAGAATAAATGCCTGTGATAAGTCCTGATGCATGAACACTTATTATTTCACCTGCTCAATACTAAGGACGTTTTGAAAACATGACTTGTAGGTGGGTCCCGAGTACCGGAGTTGAGAAACCCTGCTCTAGTAGCTAAAGCCAGACATTGCATCTAGGGTGGCTTTTAGAACTGATGTGTGCTTGTTTAAATTGATGGGTGCCCTGTCATGGGTTTATTTTCCTCACAGGTAAAAGTTGATTATAAAGGTTCCCTGGATCTATAGGTTGAGGAATATTTATATTGATGTTCCTATCTTACTGGCCATTTACTGTACTTATGTCATGAAGCACTGAACCCCACTTTTTTTTATATTTGCATTATCACTGTACCTGAGTCCTGAGTTGGTTCCACTTCAGGTTCTTCTGTGTTAGCTATAGTACTAACAGTCTGCTCATTTTGAGTAAGAACAGGAGTTGTTTTTGGGACCGAGAATGATGTGACTGATAGGACAGTGGACTGGTAAGCTAATTCTCCTGCAAGCAGAATAAACACATATTTAGTTTGAGTTTTGCTGATATGACATACAATAAACTAAGGTCATGTTTTCTAGTGCAATGTGCCAAAAAGGTCCTGGTCATAACTTACCTAATACTTCTTCTGCGTTGCTGGCAATCTGATTTATTTTACAATAAAACTGCACAGCTAAACTGTTTCCTCAGTGACATTGTTTTATGTCTGCTTTCAACATAGTGAGATATATCACTGGGTCACTAGATAATCCCAAGGGACTGAACATGCCAAATATTTGTATCTCTTGTTAAATAGGACATTCTGAATTTCAAATATAAAGGGATATAGAACAAAAGTTTAACTTGTATAAATGCTATATATTCATATTTGAGACTAGAAAGCCTTACATGTTCCAAATCCTTATCCAAACCAGCATATACACTGGTTCAGTTTATACACATTTAATTTAACAAAATTAAGATTTTTTTTTACTTTTCCACCATATATAATAATGTTTTTCTTAAAAATGCATAAATATGTGACCACTGTATGAACACGAACACCGAGATAATATGATAGAGTGAGTATTACAGAAAAAATACAGATTAGTATTCAAACTATGGAAACCATTTATCCAATTTGTAATATTGACAATTTAATTTGATAATAATTTTTTGAATACCGCATACTCTACAACTAATGCAAAATAACAAAATAAAGCAATGTGTGAACTGGAAAAGATTAATATACTGCCTTGTCCTGTACATCCCCTACAGAGACCTTTCATAGAGATTGTGCTTTACATCATTGAGCTTTCAGACTGAAGCATTTGCAAATATAAACATTAAGGAACACATTTAGATACAATACTTAAGTATTCATAGGTACTATAAACATGCTTGAAGCTGGAAAGCACTTAGTCCTGATCCAAAACAACATTTATCTTTTTAATAACAAAATTCAATTAAACTAAATTTCAATTAATGCTAAAAAGCAACAACAATAACAATTGATAATATTTATCAAATTAATAGCCTGGAGAAATTCTGTGTATGCCATGTTACTGATATTATTTAGCAATGACATTTTATTTTATTGCACTGAACCCATGGTGGAAGTATAAATGATTTTACCCTGCTTAAATACTAATATGCTCTTGATAAACAGGGATGTTACTGATATACTGTATATTTTGCCCATAAGATGCACCTAGGTTTTAGAGGAGGACAATAAAAAAACATTTTTTTTTCATTAGACATCAGATCAGACCAGCAATCAGACACCCAATGTTAATCAGACCTCAGCTCACTGCCCCAATCAGATCCCCAATATTAATAAGACCTCAGATCAGACCTCAGATCAGAGCCCAATATAAAGAAGACCCCCAATCAGACCTCAGATGAGACCCCATGCCTTATATCGGCCAGCCATATGTGATCAACCCCCAGCCATAATTCAGCAGCCCCTAGCCATAATTCAGCAGCCTCCAGCCTCAGATCACAAAATAAATAAACCACTAACCTCTCCTGCTCCTGGACGCCGCGCCCCTCACCGCCCCGCGATCTTCTTCCTCTTGCTGTCGGCTGTGCTGTGAACCGCCGCGCATAGTGTGAGGTCACAGAGCGCCCTCACGCTGTGCGCAGCCACTGCACTGCTGACAGCCAAGGACCAGGAAGCGGTGAGTACAGAGCCTTCACCGCTTTCCTGTCCACCGGTACTAATGAGCGCTTCCATAAAGGAAGCGCTCATTAGTATTCACCCCATAAGACGCAGGGACATTTTTCCCCCCACTTTGGGGGGGGGGGGTGTCTTATGGGGCAAAAAAATACAGTAATCGCAAAATAATAGCAGCCTTTAAAATCCACTACATGGTTACAATCTGACAAAATTATTTAATGGATTCAATTAGCATCTTACTACTTTAACCATAGTAATGAATATACTGTATAGATACATCAAACATGGCTAATGCATGCAGTGTTTGGCTTCTCCGGGAGACTGCTACACGCCTCTATGACTTGGAGGACTGCTATACAAAGCGCCAAGGATAATTAGAAAATGTTACTTCTGTAGCACATTAATAGACATTTCCCTATTGCACAATGCTTATTTCAGGTGATGGTCATTTAATAGAAACAACAAGGCTATTGTCTACAGTAAGAGCCTCAATTAGAAGCTCATGAGGCTATTATAGACAGGGCTTGATCTCAACTTTTTCATTACCCTAAGGGCTCATTCAGACGGCTGTTTGTTGTCCGCAAAAATGCAGATCCGTTTTTTTGCGGACAGTTCAGCATGTCTGTAAAAAAATGGATTGCATTCCGTTTTTTTGCTGATCCATAGAGTTCAATAGGGCCATATCTTGATTTTCACTGACAAGTAAAGGACATGTTTAATTTTTTTGCTGAACTGTGCAATGGAAGAAAAGGGCCCCATAGAAGGGAATAGGATAGCATCTAATCCACAACAAAACGGATCCGCATTTTTGCGGACAGCATACGGCCATCTGAATGAGCACTAAAGCTGGGCATACACATTCAATAGCTGTCATCTGAACAGTCATATGGCTGACAGCTATCTCTCCCAACTTCCTCCTGGCTCCTTAATACACGCCAAAGATATATATGTATTCTACTGGGAGAGAGGAAAAGCTGCTACCGGACATGTCTGGATCTCCCAGGAGAACAAAAGGATCGGGTGTATATAATATAAATATTGATAATTATTGATTTCACCCAATCCTTCTTTTCCATGGCATAATTTGTCAGGGGAGAGTCCGGAGCTTCCCCACACACATTAGATTGCTGGCCGAATCCATCAAGAATGATGGGTTCTGCCAACTATACAATAATGTGTATGAAGACCTTAAAGGGTTTGCCTGCTTTTTAGTGTTGATGACCTATCCTCAGAACAATGTTAAAGAGCATAAAACATTTTGTCAATTTGTCACAGCAAAAATGGCTTCAAACAAGGCTGAAACTCCAAAAGAAATGGAAAAAGTCACACCTTGATATGTTACCCCCTCAGATTAAAATTTCCTGTTAGACATTTCCAAATGTGCCAAATTTATTACAGTAGAAGGCAATAACCTTTAATAAATTTGGTGCAAATCACTCCATCTTTAACATCCATTATGTCGGCCAATGTATCTACATGCTATTAACATTTAGAAGGTTATCTTGTTTTGAAGAATAGCAAAATGAGAAACTCTGGGCGTGTTCTCAAGAAATCCCCTTGACCTGGATTTTGGAGCGGATTTCGCACCCAAAACCCTCACAGATAATGCATGCTGTTCACCTCCCATTGATATCAATGAGAAGAATGCATGGCAATTACACTGCACAGATTTCTCTGCACAGAAAAAAAGAAATAGCATGTTCATTTTTGGTGCAGGTTCCACTATGAATCCACATCCAAACGTCCCATTGAAATTGGTAGAATCAAAAATAGCTTCAAAAACTTTGTGGAAATTTGAAGTGGATTCTGCATCAGTTTTTTCAGCACAAAAAAAACCCTGCGTGAACTGAGCCTTGTAAGTGAACATGATGCAAAATTGCTATATTGTTCAAATTTCAGTTTATTATGGCAGTACTTAGTATATTGTAAGATATTTTGTTAAATTATTTAGAAAAGAAAAAAAACAACTTACCTCTTGTATCACCAATAAAACAAATGATAAAAGCAACAACGTTTTCAAATTCCAGTAACTTCATCATATACTTTAACGAACCTGTCACCTATTGAAGGGAATGTTCAGAACCTGGAGTTTTATCTCAAAGTGAAAGGAGTAGTTGCTTGGTTGCTATTTAGCTAGGTGACTACTATGAAATTCGACTCTTCTTCATGTAATATCTTCTAGCATGGCCCACGTAAGCCACCCATGGAAACTCACAGATTGCTTCCAAATACCAAGGACACCCTTATTTTCCATCACCAAAGAGAATGCTGGCATCTAGCAAACACCCTTAAACTCTATCCTTGGTGATAAGTCTTCAATTTAAAGCAGTGTGATAATATTTCAAGAATGTGAAGTGAATGGGAGACAGTGAGCCATAAATTAATTGCAAATTAGGCCATGAAACAGCAATGCAGTTGCAGCACCATACTACAAAGTTAATTCTGTTCCAACCTATTGGTTTATAGTTAGAAAATCAATATGAATATACTAAAATATATAGAAAATATTTTACATATTGTTTTGTATAGGATTATAGTATATAGTATGGGATTTCTTTTTTATAGAATTTGTAACTTTGATTAAATGTGCTTTTTGGTTTTTGAAATATGATGTGTTAACCCAGAATATTCACTTCCCCCAAATAAATATAACAAAAAAAATGATTAACGATTAAATGCAATAATTTGTCGAAATTTGAAAATACCTATGGTCATTTGACAAATTGTGACGGTTACAACTATTTGGATCATAGGAAGAGTTACTTCTTGATAGAAAAAAAAATCTTACCATAAATACATACATTTAAGTAAGGCTACTTTCACACTTGCGTTTTGTGCGGACGGATCCGTTCAGATAATACAACGTTCTACATCCGTTCAGAACGGATCCATTTGTATTATCTTTAACATAGCCAAGACATTTTCTATTGTGCCAGATTGTGCAAACAGATCCATCCCCACTGACTTACATTGTGTGCCAGGACAGATCTATTTGGCTCAGTTTCATCAGACGGAATGGTATTACTCACTGTATTACTCATACAGCCAATGCATTCCAATACAGAAGTATTGGAATGCATTGTAAAGGAATATACTCCCCAAAGTTCAAGTCCCAAAGTGGGACAAAAAATTAAGTGAAAAAAAAGGTGAAAAAATAAAGTTTCCCCCCAAAAAAATTTTAAGTTTCAAGTAAAAAGAAACAAAAACGTCATTTTCCCCAAATAAAGTGAGAAAAATTGGTAAAAAAGACAATCACCCAAAAAGTAAAATAACTATGGCTCAGAATATGGAGACACTAAAACATCATTTTTTTGTTTTAAAAAAGCTGTTATTGTGTAAAACTTAAAGAAAATATATACATATTTGGTATCGCCGCATTCGTATCGACCGTCTCTATAAAAATATCACATGACCTAATCCCTCAGATGAACACTGTAAATTTTTTTTTATAAAAACTGTGCTAAATAAAGCCATTTTTGTCACCTTACATCACAAAAAGTGTAATAGCAAGCATTAAAAAAGTCACACGCACCCCAAAATAGTGCCAATAAAATCTCATTCTGCAAAAATCATACCCTACCCAAGGTAATCGCCAAAAAAATGAAAAAATTATGTCTCTCAGACTATGGAAACACTAAAACATGATTTTTTTTTGCTTTAAAAAATAAATATTTGTGTAAAACGTACATAAATAAAAAAAAGTATACATATTAGGTATTGCCGCATCTGTGACAGCCTGGTCTATAAAAATATCACATGATTTAACCTGTCAGATGAAAACGGTGTCAAAACAGCTATTTCTTGTTACCTTGCCTCACAAAAAGTGTAATATAGAGCAACCAAAAATCATATGTAACCTAAACTAGTACCAACAAAACTGCCACCCTATCGCGTAGTTTCTAAAATGGGGCCACTTTTTGGGAGTTTCTACTCTAGGGGTGCATCAGGGATGCTTCAAATGGGACATGGTGTAAAAAAAAAAAACAGTCCAGCAAAATCTGCCTTCCAAAAACCGTATGGCATTCCTTTCCTTCTGTGCCCTGCCATGTGACGGTACAGCTATTTATGACCACATATGGGGTGTTTCTATAAACAACAGAATCAGGGCCATAAATATTGAGTTTTGTTTGGCTGTTAACCCTTGCTTTGTAACTGGAAAAAAATAAAATAAAATGGAAAATCTGCCAAAAATGTGAAATTTTGAAATGTTATCTCTATTTATCATTAATTCTTGTGGAACACCTAAACGGTTAACGACGTTTGTAAAATCAGTTTTGAATACCTTGAGGGGTGTAGTTTCTTAGACGGGGTCACTTTTATGGATTTTCTACTCTAGAGGTTCATCAGGGGGGCTTCAAATGGGACATGGTTTAAAAAAAAACAGTCCAGCAAAACCTGCCTTCCAAAAACCATATGGCATTCCTTTCCTTCTGCGCCCTGCCGTGTGCCCGTACAGTGGTTTACAACCACATATGGGGTGTTTCTGTAAACTACAGAATCAGGGCCATAAATATTGAGCTTTGTTTGGCTGTTAGCCCTTGCTTTGTAACTGGAAAAAAAAATTAAAATGGAAAATCTGCCAAAAAAGTGAAATTTTGACATTGTATCTCTATTTTCCATTAATTCTTGTGGAACACCTAAAGGGTTAACGACGTTTGTAAAATCAGCTTTGAATACCTTGAGGGGTGTAGTTTCTCCCATATAAGTCAATAGGGTCCCCTCCTGACCATTGTGTTTATGGCCGAACTGGCTGCCATAAAGCTATTTTCTTAAGGCTTTCTAAATGCTGTTAAAGGGGTTGTCCAGGTTTAGAGCTGAACCCGGACATACCCTTATTTTCACCCCGGCAGCATCCCTGAGCCTAGCATCGGAGCATCTCATGCTCCGATGCACTCCTGTGCCCTGCGCTAAATCACACAGGGCACGGGCTCTTTTGTAACTTCTGCCCGGCAGTGTGTTCGGTGACGTCACCGGCTCTGAGGGGCGGGCTTTAGCTCTGCCCTAGCCATTTTACTGGCTAGGGCAGAGCTAAATCCCGCCCTTCAGTGCCGGTGACGTCACCGGGGTTCCTGTCAGACCCATGGAGAGCCCCGGTACGTCACCGGAACTCCTAAAAATGGCTTTGCCCTGTGCAATTTAGCGCAGGGCAAATGAGCGCATCTGAGCATGAACTGCTCCGATGCTCATGTCAGGGGGGCTGCCGGGGTGAAAATGGAGGGATGTTTGGGTTCAGCTCTGAACCCGGACAACCCCTTTAAGAACAGATCAGGCAAACATCTGTAATCAGAAAATAAAAAGAGATGAGAAGAAAAGGAGATGTGTTACTATCTGGTTTTAACAGGCATAGAAACCTTTTGGTGACATATGGTATTTCCTTTAAGTTTCCTGATGAACCCTCAGTATGTCAGGGCACTAAGTTGCAAGATTGGTAAAATGTATCAGGTGTAAGTTCCTGAATGAGGTCATCTTTGTCACACATACCTATATTGTGAAAAAAAAGTTAAAATACTAGGTCAGCATAAATAACATGCTATTCATATTTTGTCGGCTGGTACAGTTACAGCAATACCATGTATGTATAGGTTTTACCATTTTTGTACTTTACAAAACTTAAAAAACTGCTGTTTTTCATCACCTCATTTTATTGTTTATGGTGACAGTGAGCAAATTATTTGCTTTCTGGCTGTCAAAAATGTATCATAATAATAATTATCACTATTACTTCACACTAGAGGAGTGCTCTGCATATTTTATGCTAAATATGGGATATGGAGAGGAGGGACAGCATAAAATGTAAATGATATTGTTACCTATGTGTGGCGTACAAGTGTTTAGTGTGAGATATTTGAAGCTGTTATCTGAACACTAAAATCTGGGTCGTGGCATCAATTAAAGGCATAGTGGGAAGATTAGATGAGCTCATCTATTTTTTTTATTTTTTTTTCTGGGGAAAAAGATCCCCCATATGTACATACAGAAATCAAGTATGTTACTCCTCCCCAAGGGGACATATACAGTTACACAGGGAGAGTAGGAGCTGTGTCTTCTTCTGCCTGTAGCTTGTCAGCACGTCCACCACTGCCCCTCTCTCCTCTTCCATCATTCTGGCTGATGTGAGAGATGGCTAAGGGAGGGATGCTGCTTCGACTGTATAGCATTTTCAAATGTGAGCCAAGTGTTGCAGTAAAGCTAAGAATCTAAGACTGGCTGTACAGCCTGAGATAGACCCCTTAGTAGCTGTGGGATATGAGATGAATGGACTTTAAGCAATATTTTCTGTTACTAAAATATCCTTCTTATATTCCAAAAATATGTACCATATTTTTTATCCTATAAAATGTACTTATTTTCCCCAAAAGTGGCGGAAAAGTGTAATTGCCTCTTATGGGGCGGTTACTAATGAGCACCTCCATTATGGAAGTGCTCATTAGTACAGGTGGACCGGGGAGCAGTGGATGCAGATCTCAAGGCTCTGTACTCACTGCTTCCTGGTCCTCGGCTGTTCGCTGTGCTGTGACTGCGCACAGAGTGAGGACATTGGCGCTGTGACCTCATGGTATGCGGCATCAGGTCACAGCACAGCATGGCAGGACGACCAGGAAGACCACTGGATCTCAGGACTGGTGGTGGCATTCGGAGCAGCTGAGATACATAGAATTATTATTTTTTGGCTGCTCTGAGGTCTGATTAACATAAGGGTCTCAATAACATGGAGGTCTGATCTGAGGTCTTGAATGTTAGTCTTTTTCACATTGGGGTTCTTATCTGAGGTCTGATTGGGGGTCTTATTAACACTGGGAGTCTGATCTGAGCTCTGATTAACATTGGGGGCGCATCAATTTAGGAATGATGTACAGCTAATGAACCAAGCTGGCTGAAATAATTGACCACTTCTTTTCTACATGGTACATTAGCAAAATTTCTGAATCAGTTACACACGTAATATAGAGTATAAGTGGGAACACCATTATTAGCTTTACACCATGTGATCTCTTCAATAAACTTTACTGACTTTGTCATGAAGATTCCATATCTACATGATAAAATACTAAAAAAATTTTTTTTCTTTTTTAACTAATGCATATGTTAAATACAACGTAATAAATAATTGTCACAGTCACTGCTGTAATTTTCAGGTAATAGGTTTGTTACAAGTTCTTACTATATTCAATATATAAGCTTTACTTGAAAAGTTTAATGACCTTTGGCATTGCCTTATGAATGGCAGTGCATGAGCAAGGCATGTGACAACAGTTCATAAGACATGAAACATGTTAGGGAGGAATGTAAAGGTCAGAAGGTTTGCCTGAACTGGAAATAGAAAAAAAGATTCCATTCATTTGAAACTTTGTAAAGTTTTTTTGTACAGTTTTAAAAAGGTACACAACGTATATTTCATTCTAGTATAGCACTCATTTTCAGGCCTTAACTTGGGTTGAATCTAATTTGGAAATCATATATGGTTAGTAGTAAAACCGAACATTTCATTTAAACACTTTTGTGCTTGATTGAGTAGCCATTATTAATCTCCCTCCTGATGGTGTAACTTTCCATTTTTGCATTTTTTTTTACTCCCTGCCTTCTTTGAGGTATAACTTTTTTATTTTTTCATTCGCATAGCCATAAGAGGCCTTGTTTTTTTTTGTGGGACAAGTTGTACTTTCTAGTGACTCCATTTAATATTGCATATTATGTAGTGGGAACTGGGAAAAATTCCAGATAGGATGGCATTGGGAAAAAAATGCAATTCCAACACAGTTTTATGCTTTTTTTTTTTTTTTTTTTTTTTTTACAGAAGTCACTATGTGGTAAAACTGATTTGTGGTCTTTATTCTCCAGGCCAGTACGATTACAGTGATACCACATATGTATAGTTTTTCTTGTGTTTAATACTGAAATATCTTACATCACAAGAGGAATTGGATTAAATATTACATTAAAATGTAGCTTTTATTACTCTTAAACTAAAATAAGTAAAAGTAAATAATGGTTAAATGTGATAAAAAAAGGTGAGAAAATAAAGCAAAATAATCAGAAAAAATATATATAAAAAAATGGTATAAATATACCAGAAAGATGAAAACATCTACATGGCAAATTGAAACGTTCTTAGCAAATCAGACATATAGGAGATGCCATGTATCTACTGGATCATTGTCCTTCTGTGTGATGGAGCGGGAACTCCTTGAGTGTGCAGGTATTCATCGGGACAAAAACTAAATTGCCCTAAAAATATGACCCAAGTAAGTAGGGGAAGGGGGCTAGTAGTCCCTGCCTATGAAATACGAAGAACCCGCAGATAGGGGCGACCCCATTAGGAACCTGCCCGGAAGGGAGCCGTATCCCTAAACGTATCCCTCACTACTGTCCCAACATGACATGTTTTGCCTTAGAACAGACTCATCTGGGGATTTTATGAGTGTAGAAAAACAAAACTTAAAAAATATAAAACAATAAGGACAAAACATATATCTGATCTGGCTCAGTGTCGTAGAATAATTAGGTCTCCCTTGTTATCAGCCTTGGATGACTACTAATAAAATACTGCTAAAAAAATCATGAGCCAAAGATAGGTTTATTATCAAGATGGAGCAGTAGATGCTTGTTTTGTAAGTTCCAGTCAATAGTGTTGATCAAGCACCAAAGTGCACGGGTGCTCAGGCCAAACAACTCGGGATGCTTGAGTGCTCAACCGAGCACCCGAGCACAATGGAACTCAATGAGAGGACCCGAGCATCAAACCAGGCACCCCCTGCTCTGAAGAGAGGAGGGTGTCTGGTTCACATGAAAAGGTCAGAAATTGATGGAAACACCACTGAAATGGTTCAGGAACAGCATGGGGAGGATGTCTGGATGCATCTTGGACTCCCAGGTCGCTTCTGGGAACAATGTTGTCCGAGTAGTACGCCACTTTTACAGACTGACAATAATACTCACAAAACCAAAGATAAAATCGATTTTAGAGGAAAAATTGTTAGGAAACATTCTCTCCTCTATATTTACTTGTATATAAAGTGCAAGTGCTGCCAAAAATCACAAGGAAGAGGCACTCCGATAAAACTGTATATCACATAAAGGAGGGCCTCATTCACATTGTAGTACAATTGTACAGGTAGAGGGGCTCCTACACCTATGCACTAAGTGAAAGGGCTGCCAAAAATTACAAGGAACCGGCACTCCAATACACCCTTTATTACACATAAAGGAGGTCATCATACACCCTTGAAAAATTATTATTGATGGCCTGCTGGTGATCTGACCCTCTAAAAAAATTATATGCAAGGGCCTTCAGGTGAGCTGAACCTGTAAAATAATGTAGGTGAGGGCCTGCAGGTGAGCTGACCCTGTAAAAGATTGTAGGTGTGGGCCTGCTGGTGAGCTGACCCTCTAAAAAAATTATATGCGAGGGCCTACAGGTAAGCTAACCCTCTAAAAAAAATTATGTGAGGGCCTAAAGGTGAGCTGACCCTGTAAAAGATTGTAGGTGATGGCCTGTAGGTGAGCTGACTCTAAAATAATTTATGCAAGGGCATGCAGGTGAGCTGACCCTGTAAAACATTATATGCGAGGGCCTGCAGGTGAGCTGACCCTGTAAAGCATTATATGCGAGGGCCTATAGGTGAGCTGACCCTGTAAAATATTGTAGGTGAAAGCCTGTAGGTGAGCTGACCCTGTTAAACATTATATGCGAGGGCCTACAGATGAGCTGACCCTGTAAAACAATGTAGGTAAGAGCCTGCTGGTGAGCTGACCCTGTAAAAGATTGTAGGTGAGGGCCTGCTGGTGAGCTGACTCTGTAAAACATTATATGCAAGGGCCTGCAGGTGAGCTGACCCTGTAAAACATTATATGCGAGGGCTTGCAGGTGAGCTGACCCTCTAAAAAATGATATGCGAGGGCCTATAGGTGAGCTGACCCTGTAAAATATTGTAGGTGAAAGGCTGTAGATGAGCTGACCCTGTAAAAGACTGTAGGTAAGGGCTTGCTGGTGAGTTGACTCTGTAAAACATTATATGCGAGGGCCTATAGGTGAGCTGACCCTGTAAAAGAATGTAGGTGAGGGCCTGCAGGTGAGCTGACCCTGTAAAAGATTGTAGGTGATGACCTGCTGGTGAGCTGACCCTCTAAAACATTATATGCGAGGGCTTGCAGGTGAGCTGACCCTCTAAAAAATGATATGCGAGGGCCTATAGGTGAGCTGACCCTGTAAAAAATTGTAGGTGAAAGGCTGTAGGTGAGCTGACCCTGTAAAAGACTGTAGGTAAGGGCTTGCTGGTGAGTTGACTCTGTAAAACATTATATGCGAGGGCCTATAGGTGAGCTGACCCTGTAAAAGAATGTAGGTGAGGGCCTGCAGGTGAGCTGACCCTGTAAAAGATTGTAGGTGATGACCTGCTGGTGAGATGACCCTCTAAAAAATTATATACGAGGGCCTATAGGTGAGCTGACCCTCTAAAAAATTATATGCGAGGGCCTAAAGGTGAGCTGACCCTGTAAAAGATTGTAGGTAAGGGCCTGCAGGTGAGCTGACTCTGTAAAACATTATATGCAAGGGCCTGCAGGTGAGCTGACCCTGTAAAGATTGTAGGTGACGGCCTGCTGGTGAGCTGACCCTCTAAAGAATTATATACGATCGCCTACAGGTGAGCTGACCCTCTAAAAAATTATATGCGAGGGCCTAAAGGTGAGCTGACCCTGTAAAAGATTGTAGGTAAGGGCCTGCAGGTGAGCTGACCCTGTAAAACATTATATGCAAGGGCCTGCAGGTGAGCTGACCCTGTAAAACATTATATGCGAGGGCCTGCAGGTGAGGTGACCCTCTAAAAAATTATATGGAAGGGCCAAAAGGTGAGCTGACCCTGTAAAATATTGTAGGTCAAAACCTGTAGGCGAGCTCAACCCTGTAAAGCATTATATGCAAGGGCCTGTAGGTGAGCTGACCCTGTAAAAAATTGTAGGCGAGGGCCTGCTGGTGAGCTAACCCTCTAAAAAATTATAAGCGAGGGCCTGCAGGTGAGCTGAACCTCTAAAAAATTATATGCGAGGGCTTTCAGGTGACCTGACCCTGTAAAACATTATATGCAAGGGCCTACAGGTAAGCTGACCCTGTTAAAGATAGTAGGTGAGGGCCTGCTGGTGAGCTGACCCTCTAATAAATTATATGCAAGGACCTGTAGGTGAGCTGACCCTGTAAAACATTATATGCAAGGGCATATATGCGAGGGCATTATATGCAATGAATAAGCATGTTGACATGATGGGAGAGGAGGAGGATAAGAAAAGGAAGATTCAACCATATACACTTGTTTGTGTTTGGAAGGGGTGCATGGGAATAGAGTGTATTCAGTACATTATAAACAACACATATAAAGTGCCTTTATCTCCATCAGTAGGGTTGAGCGAACCCAAACTGTAAAGTTCGGGTTCGTACCGAACGTCAGGATTTTTAGACCCCGAACCCGAACATTTCCGTAAAAGTTCGGGTTTGGGTTCGGTGTTCGGCTGTCATGGAACCATGAACCAGACGTACAACAGAGATGAGTGGAAATAAGAAGGCTTTATTGGAAATCAAGCCGTAGCAAAAGTCCAAACGGATGGCTAAACCGAAGCAGGGTCTTGCGTAGACAGAGGTCAGGAACCAGGAGGGTGGTCAGACGAAGCCAGGATCAGGAACCAACGGGGTAGTCAGACGAAGCCAGGATCAGGAACCAACGGGGTAGTCAGACGAAGCCAGGATCAGGAACCAATGGGGTAGTCAGACGAGGCCAGGATCAGGAACCAGAAGCAGCAGCAGTCTTAGAAGCATGTGAACACAGGAGGACCAAGCAAGGAACTGAAGCCACAGACCTTCTATATATATGAGCTAGGCATCCAGTGGGAAGGAGAAGCCGCAGGGTGGGAGGCTACAAGAAACCCAGAAACCAAGATGGCCGCCAGCACATGTCAAACGAAGGTAAGACCATGACAGTACCTCCCCCTCAAGGGCCCCTCCTCCGCGGAGTAAGGAACGGTTTCTGAGGGAAGCGTGCGTGGAAGGCTCGGAGCAAAGCAGGAGCATGGACATCTGCGGAGGGAACCCAGGAACGCTCCTCTGGACCATAACCACGCCAATGGACCAAAAACTGCAACCGACCGCGGACCAGGCGTGAGTCCAGGATATTGCTCACCTCATATTCCTCATGTTTGCCCACTTGGACCGGACGGGGCCGAGGAACCGAGGAAGTGAAACGATTACACACCAACGGCTTCAACAGGGAGACATGAAACACGTTGGAGATCCGCATGCCAGGAGGAAGCGCAATGGCATAGGCTACCGGGTTTACCCTGCGAAGCACTCGGAAGGGACCAACAAAGCGAGGCGCCAGCTTGGGAGTGGGCACTCGAAGGTTGAGGTTGCGGGTGGACAACCATACGCGGTCTCCGACCTGGTAGGAAGGAGCGGGCGCTCGTCTGCGATCAGCCTGGAGTCTCTGGCGCTGCGCAGAGACCTCAAGGGACCTCTGGATCTGTACCCAAGAAGCACGTAGGACGGAAAGGTGATCCTCCACAGCCGGAGTATCCTGGGGAGAGAATACCTCCGGTAACACGGCAGGTTGGAACCCATAATTGGCCATGAAGGGAGACGTCCCAGAGGAAGAGTTCACCGCTGTGTTCCTGGCAAACTCAGCCCAAGGCAGGAGGTCAACCCAATTGTCTTGGTGATCGGAGACATAGCAACGAAGGAATTGCTCCAAGGCCTGATTAGATCGTTCTGCGGCCCCATTGGACTGAGGGTGGTAGGCCGAGGAGAAAGAGAGATGAATCCCCAACTGGGAGCAAAAGGCGCGCCAGAACCTGGACACAAACTGACTCCCCCGATCCGACACAATCTCCTTGGGCAAACCGTGCAACCGGAAGACCTCCCTGGCGAAAATCGTGGCCAACTCTTGTGCAGAGGGTAACTTCTTGAGAGGAACACAGTGGCACATTTTGGAAAACTGGTCCACAATCATGAGAATGACCGTATGGCCTCGGGATGCAGGAAGGTCCACAATGAAATCTATCCCCAGGTGTGACCATGGGCGCTCCCCGGTGGCTATGGGTTGCAAAAGGCCCAACGGAAGGTGCCGAGGGGACTTACTCTGGGCACAAACGGAGCATGCCGCTACATATGCGGCGATGTCGGAACGTAGAGAAGGCCACCAGAACAGACGTGAAACAGCCCAGGACAGCTGGTTCTTTCCAGGATGCCCCGCGGCCTTGGAGTTATGGTAGGTTCGCAACAACCGAGTGCGCAACTCCTCAGGCACAAAACACCTGCCGTTGGGTCTCCCAGAGGGAGCACCAGATTGAGCCGCCAAAATCTGCTCACCCAGGGGAGAGGTCAGGCTGGTGCGAATGGCGGCCAGGATCTGATTCGGAGGTATGACCGAAGTCGGAATCGACTCCTCCCCGGACAGCTCGGAGTACTGCCGTGATAAGGCATCCGCTCTGATGTTCTTGGAACCGGGTAGGTAGGAGACCACGTAATTAAAACGTGACAAGAACAGAGCCCATCTGGCCTGACGTGGTGTCAATCTCTTGGCCTCAGAAAGGTAGGTCAGATTCTTGTGGTCCGTCAGGATGAGAACCGGAACCACCGAGCCCTCGAGCAAGTGCCTCCATTCTTTAAGGGCCTGCACGATGGCCAATAACTCCCTGTCACCAATCTGATAGTTGCACTCCGCGGAAGACAGTTTCCGGGAGTAAAACCTACAGGGAAGCAGAGGACCCTCTGGTGTTCTACGCTGAGACAGAAGGGCGCCTACTCCCGTCTCAGACGCGTCCACCTCGAGGACAAAGGGCAACCCAGGGTTGGGATGCGACAGAATCGGAGCCGACACAAAGGCGGACTTTAGAGCCTCAAAAGCTCGGATGGCCTCGAGCGGCCAGACCTGGAAATTACTGCCCTTCCTGGTCAGATCCGTGAGAGGCTTGGCTAGCATGGAAAAGTCCCTGATGAACTTCCGATAATAATTGGCGAAGCCCAAAAAGCGCTGCAGGGCACGGAGACCACTGGGCTGGGGCCACTGTAAGACAGCCGAAACCTTCTCAGGATCCATGGAGAACCCCTCAGCGGAAATGATGTAACCTAAGAAGGTTACCTGGGATCGGTGAAATTCGCATTTCTCAAGCTTACCGAACAGCCTGTTTTCTCGTAACCGTTGCAACACTCGTCTGACATCCATAATGTGGGCCTCCATGGATTCAGAATATACCAAGATGTCATCCAAATAGACCACCACACACTGCTGCAACAGGTCACGGAAAACATCGTTGATGAATTCCTGGAAGACTGCGGGCGCATTGCACAACCCAAAGGGCATAACCAAGGATTCATAATGACCGGTCCTGGTGTTAAACGCGGTCTTCCACTCATCGCCCGCCTTGATCCTTACCAGGTTATATGCCGCCCTCAGGTCGAGTTTGGTAAAGACCGTGGCCCCTTTGAGGCGATCGAACAGCTCGGAAATCAAGGGTATCGGGTAAGCGTTCTTGATCGTGATGCGATTGAGACCCCTGTAATCGATGCAAGGCCTCAACTCACCGCCCTTCTTTTTCACAAAGAAAAATCCAGCCCCTGCCGGGGACGAGGATTTGCGAATGTGTCCGCGTGAAAGCGCCTCCCTCACGTACTCCTCCATGGCCTCATTCTCCGCTACCGACAGTGGATAGACTTTGCCACGAGGAGGAACGGCACCGGATTGTAACTCTATGGCACAATCGTATGGGCGGTGCGGAGGTAGGGCAACCGCGCGCACCTTATCGAATACATCCCGGTACTCTTCGTATTCAGGAGGCAACAGAGAGTCCGAGGAAGTACACAGCAACTTGACAGGCCCATGGATGCAACTAACCCCACACTGCGGTGACCACGAGAGGATCTCGACCGATCTCCAATCGAAAGTCGGATTATGCTTCTGGAGCCAGGGGTACCCCAAGACCACCGAGTAGTGTGGAGACGAAATAACCTGGAGACAGACCAACTCTCTGTGAACGGCACCAATGGCTATCCCCACTGGAAGGGTCTCATGAGTCACGTGTGGCGGCAGAAGGGGTCTGCCGTCTATCGCCTCAAGAGCCAGTGGGGAACCTCGAGGCTGCAGAGGAATGGAATTGGCGGCAACGAACACTCTATCAATGAACAAACCACCAGCACCAGAGTCCACCAACGCCTGGGTCGTCACCGAGCCCCCGACCCAGGAGAGGACAACCGTGATCAGTGGTTTGTCAACACGGGAAACCGGGGACGAGGAGACTCCACCCAAGATCTGCCCCCGACAGGACCTCAGGTGCGAGCGTTCTCCCGGACGGTTCGGACATGCCAACCGAAAATGCCCACCGAGACCACAGTACATGCATCGGCCCTCGCGTCTCCGGAGTGCCCTCTCCCCCTCGGACAGGCGAGCAAACCCCCGCTGCATGGGTTTACCCCCATGCCTACAGCAAACGTAGGCGCCAATCTGTTAGGAGACCTCCGCAGGCTCTCCTTAAAGGAAGGTCTCTCCCTGAGTCTGGTGTCAATCAAAATCAGGAAAGAAATAAGAGACTCGAGCTCCACTGGTAGGTCCTTAGCTGCAACCTCATCCTTCAAGGCATCCGAGAGACCATGAGAGAAAGCAGCGACCAGAGCCTCATTATTCCAGCCCACCTCTGCTGCCAGGGTACGAAACTCAATGGCGTATTCAGCTACGGATCGTGAACCCTGTCTGATGGACATAAGGAGCTTCGCAGCAGAGGCAGCACGAGCCGGCACATCGAATACCTTCCGAAGAGAAGCAACAAAACCGGAAAACTCGGCAACCACCGGATTGTTGTTCTCCCATAAAGGGCTGGCCCAGGCCAAGGCCTTGTCCGAGAGCAGCGAGATCAAGAAGCCCACCTTTGATCTCTCAGTGGGAAAGGCATGTGGCAGCAACTCGAAATAAATGCCCACCTGGTTAAGGAAACCTCGGCACTGAGTTGGCTCTCCCCCAAAGCGCTGTGGAAGGGGGGCAGAACCGGTCATACCCCGAGACACCGCAGGCGCAGCAACAGGTGTCGGGGTAGACTCTGGCGCAACAACCGGGGCGGCAGTAGGAGCGGGCCCAGGAGCGACAACCGACCCATCGGCAACGGAAGCGAAATGAGCCGTGCGTTCAAGCAGGGTTTGCAACGCCACAGCGAACCGACCCAACAGGTGATCCTGCTGATCAAGTCTGGCAACCAGCGTAGGTAGCGAGGATGGCCCTGTACCGTCAGAATTCATGGCTTGGTCCTAATGTCATGGAACCATGAACCAGACGTACAACAGAGATGAGTGGAAATAAGAAGGCTTTATTGGAAATCAAGCCGTAGCAAAAGTCCAAACGGATGGCTAAACCGAAGCAGGGTCTTGCGTAGACAGAGGTCAGGAACCAGGAGGGTGGTCAGACGAAGCCAGGATCAGGAACCAACGGGGTAGTCAGACGAAGCCAGGATCAGGAACCAACGGGGTAGTCAGACGAAGCCAGGATCAGGAACCAATGGGGTAGTCAGACGAGGCCAGGATCAGGAACCAGAAGCAGCAGCAGTCTTAGAAGCATGTGAACACAGGAGGACCAAGCAAGGAACTGAAGCCACAGACCTTCTATATATATGAGCTAGGCATCCAGCTCCTCCCAGTGGGAAGGAGAAGCCGCAGGGTGGGAGGCTACAAGAAACCCAGAAACCAAGATGGCCGCCAGCACATGTCAAACGAAGGTAAGACCATCACATCGGCGCTTTCTTGGTGCTTTTTGAAAGGCTGCAGAGCAGCCAATCAACAAGCGGTTAACTGTCTGACCTTAGAAGCCATCACAGTCATGCCTACTAATGGCATGGCTGTGATTGGCCAGAGCAGCATGTGACCCAGGCTCTATATAAGCTTGAGTCACGTAGCGATGCACGTCACTCTGCTGTTACAAGTGTAGGGAGAGGATGCTGCTGGACTTGTGATTTCAGGGAGAGAATATAAGAGAATCTAATTTAGCGAGCTACAGAGAAATAGTTGTGTGGGTGCAGGGTACAATCGTTTTACCCTGCCCTAAGCCCATTGACCAAAAAAAACCAACCTTATATAATTCTGTTAGTTAGGTGGGCGGCGGTGGCCCTTTTATACAAGCTCAGTGCACCAGCACTGCATCTGAGCTTTTGGACATTGCAAATCACCATTTTTTTGGGCAAACTACAACATCTTGATTAGTCAGTGTGCAATTTAAGCTAGAAATACACCCATCATTTTCTGGGGTTTGAAAAACACACCTTTTTTTCCCCAAAAACTGTATTTTCCAGATCTGCAAGTGTTAAATTCAAGTTTAATATATACAGCTTTCATATTCTGTTACCAAAAAAAACACTTTTTTGGCAATCTACAACATATTTATTAGTCAGGGTGCAATTTAAGCTAGAAATACACCCATCATTTTCTGGGGTTTTAAAAACACACTTTTTTGACAAAAAACACTATTTTCAGGCCTTGCAGCATCAGCATGTGTGAAATTACAGGCTTATATACTGCTGTCATATTCAGTTGTTAAACAAACACTCGTTTGGGCACAGGAAATTTAGTTGGGAGCCTTGGATGCAGATGTCATTGTGAGATACACCCTTAACACATTTGGGTTACATTCAGAGATTTTAAATACCGCCATTTGGTGCACCAATATTGAATTCAGGCCTACACTGGTTCAGGCCATGTGAGATACACCCTCTACATACAGGGGTTTGATTCAGGCATTTGAAATACAGCCATTTGGTGCAACAATATTGAATTCAGGCCTACACTGGTTCAGGCCATGTGAGATACTCCCTCTACATACAGGGGTTTGAACCATGTTCACAGCAGGGTGGCACCCAGACCAGCTCATGGCCATCACTGGTGCATGGATGAGGGGATACAGAGGACACAGACAATACACCTCCCACAAAGGACAGCTTTTCATTGCCTATGGGCAGCCTGGCACACATGAGCGTTTACATGCTGCAGTGGAAGCACAAGGCGAAGGCAGAGGAAGAGGTCGCCAACGCAGCTGGGGCACCACCAGCACCTCAGAAGGCAGGGTTAGCATGGCCGAAATGTAGAAAAGCTTTGTCAGCACGCCACAACAACCAGCACCACCAGCTGATATGGAACGTCTTAGCAGGAGGCAGCATTTCACCAACATGGTGGAGCAGTATGTATGCACACTCCTACACGTACTGAATGACGGGTTTGCCCCCTTCAACTTCTGGGTCTACAAATTGTGCACATGGCCTGAGCTTGCCCTTTACACCTTGGAGGTGCTGGCCTGCCCTGCAGCCAGTGTATTATCTGAACGTGTGTTTAGCACGGCAGGGGGTGTCATCACAGACAAGCGCAGCCAATGTGGACAAGCTCACGTTCATTAAAATAAACCAGGCATAGATCCCTCAGGACTTGTCTGTACCTTGTGCAGAATAGACATGTATACCAGACTAAGCAGCCATTGTTATACTGCAGTGCAATTGCTCATGTTTGTATTTTGGACATTTCACACTCTTTTGGAGTGTATCATAATTTAAAAAAATTCTATTAAAACCAAAAACCTGCGTTGACTATCTTGTCCTCCTCCATCGCCGCTCCCACCTATTCCGCTACGTCCACCGCCTCCTCAAACTCCTACTCCATATGGAACTCCACCTCATAAATCAAATTTTTTTTTTGTACTTGTTTTTTTTATATCATTTCACTACTATGTAATTTACATTTTCTGGTTAAATTCACCAATTTTTGGGTGTATAGTACCACTGCTATACCTAGTATGCCAGTTAAAAAATAAAATAAATTGTCATTAACATTTTCTGGTGAAATTAACCAATTTTTGGGTATTTAGTACCACTACTATACCTAGTAGGCCGGTTAAAAAAATAAATAAATTGTCATTAACATTTTTGGGTGAAATTCACCAATTTTTGGGTGTGAAGTACCAGTGCTATACCTAGTAGACAGGTTAAACAATAAAACAATTTGTCTGTTACATTTTATGGTGAAATTCAACAATTTTTGGGTGTGATGTACCACTGCTATACCTAGTAGGCCGTTTAAAAAAATAAAATTATTGTCAGTTACATTTTCTGGTGAAATTCAGCATTTTTTTGGTGTGCTATACCTATTAGATCAGTAAAAAAAATAATAACATTTGTCAGTATATTTTATGGTCAAATTCACCAATTTTTGGGTGTAATATACCCCTCCTCTACCTAGTTGACAGCTTAATAAATTTCAATAATTTTTATTTTACATTTTAGGGTGACAATAAACAATCGTTTTCTGTCATAGACCCCTGCTCTACCAAGTAGACAGGTTAATTAATTTATGTAATTTTTCTGTTACATTCTTGGGTTGACATTATACAATTTTAGACGTGAATAAACCCTTGCTCTGCATAGGTGACAGGGAATAAAATTTCTGAAATGCTTCTTTAATTGATGCGCGCCACCTCCTTTGATTCAATTCTTAAACTTGTTGTACCACGTTTAAGCTTCAATACTTTCTCCCACATTTCCACTATACT
This sequence comes from Bufo gargarizans, assembly GCF_014858855.1. Taxonomy (NCBI): domain Eukaryota; kingdom Metazoa; phylum Chordata; class Amphibia; order Anura; family Bufonidae; genus Bufo; species Bufo gargarizans. The sequence continues at coordinate 444,255,714 of NC_058080.1, forward strand.
CTTTTGGCCAACATTTGTGCCTCAATAGCTTTTCCCACAAATCCGCTTGACTCTTTTGGCCCACATTTGGGCTTCTGTAATTTGTCCCACATTTGCGCCTCAATAGCTTTTCCCACATTTCTTCTCAATCCCAATTGTTTTTTTTATAAATTTATCTCCCTTAAATTTGGTCTCTTTTTTTCACGCTCCCTCTCCGGCATGGAACCCTGATTCCCCGCCACCCGTAATCACCATGGTAGGCGCACAAAAGAAGATCGAAAGTTGATAGAGCAGATATCAAATTGGATCGTGAACATCACCGTTACGTGCGACATGGTGGGGCACATGCCTACACAAACTAACTGACAGGGGTCAGCCCCTGCAACTTCTGGGTCTCCAAATTGGGCACATGGCTTGAGCTTGCCATTTACGCCTTGGAGGTGCTGGCCTGCCCTGCAGCCGGTGTATTGTCTGAACGTATGTTTAGCACGACTGGAGGGTTATATTTCCCAATGTTTTGGGGTGTACCCTAATTTAAAAAATATATACATTTTAAAACAAAAAGCAGTGTAGGCTACCTCCCCCACCACTTCCACCTACACCACGATATCCACCGCCTCCTCAACCTCCTACTCCATATGGACCTGGTCCGCCTAAAACATGATTTTTATTTTATTGTTTTACGTATTTCCCTATCCACGTTTGTTTGCAGAGCACTTGCCATGCTCTTAACCACATTTTGACAACATTTGCAGCCCTCTAGCCCTTTCCATGACATTTTTACAGCCATTTTGGTGCTCAAAAGTTCGGGTCCCCATTGACTTCAATGGGGTTCAGGTTTGGGGTCAAGTTTGGGTCCCGAACTCAAACTTTTTTCCGAAGTTGTGCCGAAACCGTCGAACCCGAACATCCAGGTGTCCCCTCAACTCTATTCATCAGCTTTCCTTTGGTGGAGTCGAGAAGTCATGGTCAATCTAGGCCTTGTTCATTTTTATAAGAGTCAACCTGTCAGCATTTTCAGTTGACAGGCGGATACGCTTATCTGTTATAATGCCACCAGCAGCACTAAATGTTGGTGTCAGGGCAGGCCATGCACCTCCAAGGCATAGAGCGCCAGTTCGTGCCACGTGTCCAGCTTGGAAACCCAGTAGTGTAAGGCACTGAGGTATAATTGAGGATGCTGACATGGTCTGCTGCGGGGTGTCATAAAACTGTCCCAGGCTTTGGAGAGTGTTGCCCTGTCTCTGTTGGAACTGCTGTGTGTTCCCCTTGTCTCCCCTCCTCGGTTGCCCAAGGAACTGCGGACTCTGCCACCAGCATTGTCAGATGGAAATTTTTGGAGCAATTTTTCAACAAGGACCTTCTGGTATTGCACTATTTTAATCACCCTCTCCACTAGAGGATTGAGAGATGAGAAGTTCTCTTTGTAGCGGGGGTCTAGAAGGGTGAACAACCAGCAATCCGTGTTGTCTAAAATGCGTATATCGCGCGGGTCACAGGAAAGGCAGCCTAACATGAAGTCAGCCATATGTGCCAGAGTACCAACAGGCAAAACTCCACTGTCGTCATCAGGAGGCTCAATATCCTCAACCTCTTCCTCCTCTTCTGCCCACCCAAGCAGAACAGATGGAATTAAACTTCCATGGGTACTACCCTCTGTAGCAGAGGTAACCATCTCCTGCTCCTTCTCCTCTTCATCGTCTAATTCACGCTGAGAAGACGAACTGAAGGTGGTCTGGCTATCATCCTGTGTAATGTCATCTTCCCCCATTTCCACCTCTTCCACATGCAAAGCGTCACCCTTAATTGTAAGCAGCGAGCGTTTGAATAGACAAAGAAGTGGGATGGTTACGCTGATAATAGCGTTATTGCCGCTCACCATCTGTGTTGATTCCTCAAAGTTTCTTGAAACCTCACAGAGGTCAGACATCCATACCAAATCCTCGCTTGTGAATAGCGGAAGTTGACTTGAAATGCGATGACCATGTTGCAGCTGGTATTCCACTACTGCCCTCTGCTGCTCACAAAGCCTGGCCAACATGTGGAACGTCGAGTTCTAGCGCGTGCTCATGTCGCACGACAGCTCAGTCTGGTCTCTTATCCCCTGCCACAGCTCTGTGGCGGTGAGCTGTTTGTCCCCTAAGCATATCAGCTTCAGTTTGGCCTGTTGCCGCTTCCCCACTGCAGTGCTACACTGCTTCCAACTACCGACTGATGACTGACTGGTGCTGCACATGGATAATTCAGAGGTGGAAGTGGAGAAGGAGGCAGAGCAGGAGAAGTGGGGGTTGGAGCCACTAACGTAGGTGCTGGCGGAAACCCTAATCAACGTAGGGCCCGCAATCCTTGGCATTGGTTGCACCTGTGCCATCCCAAGGTACGACTTGCTCCCGGCCTCCACAACGTTCACCCAGTGTGCCGTCAGGGAAATGTAGCTTTTCCGGCCGAATGCACTTGTCCATGTGTCCGTGGTTAAGTGGACCTTCCCAGTAACTGCTTTGGTCAGGGCATGTGTGATGTTACGGGACACATGTTGGTGTAAGGCGGGCATGCTCACCTTGAAAAATAGTGGCGGCTGGGGACTACTTAACGCGGGACGGCCGCCGGCATCAGGCTGTGGAAGGCCTCAGTGTCCACAAGCCATAAATGGCAACATTATAAGGGCCAGTAATTTGGACTATAACATGCAATCATTGGATTACAATTTGTATAATGTATTATAATTTTATCCATTACAATGTACAAAGATCGGTATTTTCCAATGCAGCGCTGCCATCTGCAGGCCGGTTTTGGGATGTACCAGCAATTGGCATTGAAGCCTCAAGTAGGTTCCGCCTATCACCACAGCATAACAGCATCCCAAATCTCAACGAGGGAAGGTTGTTACAAGCCAGAAGGCACACGGATCCTGCATTTTCTCCCGTCAGATGCCATGGCTACATTTGACCATGCCATCTGAGAGTTAAAATGTTTGTGATCTGCATTTTTGCAAGTTGTAGACATTATTCCGCGGTGTCTGTTGTGTGAAACAGCAGGAACTAGGTGGCCAAAATGCGACACTGGGGAAGGTGTCATCACACCGGCCGACGTGATGATGTCATGACGGGCCGCACAAATTTCGGTAAGTATGATTTTTTATTTTTATTTTTATACTCTGTTACTAATATCAGATCTATTAGCTATGAATGCGGCATCTGAGGGGTACAATGACAGGTAGTGACACAATAGCTGCTCTCTGTCATTGTACCCATTAGATACAAAGAAATGTGCTTCGTGACAAATTAATTATTCACAAAGCAATTTTTTTTGTAAAATTCAGCAAAGCAGCCAAATCAAATTTTGGAATACTTTGCTCATCACTAGTAGCTATCTGTTTTTCATGGCACTGACATTTACACATTCTCATTAGGTTTGCTGTTAATAGCATGCAGTACCATGTCATCACTAACAACTCTTTTAAGATTGGAGCCACCCCAGCAATCAGCTGTTTGGCTTGGAGATTCACAACCAGCCATACATTTGTCTAAGAGCAACCTATGCACTTGAAAAGTAGCATTACATGGTGGTCATTCAGATAAATAGTCATCCACGTAATACTTCAGGGGGCACCCTCTGTCCTATATATGCTAATAGGGTAATGCATTGAAAGAGGGTTTATACAAATATAGATGACCAGTGTCGGACTGTCATGCCTAGGGCCAACCAGTAAAATGTATTTTGGGGGCCCACCGTACGGATACATTCACATATTTCCTGCACACAAAGTAGCAAGATGCTACCAGATTATTGAATATGGGGGTCCTTGCAGGGACTTTGAGATAGTTGATCTTGGGGAGAAGAGGATACTGGCAGCTTTCCTCTATACCTAGAAGTCATCTCAGCTCTGATAGTGTCTAATAAACTGGGGAGTTTCTTTAGAAAATCGATCAAGTTGTTTATATGAACATATGCTGGTTGAGGTGCTGCTGTACATTGTATGTAGTGCACAGTTTACTATGTTATGTGTCACTTATGCAAGGGGTGGGAGACTAGGGGCCTACCTTGCTCAGGGGCCCACCGGGGGATTCGCCTGTACCCCTGTGGACCAGTCAGAGCCTATAGATGACTATTTTAGTTACAGTCTGGAAACATGAGAAAATGGAAATTTTTCTTGAACATTGTAATTCTATGGGGGAGATTTATAAAAACTGGAGTAATGAAAAACTGGCTTAGTCCACAGCAACCAATCAGATTCCACCTTTCATTTCCCAGAAGAGCACTAAGGTAGAATCTGATTGGCTGATATGGGCAACTAAGCCAGTTTCCCATTACACCAGTTTTGATAAATCTCTCCCTTTGAGTTTTTCTTGACCCAGATTGTTGTTTGACAAACTTTCTGAAGGTAAAAAATATTCTCAGGATTGCATCATGTCTAGTCTTTTTCATTCTATAATTAGGAAAAAAAAAAATCAGGATATATTCCCTATACCTTTTTAGAAACTCCCATCTTAAACCAGATAATAACAAAATAATGGTGGCTTATGTTAATCAAGGAGGTGCCTATTAAAGTTACTAAGCTTCTTGTAAAACACTAGGATATAAAATTTGGCATGTCAGAGCCTAGAATTAATTACATTTGTGCCCTTCATAAAGACAATTTAAATTTAATAATGATAATTCAAATATAATTTTTTTATGGTGGTAAGAAAGTTATTATTAAAGGTTTGTCTAGTCATAGACAATGGGGGCAGAAAAAAGAAAACTGCGATCCCAGATAGAAATGTCGGATTGCTGCAAAATTTGACATGCAGTTGTGTGTCAGGGAGATAAGTAAATGATTAGATGTGTGGTCTGATTAGACACAGGATCTTACCACAAGAGGGTGATAAAAGTGCTTCCCCCGTTGCCCACCGTGACGTGGTGCATGAGGGACTCTGATATGTTCCTGACTGGAAGATATTGGCAAAGTTCTCAGCTTTTAACATCGGCTTGAGGAATTAGCTAGTATTGTCAGTTGCATATCATTTTGGTGCATTTTTTGCAGTGATTTGCGTATCCACCTCACCCATAACATTAAATTAGCCAAAAATCCAGGTTTTGTATGGAATCGGATTTGAATATGGAGACCTTGTGGTGAGTGTGTCAATCCTGCCTTTGCTGTGGAGCAACACCAACTGCTGGTGTGATGATCTAGGGCATGGATGGGCAAACTGCGGCTCTCCAGCTGTTGTAAAACTACAATTCCCAGTATGCCAAGTCTACCTACAGCTATCAGCCTACAGCAGGGCATGTTGGGATTTGTAGTTTTACAACATCTGGAGAGCCGCAGTTTGCCCATCACTGATCTAGGGGGATGATAGTCGGTCACTCCTGGTAGTGATACAACAGACACTAACAGCTCAGTGAAATTTCCACATGTTTGCCTCTCATGGCAGAGCTTCCAACTGGCATTTTTCATCAGGATAACACTTGCCTACTCACAGCAAAGGTCTCTTCTTTTGAGTGTCCAGTCGCCAGATTTATCACTAATCAAGCATTTTTCGGAGTAGCTGGGACACCAGCTTAAACGACATATGATTGTGCAGAATCTTCAGACCCAGCTGCAACATCTGTGGGCAAATGTGCCACAGGATACTATAAAGAACCCGTATTCTTCCATGTCCAACCGTGTCTCATCTTGTATCCATGCTAGAGGCAGCCCAACAGAACAGGACACTAGAGCTTTCTTTAACAGTACAGTTTTCCCAAAGAAACTTATTTTTTTGCTCTAATAATGTGTGTGTGTGTATATATATACAGTACAGACCAAAAGTTTGGACACACCTTCTCATTCAAAGAGTTTTCTATATTTGACTATGAAAATTGTAGATTCACACTGAAGGCATCAAAAGTATGAATTAACACATGTGGAATTATATACATAACAAAAAAGTGTGAAACAACTGAAAATATGTCATATTCTAGGTTCTTCAAAGTAGCCACCTTTTGCTTTGATTACTTCTTTGCACACTCTTGGCATTCTCTTGATGAGCTTCAAGAGGTAGTCACCAGAAATGGTTTTCACTTCACAGGTGTGCCCTGTCAGGTTTAATAAGTTGGATTTCTTGCCTTATAAATGGGGTTGGGACCATCAGTTGCGTTGTGAAGAAGTCAGGTGGATACACAGCTGATAGTCCTACTGAATAGACTGTTAGAATTGGGAAATCTTTGAAAGTGTCCCCAAGTGCAGTAACAAAAACCATCAAGCGCTACAAAGAAACTGGCTCACATGCGGACCGGCCCCAGGAAAGGAAGACCAAGAGTCACCTCTGCTGCGGAGGATAAGTTCCTCCGAGTGACCAGCCTCAGAAATCGCAGGTTAACAGCAGCTCAGATTAGAGACCAGGTCAATGCCACACAGAGTTCTAGCAGCAGACACATCTCTAGAACAACTGTTAAGAAGAGACTGTGTGAATCAGGCCTTCATGGTAGAATATCTGCTAGGAAACCACTGCTAAGGACAGGCAACAAGCAGAAGAGACTTGTTTGGGCTAAAGAACACAAGGAATGGACATTAGACCAGTGGAAATCTGTGCTTTGGTCTGATGAGTCCAAATTTGAGATCTTTGGTTCCAACCACCGTGTCTTTGTGCGACGCAGAAAAGGTGAACGGATGGACTCTACATGCCTGGTTCCCACAGTGAAGCATGGAGGAGGAGGTGTGATGGTGTGGGGGTGCTTTGCTGGTGACAATGTTGGGGATTTATTCAAAATTGAAGGCATACTGAACCAGCATGGCTACCACAGCATCTTGCAGCGGCATGCTATTCCATCCGGTTTGCGTTTAGTTGGACCATCATTTATTTTTCAACAGGACAATGACCCCAAACACACCTCCAGGCTGTGTAAGGGCTATTTGACCATGAAGTAGAGTGATGCGGTGCTGCGCCAGATGACCTGGCCTCCACAGTCACCGGACCTGAACCCAACCGAGATGGTTTGGGGTGAGCTGGACCACAAAGTGAAGGCAAAAGGACCAACAAGTGCTAAGCATCTCTGGGAACTCCTTCAAGACTGTTGGAAGACAATTTCAGGTGACTACCTCTTGAAGCTCATCAAGAGAATGCCAAGAGTGTGCAAAGCAGTAATCAAGGCTACTTTGAAGAACCTAGAATATGACATATTTTCAGTTGTTTCACACTTTTTTGTTATGTATATAATTCCACATGTGTTAATTCATAGTTTTGATGCCTTCAGTGTGAATCTACAATTTTCATAATCATGAAAATAAAGAAAACTCTTTGGTCTGTACTGTGTGTATATATATATATATATATATATATATATATACACTCACCTAAAGAATTTGTAGGAATACCATACTAATACGGTGTTGGACTCCCTTTTGCCTTCAGAACTGCCTTAATTCTACGTGGCATTGATTCAACAAGATTCTGATAGCATTCTTTAGAAATGTTGGCTCATATTGATAGGATAGCATCTTGCAGTTGATGGAGATTTGAGGGATGCACATCCAGGGCATGAAGCTCCCTTTCCACCACATCCCAAAGATACTCTATTGGGTTGAGATCTGGTGACTGTGGGGGCCATTTTAGTACAGTGAACTCATTGTCATGTTCAAGAAACCATTTTTCCAGTCTTCAACAGTCCAATTTTGGTGAGCTTGTGCAAATTGTAGCCTATTTGTAGTGGAGATGAGTGGTACCCGGTGGGGTCTTCTGCTGTTGTAGCCCATCCGCCTCAAGGTTGTGCGTGTTGTGGCTTCACAAATGCTTTGCTGCATACCTCGGTTGTAACGAGTGGTTATTTCAGTCAACGTTGCTCTTCTATCAGCTTGAATCAGTCGGCCCATTCTCTTCTGACCTCTAGCATCAACAAGGCATTTTCGCCCACAGGACTGCCGCATACTGGATGTTTTTCCCTTTTCACACCATTCTTTGTAAACCCTAGAAATAGTTGTGCGTGAAAATCCCAGTAACTGAGCAGATTGTGAAATACTCAGACCGACCCGTCTGGCACCAACAACCATGCCACGCTCAAAATTGCTTAAATCACCTTTCTTTCCCATTTTGACATTCAGTTTGGAGTTCAGGAGATTGTCTTGACCAGGACCACAATCCTACATGCATTGAAGCAACTGCCATGTGATTGGTTGACTAGATAATCGCATTAATGAGAAATTGAACACGAGTTCCTAATGATTCTTTAGGTGAGTGTATATTCACACATATAGATAACACATGATCCTATTCATAATAGGTGATGGTCACAATGTGTGCTTATACTGCACAAAAAAATATTGTGCCATTTGACTACCAGATAGTCATGAGCGAGCATGCCGCTCAAGCACATGTGGTACTCGGCCAAGCGTTCGGATCTGCCGAGCATAGAGATGCTCGAGCCAAACCGGTACTCGGCCGAGTACCACATGTGTTTGAGCGCCATGCTCGAGTCTCCTCCCTGCACGTTTGGCACCTTCTAAGCAGCCAATAAACATGCTGGTAAGTAATGCCATCACTGTAATGCCATCAGCCATGTTTTCTACTGGCATTACAGTGATTGGCTGGCTGGAACATGTCATTGGGTGCTATATAGCATCCGGTCACGCCGGTTCGACTCATTGCAAGTCAGGGAAAGCAGCTGAAGGGACAGACAGTGTAGGGAGATTGTGATCGCAAATTACTCTTTCTCAAGACGTTTCAAAGACCCAAAAGTCCCTTTAAGGACTACTGTGAGTGTTTTCAGCAATTTAAAGTGCAGATTTGCACTTTTTTTTAAATTTACAAAATAAATCGCTTCATTGGCTATCTTAATAGAAGGTGTCTGCAGTGACTTCTGACATCTGTGCAATACCTGTGTATCAGGGGCATAGATAGGAAAAATATCAGTGAAAACAATATTTTTTTGTCCCAGAATCTGACAACATTTTTGCTGTCAGCTGTTTAACCCTTTAATCAATCAACAAATAAATAGTGCTCTGCATTAGAATACTGTCTGTGCACTTCAGGGCCAAATATTGGGATATAGTGAAAATTAATATATATACAATTTTCACTGAATCAGCACAGTTTTCTTGTCAGTGATTGAAACCATCTTATCGCAGTGCATGGCATTTATATACCGTCTGTGCACTTCAGGGCCATATATTGGATATAGTGAAAATCAATATATATACACATTTCACTGAATCTGCACACAGTTTTGTTGTCTGCTGTAGAAACCGTTTATCGCAGCGCATTGCATTTCTATACCGTCTGGGTGTTTCAATCCCATATATTGGGAAAAAGTGAAAATCAATATACAGGGTGGGCCATTTATATGAATACACCTTAATAAAATGGGAATGGTTAGTGATATTAACTTCCTGTTTGTGGCACATTAGTATATGTGAGGGGGGAAACTTTTCAAGATGGGTATTGACCATGGCGGCCATTTTGAAGTCAGCCATTTTGAATCCAACTTTTGTTTTTTCAATCGGAAGAGGGTCTTGTGACACATCAAACTTATTGGGAATTTCACAAGAAAAACAATGGTGTGCTTGGTTTTAACGTAAATTTATTCTTTCATGAGTTATTTACCAGTTTCTGACCACTTATAAAATGTGTTCAATGTGCTGCCCATTGTGTTGGATTGTCAATGCAACCCTCTTCACATGTGTGTGATGTGTTTCCCTCTTTATGCACTGAAGCTGGCACATTCCCTGAGTTTTTCCAGCAAGATGGTGCACCACCACATTATGGGTGTCAGGTCCGAGCATTCCTAGATGAACAGTTTCCTGGAAAGTGGATTGGTCATCGTGGGCCAGTTGAATGGCCCCCAAGGTCTCCCGATCTGACCCCCTTAGACTTTTATCTTTGGGGTCATCTGAAGGCAATTGTCTTTGCTGTGAAGATATGAGATGTGCAGCACCTGAAACTACGGATACTGGAAGCCTGTGCTAGCATTTCTCCTGCGGTGTTGCTATCAGTGTGTGAAGAGTGGGAGAAGAGGGTTGCACTGACAATCCAACACAACGGGCAGCACATTGAACACATTTTATAAGTGGTCAGAAACTTGTAAATAACTCATGAAAGAATAAAGTTACGTTAAAACCAAGAACACCATTGTTTTTCTTGTAAAATTCCGAATAAATTTGATGTGTCACATGACCCTCTTCCTATTGAAAAAAACAAAAGTTTGATTCAAAATGGCCGACTTCAAAATGACCGCCATGGTCACCACCCATCTTGAAAAGTTCCCCCCCCCTCACATATACTAATGTGCCACAAACAGGAAGTTAATATAACCAACCATTGCCATTTTATTAAGGTGTATCCATATAAATGGCCCACCCTGTATATACAAATTTCACTGAATCTGCACACAGTTTTCTTGTCTGCGGCAGAAACCGTTTATCGCAGCGCATTGCATTTCTATACCGTCTGAGTGCTTCAATCCCATATATTGGGAAAATGTGAAAATCAATATATATATAAATTTCACTGAATCTGCACACAGTTTTCTTGTCTGCGGCAGAAACCGTTTATCACAGCGCATTGCATTTCTATACTGTCTGAGTGCTTCAATCCCATATATTGGGAAAATGTGAAAATCAATATATATATAAATTTCACTGAATCTGCTCACTGTTTTCTTGTCTGCGGTTTAAAACGTTAATTGCAATGCATTGTATTTCTGTACCGTCTGTGCGCCCATATATTGGGAATAATATAGTCATAAATATAAACAACATCATAAAACAGTGTCTGTACTGCAGATTACAATAATTTGGGGCTAAAATACTGTCCAAAATCTGTGCTGTTCTGTGTCATAAACTGCCCTGTATCTGAAAACTGTCTTTTGTGGAAAGTAAAAAAACAGCGTCACAACCAGTAAAAAAAATCCATAAATATGAAGAAGGCCAGCACTAAGGGACGGGGAAGTGGGTGTTATGCTGATAGTTCAGGCAGAGGTCGTGGCACTGGGCGCAATGAAACTGTGCCTGCTGCCAGTGCACAAAAAAAAAAGTTATAAAACCGTACCCAGCTTCATGTCCAACTTAGCTAGGCGGCGCACGACAACACTGTCCAAGTCAGACCAGTGCGAACAGTTGGTCGGTTGGCTTGCTGACGATAATGCTTCCAGTCGGCTAAGCACCACTCTCTCTTCCATCAAGTCCAGTCTCTGTAGCCAAGAGTCTTGTCAGCCAACTCCTCGCTCAGATCATCCTTCCTCCCATCATGAAGAGGCCTGCCAAATGAGTGATCACACACTCGGATATTCCCAGGAGCTCTTTTCAGCTACACTATTAGATTTGGCCCTCACGGCCAGCATGCTTGAAGAGGGACCTGAGATATTGTGCCCTGATTCCCAACCTCTTGAGCCTTCACAGTCTCAAGAAGATGACGGTGGTGAACGTCAATCATTAGTTCATGAGGTGGATGACTATGAGACACGGTTGTCAATCACTGAGGTTGTGGTTAGGTCAAGACAGGAGGATGATCAGAGTGAGGAAGTGGAAGAGGAGGTGTTGGACGATAAGGTCATTGACCCAACATGGGAAGGTGAAAAGCCGAGTAAGGACAGCAATACAGAGGGGGAGGGATCCACAGCATCGCAACAGGCTGGAAGAGGCAGTGGGGTTGCAAAAGGGAGAAGTCGGCCCACACCAAACATGCGTAAATCAACCTTAGCAAGGGGTAGGTGTTCCTCAGTATGGCGCTTTTTTGAGGAAAGTGCAGAGGACAAAAGAGTGGTAGTTTGCAACTTGTGCGGTACCAAAATGAGCCGAGGCATGAACACTAGCAACCTCACCACCACCAGCATGATCCACCACATGGCATCCAAGCACCCTACTAAGTGGGCGAATGCCTGGGTCCACAATCTGGGTCTGCGGGTCACACCACTGCCTCCTCTTCCCCTGTGTTACGTGCTGTCCAATCCCCAGTGCAGTGTCCAAAAGTCCATGCCACAGTCATTTGAACGCAAGCGCAAATACCCACACACAGGCCATAGCACTTAATTGCCAACTTTCAAAATTACTGGCCCTTGATAAGTTGCCATGTAGGCTTGTGGACACTGAGGCCTTCCGCAGCCTGATGTCCCCAGCCACCACTATATTTCACGGTGTGCAGTGCCCGCCTTGCACCAGCATGTGTCCCCGAACATCACCTGTGCCATGACCAACGCAGTTACTGGGAAGGTCCACTTAACCACATGGACTAGTGCTGGTGGCCAGGGATGCTATATTTTCCTGACCGCACACTGGGTGAATGTGGTGGATGTCGGGAGTGAGTCGTACCCTGGGATGGCACAGGTGCTACCCATGCCCAGGATTGCGGGCCCTACGTCCATCAGGGTCTCAGCAAGCAGCTATGTTACTGGCTCCAACCCCCACTTCTCCTCCTCTTCTGCCTCCTCCTCCTCCACTTCCACCTCCAGCAGCCCTCAGCCATCAGTCGATAGCTGCACTGCAGTGGGGAAGCGTCAACAGGCCGCACTGAAGCTGATCTGCTTAGGGGACAAACAGCACACCCCCACAGAGCTTTGGAAAAGTATAAGGGACCAGACTGAGCTGTGGCTCTCTCCACTCAACCTACAACCAGGCATGGTTGTGTCTGACAATGGCGGTAACTTGGTGGCGGCTTTGGAGCTCGGCAACCTGGTTCAGCAGTTTATCAAAACATACCCCAATTTGCCAGAGCTACTAGTGGTGCCCATTTCCGCAAGTCGTCCAGAGCTTCAGCCGGACTGTCAATGCTGCAGCAGCGCATGCGGCTTCCAGCTCACCAACTGTTGTGCGACGTGAGCACGCTCTGGAACTCTATGTTCTATATGTTGGCCAGGCTTTGTGAGCAGCTTTGTCGTCGCCTTTCAAGTCAACTGCCACTATTCACAAGCGAGGAGTGGGCATTGATGTCAGACCTGTGTGAGGTTTTAAAAAACTTTGATGAATGCACAGAGATGGTTAGTGGCGATAACGCTATTATCAACGTAACCATCCCACTGCTGTGTCTACTCAAATGATCGCTGCTCACAATTAAAGGGCTTCTATCACCCCCAAAAGTCATTTTTAGTTTTTTGGCTACTTAAAATCCTTATACAGCGATTTTTCAATATATATAGTGCTCTTAGCCTTTTTCGTTCACTAGTTTCTTTAAAAAACAGACTTTTATAATATGTAAATTACCTCTCTACCAGCAATTAGGGCGGTTACTTTCCTGCTTTCAAAAAAACGCCCCCTCCTCCTGTTGATTGACAGGGCCAGCGATCGCTCTCGTCCCCTGGCTGGCCCTGTCTGCGTTCAAAATCTCGCGCCTGCGCCGTATCGGTCTTCAGTCGGCGCAGGCGCACTGAAAGGAGTACGCTCGCTCGGCCGCTCCTTCTTCAATGCGCCTGCGCCGATGACGTCACATCTACACCTGGCGCAGGCGCACTGAAGGAGGAGCGGCCGAGCGGGCATCCTCCTCTCAGCGCGCCTGCGCCGACTGAAGACCGGTATGGCGCAGGCGCGAGATTTATAATTCAGACAGGGCCAGCCAGGGGACGAGAGCGATGCCCTTTATGTGTAATAAAAGTGGCATTGGAGTGCCTGTTCCTTGTAATTTTTGTCAGGCCTTTTACTTAGTGCATAGGCTGTATGAGTGTAGGAGTCCCACTACCTGAACAATTGTACCACAATGTGAATGAGACCCTCCTTTATGTGTAATTAAAGGTGCATTGTAGTGCCAGTTCCTTGTAATTTTTGGCAGGCCTTTTACTTAGTACATAGTACTGTATGAGTGTAGGAGTCCCACTACCTGAACAATTGTAGCACCATGTGAATGAGGCCCTCCTTTATGTGATATACAGGTTGTATCTCTTTTTCCTTGTAATTTTTGGCAGCACTTACACTGTATGTACAATTGAATCTACAGGAAAGAATGTTTCCTAACAATTATTCCTCCAAAAATGATTTTTTTTTTTTTTGTGGGGGCAGAGTTTGGGGCGTTTTTTTGTCAGTCTGTAAAAATGGCGTACAACTCGGACAACATGGTTCCCAGCAGCAACATTGGTGTCCAAGATGCATCCAGATGGTCCCCTTGCTGTTCCTGATTGATTTCAGAGGTGTTGCCATCACTTTCAGACCTTTTCCTATGAACCAGGCAGCCTCCCCTCATCCGAACAGAGGGTGCCTGGTCGCCTCCCTTTGACTTCCATTATACTCGGTTGCTCGGGCGAGTGCACAAATATTGCGATGTGTTCGGACCAAACACACAAACACTTTGGTGCTCGCTCATCACTACTACCAGATCCTAACAAAGAATGCAGAGGATCCACAATTATGAGCTTGCTGTATTTAAGAGTGCTTTATTAGTAAAACAGCATAATTTTATGTGCCATGTCAACTTATAGTGCAATGTACAGCATATTCAGATGACAAGCTCATTTTAATTAATAGTGATTGCCAAGGCTCATATATTTCATATTTGTAGCATAAGATAGGCACCAAAAATACGCTTATTCTATGACAAACTCATTTTTCTTACATGTAAAGAATTAAATGCAATTTCACAGATAATGACCAATTTGAGAACGAGGCCATAAAATTTAAACAACTATTTTCATTCAAGCAGTACCCAGATAGGATATTGGAAATGTCTTTAAATAAAGTCAGAAACTAAAAGGGGAATGAAACAGGATTATAGTCTTCAGATTATATTACTGTTTCATTCACAATAATTAGGAAACATTAGCACCATCTATTAAGGGATAAGACTATAGGATCCACATTAACAAGTACTCCTCAAAATTTATATACTGAAGCTCCAAACCTTGGTCTGAAAAATGCACCAACTATAAAAAAATAAAATAGAATGGGGATAAAGTCCAATTGGTTATTGTCTAAAGGCTTCCATAGGTGTGGTAGATGTAAAAACTGTAAAATTACAAATTTTCCTTTAAAAAAAAAACATTCTACACTAAACTCTTTTAAATTTGAAATTAGGAACAGTTTTACTTGTGATTCAACTGATGTAATATACATATTGGAATATCCATGCCACAAACAATATGTAGGAAGAACAAAAAGAACGTTGAAGGAAAGGATTGCGGAACATAATACAAACATAAAAACCGGTTTAGAACATAATTCTGTCTCAAAGCATTTTAAGGACTGTCACGTTAAAGATCCCACCAAACTTACCTTTGCGGCCTTCGATAAGATTAGGAGATCATGGAGAGTGGCCAATTATATTGCCAATATGTCCAGGGCTGAATTTAGAAGAATTTTCAAATTATACACCTTAATACCTGCAGGATTGAATGCAGAGATGTTTGTATTCCTGTAGTTATGGGATGGATGCCGGTCGAAGACGGGACATCGGAGTCCGGCTGTTTTACCAGCACCCCAATCTCCCCTCCTTGATTGGCTCCCATCTCTATTCATGCTCTTCCCCTAATGCAGCATCTGTCCAGAAAAAATAAAGAAAAAATACAAACAAAAAAACACATAGGAAATAGACAACAAAAAAGAAACGCACAAAAATTGGAACAGCAATTTAAGCCTTGTACTTGTATTATATGATACTGTACCTAGATAGAGGTAAGGATTGAAAGATGTATGAAATGCACATAGGGCAAAAACTAAAAGTAAAAGAAAAAACAAAGGGATAAAATTAGGAAATATAAAGTAAATAAGGAACAACTACAGTATGTTAAAAGAATAACATGCAATAATAATTTGCATGTACTTTAAGGTTTACTAACATTTGATTTAATGAATGTGTGGATTAAAAATGACTATTGGGATTATTCCAGATTTTTATATAACTTTATACAATACAATATACTATTGTTTGTGTTTTTGATATATGCATAATTAATTTAGCAAGATATAGATGCTCATAACAAAAAAAGCCATCATTAAATGCAAAAACACATCAATAACGCACTAGAAACGCATATGTGTTTTTGGAAAATATACTTGAGGCTAATAGTTGAGGTCCCCAGCTACATGCTCTTTTGTTTCATATGTTTCCTATATACAGTGCTGCCCATAATTATTCATACCCCTGACAAATTTTGACTTAAAGTTACTTTTATTCAACCAGCAATTAATTTTTTGACGGGAAAGGACATAGGTATCTCCCAAAAGATAATAAGACGATGTACAAAAGGCATTATTGTGGGGAAAAAACTTTTCTTAGCTTTTATTTACATTTGAGCAAAAAAAACAAGATTTTCCTCACTGTGGAAAATCTCAGAGGACGTGGTTGGAAGCCAAAAGTGACACCTGTGCTGGCCAGGAGGATAGTTAGAGAGGCGAAAAAGAATCCAAGGATCACCACCAAGGCCATCCTGGTGAATCTGGGCTCTGCTGGTGGCAATGTCTCAAGGCAGACAATCCAACGGACACTGCACAATGCAGACCAAGGAAGACGCCATTTCTCCAGATAAGACACACAAAAGCTCGCTTGGCCTTTGCAAAAGCTCATCTGTACAAAGAAGAAGACTTCTGGTTTTCAGATGAAACAACAATTTTTTTGTTTGGTCACAATGATGTTTTCTTCATTTGGCGTAAAAAAGGAGAAGCCTTCAACCCAAAGAACGCCATCCCCACTGTCAAACATGGTGGTGGGAACCTAATGCTTTGGGGGTGTTTTTCAGCCAATGGACCAGGGAACCTAATCACAGCAAACGGCACTGTGCAAAAGGAGGAGACAGCAAACATGAGAGCCGCTACTGATGAGTTTTGAATTATTTAAATCCTTATAGAGAACTTTCACTGTTCAGCTGACAAGCAACGTGCTCAGTAAGACCAATAGCTCCCGATCACGTGAGTGAGACGTGGGACGCCGAGGGAATCAAGTGAAAACAGCTTAGCGGCTGCAGCGATACGTGTTCCACTTCAGATGCAAAAATCCCACAGCCACAGAAGAAGATTGGTAATGTAACAATATCAATGTTACAATAATAAGTACCGCTGATTATGACCCTAACACCGAATGCACCGCTGATTATGACCCTAACACCTAATACTAAGTTGGAATTGTAACAGACTAACCACAAGAGTAATTTGTTTATGTACAAAGGACACTGACTGCCATACAAACCTTTGATATATCCTTGAGATACAATTGCTAGTTGAATTGGGAAACAAGAGGAATTGTGCAAATACTAAACTGGACGCATTAAAATACCAGCTGGTTCATTAAATATCTGTTGATTTGTTTCCAACTAATATTACCATATATTGTATTGATCTGGTTCACATGATTCTTCAGTGACTATATAAGGTCTATCTACATCAATCCCTGAATCATATTAAATATATAAGCAACTGACCTATTATGTACTGAATGTTACACATGCTATTTTAGAGTATGTGTATACATTAATGCCTTTTTTAATTATTGTAATTTTTTAAACTCTTTTTGTTGTGTAACATTCTTACTTTAATTGTTTTTATCCGTCTATTTGTTTGCATATTTTTTCTGATAGCGCTATAAATTTTAATGGTTTATGTATATATTGACTAAATAACCATGCATTTATATACAGGTGAAACTCGAAAAATTTGAATATCGCGCAAAGTTTATTTATTTCAATAATGCAACTTAAAAGTGAAATGAGAGACTCATTACATGCACAGCGAGATATTTCAAGCCTTTATTTGTTATAATTTGGATGATTACGGCTTACAGCTTATGAAACCCCAAAGTCACCATTTTGAGGTCTCCTTTGCTCGGGGGGTATGGATTAATTAGCTGACTAGAGTGTGACACTTTGAGCCTAGAATATTGAACCTTTTCAGAAAATTCTAATTTCAAGCTGCATTAATGCAATTCCTTTTACGTTGCATTACTGAAATAAATGGACTTTTGCACGATATTCTAATTTTTGGAGTTTCACCTGTACTTCCTTGCAACTCTGAATATTTTGAGTGCCCTCCTACTTCTTGGTTTATGTAAATGATTAGAAACTCTCCTAAGACTACTGAAGAATAGTGCAATATAAAATATATATATTTATTGGTATCTTAATCTGACATGGTGAAATCTCGAATCCCTAATATAATAAGCAAGTATTGTGTCGCTTTTGAATAACGCAATGAGATTGGTTACTAATGTCTTTCAGTTCTTTGTGTTTGCTCTGTAATGTCTATTGACTTTTTGACAACCTACTGTTAAAATTGGATTACATATTGAATCCAACAGTATTAAGTTATTAGCCTCTTGGTACAGTATTTAATCCTTTTAAAGCAACACTACGCCCCAGAAGAATTTGAGTGTTACTCCTATTGTTATGCTGAAAAATCCATTAACAGCTGGAGATAAAGGAAACATTCTATCCTATTGTCCTTCACTACATGTCATTTTACAAGACAGAAGATGACTTATGTTTTCAATTGTGATTAAGGTTTCAGTTTCCTGAAGGAAACCTTGGTAATTGTAGTCTTTACTTCAGTTGACACTTTTAGTACTGATTCTTGTTTTATAGTGTTCTAAAAACCTTCATGGTCTTTAATTTATATTGTTTTCTCACAATTTTGGGTGTTTCATTCAATAACATTTAACTTTTTTCTAGGGTTATATACAGAGCCCATGGCAAAACCTAGTCTATACACCTGTGGGAATTTTTTTTTATTAGGTAGAAGAACAATTTAGGCTACTTTCACTACTTTCACACCGCTTGCAGCGTTTTGGTGTCCGTCTGATGAAACTGAGGCAAACGGATCCGTCCTGACACACAATGTAAGTCAATGGGGACGGTTCCGTTTTCACTGACACAATATGGAACAATAGAAAACGGATCCGTCCTCCATTGACTTTCAATGGTGTTCAAGACGTTTTGGCTATGTTAAGGATAATGCAAACGGCTCCGTTCTGAACGGATGCATTTGTGCAGATCCATGATGGATCTGCACCAAATGCGAGTGTGAAAGTAGCCTTAATTAAAAAGCCACGCTCCTTGGCACCGTGTCACCCACTTTACCTGACTTTTGTGTCAGAAAAAGCTCATTTTGAACATCATATTTCTCAATGTAATCAAGAAACAGATAAAACACACCTCACTTGCAGAATATCTTGTACAGTCCTGATGTACACAGTGATATCATTCTTCACTGCTTAATTCCAACTGCAGCAGATATAGTAAACCTCTTAAGTTAAGATCGCTCCGCCAAGATCCCTGTATCAGGATAGAAGGAGGGCAACCCAAAATAGTGAAGCGCCACAGGATTATTAGAAAACACATATGCAGTTTATTGTCCTCACAAGCAGAGGATAACATTACTCACATCAATAGATAAGGAAAAACAGGCAGAAGGAGTTTAGCGCCAGGTCCCCCTCCTCTCCACTGCCCCCATAGCAGTCATGTGGTCTGCCTCTATGGTAGGTACATCACCACAGTTTGCTCATACTGTAACTTTATTTAATTTACTGCTGATTTTCATACTCTAGATATCAACCAGGAAACCTGCATAATTTTATGTTCATGTTCACTATTTCACTAAGCCACACTGGAACTGGTACTGGTCGTTCAACCCCAAAAAGAGGGATCTAATAGCAAACCCCTAAGAGACCACACAAAAAGGCTCTTTATAAAGCTTCATGTTAATCAAAACTGAGGTGATGCAAGAATAAAATGGACTCTTTTAGTAAAATAGAGCGTTAAGAGGCACACTATACTGAAGAACAGCATGAAAGGATTGTCAGCTGGTGCTGTTCTTCTTTCAGTGGGTCACAGGACTCCAGCATGTGAAGGCAACGTGAATGGAGAGACTCTATCATAGAATATTCAATGATATGAGAGGTTATTGGCTTCAACAAGTTAAAAATAGAGCATTTCGAATCTGAGACTGCCTCAACATCAGGTATCAGGTTATTTCCAAAAAGCTTTGTCATTACTTTGCTGAAGCCAATACAAATATATTACTGATACATTAGAGTTGTAGGCAGGGATTCACTCCTAATGTTTAGATTTACAGGGGGAGATTTATCACGAGAATTTTGCAGTTTTCTGAGTTTGCACCAAACTTATTAAAGGTTGTCTGATGTTTGAAAAGTTTGGTGCATCTTTAACTTTAGCACTTCTGTCTTGAAATGTTGCTCCACTTTCTACACCATCTCTTCACTGGAGTAAAAATCAACAATTTCTACTACTTTTTAAAACTTTGCATTTGATAAATCTGTATTAAATCAAATCTACAGGCTAAAACTTTTTCAGCCACTTTTCAAACCTGGAGGGAGTGGTGGTGAAATGCAAAGTATTGCAAGATGTTTGCACAAACAAACCCAAGTTTCTAAGCTTTATTTTATGACTTTTTGAAGTCAGAGCTTCATAAATTCACTCCACAGTATCTACAGTATCATGGAGATGGACCTCTAGGTGCTATTGCATTCATTGAAAAGCCTTCCCAACTACTGCCTAAGGAGCTATAAAGTGTATGCTGTACAGTATGTCAACATATGCTCAGTGGCGTCGCCAGGGGAGGGGGGGGGGCAGAGGGGGCCACAGCCCCCCCTACATCATGCTGTGCCCCCCCAACTAAAATGCCCGTGCCCCCCCAAGTGAGCCGCCGAAGTCGGGCACAGCCAGGAAGTTGAGCGCTTCCATTGAGCTCATCTCCATAGTCATCTGCCGGCCTGTGTGCTGCGGCGGTGCAGGGGAGGGAGAGGCATGTCCCTTCCCCTTTCTCTGATAGGCTGCCGGCCTAGTGCCTGCAGCCTATCAGAGGCCGCCGGCCGGCGCACGTGGCGCGATGACGTCATCACGCCACCTGAGCTATACAAGCCAGAAGAGGCCTGCATCGCATCGCTGACATGGAGGTAGGTATGAGGTTTTTTTTTTATTTGTTTTTTTTTTACAACAGTGTTACTGGCACATTGGGGGGGGGCAGCTTATTACTGGCACATTGGGGGGGCAGCTTATTACTGGCACATTGGGGGGGCAGCTTATTACTGGAAAATTGGGGGCAGCTTATTGCTGGCACATTGGGGGGGCAGCTTATTACTGGCACATGGGGGGCAGCTTATTACTGGCACATTGGGGGGCGGCTTATTACTGGCACATTGGGGGGCAGCTTATTACTGGCACATTGGGGGGGAGCTTATTACTGGCACATTGGGGGGGAGCTTATTACTGGCACATTGGGGGGGAGCTTATTACTGGCACATTGGGGGGGAGCTTATTACTGGCACGTGATAGGGGGGCTTATTACTGGCACGTGATGGGGGGCTTATTACTGGCACATTGGGGGGGCGGCTTATTACTGGCACATTGGGGGGGCGTCTTATTACTGGCACATTGGAGGGGGTGGCTTATTACTGGCACATTGGAGGGCGTCTTATTACTGGCACATTGGGGGGGCGGCTTATTACTGGCACGTGATGGGGGGCTTATTACTGGCACGTGATGGGGGGCTGTTGTTACTGGCACGTGATGGGGGGCTGTTGTTACTGGCACGTGATGGGGGGCTGTTGTTACTGGCACGTGATGGGGGCACGTTGTTACTGGCACGTTATTGGTGGGCACTATAGGGACATCTACTGAGGCCACAAAGAAGGGGTATTTTATATGGGGGGCTCTGTACAGTAGCATTTTATACTGGGACACATTATGGTGGGTACTATGGGGAAGGGGGGAGAGGAGTACTATGGAGTCATCTACGTGGGGCACTAAGAAGGGGTATTTTATACTTGCAAATTATGGGGGACACTGAGGGCATCTACTGGGGCACTATATATGGGGCATTTTATACTGGTACATTATGGGGGGCACTAGGAGGAAGGGGGGAGAGGAGCACTATGGGGGCATTTACTGTGGGCACTATATAGGGGTATTTTACACTGGCACATTATGGGGGACATTAGCTCAACTTAGGGCATAACAAGGGGGTATTTTTTGCACTGTCACATTAGAAGGAGAATTATTTCTACTGGGGGGGCATTATGGTGGGCTTTATTACTCCCCCATGGTATGACCCCCTAGTAGCAGCACCAGCCTCTCCCTGCTCTGCTATCTCTCTCTGCCCCTTCTCCAAATCCTTATTATGAAATCTTTCTTAGGCCTCATGCACACGACAGTATTGCTTTTTCAGTGTTTTGCGGTCCGTTTTTTACGGATCCGTTGTTCCGTTTTTTGTTTCCGTTGTGTTTCCGTTTCCTTTCCGTTTTTCCGTTCCGTTTTTCCGTATGCCATATACAGTATACAGTAATTACATAGAAAAAATTGGGCTGAGCATAACATTTTCAATAGATGGTTCAGCAAAAACGGAACGGATACGGAAGACATACGGATGCATTTCCGTATGTGTTCCGTTTTTTTTGCGGATCCATTGACTTGAATGGAGCCAAGCACCGTGATTTGCGGACAAGAATAGGACATGTTCTATCTTTTCACGGCACGGAAATACTGAAATACTGAAACGGAATGCACACGGAGACACTTCAGTATTTTTTGCTGAACCATTGAAATGAATGGTTCAGTATATGTTCCGTATACTGAGCTAAAAAAACGTCCAGTATACTGAACGCAAAATACTGTCGTGTGCATGAGCCCTTATTAGGATGAAACAGAACATCAGCTCCGCCGAGCCCCCGGCCAATGTGGTGAAGTGGCGTCCGAGATCCCCAAGGGCCAAGCAAAGTAACTGTAAGTTTTCACGTGAAATATGTTTGTTATACACATATAGCCTACACTGTGCCCCACAATGTACAGTATAACGCTACACTGTGCCACACAATGTACAGTTTACCGCTACACTGTGCCACACAATATACAGTATACCTCTACACTGTGTAGTCTGTTCTATAAGCACCCTTGTTCTGTGGCGGCAGACAGAAAATAACCTGGTAGTGCCGCTCCCGAGACCAGGCTCTGGATTCGCCACTGGACTGCTCACAGGAGTGTACATTTCTTCTAAACTGTAATCCGTATCCTCTGACCTGCAGAAATCAGCACTCGCTCGGTGACAACTAACAGGCAGTACCTGAAGGCTGTAGCCTGGCCCTGTTACCGAAGCTAACCGAGTGGTGTAAGGTTAAGGTACTAGTAGAGATGAGCGGCCGCTGAATCCGGATTTAAAGTTAGTTACTGCAAGATATGGATTACAGTTTAGAAATGTCAAATGTACACTCCTGTGAGTGGCAGGGAGGGAGATCTGTGGATGACACTGTTATAGAGAGGGGGATCTGTGGATGACACTGTTATAGAGGGGGAAATGGGGATGACACTGTCATGGGGTGGATCTGTGGATGACACATATAGCATAAGATGCTATATACGGTATGTGTCATCCACAGACCCCCCCCCCCCCATAGCAGTGTCATTCACAGATCCCCCTCCCTATAAAAGTGTCATCCACAGGCAGCTAGGACATGTTGAAATCTGAGTGATTTTTTTTATTTATTTTTTAAACCACAGACAGCAGGACTTTTCTTCCCTGTTGCGGTTTTAGGTATTGGGTAAAGTATCGCAGCATTTCTGAGCGTACTTGTGTAAATATATTGTTGTTATAGCTGCCCCCCCTACTTTTGTCCTGGCCCCCAGTGTGCCCCCCCAAAATTTGAAAGCTAGAGATGCCACTGCATATGCTTAATAGCAATGTTCCAGTACAGACAATTCTCTTATTGTGACTAGGTCACAATATAATCTGAAATCATGTAGAATATAAATAGCGATGCATTCAGTTATGATTTTAGTATTAAAGTAGTTGCCTCATGAAGATGGCCACTGTCCATATGACATTTGTATGAAAGAGGTGGCACATTGCTTTGTAAGTAAATTTCTCTTCTTTAAGTCACCTCATGGGTACTGTATGTATAAAACAATATTTTATGCCAAAAATTGATGCATGCCTTTTAGCTGCAGTTTTAGTACTTTTCAAAATGGCAACCCCAATGGCAGAATTGCTGTTATTTGGTCACTTTGCCTCCTTAAAAAATAGAATAAAATATCATCAAAGTTACATGTTCCCCAAATTAAAGAAGTAGGCGGGTCGGGAGCGTGACTGAGTGAATGACGTGCGCTGCTGGCCTGCCTGCTGCGTACATGGCGAGTACTGCTTACAGATAAGTGATTACTGCTAGTTTAGCAAAGCAGCACTGCTAGGGGCTGCTGCATACACTTTATATGTGATGCCTGGGCTGCTATGACTAGGGCCAAATGGTATGGGGTCATATTCCTCCATAACAGAGTCATCCACAGATCCACCTATAACACTGTCCTCCACAGATCCCCCTATAAGTGTCCTCCACAGATCCCCCTATTACAGTGTCCTCCACAGATCCCCCTATTAGTGTCCTCCACAGATCCCCCTATTACAGTGTCCTCCACAGATCCCCCTATTACAGTGTCCTCCACAGATCCCCCTATTACAGTGTCCTCCACAGATCCCCCTATTACAGTGTCCTCCACAGATCCCCCTATTACAGTGTCCTCCACAGATCCCCCTATTACAGTGTCCTCCACAGATCCCCCTATTACAGTGTCCTCCACAGATCCCCCTATTACAGTGTCCTCCACAGATCCCCCTATTACAGTGTCCTCCACAGATCCCCCTATTACAGTGTCCTCCACAGATCCCCCTATTACAGTGTCCTCCACAGATCCCCCTATTACAGTGTCCTCCACAGATCCCCCTATTACAGTGTCCTCCACAGATCCCCCTATTACAGTGTCCTCCACAGATCCCCCTATTACAGTGTCCTCCACAGATCCCCCTATTACAGTGTCCTCCACAGATCCCTCTATTACAGTGTCCTCCACAGATCCCCCTATTACAGTGTCCTCCACAGATCCCCCTATTACAGTGTCCTCCACAGATCCCCCTATTACAGTGTCCTCCACAGATCCCCCTATTACAGTGTCCTCCACAGATCCCCCTATTACAGTGTCCTCCACAGATCCCCCTATTACAGTGTCCTCCACAGATCCCCCTATTACAGTGTCCTCCACAGATCCCCCTAACAGTGTCTTCCATAGATCCCCCTATAAGTGTCCTCCACAGATCCTCATAACAGTGTCCTTCACAGATCCCTCTATAAGTCTCCTCCACAGATCCCCATAAGGCTACTTTCACACTAGCGTTCATGGGTCCGTTCGTGAGCTCCGTTTGAAGGAGCTCACGAGCGGACCCAAACGCCTCCGTCCAGCCCTGATGCAGTCTGAATGGAGCGGATCCGCTCAGACTGCATCAGTCTGGCGGCGTTCAGCCTCCGCTCGCCTCCGCACGGACAGGCGGACAGCTGAACGCTGCTTGCAGCGTTCAGCTGTCCGCCTGGCCGTGCGAAGGCGAGCGGATCCGTTCAGACTTACAATGTAAGTCAATGGGAACGGATCCGCTCGAAGATGTCACCCTGTGGCTCAATCTTCAAGCGGATCCGTCCCCCATTGACTTTACATTGAAAGTCTGAACGGATCCGCTCAGGCTGCTTTCACACTTAGAATTTTTTCTGTTATTAATGCAGACGGATCCGTACTGAACGGAGCCTCCGTCTGCATTAATATGATCGGATCCGTTCAGAACGGATCCGATCAAGCGCAAGTGTGAAAGTAGCCTAACAGTGTCATCCACAGATCCCCCATAACAGTGCGCTATCCACAAGACCCCCATTAGTTCAAAACCCAACAAAAGCACACCATTCAGTTCAAAATTTTTAATATTCTTAATTTCCTCCTAGGTGCGTCTTATCATCAGGTGCGTCTTATAAATCGGGAAAATACGGTAATTAAAATACTTCCAAAGTTTAAAAGTGTAATAATGATAATTATTATTAATATTATTATTAATAAGGATTATTATTGTTTTAAAGTTTTTTTTTTCAATGAGGTAATTGTTTAAGAGAAAGGGACAAAAAGGCTTAAACATATATAAAAAACATTTTTTTACTCACCTCACCAATCCCCCACAGCTGCTGTTTATTAGCTTATTTAATATTATTAAAGGGGTTTGTGGGATTTACATTTTGATTATATATCTTCACAATAAGTCATCAATATGAGATTGTCTGCGGTCTGACTCTCGGTAACCCCGCGAATCAGCTGTTTGAGGATGCTGCGGCTGAGAGCTCTGGTGAACACTACAGCCTTCTTGCAGCTTACCAAACACAGCACTATCCATTTGATAGTCTTCCTCTTAATAATTATGTGCATCTATAACCAGTGCAGGGAGATCAAGAGTGATGTATGAGTACATCAGTTTTGATAATTGTCCCGCTATGTCTTTAAACTAGTTGTTGATCACGAATATTCGAATTTCGCATTTTTATCGCGAATATAGGTACTTCGAAAATTCACGAATATTTTTATAGTGATATATATTCGTAATTTTAAATATTTCATATTTTTTTTAATCAGTACACCTGATCCCTTCCTGCTTCTAGCTTGTGGGCCAATGAGAATGCTGCAGTATATTTGATGTTAGGAGTAGTGTTGTTTGCAAATTTTCGTAATGCGAATTCTCGTAATACAAATTTTTTATTGCGAAGTTTTCAACTTACAACTATTAGACAAAGAAGATTATAGCACTATATTAGCTAAATTGCTCTAAATTCGATTTTTCGAATATTCTAAAACAAGAATATACAGCAATATAGCGAATATAAAAAAAAATGAATATAGAGCAATTTAGCTAATATAGTGCTATAATCTTCTTTGTCTAATAGTTGTAATTTTTTTCTCATCTGAAGTTCATCACTTATAAAATAAAAGATTATAGCACTATATTAGCTAAATTGCTCTATATTTGTTTTTTTCGAATATTCGCTATATTGCTACATATTCTTGTTTTAGAATATTACGAATATTCGAAAAAACTAAGTTATAGCAATATAGCGAATATTCGAAAAAAGAAACGAATATAGAGAAATTTTGCTAATATAGTGCTATAATCAATTTTTTTTATAGTTGTCATTTTTTTCCAATCTGAACTTCAGATGAGAAAAAAATTACAACTATTAGACAAAAGATTATAGCACTATATTAGCAAAATTGCTCTATATTAGTTTTTTTTTCAAATATTCGCTATATTGCTATATATTCTTGTTTTAGAATATTACGAATATTCAAAAAAACAAAGTTATAGCGATATGACTTTGACAATATAACAATTTAGCTAATATAGTGCTATAATCTTCTGTGTCTAATAGGTGTAAGTTGAAAAATTAGCAATAAAAATTCGTATTGCGAAAATTCGCATTATGAAAATTCTCATATTACACAATCATTACCTTGCCGATTTTTCTAGTAAAAAAAAATCGTAGAATATAACGAATATTCGAATTTGCGAATATTCAACGAATAGTCTACAATATCTACTTTAAACAAATATGTTTTGAAGTGTTTAGTAACGAAAAGCAGTACATTTTAAAGAAAAGTGTTCATCCAGCCCAAACTTTAACCCCGTATGGACCTGCGCTGTACATGTACGGCGCAGATTTCCGTCACTTAAGGACCAGCGCCGTACATGTATGGCACTGTGATTGGGCGGGTGCAGGAGATGCGCCCGCCCGATCCGCGGCAGGGGTCCTGCAGTCACTGATGGCCGGAACCCTGCTGCATGCACCGGCATCAGGGAAAACCCTTGATGTGCCGCGGTCAGCGCTGACAGTGGCACGTGAGATGTCCTTGTGGGGATCGGAGCTTCCATCAAGTCCCCGCACTGATAGCAGGGAAGGCAGCCTTCCTTAGGCATCGTGGCTGCCTTCTGTGAAAGCCTGTGAGATCCAGCCCCATGGATCTCACAGACAAACAGGCTGAAGTGTATTACAGTCTGTAATACACTTACAGCCAATGCATCACAATACAGAAGTATTGTGATACATTGTAAAGAGGATCAGACCCCCAAAAGTTAAAGTCCCAGAGTGGGAAAAAAAAAAAAAATGTAAAAAAAAGCAAAAAAATAATAAAAGTTTCAAGTAAAGAAAAAGCGTCCTTTTCCCCTATCTTTTTTTGTAAAAGATAGGGAAAAAAACAAAAATAGACATATTGGGTATAGCCGCATCCGTATCAACCGGCTCTATAAAAATATCACATGATCTAACCCCTCAGGTGAACCCCATTTAAAAAATAAAATAAAAACTGTTTCAAAAAAGCAATTTTTTGTTACCTTACATCGCAAAAAGTGTAATAGCAAGCGATCAAAAAGTCATATGCACCCCCAAATAGTGCCAATCAAATCATCATCTCATCCCGCAAAAATTATACCCCACCTAAGATAATCGCCCAAATACTTAAAAAAAACGATGGCTTTCAGACTATGGAGACACTAAAACATGATTTTTTTTTTGTTTAAAAAAAGATATCATTGTGTAAAACTTACATAAATAAAAAATAAGTAGACATGTTAGCTATCGCCGCGTCTGTAAGAACCTGGTCTATAAAAATATCACATGATCTAACCCCTCAGGTTACCACCATAAAAAAAAAACTGTCATAAAAGCCTTTTTTGTCACCTTAAATAACAAAAAGTGTAATAGCAAGCGATCAAAAAGTCATATACACCCTAAAATAGTAACAATCAAACCATCATCTTATCTAAAAAAAAAAAAAAGAGCTCCTACACAAGAAAAAAAAAAATATATGGCTTTCAGAATGTGGAGACAGTTATTTTTTGTTACCTTGCCTCAAAAAAAGTGCAATATAGAGCAACCAAAAATCATATGTACCCAGGGACGTAGCTAGAAATGCATGGGCCCCATAGCAAAAAAATTATGGCCCCCCCCCAGCCCCCACATATCTATCGGGCCTCCCACCACCCCTTCCAGAGCTCCCACCCAAACACCCATCCTAGATCTCCCACCGCCATGAGCAGTTTCATACTTGCAAGTAGCTTCACACTTGCGGTAGGACGGATCCGTCCTGCCGCTATTTCGCCTTGCCGCCACTCCATCCCCATTGACTATAATGGGAACGGGGACGGAGCTCTGGTGCAGCGCGGCAGTGTGAGGTGAAAGGCTGGAGGCCTAAAAGTACTGCAAGTCCGACTTTTTCGTCCGGTGGCCTTTCACCGCGCCTTGCCGTGCTGCGCCGGAGCTCCACCCCCATCCCCGATATAGTCAATGGGGACGGAGCAGCGGTCTAGCGGCAGGTCGGATCCGACAGGCTGAACAGCCTGCCGGATCTGTCCTGCCGCAAGTGTAAAAGTACCCTTAGTCTGTCTTCTGCACTTTCATTTAACTGATGATCTATCCTCTGGATAGATCATCAGCTTCTGATCGGCGGGGGTCCGACACCCGGGACTCCCGCCGATCAGCTGTTTGAGAAGGCAGCGGCGCTCCAGCAGCACCGCGGCCTTCTCACTCTTTACCGCCGGGCTGCCCGCCCACTGACGTCACGACTAGTATCAACTAGCGTGGGCGCGGCTAAGCTCCATTCAAGTGAACAGAGCTTAGCCCCGCCCACGCTATTTGATACTAGTCGTGACGTCAGTGGGCCGGCGGTAAACAGTGAGAAGACCGCGGCGCTGCTGGAGCACCACTGCCTTCTCAAACAGCTGATCGGTGGGGGTCCCGGGTGTCGGACCCCCACTGATCAGATGCTAATGATCTATCCAGAGGATAGATCATCAGTTAAATGAAAGTGCGGAACCCCTTTAACTTCAGAATCAAACTCTCACTTACTAATTACAGCACACACCCCTGTAGTGTCCACCATCAGACAGGGTAGGGAAGAAAAGAAACCCCAGAAATAGAGTGTCAGTGTGCCCCCCCTTGCTTCTGGGGGCCCCACTCTGCAGGCAGCTCTTTTTAACTTAAGAATTTAGATCAAGTATCTCAGAAACTTCTTTCTCACTTTCTTAAATTCACTTTAAGTGAATCACTTACTTTTAGAGTCACAGCAGCAGCAGGCAGTGGCACAGACTGGAGTGGCAGGACTGGAGAGTGGAGACCAGTGAGGAGTGAGTGAGGTTCCTGTCTCTCACTCTGAGCTGCTCACCTCAGACTGGTTTCGGGCAGTCAGAGAGCGCGAATCTGACTGGCGCCAGTGCGGCCGGCGGGACCACTCCCTCCCTAGTCCCTCCACTCCAGTCTACAGGTACACCCCCGGCCTGGCCCCCTCCACCGCCTGAGTCCGCCTCCTCCCTCTAGTTACTAGGAATCATTCTTCCATTCCAATTTCCTGCGCTGGTGCCTGGCTCCGCCTCTGTACCATCCCTTAAGTACGCCCCCACCGCCTACCTCATCTGCTGCTCGTGCGGCCGTGCGCCCCACCTGCTCCAGTCCTGACCTGACTCCTTCGGCTTCTCCCCAGCCAGGCCCGAGCCGCGGACCGCCCACTACACTAGTCTAGTGTAGTGGGCGAGCGGTCGGGCCTGGCTGCCTGTAGTGTCACCGTGTATGTGTGTTAATAAAAAATAAAAGAAAAACAGAAGGCGGTCCGGACGGGCCCCCAGTGGCGTAGGGTCCCATAGCCACTGCTATGGTTGCTATGGCGATCCCTACGCCACTGTATGTACCCTAAAATAGTACTAACAAAACTGCCACCCTATCCCGTAGTTTCACTTTTTTGGAATTTCTACTGTAGGGGTGCATCAGGGTGGCTTCAAATGGGACATGGTGTCAAGAAACCAGTCCAGCAAAATCTGCCTTCCAAAAACCATATGGCGTTCCTTTCCTTCTGTGCAATACCATGTGCCCGTACAGCAGTTTACAACCACATATGGGGTGTTTCTGTAAACTACAGAATCAGAGCAATAAATATTGAGTTTTGTTTGCCTGTTAACCCTTGCTTTGTTAAAATGGAAAATCTGCCAAAAAAGTGAAATTCAGAAATGTAATCTCCATTTTCCTTTAATTCTCGTGGAACGAGTTAACGGGTTTAACAAAGGGTTAACAAAGTTTGTCAAATCAGTTTTGAATACCTTGAGGGGTGTCAAGGGGTCATTTTTGGGTGGTTTCTATTATGTAAGCCTTACAAAGTGACTTCAGACCTGAACTGGTCCTTAAAAAGTAGGTTTTGGAAATTTTCGAAAAAATTTCAAGATTTGCTTTTAACCACCTAGCTTAAACCCCCTTAATGACCAGACCACTTTTTACAATTCTGCACTACACTACTTTCACGGTTTATTGCTCGGTCATACAACTTACCACCCAAATGAATTTTACCTCCTTTTCTTCTCACTAATAGAGCTTTCATTTGGTGGTATTTCATTTTTACTTTTTTTTATATTAACCAAAATTTTTGCAACAAAATGGCATTTTTCACTTTCTGTTGTAACATTTTTCAAATAAAACTACATTTCTATATAATTTCTCTAAATTTATTGTTCTACATGTCTTTGATAAAAAAAAATGCAATAAGTGTATATTTACATGAACTCACCATACCCCTCACGGAATACCTTGGGGTGTCTTCTTTCCAAAATGGGGTCACTTGTGGGGTATTTATACTGCCCTGGCATTTTAGGGGACCTAAAGCGTGAGAAGTAGTTTGGAATCCAAATGAGTAAAAAATGTCCTGTGAAATCGCAAAGATACTCATTGGAATTTGGGCCCCTTTGCCCACCTAGGCTGCAAAAAAGTGTCACACATGTGGTATCGTCGTACTCAGGAGAAGTAGGGCAATGTGTTTTGGGGTGTATTTTTACATATACCCATACTGTGTGAGATAAATCTCTCTGTAAAAGACAACTTTTCCCATTTTTTTATGCAAAGTTGTCATTTTACAGAGATATTTCTCTCACCCAGCATGGGTATATGTAAAAATACACCCCAAAACACAATGCCCTACTTCTCCTGAGTACGGTGATACCACATCTGTCACACTTTTTTGCAGCCTAGGTGCGCAAATGGTCCCAAATTCCAATGAGTATCTTTTAGGAGGGCATTTTTAGGCATTTGGATTCCAGACTTCTTCTCAAGCTTTAGGGCCTCTAAAATGCCAGGACAGTATAAATACCCCACTTGTGACCCCATTTTGGAAAGAAGACACCCCAAGGTATTCCATGAGGGGCATGGCGAGTTCATAAAGTTTTTTTTTTTTGGCACAAGTTAGCGGAAATTGTTTTTTTTTTTTTTCTCACAAAGTCTCCCTTTCCGCTAACTTGTGACAAAAATTTCAATCTTTAATGGACTCAATATGCCCCTAAGCGATTATTTTGGGGTGTCTGCTTTCTGAAATGGGGTCATTTGTGGGGTGTGTTTACTGTTCTGGCATTTTGGGCGAGGCTAAATTGTGAGCAACCCTGTAAAGCCTAAAGGTACTCGTTGGACTTTCGGCCCCTTTACGCACCTAGGCTGCAAAAAAGTGTCACACATGTGGTATCTCCGTACTCAGGAGAAGTTGGGAAATGTGCTTTGGGGTGTCTTTTTACATATACCCATGCTGGGTGAGACAAATATCTCTGTAAAATGACAACTTTGAATAAAAAAAAAGGGAAAAGTTGTCTTTTACAGAGATATTTATCTCACCCAGCATGGGTATATGTAAAAATACCCCCAAAACACATTGCCCTACTTCTCCTGAGTACAGCAATACCACATGTGTGACACTTTTTTGCAGCCTAGGTGCGCAAAGGGTCCCAAATACCTTTTAGAAGGGCATTTTAAGACATTTGGATTCCAGACTTCTTCTAACGCTTTAGGGCCCCTAAAATGCCAGGGCAGTATAAATACCCCACAAGCGACCCCATTTTGGAAAGAAGACACCCCAAGGTACTCAGTTAGGGGCATGGCGAGTTCCTAGAATATTAT
The DNA here is from genome assembly GCF_014858855.1 of Bufo gargarizans. NCBI lineage: Eukaryota > Metazoa > Chordata > Amphibia > Anura > Bufonidae > Bufo > Bufo gargarizans. Next base: position 444,288,326 of record NC_058080.1, read on the forward strand.
TTTTTTTTGCACACGTTAGCGGAAAATGTTTTTTTTTCTCTTACAAAGTCTCATATACCACTAACTTGTCACAAAAAATAAATTTTATATGAACTCGCCATTCCCCTCACGAAATACCTTGGGGTGTCTTCTTTCCAAAATGGGGTCACTTGTGGGGTATTTTTACTGCCCTGGCATTTTAGGGGTCTTAAAGCGTGAGAAGAAGTCTGGAATATAAATGTCTAAAAAAAAATTACGCATTTGGATTCCGTGAGGGGTATGGTGAGTTCATGTGAGATTTTATTTTTTGTCACAAGTTAGTGGAATATGAGACTTTATAAGAAAAAAAAAAATAAAAAAAATCAATTTCCACTAACTTGTGCCAAAAAAAATAAAAAATCTTCTATGAACTCGCCATGCCCCTCAAAAGTGATCTTTATAGCGCCACAGCGATTTTACGGTGTTTTTGCAGTGATCAGAAAAAAAAAATCTGTCACTGTGGTGGGGCGGACTGAATGCAAGTGTGCGCACAAGATCAGGCCTGATCGGGCGAACACTGCATTTTTTGTAGAGCCTATAGAACATGTCCTATTCTTGTCCACAATTGCGGACAAGAAAAGGCATTTTCTATATAGTTCTGGCAATGTGCGGATCCGCAAAATGCGGAAAGCACATTGCCGGTGTCCGTGTTTTGCATATTTGGGTGTCCAGGTTTTGCGGATCCGTGGATCCGCAAAGCACATACGGACGTCTGAATGGAACCTTACAGGGGGGTGATCAATGACAGGGGGTGATCAGGGGTTAATAAGTGACTGGGGGGGTGTAGTTTAGTGTGGTGCTTGGTGCTACTTATTACAGAGCTGCCTGTGTCCTCTGGTGGTCGATCCAAGCAAAAGGGACCACCAGAGGACCAGGTAGCAGGTATATCAGACACTTTTAACAAAACAGCGTCTGATATACCTTTCAAGGGTTAAAAAAAAAAATTGCATCTACAGCCTGTAGATCAACCGGTTTACCTTCCGATCCTGTGAACGCGCGATCCTGTGTGCGTGCCTTTACAGGAAATCTCGCCTCTCGCGAGATGATGCACCGGCGCGTCAAGGAGGAACAGACCGACCGCCCGCAGGACGCATCCCTGCGTTAGACCCCAAAATATAAAATGGCATTCACAAAATGATCCAAACATGAAGTAGACATATGGGGAATTTAAAGTGATAATTACTTTTGGAGGTATTACTATCAATTATAAAAGTAGAAATTTGCTAATTTTTCCAAATTTTTGGTAAATTTGGTATTTTTGTATGAATAACATTTTACCACTGTCATGAAGTACAATATGTCATGAGAAAACAATCTCAGAATGGCCTGGATAATTAAAAGCGTTTTAAAGTTATCACCACATAAAGTGACACATGTCAGATTTGCAAAAAATTGTCTGGTCCTTAAGGTGAAATATGGCTGGATCCTTAAGGGGTTAAAGAATGTTCTATATTAATTAAAATAAACATTAATGACTGAAATCTAATGTACGCTATTCTTTACAAGACCTAGACAAGCTGCAGAAAAATGACTGATAATTGCTTTGGTCATGTGATTTGAGGATTAAGGATCTAGAATTCTTGTAGGTATTAATCAAACTTAGTAGTGTGTGACTACCAGTCATGAGTTCTTGTGTGTCACGAAAGAAGAGTTAGCAGAGCTATTTAAAATTAATCCTTGAGGCAAAATACACTGATGTCATATATCATTTGGACTCATGTGCAAAATTTAAAATAGTTTTTTTTTCTCATGTTACTCTTTTTGCTCAGTTGTATAACTACTACATATATGCAGCAAGAAGCAGAAGTCATCATGCAACTATTCATTAAAGAGAGATGCATACTTTATACACATGCTGCTGTTCCGAAAAGAAAAATGTATATTGCATGTGTAATAATATTAATATGATAGTTAAGCAAAAAAACATTTTTTGTTTCAATATGTTTTATGATAAAATATTACAACTATTGGTTGCAGCACATTGGCATACATTGGTTGCCTGAGCAGGCCACCAAACCAAGTATTACCACAATTGATCATTAACAATACCACTAAATAGTGACTCCTCCATACTGTTATTAAATATAACAGTACAAAAACCAATATTATATTTACAGTGAGCATTGTCAAGAACCAGCTCGTGTGAACCCACTGTGCCACGTGTCCCACCTCCTCTAAGGGCATTGTCTAAGTGTACCCCTCAATTCTTCACAGTACCCCTGATGGTGGGGATAGACTTTCCGAGGATAACACCAGGTCCCTACCTCTTGAGGAGGGTAGGCACACGAGGCAGGTGGTCCAGGCGGACCAGGAGGTAACTGAGTAGGTACCAGAAGTAGCGTAGCCAGGCAGGCGGAGTCGTTACCAGGAGCCACAGTGCAGGACTGAAGGATGAGGCAGAGGCGTAGTCAGACAGGCAAAAGGTCAGGGCAGGCTGCACAGGAACAGGTTAGGCAATCTCGGTCAGGCAACAGGAGAGTAAAGGCAAGCAGGCAGGGATCAGACAAGTAGCAGAATCTAGGAACAAGGCATAAGTCAGAAGCACACGTAAGTATCAGGAGCTTAGCAAACACAAGGACCTTGACACTGAGGCATCTGGGAAGGAGGCTGAGCCACTTTAGTACCTGCAGGTGAGCCTGGGTTGGTCAGCGAGGTCACAAGACCCAACCCATGCAGCCCAGGGAGTAATGCGCACCGCCCCTAGGGCGGGGTAACAAGAAACCAGCAGTGCAACCTCACTTTTCCAGCATCTACCCTACCTTTTCCAAACCTACACAAACTTCCCACCCTGCTGATACTACCATGCCTGTTTTTACCCTATCTGCCTCATTACTGTACCTGCCACATGGCCCGATGGCCCAAAATATTATACTTCAGATAAAATGGTGTCAGAACTATAATTATCCCCCAAAAATAGTGCTACATAGACAGCACTCCTGAAAGCTATACCACCCCGAAAAAATTTAAGTGGCAGATACATGGTGCATCATATTGTGCCTGACAGTTATAGTGCACCAACACAGTAACAGTGTCATCTTTTGTGCCTTTACAGAGTAATAATTCTCACCACTGTTCCTCTAATGCAATATTGAATCCCCCCCCATGTCCAATTTAGGCAGTAAAAATGACCGTTTTGCACCCCCTAAAAAGTAATAAAGAACCTTATGAAATTACCTTATTTGCCGTAGAAAGCAAAAAAAAGTCCTCTTTTTGGTACAGTAAGGTAGGGCTCCCTGCTCTACCACAGGCTTTAACTGTAACTGCGGTCTGTGGACCCTGGGGATGATAGGCCCTACCAAGCCATGCCTCTGCGACCCCCTGCCTACCTGCTAGTTACCCCTCTGTTACAGCATATATAGTCATTTATAGATCAGTATGATAATCTGGGCCAATTGGAAAGACAGGAATCTTTCTTAGGTGAAGCAGGGCTAGAGACTGTGTCTAAGTCCAGCAATACATAAAATAATTTGTTCCACTTGAGATTATTAGAAATAGAAATATTTTGAAGTCAGGATGTATCCAATAAAAAATACATCTGAAAAGATGATTCAGTGTTGATTCTTATGTTTTGCAGATATGGGGTCGTTTTACTTCAGAAAATGGCATTTATCACTTACATATAGTTAATACAAGACACTTACTAATGTACAGGTCCTTCTAAAAAAATTAGCATATTGTGATAAAGTTCATTATTTTCTGTAATGTACTGATAAACATTAGACTTTCATATATTTTAGATTCATTACACACCAACTGAAGTAGTTCAAGCCTTTTATTGTTTTAATATTGATGATTTTGGCATACAGCTCATGAAAACCCAAAATTCCTATCTCAAAAAATTAGCATATCATGAAAAGGTTCTCTAAACGAGCTATTAACCTAATCATCCGAATCAACTAATTAACTCTAAACACCCGCAAAAGATTCCTGAGGCTTTTAAAAACTCCCAGCCTGGTACTCAAAACCGCAATCATGGGTAAGACTGCCGACCTGACTGCTGTCCAGAAGGCCATCATTGACACCCTCAAGCAAGAGGGTAAGACACAGAAAGAAATTTCTGAAGGAATAGGCTGTTCCCAGAGTGCTGTATCAAGGCACCTCAGTGGGAAGTCTGTGGGAAGGAAAAAGTGTGGCAGAAAACGCTGCACAACGAGAAGAGGTGACCGGACCCTGAGGAAGATTGTGGAGAAGGACCGATTCCAGACCTTGGGGAACCTGCGGAAGCAGTGGACTGAGTCTGGAGTAGAAACATCCAGAGCCACCGTGTACAGGCGTGTGCAGGAAATGGGCTACAGGTGCCGCATTCCCCAAGTCAAGCCACTTTTGAACCAGAAACAGCGGCAGGAGCGCCTGACCTGGGCTACAGAGAAGCAGCACTGGACTGGTGCTCAGTGGTCCAAAGTACTTTTTTCGGATGAAAGCTAATTTTGCATGTCATTCAGAAATCAAGGTGCCAGAGTCTGGAGGAAGACTGGGAAGAGGGAAATACCAAAATGCCTGAAGTCCAGTGTCAAGTACCCACAGTCAGTGATGGTCTGAGGTGCCATGTCAGCTGCTGGTGTTGGTCCACTGTGTTTTATCAAGGGCAGGGTCAATGCAGCTATCTATCAGGAGATTTTGGAGCACTTCATGCTTCCATCTGCTGAAAAGCTTTATGGAGATGAAGATTTCATTTTTCAGCACGACCTGGCACCTGCTCACAGTGCCAAAACCACTGGTAAATGGTTTACTGACCATGGTATTACTGTGCTCAATTGGCCTGCCAACTCTCCTGACCTGAACCCCATAGAGAGTCTGTGGGATATTGGGAAGAGAAAGTTGAGAGATGCAAGACCCAACACTCTGGATGAGCTTAAGGCCGCTATCGAAGCATCCTGGGCCTCCATAACACCTCAGCAGTGCCACAGGCTGATTGCCTCCATGCCACGCCGCACTGAAGCACTCATTTCTGCAAAAGGATTCCCGACCAAGTATTGAGTGCATAACTGAACATAATTATTTGAAGGTTGACTTTTTTTGTATTAAAAACACTTTTCTTTTATTGGTCGGATGAAATATGCTAATTTTTTGAGATAGGAAATTTGGGTTTTCATGAGCTGTATGCCAAAATCATCAATATTAAAACAATAAAAGGCTTGAACTACTTCAGTTGGTGTGTAATGAATCTAAAATATATGAAAGTTTAATGTTTATCGGTACATTACAGAAAATAATGAACTTTATCACAATATGCTAATTTTTTTAGAAGGACCTGTATTTTGATTGTCCAAATTGCCTTGCTAGCTTGATTCATTTTTCCATTGCATTATACACTACTCATTTCCAGGGATTGTGGATCCACTATGTCACTGAACAGATTTGGTTTGGGGCGACTTCTAAGGATGGTTATTTAAGTGGCCACCAGTCTTTACCCATTAACCCCTGTGCAAGGATCTGAACTCCGGTGCAGGGGAACCACCAGGCAGCTACATTTTGAAGTAGTCTCAGTGACAGCTGACCCAAATAGGTAATCCGACACCAGTTTCTATTCTGTAGTCAGTTGATAGGCTGAGGACAGGGCAGATAGGGTTTGTTCAACCCAATATTCAGGCAGTAAGATGGCCACAAGAGACATGGTTAATATGGGAGTCAGGCAGTAGGTACACTGGGTAGCCCAAAATCAAATCCAGTTAACAGGCAGGGGATGGGCACGGGAAATCAGAACTGAATAATAATGCACCTTTGCAGAACTAGAAAAACTAAAACCTATTGCTCAGGCACCCTCCCATGGGGGAAGGCACCTAAAATTTTGCAGTGTGTTGGCCTTTTAAGAGTCGAGGGGGCATGTGCACCTTAATGAAGCAGGAACTAACAGGCAGAAAACAATGTGGGACTAGAATGGACACATGCTGGTGGAAGCCACTAACCTCTTGCTACATAGTGATACAGGAGAGGTGAGTATTCTGGTGGCTGCATTTGCTGAGAGGAGATGCTGACGGGAAAAGACCGCTGGCATTACATATTTGCAGTCGTCACAAAGAACTGGAGCTCACGCCTTCATCTAAGACTGTGAAAGTATTACCTTACTGTTTAAGGCTAGCTTCACACTAGCGGCAAGGAACTCCGGCAGGCTGTTCCGGCGGGTGAACAGCCTGTAGGATCCGTGCTGCTGCTAGTGCATGCGTGCCCCCAGACTACCGCTCCGGCCCATTGACTATAATGGGGGCAGGAGGGAGTTCCAGCGGCAGCACGGCAAACATGCCGAGAGGCGGCCAGAACGTCATAGTTTTATTCCGGCCACTTCTCTGCATGTTTGCTGTGCTGCCACTAGAACTCCGTCCCGCCCCCATTATAGTCAATGGGGCTGGAGCGGTAGTCTGGGGGTGCGCGTGCACTAGCGGCAGCACGGATCCGACAGCCTGCCGGAGTTCCTTGCCGCTAGTGTGAAAGTAGCCTAAGCTGTAAAACTACAAAACATGTTCCCACAGGAAGTGATAATGTCAGCAAGTGAAGCTAGTAAGATGCATAAAGAAACATGTAAATGCAGGGGTCTGCTCGACTGACAGTTGTGAGTCAGATAGGAAATCAGTGGACCGAATAACTGGGAAACTACAGAATATGTGCATTGTATATGTTTTGCTTCTCAGCATTAGTTATCCTACTGTATATTTTTACTAACCTTCATATCATTTTTTATTTATGAACTATAAAATTGCAGTGTATGCATTTAGATAAACAGAGAAATGTAGAATGATGGCAAAAAAAAGACCACCTCGTCCATTTAATCTATTATTTCCTTTTTACCGTTTTCTCAGGATAGATATATTTTTATCCCAGGGATGTTTAACTTCACTTACTGTAGATTTTCTAACCACATCCACTGAAAGTTTGTTCCAAGCACCTGCTATTCTTTAAGTAAAATAATATTTTCTGACAGTGATCCTGTCAACTAATTTCAGATCGTGTCCCCTTTGTTTTTTCAGTTTCTTATTTAAAGTGTAACTGTCATGTTTTCATAAAAAATTAAAATAAAATTTAGCATATGTTACTGCTGCTGCAGCATTATGCATAAAGCAATCTTTAGTTTCTTCACATACTACTGTTTTCCTTGAGTTTTTCCCTTAGTTACGGCTGTTTAAACATTTACAGCATGAGGATGGTTCCTCTGCCAGTTCTCTGAGGCCAATACTGCTTTCCCTCACTTCCCACACACACTTGCTGTAGCCAGCAGCTCCCTGCCAGCCAATCAGATTGGATTACTGAGAGACACGCCTCCTCACTCTGAAATATAATGCAGGCATTCAGTGTGAAGGACCACCTGACTTCTTAGCCGGAGACAGACAAGCAATAGCAACTGTATTTTAAGAGATCAGTAGAAAGGGACAGGGGACATTAATGAAAGCTTTTATTATAAGGTAATTACAGATCTTTTGACAATCATTGACAGACTAACTCAGGTATACATGCCTAGCTCTAGTAAACTAGCAAATAAAGAAAATATATGACCGTTACCCTTTAAAGGGGACCTGTCACCGGGATTTTGTGTATAGAGCTGAGGACATGGGTTGCTAGATGGCCGCTAGCACATCCGCAATACCCAGTCCCCATAGCTCCGTGTGCTTCTATTGTGTAAAAAAAAACGATTTGATACATATGCAAATTAACCTGAGATGAGTCCTGTAGGTGAGATGAGTCAGGGACAGGACTCATTTCAGCTTAATTTGCATATGTATCAAATCGGTATTTTTACACAATAAAAGCACACAGAGCTATGGGGACTGGGTATTGCGGATGTGCTAGCGACCATCTAGCAGCCCATGTCCTCAGCTCTATACACAAAATCCCGGTGACAGGTTCCCTTTAAATACTTCCCTCCTGAACCTTATGCAATGTAATTAGGTGAACCATGTTAATAATAATGCTTTTTACTATTTATTCAATATTTTTTTAAATTGTCAGTATCTTGTTTTAGTCAGTGGTGTAACTAGAAAAGGCTGGGGCCCATAGCAAGCTACTAACTGTGCTCTCCTGTCCAAATATGAACATTTACCAGCTCCAAGGTTGTTGAAGTTATTTTTTTAAAAGGCAGGAACACTGTTAAGGCATGTTCACATCAGTGATATTCTTTACATTGTTCTGCTCCATTATAGGAGCAGGACAACAAAAATAATCAAGGTTTTGGATTCGGCACATAACTATCAGGAAGGGAGCCCAAAAAATTCAATTGACCATAATGAGGTACGTTTAGAATCTTTTTTCTCTGCTATTTTTGTCAAACTCTGTGAGCCTCCAACGCAGATGTGAATATGCCCTTAGAATAATACAAATACTCATCATCCCGATTCCTCTCTGTTTCATCAGATTTGATTCATCTCATCAATGCAGCTATGAGGTCATGCTGAGTTGCATGAAAATACAGTACATAATGGGGTCAGCATTTAATCATAAATAATTACGAATAGCTCTAAAATTTTACCTTTTTTTGCTTTGTTATGGGGTAGCACACAGGCTAGTGAAGTGGGTAAGCTTTCTTTTAGCATTCCTCGACAGCTAAAGTGTTTTTCCCCTTCACTTCTTTGTAGGAGTATGCTGTAGTATTAAAGCTCCCTTCCCACGTTGCAGATTAAGCACTGTTTTTCTAAGTGGATTCTCATGGGGAAGAAATACAGTGTAAAGTATAAGACTAAACAAATCTTATGTACGGTTTCCTTTTAGTCTTTGTGAGAATTAACCTGATGGACAGATTTTGAAGGCCACAGCATGTCAATTTTTTGTGCGATTTTTGTTTCAGATTTCGCTCTTTTCAATGGAAGGGTGAAGTCTGTGGCAAAATTGCATCAAATCCAATTAACACGTGTGGATTTTGATGCATCCGGTCAATAGTAGTAGTTGCTGGATGGGGACAGTAAGTGCAATTGTAGTGGCAGTCTGGACAAATACAGAACAGGGAATCGGAAGGGAGACATATCACAGTCTGATAAAAGTGGCGGGGAGGGTGAGGACTAAGACGATGATTGTGTGTTGTACAGGACCTGGGAACTGGATCTGGGTAGTATCAGAGGAGGAGGGTGGCGGCTGTGGCATCAATAGAGAGCAGAGGCAACGTATGGCCAAAACCTCCCAAAAAACTGGCAGGGGCAGTTCTGCTACTGTTGTGGTCATATCGAGAACTGGTGATGCCGCTGATACTGTGAGCTCAGGCTCAAAATGTGCCAAAACTAGGCCAAGCTCAGCTGCCTCTAACTCTGTGTGGGTGATTCCTGCATGGTGTTTTTTCTCCACAAGCCTAGGTAAAAAACCACAGCTGTGTCCAAGATCTGCAGGATTAAAATAAGCAGTGGGAGTTCAAACACTAACATAGGTACCAGGGCAATATAACAGCAAATGAGAAAAAGAGAACTGACCAGCATTCTGAATCAGAAGAAGTCTGTCCTCCTTCTCCTGGTATTCTTTGTGGAAGCCAGCCCGCATTCACAGCAGAACAGTGTCCTTGTCATCATCATCAGCTGCTTTGTGGCTTGTGTGATAAGTTGGACTCCTGACCAGGCAAGCAAGAGTATAAATTGTCTCATCATTCCACGCCTTCGCCCAAATGTAATTTTTCTAGCCTGTGCTGTGTGCTGGACTCCTGGCCAGGCAAACAAAAGTATAAATTGTCTTGCGGTTACACAAATGTGGTGTGCTTCTTCGCCCAAATTTAATTTTGCTGTATGATATTCGTACTTCTGGCCAGCTGTTCATATTTTAAAAAAATAAAAAATAAATATTGTTTAAAATTGTCTTGTTCTATAAATTACTGTGGTTTTTCCCAACATATACCTTGTTTCCTGATCCCATGGGCTTCTGGGCAGGCAGACTGGAACAGTCACCCGAACTGACCCAGTCTCTCTGTCTGGCCCAACCTGCAGTGACATCTCAGAGAGGGTTTTCAGCGCAGCAGGATGTGTTGTGACAATCAAACGGATCAAATAGTCTTCTACCAGTGTCCACAACATCACATTTGTCAAAATGAACGAGGCATGGATCTGTGAGGATTTTCACATTCCTTCAGCTTAAGCCGATGAATAGATTTGCCCTCAGTGATAGTGCCCCATCTTGCCACTGTTGCTGTCTGCCTACCTACCCTCATATTCTGTACCTGACAGCTCCTGCCACCATCACGCTCTTGTGCTGAATGCCTTTCTACCATCATGTTTCATACCATTCTCCACTGCCACTTCCATTACCCCTACTGCAACTGCCATTATTGCTACACAGTTGTGTCTACCATTACTACTACTGCCTTGTCTGTTTCACACTGTGCTGCTACTATTGCCGCCACATGCCATCATTACCCGACTCTTTCCATATCCACACTTTACAGCTGCAGCTCCCAATTAAAAAGGGGAATTTTTCAAGGCTCGTTCAGAACAAATCACTCTTTCTTCTGACAATTAAAATTTCAGAATTTTTGTGAATTTCCGTGCATAAATATGAATGGGGCATTCTGTCCCCAGTAGTGCATAATTTTTGGATGCGTGTGCAGAACATTTAAATCAAGTATTGTTCGGGTATTTAATTCTGCAAATCAGACACAAAACACATTCCAAGAACTTTTTTCACACTCAATATTAATATTTTTTATTGTAATATTTTTAATATTAATGTTTAATTTGTGAATGAAGCAACCAAATCTATAGCCTGATTCACCAAAGTATGTTCATTGAACCTACAGTTACTTACAATTAATCATTCAGTCACTGGATTTTTTTTCCCTTTAGATTTATGGTGTGTGCACAGTAGCTCAACTTTCATAAATAGCTGAGCTTCATGATAAGATCTTGCCTGATAATGGTCATAGTGTACATACGAGGTGCTTTGTACTAGTAAATAAAAGGTTAAAGCATTAAGGGCATTTGCTGTTATGATATGATATTTCATGTTTCTCTAAATACATTTTTTCCTCTAAGAATTGCATTTGTAAGCAATTATACTAATGAGACATTTGTATGGAAGAAGGCCCCGACCTCCTGTTTAAGAAATTAATTCTTCATTTTGACATTCTGTCAGATTTAACCTACACATTGAAAAATAAAGGCCATTTTCATGAATTATTTTTAAAATTATCCTTATTCTATTTTTATAAAAAGGAAATATTAGAAAATGCCACACACATACGATGCACAATTCTACGTTGTTTTTGCCTGCACTAGTGCCGCAGCGGTGAGGTTCTGAGTTTGAATCTGACTAGGAATAAAATGTGCATGGAGCTTGTATGTTTTCTCTGTGGTTGTGTACTTTCTTCTAGGTACTATGGTTTCCTCCAATACGCCACTAATTATAGATTAATTGAATTCCTATGAAACTGACTCTAATGTCTGTGTGTTTGAAAATAGGCAATTAGATTGGGAGTCCCTTTGGGGACAGGCACAGATGTCAGTGATGGCAATCTCTCTGCAGTACTGCAGAATATGTTGGGACTGTGTAAGCAACAAGCAATAGCTAATCTTCAGATTGATAGGTATGTTGCTTTGGATGGCACAAACAGAAAGCTTTCCAAAAATAATATATATAGATTTCTTTATACAGTACATGAGCTTTCATATTATCACAATTATTAAAGGACTTTTCCTGTTGCAACAACATATCCCTTCTCCACAGGATAGGAGGTAAGTGTCTAATTCGTGTTACTCTGATTGATGAGGTCCCAGAAAGGCATGACAACAGGGGCCTTTGCTCCTTCACTGGAACATAGTGGCAGACATGGATATACACTGGTATCATGTGGATAAGGGATAAGCTAGAAATACTTAGGGTTAAATGATTATTAGAGATGAGTGAAGTCTTGAAAAATTTAATTCGGCAGATTTACCGAAGTTTGGCAAGAAATTTGATTTGTTACAAATGAATTTGTCATGAATCGCAATGTTACCAACCCCATTCAGCCTATCAATCAATGGGACTGTTTTTAACGGCCGCTTAGAAAGAAGTGCACCAGTCTAACAGCCGTTAAAAACGGTGATACACTAGTGCAATACGGCACTAGCGTATCACCAGTGATGATGTCACCACATGACCACGCTGAGAGTGTCCAGTGACGTCATCACTCTCAGTGCAGTTCCTTTGGCAGGTCTTTTTCAATCAAGAGAGGAGCCGACTGCCTCTGTGTGAGCAAGTGGATGAGGTGAGTATTTTTTTTCCGTTCTTTCTAAGACAACTCCAGCCACCATTTTAGGAAAAATTATTCATTACCATGAAGAGCGAGGAAATTCGGCTTTGTTCAGAATCGAATTTTTCCTAAAATTGAGACCAAATTCCACTTCAGATGCTTCACTTCGCTCAACACTAGTGATTATGAAGAAATGCTGTCATAGTGGTTAGCACTTGGTCTAGCCATAATTATGGGGTTGGAACACCCAGAACTTGAGCTCAGAACACAGCAAGTACCTAGACAAACCATAAAGTTGCTACTTTTTACTTGTAAACTTCTGACCTGACTTTCTGACTTGCCTTAGTTATTCCCACTCTCCAACTTTGTGTCTTGTCTCTTCTGCTGTTACAGAAGCAGATGTGGATCCGCTGTGCCACTGAACAGATGTGACTTGGGGGCTACTTGTAAGGGTGTTATCTAAGTAGTACCCCTTCTCTTCCCCTCTTAATGCCTACACAAGGTTTAGAGTTTCAGGGGAATGACCAGGCCACTACCTCTTTGAGTAGTCTCTGTTGAGTGGCTGTTAACCCATGGAAGTTAAGTGTCACTGGTGGGTAGCTCCAAGGGATCAGGCAAAACCATAGTAAGTGAACAAGCCAAAAGTCAGGGGAGGTGGAATACGTTTAATCAGAAAATCAGGCCAAAGTTCAGGGCAGGCAAAACAGGTTCAAATCAGGCAATCAGGCAAAAGTTAGGTCAAGCAACAGGGAGTCAAATTCCAGGAGTCAGACGGAGGTAATACACAAATAGTTAGAATATAACGCATCTTTGAAAGGTCTAGCAGACTAGAAAACCTATTGCTAAGGCAGCTTTGCATAGGGAAGGTGCCTTAAATACCCCAGGAAGGATGTTAATGTGCTAGTCTTTCAAGATTTGAATAAAGCATGCACAGCAGGCCCAGAGTTGAGTGGATATATGTGCCTGCCACACATGCCATATGCATTTACTGTTACTGACTACCTGCCTGTATTCTACCTCTTCAAAGACTTGATTATGTACTACACTCAGATATGACAGCAATGAGCAAGATTCACTAATCAAAATGTGCGAGAATTCTTGTGTAATTTGTGCCAAAAACTTGTGTACATATTTTATATCACATTTATTTATTGTGTTACACACTTGTTTTTGGTTCACCTGACAAAAGGTCATGGAAAGAGAAGAGTGAAGTTTTGAATTCCATTTGGCAACTTCACCAAAGTTAGCCAAGAAATTCAATTCATTATGAAATAATTTGGAGCAAATCGCTATAAATCAGGTATACCCAGGCCACTCTGTCTTAGGTTATGGCCATACGGAGCGGCCGTGCTGCGGGCAGGTTGTGGCCATGCTGCGGTGAAAAACCGCACAACCAATTAGCCCGCAGCTGCCATTTATTTAATAATGAAGACAGCACTGTATAGTCCTTCTTCATCGTTAATGGCCATGCGGCACCTTTAAACAAGTTTTGGCTGGATAAAAGTGGGGGAGACAAAATGCTTATTATTGCTGTTCTTGCCTGCAATTTCCTGCAGGTTGACAGTAAACACTGAATATTAATCAGCTCTGGCATGCCCACCTCTCCAACCCCAGCACTCTAATACCCTACACATGGGAGCCCTTCTTCTGCCATCTGCTTTTCCTCCTTTTCCACATTATATAATATTGATGAGAATATGTCATCAGGATCATTCAGCTCCTCCTCTTTCTGTACTTCATGAGTTTTCTAGTACATGGAGATTTTAAAGGATGATTTGGAAGAAGTAAAGCCAGCAAAAGATGAGGATGGTCATCATTAAGACCTGGCCACCCCTAAAGGGTGCAGACTGTATGGTATTCGTTGGCACGCTGGCACCGGAATAATAAAGGCTTCTGTCTTATTGGTATTTAATTACATTTATGGCTGATGTAACATAGTAACATAGTATATAAGGCCGAAAAAAGACATTTGTCCATCCAGTTCGGCCTGTTATCCTGCAAGTTGATCCAGAGGAAGACAAATAAAAAAAACTGTTAGGTAGAAGCCAATTTCCTTCCCGACTCCAATCAGGCAATCAGAATAACTCCCTGGACCCATCTCTAGTAGCTATAACCTGTAATATTATTACACTCCAGAAATTAATCCAAGCCTCTCTTGAATTCCTTTATTGTACTCACCATCACCACCTCCTCAGGTAGAGAGTTCCATAGTCTCACTGCTCTTACGGTGAAGAATACTTTTCTCTGTTTGTTTACAAACCTTCTTTCCTCCAGTCGCAAAGGGTGTCCCCTCGTGACAGTCACAGTCCTGGGGATAAATAGATGATGGCAGAGATCTCTGTACTGTCCCCTGATATATTTATACATAGTAATTAGATCTCCCCTCAGTCGTCTTTTTTCTAAAGTGAATAACCCTAATGTTGATTATCTTTCAGGGTACTGTAGTTGCCCCATTCCAGTTATTACTTTAGTTGCCCTTCTCTGAACCCTCTCCAGCTCTGCTATGTCTGGCTTGTTCACAGGAGCCCAGAACTGTACACAGTACTCCATGTGTAGTCTGACTACTGATTTGTAAAGTGGTAGGACATCTTTGCCCCTTTTGATGCAACCCATTAACTTATTGGCCTTGGCAGCAGCTGCCTGACACTGGTTTTTACTGATTGGTTTGCTGTTTATTAACATTCCTAGGTCCTTTTCCATGTCAGTGTTACCGAGTGTTTTACCATTTAGTATATACGGGTGATTTGCATTATTCCTTCCCATGTGTATAACCTTACATTTGTCAGTGTTAAACCTCATCTGCAACTTCTCTGCCCAAGCCTCTAATCTATCCAGATCCATCTGTAGCAGTATATTGTCCTCTTCAGTTTTAATTACTTTACACAGTTTAGTGTCATCTAAAAAAAATATATATTCTACTGTGCAAGCCTTCTACAAGATCATTAATAAATATATTGAAGAGAATGGGGCCCAATACTGACCCCTGGGCTACTCCACTAGTGACAGCGACCCAATCTGTGTGTACCATTAATAACCACCCTCTGTTTTCTATCATTGAGCCAGTTACTTACCCACATACAGACATTTTCTCCCAGTCTGAGCATTCTCATTTTATATAGTAACCTTTTATGTGGTACAGTGTCAAATGCTTTGGAGAAGTCCAGATATATGACATCCAAACCTTCAGTTTACCCACAACAGATGTTAAACTTACCGGCCTATAGTTTCCGGGCTCTGTTTTTGCATCCTTTTTTAATATTGGCACGACATTTGCTATGCGCCAATCCTGTGAAACACTCCCTGTCAGTATAGAGTCTGTTAATATCAGAAGGGAATAAGGGTCTGGCTATGACATTACTTAATTCTCTTAGGATGCAGGGTTGTATGCCATCTGGTCCTGATGATTTGTCTATTTTAATCTTTTTAAGTCGCTGTTGTATTTCTTCCTGGGTCAGTTGCATTTCATCTGGCAGTTTATTTTCCTCAGTGAATACAGTGGAGAAAAAAATATTTAATAGCTTTACTTTCTCCTCCTCGCTCTCTGCAACTCCCCCCCCCCCCCATTGGTCTGTAGAGGGCTGACACCTTCAGATTTATACTTTTTATTATTTATATAATTGAAGTACATTTTAGGGTTAGTTTTGCTCTCTTTGGCAATTAATCTCTCGGTCTCTAGTTTGGCAGCTTTTATTTGTTTTTTACATATTCTATTTTTTTCCTTATAGTTTTTCATTGCTTCCTGGCCTCCCTCCTGTTTTAGTGATTTAAATGCTTTATTTTTGCCATTTATTGCATTCTTTACAGTTCTATTTATCCACATTGGTTTCTTCTTGTTCCTTAACCCTTCAATCCTATAAGGTATGTGCCTCTCACAATAAGGTTTTAGGATGCTTTAAAAATATCCCATTTTGTGGTGGTATTTTTATTTTTGAGGACTTTGTCCCAGTTAGTTACGCCTATGGCCTCTCTTAGTTGGTTCAATTTAGCTTTTTTGAAGTTTAGTATTTTTGTTCCTCCATGTAGAAATGCTCATTTGAATGATAATTGGAAGGTATCTACTTTATGGTCACTATTTTCCAGGTGTCCTCCAACCTGCACATCTGTTGTTCTGTCATGTCTATTGGTTAATACTAAGTCCAGTATGGCCGTCCCTCTAGTCAAGTTCTGAACCAGTTGGGAAAAGTAATTGTCTTTGTTTATTTCTAAGACCCTGTTTCCTTTATGAGATGTACAGCTTTCAGTTTCCCAGTCTATATCTGGGTAGTTGAAGTCCCCCATAATAACCACCTCATTATGATTTGCCGCCTCATCTATCTCGTTTAGTAGTAGATTTTCTGTGGACTCTGGTATATTAGGTGGTTTATAATAAACTTCTATTAGTAATTTATTATTATTTTTGCCTCCATGTATTTCTACCCACAGTGACTCCACATGTTCATGTCCCTCACTTATATCTTCTTGGACTGTGGGCTTTAGACAGGACTTTACATAAAGGCAGACCCCTCCCCCTCTCCGGTTTTGACAATCCTTTCTAAACAGACTGTAACCTTGTACATTAACTGCCCAGTCATAGCTATCATCCAGCCATGTCTCAGTTATTCCCACTAAGTCATAGTCCTTCTCACACATCACTAGTTCCAGTTCCCCAGTTTTATTAGTCAGGCTTCTGGCATTAGTATGCATACAATTAAGAGGTTTATGTTTATTTTTTACCCTACACCTTTTATTCTGAACTGTTCTAGTCCCTCCTTTCATTCCTCCCCCAGTCCCACTACCTTGCCCCTGGTCTCTATGTGCACTATCATCCTATGCTATAACGTAATTACCATCCCCCAGTCCCTAGTTTAAACACTCCTCCAACCTTCTAGCCATATTTCCCCCCAACACAGCTGCCCCTTCCCCATTGAGGTGCAGCCCATCCCTACGATAGAGCCTGTAGCTGACAGAGAAGTCGGCCCAGTTCTCCAGGAACCCGAACCCCTCCCTCCTACACCAGTTCTTGAGCCACTTGTTAACCTCCCTAATCTCCCGCTGCCTTTCTTGTGTGGCTTGTGGTACAGGCAGTATTTTGGAAAACACTACCTTTGAGGTCCTTGCCTTAAACTTTTAACCTAAATCCCTAAAATAATTTTTAAGGACTCTCCACCCTTCTCTAACTTTGTCATTGGTTCCGATATTGAACATGACCGCTGGATCTTCTCCAGCCCCTCCCAGTAATCTGTCAACCCGATCTGCGATGTGTCGAACTCTAGCACCAGGAAGACAACACACTGTTCGGCGATCGCGGTCTTTGTGACAGAATGCCCTTTCTGTACCCCTAATAATTGAGTCTCCCACTACCAGCATCTGTCTGCCCTGCCCTGCTCTCCTGGCCCCCTGCTTACTAGAGCTGACATTCCCCTGACTGGCAGAGGAAGTGTCCGGCTGCAGCAGTGCTATCCCTGATCCGACATCCCCCTCAGGGCTGTGATAGATCAGGGCTAGCCTCCCTGGCACTCTTCCCTTTACCCCGCTTTCTAACTGTTACCCAGCTAGCTACCTCACTTTTCTCAGCCTCCTCGCTATCACTCTCCTCCTCAACTACCCCATAGAGTGCTTGCTCAGTTAGCAGCAAACTCTTTTCCAAATTGTTAACGCCTCTCAGTGTTAAAACTCGCCCGTTTAGATACTCAATTTGTGATTCCAAATGGATAATTTGCTTACATTTTGAACAATGATATACACCCTCAAATGGCTGTTCCAGGACTGCATACATCAGACAAGATGTGCACTAGACTGTGCTGTCAATAATGGAACACTTACTAGATGGGGATTGCACAACGAAAGCGAAAAATACAATAGAATGCAGTACAGTAATAAAAAAGATTTACTGCCGTCCCCCACTGAAGTCCCTGAATCTGAAGTCACTTAATTTAAAGTCACACACTTATACAAACACACACTTAAATCAAACACGCAACGCCCAAACTAGCGTTATATGCCTGCTTATATAAATGGAGCTCTCAAAACCAGCCAGTTTTTTTCCTCTGGATTCCTATGTAGGAATAAGTATATGTAGGAATAAATAAATAAAACAAATGCAGCCAGGGGTGCACCACCAATGAGGCCAGGTGAGGCGATCAGGCAGAACTAGGTAGGGGCAATAGGGGGGCAGCGGAAGGGCCATGGGCAATGAGCTCTTTCATTGTGGAAGCGCTCATCTTTGAATATTCAACTGTATCGCTGTACTGAAGACAACAATACAGTTGAATGCTGCGATGGTGCACGGGACCGATGTCACCCTGGCCCACCATTTCCTCTAATAGGCTTTACAGGGAGTGCAGAATTATTAGGCAAGTTGTATTTTTGAGGATTAATTTTATTATTGAACAACAACCATGTTCTCAATGAACCCAAAAAACTCATTAATATCAAAGCTGAATATTTTTGGAAGTAGTTTTTAGTTTGTTTTTAGTTTTAGCTATTTTAGGGGGATATCTGTGTGTGCAGGTGACTATTACTGTGCATAATTATTAGGCAACTTTACAAAAAACTAATATATACCTATTTCAATTATTTATTTTTACTCTCTGCCCTTTACCAATCCAGCCACGGGCCCATCCATCTGGCTCATCAAGACTCACTCTCATTTTATCAGTCCATAAAACCTTAGAAAAATCAGTCTTGCGATATTTCTTGGCCCAGTCTTGACGTTTCAGCTTGTGTGTCTTGTTCAGTGGTGGTCGTCTTTCAGCCTTTCTTACCTTGGCCATGTCTCTGAGTATTGCACACCTTGTGCTTTTGGGCACTCCAGTGATGTTGCAGCTCTGAAATATGGGCAAACTGGTGGCAAGTGGCATCTTGGCAGCTGCACGCTTGACTTTTCTCAGTTCATGGGCAGTTATTTTGCGCCTTGGTTTTTCCACACGCTTCTTGCGACCCTGTTGACTATTTTGAATGAAACTCTTGATTGTTCGATGATCACGCTTCAGAAGCTTTGCAATTTTAAGAGTGCAGCATCCCTCTGCAAGCTGCAAGATATCTCACAATTTTTGACTTTTCTGAGCCTGTCAAGTCCTTCTTTTGACCCATTTTGCCAAAGGAAAGGAAGTTGCCTAATAATTATACACACCTGATATAGGGTGTTGATGTCATTAGACCACACCCCTTCTCATTACAGAGATGCACATCACCTAATATGCTTAATTGGTAGTAGGCTTTCGAGCCTATACAGCTTGGAGTAAGACAACATGCATAAATAGGATGATGTGGTCAAAATACTCATTTGCCTAATAATTCTGCACTCCCTGTAGTCCTAGTTCCTGTATCCTATCAGAGGCTGTCATCATTATCAGGCTGCATAGAGCTCAGGACACAGACTAGAAGAGGTCAGTGTCTTGCAGTTGCACTGAATCGCTGACTTCAGAATGGAGGTAAGTATTTGAGTTTATTATTTTTATTTGGCAGCATGGTGTTTAGACACAATGGGGTGGGGTCATTATTTTGTAATTGGAAAAAACACTATGGGGACATTGCAGTTGTAAAAAGGAGCATTTTGTACTGGCACACATTATAAGGGGGTCACTGTGGGGACATTTGTTGTACTGTTAGAACTAAAAGGGGTAGTATTTTGTACTGACACACGTTATAAGTCAGCATTTCTTTTACTGGCACATACGGGGACATTTTTTGTACTTAGCACACATTGTAAGGGAGCATTTTTGTACTGGCACACATTCTAAGGTGGACACTATGGTGACATTTGTTCTACATAGGGCATTAAAAGGGTTTTTGTACTGGTACATAAGGGAGTGGATTATGTTTTGGCACACATAAGAAGGTATTTTTGTACTGCCGCACATTATAAGGGAGTATTTTTGTTCTGGCACGCATTGCAAGGGGGGATTATTTTAATGGCAAACATAATAAGGGGTCATTTTGTATACTGGCACACATTATAGGGGGTGTTAAGAGAAATTTTTATTATTCGCCAATGTAAAAGGAAATAATAATTATTCATATTTTGGACAATACTAATAATTAATATTCATAAATAGGCGGGGGTCGTCTATTGATGGCTCCACCTATTTATAATTTAAATACAAATACTAACTTCCTTGTTGTACTTACACGTGCAAATTACTACTACGATTACTACGGCACCTACCAAAAATACTATACACTGTATGTTGAACAATAAAGTATATTTATTAAAACAATTACACTCTACAATTATTGCTATAACTATATATAATTATATCAAAGGACATATGAAAATATATATATATATATACACTTATAGTCGCACACGGTAATATATCAACAACACTACAATACAAACCTAACTACACTACTCAATACAATACACAATTCCACCCCACAAAACTACCTAAAAATACACTTACACACACACATTACTTACCCTCCTGGCTCTATACTGTCTCTATGGGGAAACACAATAGTGGCACTGCAAGGGTTAATACACGATGCAGGCTAGGGATATACAGTGGATATAAAAAGTATACACACCCTGTTAAAATGTCAGGTTTCTGTGCTGTAAAAAAAAAAATAAGACAACGATAAATCATTTTAGAACTTGTTGCACCTTTAATGTGACCTTTAAACTGCACCACTCAATTGAAAAACAAACTAAAATCTTTTAGGTGGAGGGAATAGAATAAAAAAAACATTTTGCAAAAACACATCTGAAGTCTCCCAAAAGCATGTGGGAAAAGGTGTTATGGTCTGATGAAACCAAGGTTGAACTTTTTGGCCATAATTCCAAAAGATATGTTTGACGCAAAAACAACACTGCACATCACCAAAAGAACACCATACCCACAGTGAAGCATGGTGGTGGCAGCATCATGCTTTGGGGCTGTTTTTCTTCAGCTGGAACTGGGGCCTTAGTTAAGCTAGAGGGAATTATGAACAGTTCCAAATACCAGTCAATATTGGCACAAAACCTTCAGGCTTCTGCTAGAAAGCTGAGCATGAAGAGGGACTTCATCTTTCAGCATGACAACGACCCAAAGCATACATCCAAATCAACAAAGGAATGGCTTCACCAGAAGAAGAATAAAGTTTTGGAATGGCCCAGCCAGAGCCCAGACCTGAATCCGATTGAAAATCTGTGGGGTGATCTGAAGAGGGCTGTGCACAGGAGATGCCCTCACAACAGATTTGGAATGTTTTTACCAAGAAGAGTGGGCAGATCTTGCAAAGTCAAAATGTGCCATGCTAATAGACTCATACCCCAAAAGACTGAGTGCAGTAATAAAATCAAAAGGTGCATCAACAAAGTATTAGTTTAAAGAGAGTCTGTCACCTCCATATAGCCATATACAGTGCTTACATGGCTCTGTAGCACACCTATACAGGATTGTAATGGTACCTTTGTTCTTTTCTTTATACTTGCACAAGCAGGAAAAGCGAAATTTAATTCATATGCAAATGAGCACTCGCAAGTGCCCAGGGGCGGCGTTCAGTGTCTAGGTGCCCAGACATTTTACAAGAAATCATGCGACAATTGTGTGACCCTCAGGTGTACAGGATTTTGGATTCTGATCCCAAATTCACGATAGCGGATATCATCCGCCGGTGTCTCAGGGAGGCCAAGGCCGCGGGCATCATCGATGGGGGTCTTAGTGACTTTCTTGAGGTAGCGCATCCTGTCACTCCGGTGTTGTATGTGCTGCCCAAGATTCACAAGACCCTCATCGATCCCCCGGGTCGCCCCATTGTTTCGGGCTCAGATTCCATCTTCAGCGGCATAGCTGTTTTCCTGGATAAAGTACTGCGGGAATTTTCCATAGGGGGATCATCCTACATACAGGATACATCTGATTTCTTGACTAAACTGCAAAGTGTTGATTTAACCCAGGTGTCTTCGGTGTTACTTGCATCATTTGATGTTACTTCACTGTACACGTCAATTGCCCATGACAAGGGTCTCAGAGCTGTGGAGAAAATGCTGGGGACCTCGGCCTTTTCTCCTCAAGCCTCTGAATTCATCATTGAATTGCTCAAGATTGTGTTACAGTACAACTACTTTCTCTTCAGGGACGTGTTTTACTTGCAAGAACGTGGGGTGGCCATGGGGTCTCACGTGGCCCCCACGTATGCAAATATATTCATGCGGTGCTATGAGGAGGATGTCGTCTATCTGTCCCACCACTTCAGCCAGGTGCTGAGGTGGTGGCGATACGTTGACGACATCTTCCTCATATGGACCGGCACTGAGACTGACCTGGTACAGTTCCATAGTTTTTTGAATGGCCAGAATCCTGATCTACAGTTCACCCTTGTTTATTCTCGAACTGAGATCCAGTTCTTGGATACACGAGTCACACTCAATGAGGGTGAATTACATACTGAGTTGTACACAAAACCTACTGACACCAATACGTTTTTGTGTTACAATAGCTCACACCCTCGGAGAATGATCCGGTCGTTGCCGTTCTCTCAGTTTCTCCGCGTCAAGCGTGTTGTGTCGGATGAGAATAAACTTGATACGACTCTAGATTCCATGGCAGCTAAGTTTCGTGACAGGGGTTATCCCAAGCGACTGCTGGACGAACATGTGAATAGAGCACGAACGCTGGATAGAACGGAGTTACTGACTAAACGGAACACTGTCCAGAACAAGGCCAGGATTCCGTTTGTTTCAGTATACACTGAACTGAGCCCGTCAGTCAATAAGATTTTGAATAAACATTGGGGTCTATTGGGTACATGCTTCAAGGATATCCCCGAGTTCTCACGTCCACCATTGTCATCATATCGCCGTTCCCGCAACCTACGTGATCAGTTGGTTAAGGCTGACATAGGCCCCGGGGTATCCTTGAAACAAACTAAATTGACTCAGTCTGGCTTAGGCTGTTTTCCTTGTTTAAACTGCGTTAACTGTAGGTACATCCGCAAGGGAAGATTCTTTGTACATCCCAATACCGGGGTGTCCTACAATATTTCATTTCATTTGACTTGCGATTCCAACCATGTCATCTATGTGTTGTCTTGCCCATGTAATTTGCTTTATGTTGGCGAGACAACAACTGAATTGAAGACACGCCTTAACAACCATCGCCTCAGTATACGTAAAAAACGCATGGATTTACCACTATCCAAACATTTTTCTGAGGCCGCACACAAAGAAGGCGATTTGAGATGTTGGATCCTGGATCATATACCCCAACCACGACGTGGTGGTGATAGATCCAGGACACTTAAACGTAGAGAGCTTAGCTGGATCCACAAATTGGACAGCTTGAAGCCAAAGGGCTTAAATGTTGACTACAACTTTGGGGAAGTTCTGTGAGGGTTGTTTGCCCCTAGTGCTTTGCCGGATATTGTTTTGCTAATTGTGTACACACTAAGAGAGTTATATAACTCCTTTTATTCATATTTTAATTCTCTTTTTCTTCTTTTTTCAGATCACTCACTACTTGCATTTTGGGGTATGGATCATACAATTGGAGTGCACGCAACATACTACGGAAGGAGTCCATTTTTTATTATACTTTATATATTATGTCTGTTTCGGTTCTGTCATCGTCAGGCGTGATAGACACCTGGTGTTGATATTTATCGACACCTTTTATATATATTCCTCTGTTGTCACATATTTTATTCTTCGATACTGTGAGCTAAACCTTACACACTTTGCAGCATTTGTGCACCACTAGAGGAGATCCCTCACGGGCAGTATGGGACGACAGAATCTCTGACGTTATTCCTGCAAATGCCGCGGTTTTCCGTGGCTATTGTGGTTTTTTCCGTCTGGGGGCACATTGGTACCCTATTCATGGGATTCCCTGTGCCTCTCTGTCCCCCTATGTTCGTTTTGTCTGTGGTTGGATGCGATTGCATAGTGAGTATGTATGGGCAGCTCTCCAGTTAGTAAGATGGCGCCTACAGCTCGTTTTTCTACTGAGCATGCGCCCAGGACAACATACTGTGTCCGACGTTGTGACGGAGGTGGATCGGCCTATTGAGATGACGCGCAGCGCCAGTGTGATGATGCGCAGCGTGTCCGGCATGCTGAGAATTTATTATTGGTGCGCTGCCACGCCTGCGCAGACGGACATCCGGAACGCCGAGTTCACGGCCAGGAATGAGCCTCCTTACCTGTTAAGTATGTTGCGAGTAAAACTTCAATGCTCCTCCCCCTCTCCTCCTTTTTCACATGTATGCACACTGACCGTTGGTATATCTTACCATCAGGTTTATGAAGTTCACTTGCAGACATGCCTTATATTTGTGATTTCACTATTGATGATGACCACCATATGCATATATATGTGCTGTACACTGCAGACATTATGCTGATTTAATGCACAGTATTGTTCTATTTTTATGATCTGTTAACCACACCCACTGGGGTGTTGTCACATGATTTGTACTTCCTATATAACCACAGTCATTTGAGTTATGTCTTTGCTTGAGGAAGGCTCGCGACCAGAGCCGAAACGTTGCACCACTGGTGTGAATAAAGGATTCACCACTTTATTACTTGGAGTGCCGCTCATTTTTCTTGTTATTTTCAATAGGGAAATTTTCCATTCCCTCTGAGGCGTGCACCCGCTTTTTCTTCGTTGAGCCAGTGCCGCCTTTTTTCTTCATATATATATATATATATAGGAAACGAAAAAAGGACAGCACTCCAAGTAAAAGTGATGATGATTTAATCACCCATGTGCAGGCAACGTTTCAGCTCATACAAGAGCCTTTGTCAAGCCTTGACAAAGGCTTGACAAAGGCTCTTGTATGAGCTGAAACGTTGCCTGCACATGGGTGATTAAATCATCATCACTTTTACTTGGAGTGCTGTCCTTTTTTCGTTTCCTATTGATGGGGTAAGCTGCTACATCCCTGGACATAGCACCCTTTTTGTATTCCGGTGCCGCCATTGTTTTTCTTTTATATATATATATATATATATATATATATATAGTGGGGATTTGCTCTGGTAGACAGGCTAGTGGACGCAGTATAGAGGCAAGGAACCAGGTTATAAATCAAACTTCAGTGTTTTATTCATATTTAAAATATAACAGTCTTGGTGCTTTTTCACACACAGCAAAAACAAAACAATGTTTACCTGGAATCCTAGGTGTCGGTTCACACCTGGCTGAATGCTCAGCCACAGAATAGTTCATTGGCAGGCTTCCAGGCGGCCTGCATGCCTATTTGCAGTCTTCAGCCTAGAGGACTCCACAGCTTCACTGTCAGGTGGAGGAAAATCCACACCACCTGATAGTGCTGACTGCTTTTTATAAGCCTGCCAAGATCGGGCCTGGAAAGTGGGGAGTAGCCACCCACCCAGAACTTTAGCTACTCCCAGTAAGAGCTGTCCTGGATCATCTTTACAGCGATACTAAACAGCTGAAGTGTCAGACTGCAATCTGCAATAATGACACTTAAGGGAAAAAAAACGTCTCTTACCTCCCCGAGGCCAGGAACCTCGGTGACAAGTACTGACCATCAATGATGGCCCCTTTTCCTTTCTTCAATATATATATATATATATATATATTCAAATATCACCCCTCCCTTTACAGGGGGCATTATTACTTCTGGGGGCAAAATAAGGGGCATTATTACTATTGGGTGCACTGTTACCACTAAGTGCACTCTGGAAGAGAATCAGTACTATTGGTAGGACTTTTGGAGGACTGTTACATTGGGAGGCACACTGGCACAGTAGCAACATAATTATTTTTGAAGGAGACTATGTTTGCTGCACTACAAGTTTCAGGGATACTATTTGCTGGGCACAGTTAATTTTTAGGGCACTGTGTGCCAATAATGATTGAAGGGGAACTATCGGTGTGGTAATCCCCCTGAATATACGATTATCTGTTTCTGCAGTATAGCAGAGGGGAAAACAGAGACAAGAGAAGGCTGATAGAAATAATCATGGTGGTCTGGTCTGAATGGAAAAGATAAAGAAAGAGAACATCTATATCAGAGGACATATCACTGTATATAAGAGTAATGTGGTGCTGTGTGTTTTGTAGCTCTGTATGTAATGTTTTCTAAGTATGTCTTTAACAGTAGGGCTGGAGGGAAGGGGTTAGGTTAAGAAATTGGCATTGAAGGGAACGCCATTTTAGTTTTCACAGAAGGCAGAAAGGCTAGGTGCACCCCTAGATGAAGCATAAATCTCGCTGCACTCCTGCTGTAGTCTCCCTCTTCAATATTCATCGATAAATCATTTTCAGCAACACTGTCCCTAGCGCATGAGAGCTTGCCATGTCTCTCCATGCTCAGCTCACAGGACAATGGCGGAGACTGCGTAGGATGAGGGTTTTATTGGGCTGTGACATCACAGGGGGGAGTTATCTGCAGATTGGCTGGCTGGACGGCATTATGGGTGACCTCACGTTCCCAGGCATTTTGCTTTCACTTTATAACATGTGTAGCCGCCATTTTAGGAAAAATGAATTCTACTTACTGCTAAGTGCAAGGAAATTTGGATTCATGCGAATCAAAGTTTTTCTAAACTTCAGACCAAATCCCGCTTTGATTGCTTTGCTTTCTTCAACACTAGTCATGGGTTAGCGGGAAAAGGGCATGGTATGCAGAAGTGGAGCATGGATTTTTTCCCCAAAAAATAAAGCATACATTCCATAATTATTGCATAAAGTGAGCCAACTAATAGGTGTTGTAAACTTAGACTAGACAGATTTATTATCCAGAATTAGTCTATTTTCAATCTGGCAACTTTTTACACTGTCTAGTCTAGTGGGTTATATATATAAAAGGCTTTGAGCCAGACAACTAGCGAGTTTTTAGCTGTTTTGTCAATTGTAGCATTTTTCCTGTGGTATGCCCTGCATTTTGCAGTTATTAAGGGGCAAATGGGCTTTTGTGAGCTACATTTTTAGCCAGATCGACTTTTTAAAAAGTGTCAAAGGCGCTGGTCCCCTGGTGCAGTAAACACTGACAACTGTTATAATAAATATCATTACACTTTAGATTGAAAAATCACCAAATTTAACAAATGGTGTGCACAATTTGGTTAATCTGTTGCAAAATAATGGCATAAAAATAGACGCTATAAAAAAGTGACTTCAAATATTACCCTTATAATATATTACCCCCTAAGTTGGCACTGTCTAAAGATTAGACAGTATTATTAAATATGCCCCAATGTGATTTTTTTGAAAAGTATTAGAGTCCATTTGCTGTACTCACTATGGTGAGTTTAAACTCATGAAATAAAGATTTCAATATTTAAAGAAGCACTTCAGGATTTTCTTTCTTTGCCAATATAGTGCAGCACAGACCATTATTAAAGCTTAAGATGCCCTTGTGTATTCCTTGTGTATACCTGTTTTATTTGATATGTAGTTTGCGGGTTGTCAGCCATCTTGATTCCTTCTTCCCCTCAGATATGGTTTTTCTAATGAGTCCTACATTTCTCGTCATGCTTAGCAGATATGGGGGGGTAGAGTCTCACCAAACTGCACTGCTCTGAAAGGGCCGTCACGACAGATCACTGACACAGCTGCTGTTTACTCACACTGCAGGGTCTCCATGTTATATATTACACACAGGAGGCAGGGAGACCAGACCAGAGAGAACTACACTGAAGAGTCAGCACACACAGATAGTACAGGCAGGCAGTGGCAGTCAGGAGAATTATAAAACTACAGTTAATCACTCTATACACTCACCTACTAATATCTACACTCCGTCTTTTACATAGAGGAGACATATCTTTCACAGAATACAGGAATATACAGAGGAATATGGAGAGGAGCCTGATATCTCACTGGAGGGACTTAGCTGGTGATGATGTTATCCTGTAGTTCACATGAAGTTTGCCACAGGGAAGAGACTGAGTTTCTGTTTACACATAAGAACAAGCTCTCGGCTGCAGGCCAGGCTTGAGGTCACATGACTAGTTTCCCATATTTAAAGGTTCAAAATGTATGGATGCAACTTAGGCCTCTTGGACACAAACATTTTGCATCCGTTCCGTGCATTGGGGACCGCAATTTTCGGTCCCTAATGCATGGGCAACGTCCGTGCGGCGGCCGGAATGGATCGACACCCATTGAATAGAACAAGTTCAGATTTTTTGCGGTGCGGAGGATGGACAGAAACACCACGGAAGCACTCCTTAGTGCTTCCGTGGGGTTCCGATCCGTGCTTCCTTTCCGCATCTCCGTGATTTCAGACCTATTCATGTGTATGTCCATGATGCGGAGTGGTGCCCGTGTATTGCGGACCCGCCATATGCGGGCTGCAATACGGCCACGGGCACACAATGTTCGTGCGCATGAGGCCTTAGGGTGTAACAAATTACACAGCTAGATTGCTGGTGGATAGGTATCTATATATTAAATAAAAAATAGAAACAAAAAACATGAATACTTATTTATTGAACATATGCTAGCATGGATAGGATATTTCTTTGAGAACTGCTCCTGCACTCAATATGCAGACTTATTCTCATTAGTGTTGAGCGCGAATATTTGAATCGCCACTTTGAGAATTCGCAAATATTTAGTGCTACATATTCATATTCGCGAATAGTGTTGATCACGGATATTCTAATTGCAAATTTATTGCGAATATCGGCACTAGGAACATCCCTAGCAACCAGTAGGAAAGTTGCCTACTAGAGTTGAGCGAACACCTGGATGTTCGGGTTCGAGAAGTTCGGCCGAACATCCCGGAAATGTTCGGGTTCGGGATCCGAACCCGATCCGAACTTCGTCCCGAACCCGAACCCCATTGAAGTCAATGGGGACCCGAACTTTTCGGCACTAAAAAGGCTGTAAAACAGCCCAGGAAAGAGCTAGAGGGCTGCAAAAGGCAGCAACATGTAGGTAAATCCCCTGCAAACAAATGTGGATAGGGAAATGAATTAAAATAAAAATTAAATAAATAAAAATTAACCAAAATCAATTGGAGAGAGGTTCCATAGCAGAGAATCTGGCTTCCCGTCACCCACCACTGGAACAGTCCATTCTCAGATATTTAGGCCCCGGCACCCAGGCAGAGGAGAGAGGTCCCGTAACAGAGGATCTGGCTTCATGTCAGCAGAGAATCAGTCTGCATGTCATAGCAGAGAATGAGGCTTCACGTCAGCCACCACTGCAACAGTCCATTGGCATATATTTAGGCCCAGCACCCAGGCAGAGGAGGGAGGTCCCGTAACAGAGAATCTGTCTTCATGTCAGCAGAGAATTAGTCTGCATGTCATAGCAGAGAATGAGGCTTCACGTCAGCCACCACTGCAACAGTCCATTGGCATATATTTAGGCCCAGCACACACACAGGCAGAGGAGAGAGGTCCCGTAACAGAGAATCTGGCTTCATGTCAGCAGAGAATCAGTCTGCATGTCATAGCAGAGAATGAGGCTTCACGTCAGCCACCACTGCAACAGTCCATTGGCATATATTTAGGCCCAGCACACACACAGGCAGAGGAGAGAGGTCCCGTAACAGAGAATCTGGCTTCATGTCAGCAGAGAATCAGTCTGCATGTCATAGCAGAGAATGAGGCTTCACGTCAGCCACCACTGCAACAGTCCATTGGCATATATTTAGGCCCAGCACACACACAGGCAGAGGAGAGAGGTCCCGTAACAGAGAATCTGTCTTCATGTCAGCAGAGAATTAGTCTGCATGTCATAGCAGAGAATGAGGCTTCACGTCAGCCACCACTGCAACAGTCCATTGGCATATATTTAGGCCCAGCACACACACAGGCAGAGGAGAGAGGTCCCGTAACAGAGAATCTGGCTTCATGTCAGCAGAGAATTAGTCTGCATGTCATAGCAGAGAATCAGGCTTCATGTCAGCCACCACTGCAACAGTCCATTGGCATATATTTAGGCCTAGCACACAGGCAGAGGAGAGGTTCATTCAACTTTGGGTAGCCTCGCAATATAATGGTAAAATGAAAATAAAAATAGGATTGAATGAGGAAGTGCCCTGGAGTCCAATAATATATGGTTATGGGGAGGTAGTTAATGTCTAATCTGGACAAGGGACGGACAGGTCCTGTGGGATCCATGCCTGGTTCATTTTTATGAACGTCAGCTTGTCCACATTGGCTGTAGACAGGCGGCTGCGTTTGTCTGTAATGACGCCCCCTGCCGTGCTGAATACACGTTCAGACAAAACGCTGGCTGCCGGGCAGGCCAGCACCTCCAAGGCATAAAAGGCTAGCTCTGGCCACGTGGACAATTTAGAGACCCAGAAGTTGAATGGGGCCGAACCATCAGTCAGTACGTGGAGGGGTGTGCACACGTACTGTTCCACCATGTTAGTGAAATGTTGCCTCCTGCTAACACGTTGCGTATCAGGTGGTGGTGCAGTTAGCTGTGGCGTGTTGACAAAAGTTTTCCACATCTCTGCCATGCTAACCCTGCCCTCAGAGGAGCTGGCCGTGACACAGCTGCCTTGGCGACCTCTTGCTCCTCCTCTGCCTTGGCCTTGGGCTTCCACTTGTTCCCCTGTGACATTTGGGAATGCTCTCAGTAGCGCGTCTACCAACGTGCGCTTGTACTCGCGCATCTTCCTATCACGCTCCAGTGCAGGAAGTAAGGTGGGCACATTGTCTTTGTAGCGTGGATCCAGCAGGGTGGCAACCCAGTAGTCCGCACAGGTTAAAATGTGGGCAACTCTGCTGTCGTTGCGCAGGCACTGCAGCATGTAGTCGCTCATGTGTGCCAGGCTGCCCAGGGGTAAGGACAAGCTGTCCTCTGTGGGAGGCGTATCGTCATCGTCCTGCCTTTCCCCCCAGCCACGCACCAGTGATGGACCCGAGCTGCGTTGGGTGCCACCCCGCTGTGACCATGCTTCATCCTCATCCTCCTCCACCTCCTCCTCATCCTCGTCCTCCTCGTCCTCCAGTAGTGGGCCCTGGCTGGCCACATTTGTACCTGGCCTCTGCTGTTGCCAAAAACCTCCCTCTGAGTCACTTCGAAGAGACTGGCCTGAAAGTGCTAAAAATGACCCCTCTTCCTCCTCCTCCTCCTCCTCCTGGGCCACCTCCTCTTCCATCATCGCCCTAAGTGTTTTCTCAAGGAGACATAGAAGTGGTATTGTAACGCTGATAACGGTGTCATCGCCACTGGCCATGTTGGTGGAGTACTCGAAACAGCGCAACAGGGCACACAGGTCTCGCATGGAGGCCCAGTCATTGGTGGTGAAGTGGTGCTGTTCTGTAGTGCGACTGACCCGTGCGTGCTGCAGCTGAAACTCCACTATGGCCTGCTGCTGCTCGCACAGTCTGTCCAGCATGTGCAAGGTGGAGTTCCACCTGGTGGGCACGTCGCATATGAGGCGGTGAGCGGGAAGGCCGAAGTTACGCTGTAGCGCAGACAGGCGAGCAGCAGCAGGATGTGAACGCCGGAAGCGCGAACAGACGGCCCGCACTTTATGCAGCAGCTCTGACATGTCGGGGTAGTTGTGAATGAACTTCTGCACCACCAAATTCAGCACATGCGCCAAGCAAGGGATGTGCGTCAAATTGGCTAGTCCCAGAGCTGCAACGAGATTTCGCCCATTATCACACACCACCAGGCCGGGCTTGAGGCTCACCGGCAGCAACCACTCGTCGGTCTGTTGTTCAATACCCCGCCACAACTCCTGTGCGGTGTGGGGCCTGTCCCCCAAACATATGAGTTTCAGAATGGCCTGCTGACGTTTACCCCGGGCTGTGCTGAAGTTGGTGGTGAAGGTGTGTGGCTGACTGGATGAGCAGGTGGAAGAAGAGGAGGAGGAAGCCGAGAAGGAGGAGGTGGCAACAGGAGGCAAAGAATGTTGCCCTGCGATCCTTGGCGGCGGAAGGACGTGCGCCAAACAGCTCTCCGCCTGGGGCCCAGCTGCCACTACATTTACCCAGTGTGCAGTTAGGGAGATATAGCGTCCCTGGCCGTGCTTACTGGTCCACGTATCTGTGGTTAGGTGGACCTTGCTACAGATGGCGTTGCGCAGTGCACACTTGATTTTATCGGATA
Organism: Bufo gargarizans; assembly: GCF_014858855.1. Taxonomy (NCBI): domain Eukaryota; kingdom Metazoa; phylum Chordata; class Amphibia; order Anura; family Bufonidae; genus Bufo; species Bufo gargarizans. The sequence continues at coordinate 444,320,435 of NC_058080.1, forward strand.
CTTGGTTGTGCAGGGAAGGCACGGCTCTCTTGGAGAAGTAGTGCCGGCTGGGAACAACATACTGTGGGACAGCAAGCGACATGAGCTGTTTGAAGCTGTCTGTGTCCACCAGCCTAAATGACAGCATTTCATAGGCCAGTAGTTTAGAAATGCTGGCATTCAGGGCCAGGGATCGAGGGTGGCTAGGTGGGAATTTACGCTTTCTATCAAATGTTTGTGAGATGGAGAGCTGAACGCTGGCGTGTGACATGGTTGAGACGCTTGGTGACGGAGGTGGTGGTGGTGGTGTTGGTGGTACATCCCCTGTTTGCTGGGCGGCAGGTGCCAACGTTCCTCCAGAGGCGGAGGAAGAGGCCGAGGCGGCAGCAGCAGAATAGGCCGAGGCGGCAGCAGCAGAAGAGGTAGCAGGGGGAGCCTGAGTGACTTCCTTGGTTTTAAGGTGTTTACTCCACTGCAGTTCATGCTTTGCATGCAGGTGCCTGGTCATGCAGGTTGTGCTCAGGTTCAGAACGTTAATGCCTCGCTTCAGGCTCTGATGGCACAGCGTGCAAACCACTCGGGTCTTGTCGTCAGCACATTGTTTGAAGAAGTGCCATGCCAGGGAACTCCTTGAAGCTGCCTTTGGGGTGCTCGGTCCCAGATGGCGGCGGTCAGTAGCAGGCGGAGTCTCTTGGCGGCGGGTGTTCTGCTTTTGCCCACTGCTCCCTCTTTTGCTACGCTGTTGGCTCGGTCTCACCACTGCCTCTTCCTCCGAACTGTGAAAGTCAGTGGCACGACCTTCATTCCATGTGGGGTCTAGGACCTCATCGTCCCCTGCATCGTCTTCCACCCAGTCTTGATCCCTGACCTCCTGTTCAGTCTGCACACTGCAGAAAGACGCAGCAGTTGGCACCTGTGTTTCGTCATCATCAGAGACATGCTGAGGTGGTATTCCCATGTCCTCATCATCAGGAAACATAAGTGGTTGTGCGTCAGTGCATTCTATGTCTTTCACCGCTGGGGAAGGGCTAGGTGGATGCCCTTGGGAAACCCTGCCAGCGGAGTCTTCAAACAGCATAAGAGACTGCTGCATAACTTGAGGCTGAGACAGTTTCCCTGGTATGCATGGGGGTGATGTGACAGACTGATGGGGTTGGTTTTCAGGCGCCATCTGTGCGCTTTCTGCAGAAGACTGGGTGGGAGATAATGTGAACGTGCTGGATCCACTGTCGGCCACCCAATTGACTAATGCCTGTACCTGCTCAGGCCTTACCATCCTTAGAACGGCATTGGGCCCCACCATATATCGCTGTAAATTCTGGCGGCTACTGGGACCTGAGGTAGTTGGTACACTAGGACGTGTGGATGTGGCAGAACGGCCACGTCCTCTCCCAGCACCAGAGGTTCCACTAACACCACCACGACCATGTCCACGTCCGCGTCCCTTACTAGATGTTTTTCTCATTGTTATGGTTCACCACAACAACAAATATATTATTTGGCCCAATGTATTGTATTCAAATTCAGCGGGATATAAATTTGAGGCCTAGTATTTAGGCGCTGGGTGACCGGTATGGATTTAGTGACAGAATTAGACTTGGAAATGCACAGAAGCGTGTGTGTGTGAAGTTATTCTGAATGACCCAATGTGCACCTTGAATATTATATACCCTTTTAGGGATAGATTTCAAATAGCTCTGATATAGCAGAAACCACTAAATTATGAAATTGCTAAATTGGGAATTGTATTTCAACCCAGAACAAAAAATGTGCTTTGACGGACACTAAATAACTTTCCCAGCCACAACAGGACAGCGTTAACGAGAGATTTAGCAGGATATAAATTTGAGGCCTAGTATTTAGGCGCTGGGTGACCGGTATGGATTTAGTGACAGAATTAGACTTGGAAATGCACAGAAGCGTGTGTGTGTGAAGTTATTCTGAATGACCCAATGTGCACCTTGAATATTATATACCCTTTTAGGGATAGATTTCAAATAGCTCTGATATAGCAGAAACCACTAAATTATGAAATTGCTAAATTGGGAATTGTATTTCAACCCAGAACAAGAAATGTGCTTGAACGGACACTAAATAACTCGCCCAGCTACAGCACTAAGGACAGATTTAGCTGGATATAAATTTGAGGCCTAGTATTTAGGCGCTGGGTGACAGGTATGGGTTTAGTGACAGAATTAGACTTGGAAATGCACAGTAGCGGGTGTGTGAAGTTATTCTGAATGTCCCTATGTGCACCTTCAATATGATCTACCCTTTTAGGGATAGATTTCAAATAGCTCTGATATAGCAGAAACCACTAAATTATGAAATTGCTAAATTCGGAATTGTATTTCAACCCAGAACAAAAAATGTGCTTTGACGGACACTAAATAACTTTCCCAGCCACAACAGGACAGCGTTAACGAGAGATTTAGCAGGATATAAATTTGAGGCCTAGTATTTAGGCGCTGGGTGACAGGTATGGGTTTAGTGACAGAATTAGACTTAGAAATACACAGTAGCGGGTGTGTGTGAAGTTATTCTGAATGACCCAATGTGCACCTTGAATATTATATACCCTTTTAGGGATAGATTTCAAATAGCTCTGATATAGCAGAAACCACTAAATTATGAAATTGCTAAATTGGGAATTGTATTTCAACCCAGAACAAAAAATGTGCTTTGACGGACACTAAATAACTTTCCCAGCCACAACAGGACAGCGTTAACGAGAGATTTAGCAGGATATAAATTTGAGGCCTAGTATTTAGGCGCTGGGTGACAGGTATGGGTTTAGTGACAGAATTAGACTTAGAAATACACAGTAGCGGGTGTGTGTGAAGTTATTCTGAATGACCCAATGTGCACCTTGAATATTATATACCCTTTTAGGGATAGATTTCAAATAGCTCTGATATAGCAGAAACCACTAAATTATGAAATTGCTAAATTGGGAATTGTATTTCAACCCAGAACAAAAAATGTGCTTTGACGGACACTAAATAACTTTCCCAGCCACAACAGGACAGCGTTAACGAGAGATTTAGCAGGATATAAATTTGAGGCCTAGTATTTAGGCGCTGGGTGACAGGTATGGGTTTAGTGACAGAATTAGACTTAGAAATACACAGTAGCGGGTGTGTGTGAAGTTATTCTGAATGACCCAATGTGCACCTTGAATATTATATACCCTTTTAGGGATAGATTTCAAATAGCTCTGATATAGCAGGAACCACTAAATTATGAAATTGCTAAATTGGGAATTGTATTTCAACCCAGAACAAAAAATGTGCTTTGACGGACACTAAATAACTTTCCCAGCCACAACAGGACAGCGTTAACGAGAGATTTAGCAGGATATAAATTTGAGGCCTAGTATTTAGGCGCTGGGTGACAGGTATGGGTTTAGTGACAGAATTAGACTTAGAAATACACAGTAGCGGGTGTGTGTGAAGTTATTCTGAATGACCCAATGTGCACCTTGAATATTATATACCCTTTTAGGGATAGATTTCAAATAGCTCTGATATAGCAGAAACCACTAAATTATGAAATTGCTAAATTGGGAATTGTATTTCAACCCAGAACAAGAAATGTGCTTGAACGGACACTAAATAACTCGCCCAGCTACAGCACTAAGGACAGATTTAGCTGGATATAAATTTGAGGCCTAGTATTTAGGCGCTGGGTGACAGGTATGGGTTTAGTGACAGAATTAGACTTGGAAATGCACAGTAGCGGGTGTGTGAAGTTATTCTGAATGTCCCTATGTGCACCTTCAATATGATCTACCCTTTTAGGGATAGATTTCAAATAGCTCTGATATAGCAGAAACCACTAAATTATGAAATTGCTAAATTGGGAATTGTATTTCAACCCAGAACAAGAAATGTGCTTGAACGGACACTAAATAACTCGCCCAGCTACAGCACTAACGACAGATTTAGCTGGATATGAATTTGAGGCCTAGTATTTAGGCGCTGGGTGACAGGTATGGGTTTAGTGACAGAATTAGACTTGGAAATGCACAGTAGCGGGTGTGTGAAGTTATTCTGAATGACCCTATGTGCACCTTGAATATTATATACCCTTTTAGGGATAGATTTCAAATAGCTCTGATACAGCAGAAACCACTAAATTTTTAAATTGCTAAATTGGGAATTGTATTTCAACCCAGAACAAAAAATGTGCTTTGACGGACACTAAATAACTTTCCCAGCCACAACAGGACAGCGGTAACGAGAGATTTAGCGGGATATAAATTTGAGGCCTAGTATTTAGGCGCTGGGTGACCGGTATGGATTTAGTGACAGAATTAGACTGGGATATGGCCAAAAAATAACCACACTATTGCTGGTTAAATGCACTTGGTGATGGGCGCAGCTTGCCCCTGATGTAGTATATGGCCAAAAAATGAACAGACTATTGCTGGTTAAATGCACTTGGTGTCACAGCTTGACCAACCACACTACTGAGGGTTAAATGCACTTGGTGACGGGCGCAGCTTGCCCCTGATGTAGTATATGGCCAAAAAATGAACAGACTATTGCTGGTTAAATGCACTTGGTGACGGGCGCAGCTTGCCCCTGATTTAGTATATGGCCAAAAAAAGAACAGACTATTGCTGGTTAAATGCACTTGGTGTGATAGCTTGACCAACCACACTACTGAGGGTTAATGCACTTGGTGACGGGCGCAGCTTGCCCCTGATGTAGTATATGGCCAAAAAATAAACAGACTATTGCTGGTTAAATGCACTTGGTGTGACAGCTTCACCCTGATGTAGGCTTTAGCCAAAAAACAAACGCACCATTGAGGGTTAAATGCACTTGGTGACAGGCGCAGCTTGCCCCTGATGTAGTATATGGCCAAAAAATAAACAGACTATTGCTGGTTAAATGCACTTGGTGTGACAGCTTCACCCTGATGTAGGCTTTAGCCAAAAAACAACCACACCATTGAGGGTTAAATGCACTTGGTCGCAGCTTGTGCTGGCGCACCACAAGACACAAAATGGCCGCCGATCACCCCAGAAAAATGTGACTGACAAACGGTCTGGGCAGCCTAAAAACAGTGAGCAATTGAGGATCAGCAGCTCAATGATCCACAGCTGCAGATCGATCAGTTAATCAAGTCCTTTGGAGGAGTTAATCTGCCTAATCTCGCCCTACTGTCGCAGCCGCAACCTCTCCCTACGCTAATCAGAGCAGAGTGACGGGCGGCGCTATGTGACTCCAGCTTAAATAGAGGCTGGGTCACATGGTGCTCTGGCCAATCATAGCCATGCCAATAGTAGGCATGGCTGTGATGGCCTCTTGGGGCAAGTAGTATGACGCTTGTTGATTGGCTGCTTTGCAGCCTTTCAAAAAGCGCCAAGAAAGCGTCACAAAAGCGCGAAGAAAGCGACGAACACCGAACCCGAACCCGGACTTTTACGAAAATGTCCGGGTTCGGGTCCGTGTCACGGACACCCCAAAATTCGGTACGAACCCGAACTATACAGTTCGAGTTCGCTCATCCCTATTGCCTACCCCTTAGTGTTGATTGCGAATATTCTAATTTTTATCGCAAATATATTACATTGCTGGTTTTTGCAATCAAGTAAATAATGGCTGGAGATCACGAATTCTTGAATTTGCGAATTTATGGCGAATATTCTGCCAAAAATTTGCTAAATATCGCAAATTTGAATATTGCCTATGCCGCTCATCACTTATTCTCATCATCAAAAAGAAAAAGAAAAAAAAAAAACACACAGGAATCCTTATTGTAAACCTGAGTGAAGGCAGATATCTGTTGGAAAAATGGATATTATGTATAGGATGTTTTTGGTTGTAGTTAGAGATGAGTGGATTTCTTCCAGATAGCAAAAGCTCTGTACATTTGTCTCCAGATATTTGTATCATAGTCTAGTCTATTTGTATTTTATCTGTGTATCGTGGGACCTATGGTTCTACTGTCTTTCATTGCTGTTAGCATAGTAATGGTGTTTGCTGTGAATTCTGTTTTCTGTATGGTTTTGTTCACTTGAATGGGAGCTGAGCTGCAGTACCCTGGTACAGCCACTACACACTGTATGGAGCTGTCTGCCTCCAGCTGTGTACACAGTACAGCCTCTGGGACTGTGGCAGCCTGAAACTGATTGGTGGGGGAGCCTGGTGTCAGACCCCCATCAATCTGATATTGATGACCTATCCTGAGGATATATTTTATCTTCTTATTGTCAGCTGAAAAAAGTGGAGGTTCATGTGAATGCATTTTTTGGTAATACCATACATACTTTAAAAGGTATGTAATAAATTTTCACTAATTGGCGTATCGGAAATGTTCAAATGTTTCTGTTTAATGTAAACATAATACCTGAAGAGTTAAGAATATAAATGGTTAGCTTGAACTAAATGATCTTGTTGTCATCAGATATTTCAAAAACTCAAGGTTACATTTTCTCATAGGACTATGAGGTATACAAATATGTTACTCCCAGATCAGACAAAGCATTTCATTGCCAACTCTCTTTTGATCCTTTTAGAAGAGAAGATCTTAATATAGTATTCTCTTGACTGAACATGCACAAATGAACTTCTTTCATCGACTAAGTGCTTTTAAACTTTGTGATCTTGAAAGAAAAAAATAATGACTGTATAACAATAAAGTAGCCTTTACTATACTCCAATGCTTGCTGTCTAAAACCTGTGACTTGTTTAATTCTAAGCATTGTTTAATGATTTAATGGTTTGTATAATTCTGGTTGCTGCTTCTCTGGTGGACAGTTTACTTTGTAATTCATTGACATGTTCATTAATGTTGCTCCTTCAGGTTCTCACAATCCCTTGGTCCACTAGGATCTTCCTACTCAAAGTGACTCTGTGTCAGTTACTAGATCAGTGTGTTGTAGAGGTTTACCAGTTTTATACACAATGGTGGTGGGGGAGATTTATCCCACCCTACACCCTAATTCTGGCTTCAAAAAGTAGCAGCATATATCTTTTGTGACTTTTGAAATTATTTGCCCTAAACTTGCAACTTTTGGGGCTTATTGTGTGTTGCATTTTTACACCAATGAATGGAAAAGTGGATTTAGGTAGCCAAATGTATTATTCACACTGCAAATTTATCACTGAGTCGGGAAGGAATTTTTATTCCCCTAAAGTGAGGAAAATTGGCTTCTACCTCACAGTTTTTTTTTTGCCTTCCTCTGGATCAACTTGCAGGATAACAGGCTGAACTGGATGGACAAATGTCTTTTTTCGGCCTAATGTACTATGTTACTGAGACTTTTTTTTTTAAATAGTCACAAACTCACTCCAGTAGGGGAGTGGCATAAGAAAACTGGAATAGCAGTTCTAGACAAAAGTTTTAGATTTAAAGATGTGCCAAATTCACCCATATCTGACCCCTATTAGACCTCCAGACCTCCAGTCAGACCTCTCCAGACACCCCTAGTCAGACATCTCCAGACCCCCCTGTCAGACCACCAGACTTCCGCCATTAGGCCACTTCAGACCCCCAGTCAGGCCTCCAGACCCCCAGTCAGACCTCCAGACCCCCATTAGACCACTTCAGATCCCTAGTCAGACCTTCAGACCCCCCAGTCAGACCTCCAAACCTCCCCAGTCAGACCTCCAGACCCCCATAGACCATTCCAGACCCCCATTAGACCTCCATATCAGACCTCAGATCAGACTGTAAAATAACAAAGTAACTTACCTCTCCTGCCGCCACTCTCCTTGTTCTGTCTGTCTTCTATTCTCAGGGCCCGCGCTGCAGTCACCTGACCTCCTGCAGCGTCAGGTCAAAGTGCGCTCTGTACGTCCTGACGCTGCAGGCAGCCAGGACACAGAAGCGCCAGCCCTGAGAAGAGCGAGCAGGAGGAGGGGTAAATACTGTACAGTGCTCACAGCGCTTCTCTCCCCCTCTTCCTGCAGACTAGTGAGCGCTCCCATTATGGAAACGCTTGCTAGTATTCCCTTTATAACAGGCATCTCAAACTCGCGGCCCTCCAGCTGTTGTAAAACTACAACTCCCACAATGCCCTGCTGTAGGCTGATACCTGTAGGCTGTCCGGGCATGCTGGGAGTTGTAGTTTTGCAACAGCTGGAGGGCCGCGAGTTTGAGATGCCTGCTTTATAAGATGCACTGCATCTTATAAAGGGAAAAGTTCAGTACCACTGGCTTAGGGGCCGGGTCGCAACCGCGACCGCTGTGACCCCTATAGTTACGCCAGTGCTTTTGATCCTCATGGTTATTGGCATTTCCCATGATTTAGACCCAAACAACCCCTCCCTAGCAAAAACGGGGGTGCACCACAATGTGGGTACACAACTGAGATAGCTAATGACACCAAAACAAGGTCTCGATAATGTTCCTCTTCCCAATAAAACATTTGCAGTCTTGAGGATCTGCAAGCTCCACTCATGTGTCCTCAGGTCCTGAACAAAAAGGCATATACAATCTAATTGAACAACTTTCAGAGCTCGTTAGCTGAATTAAGGAAAATTTAGAGGCATGCCATCATCGAGCATGCCCCTCTTTGAGCACCACTTTTTAGACAGATTCTAGGTAAAGACATGTTAGTAAATGTGGGCCAATGCACTCTCAATAGAACCTTTCAGCAGTGCAGCCTCAGGATCTGGTATACAACATCATATTTCAACATAGAAGCTAAATATTACTTAAGGTTTTCACAAATGTATATTAAAGGGGTTGGCCACCCTAAGTATTAAAAATCCAAAGTGCCCAGACAATAGCCAAAGCCATGAAGTATTTATATCATGTGAAATGTACTGGCTATATGGCACACTTCCCTGGAGGAGTTCCTCAGACCGGCTGTGTGGGCGGAGCAGCTGTAAAGTGAAAGTAAAAATCCCAGCATGCACTGCAGTCACATGATATCCCCGCTCACCTGTGTTCCCATGGAGACAAGAGCCCCTTCAACATTATCAATAACTCAGTCATAAGTAAATAACTAATAGTGAATAAAAAGAATACAGAGGCTCTACTGTCAGCAATTCACGGATAGGTGCTCTCTCCAAATGGCAGCACCTACTGCCAAAGAAATGGAGTAAATATAAGGGATTAGTGGAGTGGAGGCCACTCAAATGGCTGGGTATATAGATATAAGTCAGTGCAGATTGATATATAAAAGGTTGTTTAATAAAGTGAATATAAAATGTACACCACAAATGGTAAATAGAACCACAAGTAGGTCCTAACGTATTCAAGTACGTGGTACTGAGATGAAATATACCACAAAATAATGTGGTGTTTTAAATATAGATTACGTACTCAGATAAAATATACCACAAAGTAATGTGGTGTTCAAGTAGATATTGCGTACTAATACAGGTGATCAGTCTGTATAGTAGGTCTTCTAGTATTTATGTCAATGTCCACAGCATACAGTTATGACGTCTCGGATATCCAGTTTAAAAGAAGAGATAAAACCGTGGGTAAGGTTATGTCAGATGACTGTTCTTACTATGGATATTGATATCCCTTTTTGTGTCCTGGATACAGTTATAACAGCCGTATAGAGTCTGGAACAGTCTTACCCCATTTGTAGTGGGTCCCAAGTGGCGGCTGTTGCCGTTATGTGCTGACGGTCCCTTGGTCAATAGGGGCGATGGTCCGATCTGGAGAGGGGTTGGTGCGCACGTGTCCTGCTGCTTCCTCTAGCGTCTTTCCCCGCTGCGGCGTCTCTTGGCTCCGGCGTCTCTGGTTGCATCCCACGTGGTATGGAAGATGGCGTCCCACTTGACCCGGGAGATGTTTGCGTCACTGCGGTCAGCTGAGCAAATACGTCAGCTGTTGTGGCCGGCTCTGTTAGATAGCTACAGGTTGCGGTCTCTGTTTCTAAAAGTCTTTGGCTACTAAACCATTTAATAAATGTATTGGAATCTCCTTTCACAACCTATATACTCCACCTCTCGCATAATGCAGTGATTAACATCACTTCCATTGACCTCTTTATAATCATTGCATACCTTATATACATTCATATAGATATTCTCTTATAGCTCTATAGGGGAAACCCTGCCTTTTATCAAGTCGTATTTATTTATATTTATTTTAATTTTATTACCTTTCAATATCATCCTTATTATGTTACATGGATCCTACTATGACCACGCACATGGCAAAGCCACATATACATACAGTTTTCATGGTGAATACATCTAAACACATCAATTGGATCCATCCCGCATTTTACCAATCTCCAGGATACCCTAAAGATCCCTCCCCTATAAATAGATAGTTGATCAGTAATACTGTCTACCACTGATGAAGGTGCAAGAGTGCACCAAAACGTGTTTGGTTCTATTCCAGACAGTATTCCGATCCATTTATTAAATGGTTTAGTAGCCAAAGACTTTTAGAAACAGAGACCGCAACCTGTAGCTATCTAACAGAGCCGGCCACAACAGCTGACGTATTTGCTCAGCTGACCGCAGTGACGCAGACATCTCTCGGGTCACGTGGGATGCCATCTTCCATACCACGTGGGACGCAACCAGAGACGCCGGAGCCAAGAGACGCCACAGCGGAGAAAGACACTGAGGAAGCAGCAGGACACGTGCGCACCAACACCTCTCAGGATCGGACCATCGCACCTACTGACCAAGGGACCGTCAGCACACAACGGTGACAGCCGCCACTTGGGACCCACTGCAAATGGGGTAAGACTGTTCCAGACTCTATACGGCTGTTATAACTGTATCCAGGACACAAAAAGGGATATCAATATCCATAGTAAGAACAGTCATCTGACATAACCTTACCCATGGTTTTATCTCTTCTTTTAAACTGGATATCCGAGACGTCATAACTGTATGCTGTGGACATTGACGTAAATACTAGAAGACCTACTATACAGACTGATCACCTGTATTAGTTCGCAATCTATACTTGAACACCACATTACTTTGTGGTATATTTTATCTGAGTACGTAATCTATATTTGAACACCACATTATTTTGTGGTATATATAGCGCAAAGAAGGGGTGAGTGCCGTCCTTTTCTCTCACATGTTTCTATGTTTACTGGAAGTAACTTGCTAGTTACACGTCGGACAGAGCACCACCGGCCAGCGCTCTCAATCACACAGCAGGCACCCCAGATCTCACCCTCACTGACCTGTCCGTGACACCAGAGATAAAAGGGTTTTCGTTTCTCACTGCAGTGCCACTCCGCCTCTTTTTCTTCATATACATTTTATATATAAGTAAATAACTACAGACATAGTAATAGGAAGAACACACCAGTCCCAGCATTAAAGTGAGGTCACAACCCGTCCCGCACAGGAATGTGATGCTAATGTATCACACATTTGTTGCTGGGGGAGTTACCCTGTTCATAAATTTGCTGTGGGGCCTAGTAATTTCTAGTTGTGCCACTGGATGTGACGATAAAAAGTTGCAAACTATGTGTTTGCGACTTTTTAACTGTGCCTTTAAAAAAAAAAAAAAGGCATGACAATGGTCAGGAAGGGGGCGTGCCCCAACAAATTTATGTTCATTTTCGCCAGTTTTTTTACTCAAATGAAGCCAGAAGTACAAATTGATCTGCTCACATAGCGAGGAGCATCCTATTGTCACAGAAGGTGTACAGGAAACAAGACAACACAAAATAAATATACGACTCACTGGATCCAAAACTAAGGAACAAAAGGGAGACCCCTGCATCAGACCTGGCTCTCTCCCTTACTGCTCAGCCTATGCGATAATCCCAATGGTAGATGATCGCATATCCTCGTACCTCGACTGTATAACACCTGAACGCCCTATAATAGTGAGGGGACACGACCACCGGCTCCCTACACTAGATACGGAGGGAGTCGGGGTCACCTGGGATCCAGCAAACAGAAAAACACAAAAGGATGCACAACACTTATCTTGTAGAAGAGTGGGAAGTAGGATCAGCATGCACACACACTCCAGGAAAAAATATAAACTACACACTGATGCAGTATGGGGAGGAATTTAAAGGGATGCAATCAGTCCAACTACATGACAGCTGAGAGAGGCTAACGAGATGAGGAACTGAAAGCAAAACAAAGGAAGCTCAAGGAGGAGGTTCTGAAAGGCATCTGTCAGAGCTTCTCAGATGTCTGGTGGTGACAGTACCCCTCCTTCTACGAGTGGACTCTGGACACTCAGAGCCCACCTTCTCAGGATGGGACCTATGGAAAGCCCTGATGAGACGAGTGGCCTTAACCCCTTCACGACCGCAATCTGTATATATACGTGATAGCTGCACATACCCCGTGCAGCTACCACGTATATAAACGTTCTGGCAGCTCTTTAATCCAAGCGCTGCAAAGCGCTTGGATTAAAGCTTCTGCCCCTGCCCTGTATGCTGTCACGGACAGCATACAGTGCAGTAATGCCGGCAAGGGACCAATCAGAGTGGCCCCTTGCCGGCAATCGATCCGATTGGTTAGTCTGTGCAGACTAACCAATCGGATCGCGGCAGTGAAAAAATGCCGGTTTCAGGCTCTGATCTGCGCTCTGCAGATCAGAGCCTGAAATCAGTGTCCTCGTGCCCCCCCCCCCACCCCGATCTGTGCAGGCGCCTCCCGATCTGTGCAGCATCTCCACGTCCACAGTGCCCCATCTTGTGTCCCATCAGTGCCCCCTCCTGCTGGCCGTGACAGTTTCCAGCCCCCCCCCTTCCAGCGCTGACCGCCCCCCCCCCTCGGTCTGCCCCCCTGCTGTGCTTGATGGCGGCGGCTCCATTCCTGAACCGCCGCCATCATCAGAGTGTCAGCTCTATGCTGACACTCTGCTGTAACCCCAGAGATGCCGCGGCAGCGGCATCTATGGGGTTAATGGAGGGAGGGGGCTCCCTCTCTCCACCATCGGGGCTGCTGCGCTGCGATGGCAGCCCCGATGGTTGCCCTGGCAACCGGACGCTTTGCAAAAGCGTCCGCTGTTGCCACCTACAGGGCATCTGAATGTATTACACTTTGCAATGCAAGAGCATTGCAAAGTATAGTACAGCCATCAGCCCCACTGGATCTTAATGATCCAAGAGGGACTTGATAAAAAAAAATTAAATGTGAAAAAAAAATAAAAGTAAAAAATAAATAAATAAAAATGTAAAATAAAAAAAATGCCTTTTTTTTCCTAAAAAAAATAAAAATAAAAAAACGACACATATTAGGTATCACCGCGTCCGTAACGACCGTCTCTATAAAGATATCACATGATAGACCCCGTCCGATAAACACCATAAAAAAATAAAAAATAAAAACTGTGTAAAAAAAAGCCATTTTTGTCACCTCACATCACAAAAAGTGCAACAGCAAGCGATCAAAAAGGCGTATGACCCCCAAAATAGTACCAAAAAAATGATACCCTATTTAAGACAATCGCCCCAAAAATAAAAAAGCTATGATTCTCAGACTATAGAGACACTAAAACATCATTTTTTTGGTTTCAGAAATGCTATTATTGTGTAAAACTAAAATAAATAAGAAAAAGTATACATATTAGGTATTGCCACGTCCGTAACGATCTTATCTATAAAACTATCACATGACCTAACTCTTCAGATGAACGCTGTAAAAATAAATAAATGAAAACTGTTCCAAAACAGCCAATTTTTGCGTCACCTTGCCCCATAAAGTGTAATAATGAATGATCAAAAAATCCTATGTACCCAAAAATGGTACCAATATAAACCTCAACACTTTCTGCAAAAAACGAGCCCCTGCACAAGACGATCGGCAGAAAAATAAAAAACATATGGCGTTCAGAAAACCAATCCAGCACAATCTGCCTTCCAAAAACCGTATGGCATTCCATTCCTTCTGCGCCCTGCCGTGCGCCCGTACAGCAGTTTACGACCACATGTGGGGTGTTTATGTAAACCGCGGAATCAGGGTAATAAATATTGAGTTTTGTTTGGCTGTTAACCCTCAATGTGTTAAAGATTTTTTTTTTATAAAATGGAAAATCTGCCAAAAATGTGAAATTTAGAAATTTCATCTCCATTTTCCTTTAATTCTTGTGGAACACCTAAAGGGTTAACAAAGTTTGTAAAATCAGTTTTGAGTAACTTGAGGGGTGTAGTTTCTACAATGGGGTCATTTATGGGGGTTTCCACTATGTAAGCCCCACAAAGTGACTTCAGACCTGAACTGGTCCTTAAAAAGTGGGTTTTGGAAATTTTCTTAAAAATTGTAAGAATTGCTTCTAAACTTCTAAGCCTTCTAACGTCCTAAAAAAATAAAATGACATTTCCAAAATGATGCCAACATAAAGTAGACATATGGGGAATGTTAAGTAATAAATATTTAATTAGGTATGACTTTCTGTTTTAGAAGCAGAGAAATTGAAATTTGGAAAATTGTGAATTTTTCCATATTTTTGGTAAATTTGGGATTTTTTCATAAATAAAGGTGAAATATATTGACTCAAATATATGACTGTCATGAAGTACAATGTGTCACGAGAAAACAATCTCAGAATGGCGTGGATAAGTAAAAGTGTTCCAAAGCTATTACCACATAAAGTGACGAATGTCAGATTTGTAAATTTTGACCTGGACATTGGGGCATCAATGACCCTTGGTCATGAAAGGGTTAATGTCCGTCACTGGGACCCACATCCTCTCCTCAGGACCATAACCCTCCCAATGAACGAGGTACTGGAGAGAACCGCGGACAACACGAGAATCCACAATCCTAGAGACCTGAAATTCAAGATTACCATCAACCATAATCGGAGGAGGAGGCAAAGATGAGGGTACAATGGGTTGGACAGAAGGTTTTAATAAGGACTTATGAAAAACATTATGGATCTTCCAAGTCTGAGGAAGATCAAGATGGTAGGCAACAGGATTGATGACAGACAAGATTTTGTAAGGCCCAATAAACTTAGGACCCAACATCCAAGAGGGAACCTTCAATTTGATATTCTTAGTAGACAACCACACCAGATCACCAACATTCAGGTCCGGACCAGGCACACGTCTCTTATCCGCTACACGCTTATATCTCTCACTCATGCTCTTTAGATTATCCTGAATCTTTTGCCAAATAGATGACAAAGACGAGGAGAATCTGTCCTCATCAGGTAAACCAGAAGACCCCTCTCCCGAGAATGTCCCAAACTGCGGATGAAACCCATATGCACCAAAAAATGGTGACTTATCAGATGACTCCTGATGACGGTTATTTAAAGCAAACTCAGCAAGGGACAAAAAAGAACACCAATCCTCCTGATTCTCCGCCACAAAACAGCGCAGATATGTTTCCAGATTCTGATTGACGCGCTCTGTCAGGCCATTCGACTGCGGGTGGAAAGCAGAAGAGAATGACAACCGAACTCCCAAGCGAGAACAGAAAGCCTTCCAGAATCTGGAAACAAACTGCGTGCCCCTATCAGAGACTATGTCTGAAGGGATACCATGCAATTTGACAATGTGATCAATAAATGCCTGCGCCAGCGTCTTAGCATTGGGCAAGCCAGGAAAAGGGATGAAATGCACTATTTTGCTAAAACGGTCCACCACCACCAGAATCACAGTCTTCCCCGAGGAATGAGGCAGGTCCGTTATGAAGTCCATGGACAGATGTGTCCAAGGACGGGAAGGAATGGGTAAGGGAAGGAGAGGACCTGATGGCCGTGAATGAGGGACTTTGGCACGAGCGCAGGTCTCGCAGGCTGCCACAAAACCCTCAACCGACTTACGAAGCGCCGGCCACCAGAATCTCCGAGCGATGAGATCCACTGTGGCTCTTGCCCCCGGGTGCCCAGCAAGGACCGTATCGTGGTATTCCTTAAAAATCTTGTGTCTTAAAGCGAGAGGCGCAAACAACCTCCCAGGAGGACAAAGATCAGGAGCCTCTGACTGGGCTACCTGCACCTCTGCCTCCAATTCAGGATAAAGAGCAGAGACCACCACACCTTCAGCCAAAATGGGACCCAGGTCTTCAAAATTCCCACCTCCCGGAAAACAACGTGACAGGGCATCTGCCTTCACATTCTTAACCCCAGGGCGGAACGTGACAAAATTAAACCTTGAAAAGAACAAAGACCATCTGGCCTGTCTCGGGTTCAGATGCTTGGCTGACTCCAAGTAGGCTAGATCTTTATGGTCAGTAAACACGGTAATAGGGTGTCTGGCTCCCTCTAGCCAATGGCGCCATTCCTCAAAAGCCAACAACTCCCTATCTCCCACATCATAATTTCTCTCTGCGGAGGAGAGTTTCTTTGAGAAAAAGGCACACGGTCGCCATTTGGCAGGAGAGGAACCCTGAGACAAGACCGCCCCCACACCCACCTGAGAAGCATCAACCTCAACTATGAAGGGTAGAGAAATATCAGTTTGTACCAAGATGGGAGCGGAAGCAAAACTCTCCTTGATATTAGAAAAGGCCTTACGCGCCTCTACCGACCAGGAAGAAAAATCTACCCCCTTTTTGGTCATATCAGTGAGTGGTTTAACAAAAGAGGAATAATTCAAAATAAACTTCCTGTAATAATTGGCAAAGCCCCAAAAACGCATCAGCGCCTTCTGATTCTCAGGAAGTTCCCAATCAAGCACAGCGCGGACCTTCTCGGGGTCCATGCGAAAACCAGAAGCGGAGAGAAGAAACCCCAGAAATTGAATTTCTGGAACCACAAACACACATTTCTCCAGTTTTGCGTATAATTTATTCTCCCGCAGGATGAGCAAGACCTGACGTAAGTGTTCCTTATGAGTTTTGAAATCAGGAGAAAAAAATCAAAATGTCATCCAAATACACTAATACAAATTTCCCCATTAAATGATAAAAAATGCTGTTCACGAAATGCTGAAAAACGGCTGGAGCATTCATCAAACCAAAAGGCATAACCAAATTCTCAAAATGGCCCTCAGGGGTATTGAAGGCCGTCTTCCATTCGTCTCCTTCTCTGACCCTGACCAGGTTGTATGCCCCTCTTAGATCTAATTTGGAAAAGACTTTAGCCCCAACAATCTGGTTAAACAGGTCCGGGATCAGAGGAAGCGGATAAGGGTCACGAATTGTGATACTGTTCAGCTCCCTGAAATCCAGACAAGGTCTTAAAGAACCATCTTTTTTCTTAACAAAGAAAAAACCAGCGGCAACAGGTGACTTTGAGGGTCGTATGTGTCCTTTTCTCAGACTCTCAGAGATATAAGCACGCATAGCGAGCCTTTCAGGTTGGGAGAGATTGTATAAACGAGATTTAGGCAGCTTGGCGCCTGGGATGAGATTAATAGGGCAATCGTACTTCCTGTGCGGGGGCAAATCCTGAACTCCACTCTCAGAGAAGACATCCGAAAATTCAGAGAGAAAAGATGGTACAGTCTTAGTAGAAACCTCAGAAACAGATGCAGTGAGGCAATTCTCTCTGCAAAAGTCACTCCAACCATTTATTTGCCTCGCTTGCCTATCAATGGTGGGGTTATGTTTAGTGAGCCAGGGTAGCCCCAACACTAGAGGAGTAGGCAATTCGCTAAGAATGAAACATGACACATCCTCAACATGAGCATCACTCACAATTAAACGGATATTGTGAACTATGCCCTTTAATGATTTCTGAGAAAGTAGAGCGGAATCAATAGCAAAAACAGGAATATCCTTTCCCAAAGTGCATACCTGGAAACCATGAGTTATCACAAATTGATTATCAATGAGATTGACAGCTGCTCCACTATCTACAAAAATCTCACAAAAAATGTTCTTGCTCTCTAGCGCCACCCTGGCAGGCAGGACAAAACGGGAACTACAAGCAAACAGAAGACCTTCAATTTCCGCCTCAACCCTGCCAATGTTAACAGATGGAACATTTTTAAAGGATTTTTTCCTTTTTGTTTCTTTATTACTCCCAAAAAACTGCCTGAATCTCCTAGAGGGACAAACATTTGCCAAATGATTTATACCTCCACAACAAAAACAAACCTTCCCATGCTGGCTGAATCTTCTATTGTCAGAGGCAATCAACCCCAGCTGCATGGGCTCCTGCTCAGAAGGGGTTGACAGCGACTGAGACCCCTGCGCACTGAATGAGACCGCTGCACTGTCCTGGGATTGAGTATGACAGGAAGGAGTGATCTCTCCTCTCTCTCTAAGGCTTCTTTCACACTAGCGTTCTGCTGTCCGCTCGTGAGCTCCGTTTGAAGGAGCTCACGAGCGGAGCAGAACGCTTCCGTCCAGCCCTGATGCAGTCTGAATGGATGCGGATCCGCTTAGACTGCATCAGTCTGGCGGCGTTCAGCCTCCGCTCGCCTCCGCACGGCCAGGTGGACAGCTGAACGCTGCTTGCAGCGTTCAGCTGTCCGCCTGGCCGAGCGGAGGCGTGCGGATCCGTCCAGACTTACAATGTAAGTCAATGGGAACGGATCCGCTTGAAGATGACACCATATGGCTCAATCCGTCCCCCCTTGACTTTACATTGAAAGTCTGAACGGATCCGCTCAGGCTACTTTCGCACTTAGAAATTTTTCTAAGTTATTAATGCAGACGGATCCGTACTGAACGGAGCCTCCGTCTGCATTAATATGATCGGATCCGTTCAGAACGGATCCGATCAAACGCAAGTGTGAAAGTAGCCTAAGACGCCTGTCAATACGAACGGCCCGAGACATGGCAGAGTCCAAGGAGATCGGCCTCTCATGAAAGGCAAATGCATCTTTCAATCCCTCTGAAAGACCATTGCAAAATTGACTTCGGAGTGCAGCATCATTCCAACCAGTATCAGCTGCCCATCACTGAAATTCTGAGCAGTATATCTCTGCGGATTGTTTACCCTGGCATAACTGACGTAGTCTAGACTCAGCCAAAGCAATACGATCCGGATCATCATATATCTGACCCAGGGCTAAAAAGAATTCATCCACTGAACGGAGGGGCCGTGCCCCCACCGGAAGCGAAAAGGCCCAGGACTGAGCGTTATCCCTGAGCAGCGATATAATGATCCCCACCCTCCGTTCCTGATCACCAGAGGAATGGGGAAGTAGACGAAAATGGAGTTTGCAAGCCTCTCTAAAACGAACAAAATTCTCACTACCCCCGGAGAACGTATCCGGAAGCAAGATCTTAGGCTCAGAACAAACTCCATGAACGTAAGCAGAAACGGTCACCTCAAACTGAGAGACAGTTTTCCGGAGATCTTCTACCTCCAGTGAAAGACCCTGCATGCGGTCAATCAAGGTTGAAACCGGATTCATGCTTAAGACGGTTTTGGCGGTTTATAATGTCACAGAAGGTGTACAGGAAACAAGACAACACAAAATAAATATACGACTCACTGGATCCAAAACTAAGGAACAAAAGGGAGACCCCTGCATCAGACCTGGCTCTCTCCCTTACTGCTCAGCCTATGCGATAATCCCAATGGTAGATGATCGCATATCCTCGTACCTCGACTGTATAACACCTGAACGCCCTGTAATAGTGAGGGGACACGACCACCGGCTCCCTGCGCTAGATACGGAGGGAGTCAGGGTCACCTGGGATCCAGCAAACAGAAAAACACAAAAGGATGCACAACACTTATCTTGTAGAAGAGTGGGAAGTAGGATCAGCATGCACACACACTCCAGGAAGAAATATAAACCGCACACTGATGCAGTATGGGGAGGAATTTAAAGGGATGCAATCAGTCCAACTACATGACAGCTGAGAGAGGCTAACGAGATGAGGAACTGAAAGCAAAACAAAGAAAGCTCAAGGAGGAGGTTCTGAAAGGCATCTGTCAGAGCTTCTCAGATGTCTGGTGGTGACTAGAGTTGAGCGAACACCTGGATGTTCGGGTTCGAGAAGTTCGGCCGAACATCCCGGAAATGTTCGGGTTCGGGATCCGAACCCGATCCGAACTTCGTCCCGAACCCGAACCCCATTGAAGTCAATGGGGACCCGAACTTTTCGGCACTAAAAAGGCTGTAAAACAGCCCAGGAAAGAGCTAGAGGGCTGCAAAAGGCAGCAACATGTAGGTAAATCCCCTGCAAACAAATGTGGATAGGGAAATGAATTAAATTAAAAATTAAATAAATAAAAATTAACCAAAATCAATTGGAGAGAGGTTCCATAGCAGAGAATCTGGCTTCCCGTCACCCACCACTGGAACAGTCCATTCTCAGATATTTAGGCCCCGGCACCCAGGCAGAGGAGAGAGGTCCCGTAACAGAGAATCTGTCTTCATGTCAGCAGAGAATTAGTCTGCATGTCATAGCAGAGAATGAGGCTTCACGTCAGCCACCACTGCAACAGTCCATTGGCATATATTTAGGCCCAGCACACACACAGGCAGAGGAGAGAGGTCCCGTAACAGAGAATCTGTCTTCATGTCAGCAGAGAATTAGTCTGCATGTCATAGCAGAGAATGAGGCTTCACGTCAGCCACCACTGCAACAGTCCATTGGCATATATTTAGGCCCAGCACACACACAGGCAGAGGAGAGAGGTCCCGTAACAGAGAATCTGGCTTCATGTCAGCAGAGAATCAGTCTGCATGTCATAGCAGAGAATGAGGCTTCACGTCAGCCACCACTGCAACAGTCCATTGTCATATATTTAGGCCCAGCACACACAGGCAGAGGAGAGAGGTCCCGTAACAGAGAATCTGGCTTCATGTCAGCAGAGAATCAGTCTGCATGTCATAGCAGAGAATGAGGCTTCACGTCAGCCACCACTGCAACAGTCCATTGGCATATATTTAGGCCCAGCACACACACAGGCAGAGGAGAGAGGTCCCGTAACAGAGGATCTGGCTTCATGTCAGCAGAGAATCAGTCTGCATGTCATAGCAGAGAATCAGGCTTCACGTCAGCCACCACTGCAACAGTCCATTGGCATATATTTAGGCCCAGCACCCAGGCAGAGGAGGGAGGTCCCGTAACAGAGAATCTGGCTTCATGTCAGCAGAGAATTAGTCTGCATGTCATAGCAGAGAATGAGGCTTCACGTCAGCCACCACTGCAACAGTCCATTGGCATATATTTAGGCCCAGCACACACACAGGCAGAGGAGAGAGGTCCCGTAACAGAGAATCTGTCTTCATGTCAGCAGAGAATTAGTCTGCATGTCATAGCAGAGAATGAGGCTTCACGTCAGCCACCACTGCAACAGTCCATTGGCATATATTTAGGCCCAGCACACACACAGGCAGAGGAGAGAGGTCCCGTAACAGACAATCTGGCTTCATGTCAGCAGAGAATTAGTCTGCATGTCATAGCAGAGAATGAGGCTTCACGTCACCCACCACTGCAACAGTCCATTGGCATATATTTAGGCCCAGCACCCAGGCAGAGGAGGGAGGTCCCGTAACAGAGAATCTGTCTTCATGTCAGCAGAGAATTAGTCTGCATGTCATAGCAGAGAATGAGGCTTCACGTCACCCACCACTGCAACAGTCCATTGGCATATATTTAGGCCTAGCACACAGGCAGAGCAGAGAGGTCCCGTAACAGACAATCTGGCTTCATGACAGCAGAGAATCAGTCTGCATGTCATAGCAGAGAATGAGGCTTCACGTCACCCACCACTGCAACAGTCCATTGTCATAAATTTAGGCCCAGCACCCAGGCAGAGGAGAGAGGTCCCGTAACAGACAATCTGGCTTCATGTCAGCAGAGAATTAGTCTGCATGTCATAGCAGAGAATCAGGCTTCATGTCAGCCACCACTGCAACAGTCCATTGGCATATATTTAGGCCTAGCACACAGGCAGAGGAGAGGTTCATTCAACTTTGGGTAGCATCGCAATATAATGGTAAAATGAAAATAAAAATAGGATTGAATGAGGAAGTGCCCTGGAGTCCAATAATATATGGTTATGGGGAGGTAGTTAATGTCTAATCTGGACAAGGGACGGACAGGTCCTGTGGGATCCATGCCTGGTTCATTTTTATGAACGTCAGCTTGTCCACATTGGCTGTAGACAGGCGGCTGCGTTTGTCTGTAATGACGCCCCCTGCCGTGCTGAATACACGTTCAGACAAAACGCTGGCTGCCGGGCAGGCCAGCACCTCCAAGGCATAAAAGGCTAGCTCTGGCCACGTGGACAATTTAGAGACCCAGAAGTTGAATGGGGCCGAACCATCAGTCAGTACGTGGAGGGGTGTGCACACGTACTGTTCCACCATGTTAGTGAAATGTTGCCTCCTGCTAACACGTTGCGTATCAGGTGGTGGTGCAGTTAGCTGTGGCGTGTTGACAAAAGTTTTCCACATCTCTGCCATGCTAACCCTGCCCTCAGAGGAGCTGGCCGTGACACAGCTGCCTTGGCGACCTCTTGCTCCTCCTCTGCCTTGGCCTTGGGCTTCCACTTGTTCCCCTGTGACATTTGGGAATGCTCTCAGTAGCGCGTCTACCAACGTGCGCTTGTACTCGCGCATCTTCCTATCACGCTCCAGTGCAGGAAGTAAGGTGGGCACATTGTCTTTGTAGCGTGGATCCAGCAGGGTGGCAACCCAGTAGTCCGCACAGGTTAAAATGTGGGCAACTCTGCTGTCGTTGCGCAGGCACTGCAGCATGTAGTCGCTCATGTGTGCCAGGCTGCCCAGGGGTAAGGACAAGCTGTCCTCTGTGGGAGGCGTATCGTCATCGTCCTGCCTTTCCCCCCAGCCACGCACCAGTGATGGACCCGAGCTGCGTTGGGTGCCACCCCGCTGTGACCATGCTTCATCCTCATCCTCCTCCACCTCCTCCTCATCCTCGTCCTCCTCGTCCTCCAGTAGTGGGCCCTGGCTGGCCACATTTGTACCTGGCCTCTGCTGTTGCCAAAAACCTCCCTCTGAGTCACTTCGAAGAGACTGGCCTGAAAGTGCTAAAAATGACCCCTCTTCCTCCTCCTCCTCCTCCTCCTCCTGGGCCACCTCCTCTTCCATCATCGCCCTAAGTGTTTTCTCAAGGAGACATAGAAGTGGTATTGTAACGCTGATAACGGTGTCATCGCCACTGGCCATGTTGGTGGAGTACTCGAAACAGCGCAACAGGGCACACAGGTCTCGCATGGAGGCCCAGTCATTGGTGGTGAAGTGGTGCTGTTCTGTAGTGCGACTGACCCGTGCGTGCTGCAGCTGAAACTCCACTATGGCCTGCTGCTGCTCGCACAGTCTGTCCAGCATGTGCAAGGTGGAGTTCCACCTGGTGGGCACGTCGCATATGAGGCGGTGAGCGGGAAGGCCGAAGTTACGCTGTAGCGCAGACAGGCGAGCAGCAGCAGGATGTGAACGCCGGAAGCGCGAACAGACGGCCCGCACTTTATGCAGCAGCTCTGACATGTCGGGGTAGTTGTGAATGAACTTCTGCACCACCAAATTCAGCACATGCGCCAAGCAAGGGATGTGCGTCAAATTGGCTAGTCCCAGAGCTGCAACGAGATTTCGCCCATTATCACACACCACCAGGCCGGGCTTGAGGCTCACCGGCAGCAACCACTCGTCGGTCTGTTGTTCTATACCCCGCCACAACTCCTGTGCGGTGTGGGGCCTGTCCCCCAAACATATGAGTTTCAGAATGGCCTGCTGACGTTTACCCCGGGCTGTGCTGAAGTTGGTGGTGAAGGTGTGTGGCTGACTGGATGAGCAGGTGGAAGAAGAGGAGGAGGAAGCCGAGAAGGAGGAGGTGGCAACAGGAGGCAAAGAATGTTGCCCTGCGATCCTTGGCGGCGGAAGGACGTGCGCCAAACAGCTCTCCGCCTGGGGCCCAGCTGCCACTACATTTACCCAGTGTGCAGTTAGGGAGATATAGCGTCCCTGGCCGTGCTTACTGGTCCACGTATCTGTGGTTAGGTGGACCTTGCCTACAGATGGCGTTGCGCAGTGCACACTTGATTTTATCGGATACTTGGTTGTGCAGGGAAGGCACGGCTCTCTTGGAGAAGTAGTGCCGGCTGGGAACAACATACTGTGGGACAGCAAGCGACATGAGCTGTTTGAAGCTGTCTGTGTCCACCAGCCTAAATGACAGCATTTCATAGGCCAGTAGTTTAGAAATGCTGGCATTCAGGGCCAGGGATCGAGGGTGGCTAGGTGGGAATTTACGCTTTCTATCAAATGTTTGTGAGATGGAGAGCTGAACGCTGGCGTGTGACATGGTTGAGACGCTTGGTGACGGAGGTGGTGGTGGTGGTGTTGGTGGTACATCCCCTGTTTGCTGGGCGGCAGGTGCCAACGTTCCTCCAGAGGCGGAGGAAGAGGCCGAGGCGGCAGCAGCAGAATAGGCCGAGGCGGCAGCAGCAGAAGAGGTAGCAGGGGGAGCCTGAGTGACTTCCTTGGTTTTAAGGTGTTTACTCCACTGCAGTTCATGCTTTGCATGCAGGTGCCTGGTCATGCAGGTTGTGCTCAGGTTCAGAACGTTAATGCCTCGCTTCAGGCTCTGATGGCACAGCGTGCAAACCACTCGGGTCTTGTCGTCAGCACATTGTTTGAAGAAGTGCCATGCCAGGGAACTCCTTGAAGCTGCCTTTGGGGTGCTCGGTCCCAGATGGCGGCGGTCAGTAGCAGGCGGAGTCTCTTGGCGGCGGGTGTTCTGCTTTTGCCCACTGCTCCCTCTTTTGCTACGCTGTTGGCTCGGTCTCACCACTGCCTCTTCCTCCGAACTGTGAAAGTCAGTGGCACGACCTTCATTCCATGTGGGGTCTAGGACCTCATCGTCCCCTGCATCGTCTTCCACCCAGTCTTGATCCCTGACCTCCTGTTCAGTCTGCACACTGCAGAAAGACGCAGCAGTTGGCACCTGTGTTTCGTCATCATCAGAGACATGCTGAGGTGGTATTCCCATGTCCTCATCATCAGGAAACATAAGTGGTTGTGCGTCAGTGCATTCTATGTCTTTCACCGCTGGGGAAGGGCTAGGTGGATGCCCTTGGGAAACCCTGCCAGCGGAGTCTTCAAACAGCATAAGAGACTGCTGCATAACTTGAGGCTGAGACAGTTTCCCTGGTATGCATGGGGGTGATGTGACAGACTGATGGGGTTGGTTTTCAGGCGCCATCTGTGCGCTTTCTGCAGAAGACTGGGTGGGAGATAATGTGAACGTGCTGGATCCACTGTCGGCCACCCAATTGACTAATGCCTGTACCTGCTCAGGCCTTACCATCCTTAGAACGGCATTGGGCCCCACCATATATCGCTGTAAATTCTGGCGGCTACTGGGACCTGAGGTAGTTGGTACACTAGGACGTGTGGATGTGGCAGAACGGCCACGTCCTCTCCCAGCACCAGAGGGTCCACTAACACCACCACGACCATGTCCACGTCCGCGTCCCTTACTAGATGTTTTTCTCATTGTTATGGTTCACCACAACAACAAATATATTATTTGGCCCAATGTATTGTATTCAAATTCAGCGGGATATAAATTTGAGGCCTAGTATTTAGGCGCTGGGTGACCGGTATGGATTTAGTGACAGAATTAGACTTGGAAATGCACAGAAGCGTGTGTGTGTGAAGTTATTCTGAATGACCCAATGTGCACCTTGAATATTATATACCCTTTTAGGGATAGATTTCAAATAGCTCTGATATAGCAGAAACCACTAAATTATGAAATTGCTAAATTGGGAATTGTACTTCAACCCAGAACAAAAAATGTGCTTTGACGGACACTAAATATCTTGCCCAGCAACAACAGTACAGCGGTGGGTAACGAGAGATTTAGAGGGAATTAAATTTGAGGCCTAGTATTTAGGCGCTGGGTCACCGGTATGGATTTAGTGACAGAATTAGACTTGGAAATGCACAGAAGCGTGTGTGTGAAGTTATTCTGAATGACCCAATGTGCACCTTCAATATTATATACCCTTTTTGGGATAGATTTCAAATAGCTCTGATATAGCAGGAACCACTAAATTATGAAATTGCTAAATTGGGAATTGTACTTCAACCCAGAACAAAAATGTGCTTTGACGGGCACTAAATAACTTTCCCAGCTACAACAGGACAACGGGGTAACGAGAGATTTAGAGGGATTTAAATTTGAGGCCTAGTATTTAGGCGCTGGGTGACAGGTATGGGTTTAGTGACAGAATTAGACTTGGAAATACACAGTAGCGGGTGTGTGTGAAGTTATTCTGAATGACCCTATGTGCACCTTCAATATTATATACCCTTTTAGGGATAGATTTCAAATAGCTCTGATATAGCAGAAACCACTAAATTATGAAATTGCTAAATTGGGAATTGTACTTCAACCCAGAACAAAAAATGTGCTTTGACGGACACTAAATATCTTGCCCAGCAACAACAGTACACCGGTGGGTAACGAGAGATTTAGAGGGAATTAAATTTGAGGCCTAGTATTTAGGCGCTGGGTCACCGGTATGGATTTAGTGACAGAATTAGACTTGGAAATACACAGTAGCGGGTGTGTGTGAAGTTATTCTGAATGACCCTATGTGCACCTTCAATATTATATACCCTTTTTGGGATAGATTTCAAATAGCTCTGATATAGCAGGAACCACTAAATTATGAAATTGCTAAATTGGGAATTGTACTTCAACCCAGAACAAAAAATGTGCTTTGACGGGCACTAAATAACTTTCCCAGCTACAACAGGACAACGGTAACGAGAGATTTAGAGGGATTTAAATTTGAGGCCTAGTATTTAGGCGCTGGGTGACAGGTATGGGTTTAGTGACAGAATTAGACTTGGAAATACACAGTAGCGGGTGTGTGTGAAGTTATTCTGAATGACCCTATGTGCACCTTCAATATTATATACCCTTTTAGGGATAGATTTCAAATAGCTCTGATATAGCAGAAACCACTAAATTATGAAATTGCTAAATTGGGAATTGTACTTCAACCCAGAACAAAAAATGTGCTTTGACGGACACTAAATATCTTGCCCAGCAACAACAGTACAGCGGTGGGTAACGAGAGATTTAGAGGGAATTAAATTTGAGGCCTAGTATTTAGGCGCTGGGTCACCGGTATGGATTTAGTGACAGAATTAGACTTGGAAATACACAGTAGCGGGTGTGTGTGAAGTTATTCTGAATGACCCTATGTGCACCTTCAATATTATATACCCTTTTTGGGATAGATTTCAAATAGCTCTGATATAGCAGGAACCACTAAATTATGAAATTGCTAAATTGGGAATTGTACTTCAACCCAGAACAAAAAATGTGCTTTGAACGGACACTAAATAACTCTGCCCAGCTACAACAGTACAGCGGGTAACGAGAGATTTAGAGGGATATAAATTTGAGGCCTAGTATTTAGGCGCTGGGTGACAGGTATGGGTTTAGTGACAGAATTAGACTTGGAAATACACAGTAGCGGGTGTGTGTGAAGTTATTCTGAATGACCCTATGTGCACCTTCAATATTATATACCCTTTTAGGGATAGATTTCAAATAGCTCTGATATAGCAGAAACCACTAAATTATGAAATTGCTAAATTGGGAATTGTACTTCAACCCAGAACAAAAAATGTGCTTTGACGGACACTAAATATCTTGCCCAGCAACAACAGTACAGCGGTGGGTAACGAGAGATTTAGAGGGAATTAAATTTGAGGCCTAGTATTTAGGCGCTGGGTCACCGGTATGGATTTAGTGACAGAATTAGACTTGGAAATACACAGTAGCGGGTGTGTGTGAAGTTATTCTGAATGACCCTATGTGCACCTTCAATATTATATACCCTTTTTGGGATAGATTTCAAATAGCTCTGATATAGCAGGAACCACTAAATTATGAAATTGCTAAATTGGGAATTGTACTTCAACCCAGAACAAAAAATGTGCTTTGACGGGCACTAAATAACTTTCCCAGCTACAACAGGACAACGGTAACGAGAGATTTAGAGGGATTTAAATTTGAGGCCTAGTATTTAGGCGCTGGGTGACAGGTATGGGTTTAGTGACAGAATTAGACTTGGAAATACACAGTAGCGGGTGTGTGTGAAGTTATTCTGAATGACCCTATGTGCACCTTCAATATTATATACCCTTTTGGGATAGATTTCAAATAGCTCTGATATAGCAGAAACCACTAAATTATGAAATTGCTAAATTGGGAATTGTACTTCAACCCAGAACAAAAAATGTGCTTTGACGGACACTAAATATCTTGCCCAGCAACAACAGTACACCGGTGGGTAACGAGAGATTTAGAGGGAATTAAATTTGAGGCCTAGTATTTAGGCGCTGGGTCACCGGTATGGATTTAGTGACAGAATTAGACTTGGAAATACACAGTAGCGGGTGTGTGTGAAGTTATTCTGAATGACCCTATGTGCACCTTCAATATTATATACCCTTTTTGGGATAGATTTCAAATAGCTCTGATATAGCAGGAACCACTAAATTATGAAATTGCTAAATTGGGAATTGTACTTCAACCCAGAACAAAAAATGTGCTTTGACGGGCACTAAATAACTTTCCCAGCTACAACAGGACAACGGTAACGAGAGATTTAGAGGGATTTAAATTTGAGGCCTAGTATTTAGGCGCTGGGTGACAGGTATGGGTTTAGTGACAGAATTAGACTTGGAAATACACAGTAGCGGGTGTGTGTGAAGTTATTCTGAATGACCCTATGTGCACCTTCAATATTATATACCCTTTTTGGGATAGATTTCAAATAGCTCTGATATAGCAGAAACCACTAAATTATGAAATTGCTAAATTGGGAATTGTACTTCAACCCAGAACAAAAAATGTGCTTTGACGGACACTAAATATCTTGCCCAGCAACAACAGTACAGCGGTGGGTAACGAGAGATTTAGAGGGAATTAAATTTGAGGCCTAGTATTTAGGCGCTGGGTCACCGGTATGGATTTAGTGACAGAATTAGACTTGGAAATACACAGTAGCGGGTGTGTGTGAAGTTACTCTGAATGACCCTATGTGCACCTTCAATATTATATACCCTTTTTGGGATAGATTTCAAAGAGCTCTGATATAGCAGGAACCACTAAATTATGAAATTGCTAAATTGGGAATTGTATTTCAACCCAGAACAAGAAATGTGCTTGAACGGACACTAAATAACTCGCCCAGCTACAGCACTAGGGACAGATTTAGCTGGATATAAATTTGAGGCCTAGTATTTAGGCGCTGGGTGACCGGTATGGATTTAGTGACAGAATTAGACTGGGATATGGCCAAAAAATGAACAGACTATTGCTGGTTAAATGCACTTGGTGTGACAGCTTCACCCTGATGTAGGCTTTAGCCAAAAAACAACCACACCATTGAGGGTTAAATGCACTTGGTGACAGGCGCAGCTTGCCCCTGATTTTGTATATGGCCAAAAAATGAACAGACTATTGCTGGTTAAATGCACTTGGTGTGACAGCTTCACCCTGATGTAGGCTTTAGCCAAAAAACAACCACACCATTGAGGGTTAAATGCACTTGGTGACAGGCGCAGCTTGCCCCTGATTTTGTATATGGCCAAAAAATGAACAGACTATTGCTGGTTAAATGCACTTGGTGTGACAGCTTCACCCTGATGTAGGCTTTAGCCAAAAAACAACCACACCATTGAGGGTTAAATGCACTTGGTGACAGGCGCAGCTTGCCCCTGATTTTGTATATGGCCAAAAAATGAACAGACTATTGCTGGTTAAATGCACTTGGTGTCACAGCTTCACCCTGATGTAGGCTTTAGCCAAAAAACAACCACACCATTGAGGGTTAAATGCACTTGGTCGCAGCTTGTGCTGGCGCACCACAAGACACAAAATGGCCGCCGATCACCCCAGAAAAATGAGACTGACAAACGGTCTGTGCAGCCTAAAAACAGTGAGCAATTGAGGATCAGCAGCTCAATGATCCACAGCTGCAGATCGATCAGTTAATCAAGTCCTTTGGAGGAGTTAATCTGCCTAATCTCGCCCTACTGTCGCAGCCGCAACCTCTCCCTACGCTAATCAGAGCAGAGTGACGGGCGGCGCTATGTGACTCCAGCTTAAATAGAGGCTGGGTCACATGGTGCTCTGGCCAATCACAGCCATGCCAATAGTAGGCATGGCTGTGATGGCCTCTTGGGGCAAGTAGTATGACGCTTGTTGATTGGCTGCTTTGCAGCCTTTCAAAAAGCGCCAAGAAAGCGTCACAAAAGCGCGAAGAAAGCGACGAACACCGAACCCGAACCCGGACTTTTACGAAAATGTCCGGGTTCGGGTCCGTGTCACGGACACCCCAAAATTCGGTACGAACCCGAACTATACAGTTCGAGTTCGCTCATCCCTAGTGGTGACACCTATCTATCATCACACGACCTGCTCCCAGCTGACAGCCTAGAAATCATCTATGAATATATGATTACCCTTCACCTGGGGAACAGAGAAATTAGTGTAGTCAGACATCTCTGTACACAGTGTACAGGGGGGTCACACATCTGTATATACAATGTACAGGTGGTCAAACATCTGTATATACAGTATAAAGGGGGTCACACATCACTGTATACAGTGTAGAGGGGGTCACAGATCTCTATATACAGTATACAGTGGTGGGGGTCAAACATCAGTATATACAGTATACAGGGGTCACACATTACCAGTTTACACAGGTACCTTATAAACAGTATATAGTTGTATGTGTCCTACCTGTACACTGTGTACAGAGACACCCCCTTCCCTGTACAATGTGTATAATGATAATAATGAGAACCTCCGGTGCAGTGGTCACACATCTCTACATACAATGTACAATGGTGGTGGTGGTGGGGGTCACATATCACTGCATACATTATACAGAGGGTCACACATCTCTATATACAGTATACAGTGGTGGCGGTGGGGGGTCACATATCACTGCATACAGAATACATAGGGTCACACATCTCTATATATAGTATACAGTAGTGGTGGGGGTCACATATCACTGCACACAGTATACAGAGGGTCACATATCTCTCCATATACAGTATACAGTGGTGGTTGAGGTGGGGGTAACATATCACTGCAAACAGTATACAGAGGGTCAAACATCTCTCCATATACAGTATACAGTGGTGGTGGGTTCACATATCACTGCAAACAGTATACAGAGGGTCGCATGTCTCTATATACAGTGGTGGTGGGGGTTATATATGACTGCATACAGTATACAGAGGGTCACACATCTTTATATACAGTATACAGTGGTGGTGGGGGTCTCATATCACTGCATACAGTATACAGAGGGTCACACATCTCTATATACAGTGGTGGTGGGGGTCATATATGACTGCATACAGTATACAGAGGGTCACACATCTCTATATCAGGGGCGTAGCTAGAAATGACTGGGCCCCATAATAACATTTTTTTATGGGCCCCCCCTCTCTCGGATCTCCCACCCCCACATACCTTTCAGACCCCCACCCCTTCCAGAGCTCCCACCCAAACACCCTTGCAGGACCTCCTACCCCAACATCCCCACACCCCTCCTAGACCTCCCACCCTAAATCTTCCACTGCCAGTCCCCAGATATAATGGTCCAGACATCAAGTGTCCTGCTCCCCCCTCCTGCCTATATAATGGTCCAGACCTCCAGGTTCATGCTTCCCCCTACTCCCCATATATAATGGCCCAGACCTCCAGGATCCTGCTTCCACCTACTCCCCATATATAATGGTCCAGACCTCCAGGATCCTGCTTCCCCCTGATCCAAATATATAATGGTCCAGACCTCCAGGGTCCTGCTCCTCCCTATATAATGGTCCAGACCTCCAGGGTCCTGCTCCCTCCTAAATAGAATGGTCCAGACCTCCAGTGTCATGTTCCCCCCTATATAATGGTCCAGACCTCCAGGATCCTGCTCCCCCTTCTCCTTAAATATAATGGTCCAGACCTCCAGGGTCCTGCTCCCCCCTTCTTAAATATAATGGTCCAGACCTCCAGGGTCCTAATCCCCCCTTCTCCTTAAATATAATGGTCCAGACCTCCAGGGTCCTGCTCCTCCCTATATAATGGTCCAGACCTCCAGGGTCCTGCTCCCTCCTAAATAGAATGGTCCAGACCTCCAGTGTCATGTTCCCCCCTATATAATGGTCCAGACCTCCAGGATCCTGCTCCCCCTTCTCCTTAAATATAATGGTCCAGACCTCCAGGGTCCTGCTCCCCCCTTCTTAAATATAATAGTCCAGAACTCCAGGGTCCTAATCCCCCTTCTCCTTAAATATAATGGTCTAGACCTCCAGGATCCTGCTTCCCCCTATTCCCAATATATCATGGTCCAGACCTCCAGGGTCCTGCTCCCCCTAAATAGAATGGTCCAGACCTCCAGTGTCCTGCTTCCCCCTCCTCCCTAAATATAATGGTCCAGACCTCCAGGGTCCTGCTCCCCCTAAATAGAATCGTCCAGACCTCCAGTGTCCTGTTCCCCACTATATAATGGTCCAGACCTCAGGATCCTGCTCCCCCTTCTCCTTAAATATAATGGTCCAGACCTCCAGGGTCCTGCTCCCCACTTCTTAAATATAATGGTCCAGACCTCCAGGGTCTTGATCCCCCCCTTCTCCTTAAATATAATGGTCCAGACCTCCAGGGTCCTGCTCCCCCCTCCTACCCAGATATAATTGTCCAGAACTCGCGGATCCCACTCCCCCTCCTCCCCAGATATAATGGTCCAGACCTCCAGTGTCCTTTTCCCCCCTATATAATGGTCCAGACCAGACCTCCAGGGTCCTGCTCCCCCTTCTCCTTAAATGTACTGGTCCAGTCCTCCAGGGTCCTGCTCCCCCCTTCTCCTTAAATGTACTGGTCCAGACCTCCAGGGTCCTGCTCCCCCCTTCTGACCATTCTTCTAGGAAAACTAGAAGAATGGTCAGAACTCTGGCAACTGAAATTTAATGTGGATAAGTGCAAGATAATGCACCTGGGGCGTAAAAACCCAAGGGCAGAATATAGAATATTTGACACAGTCCTGACCTCAGTATCTGAGGAAAGGGATTTAGGAGTAATTATTTCAGAAGACTTAAAGGTGGGAAGACAATGTAATAGAGCAGCACGAAATGCCAGCAGAATGCTTGGATGTATAGGGAGAGGTATAAGCAGTAGAAAGAGTGAAGTGCTTATGCCGCTGTACAGAACACTGGTGAGACCTCACTTGGAGTATTGTGCGCAGTACTGGAGGCCATATCTCCAGAAGGATATAGATACTCTAGAGAGAGTTCAGAGAAGAGCTACTAAACTAGTACATGGATTGCAGGATAAAACTTACCAGGAAAGGTTAAAAGACCTTAATATGTATAGCTTGGAAGAAAGAAGAGACAGAGGGGATATGATAGAAACTTTTAAATACATAAAGGGAATCAACTCGGTAAAGGAGGAGAGCATATTTAAAAGAAGAAAAACTACCACAAGAGGACACAGTTTTAAATTAGAGGGGCAAAGGTTTAAAAGTAATATTAGGAAGTATTACTTTACTGAGAGAGTAGTGGATGCATGGAATAGCCTTCCTGCAGAAGTGGTAGCTGCAAATACAGTGGAGGAGTTTAAGCATGCATGGGATAGGCATAAGGCTATCCTTCATATAAGATAGGACCAGGGACTATTCATAGGATTCAGATATATTGGGCAGACTAGATGGGCCAAATTGTTCTTATCTGCAGACACATTCTATGTTTTCTTCTCCTTAAATGCACTGGTCCAGACCTCCAGGGTGCTGCTCCCCCCTCCTCCCCAGATATAATGGTCCAGGACTCCACAGTAAGTTTTACCAGTCCCAGAGTCAGCCAGCCCTCACCTCACAGCCACTTGAACATCTGCACGCCCACACTCCTGCAGTGCTGCCAGGCCCAGCAGCACGCAGCTTCGCTGTACGCTCCGCCTCCTCAGCTTCTGGCCAGTTGGACTGCCGCCCAGACTGGGAGCGGGACCACTCCATCTCCTCATTGCAGGTATGCCTCTCTGCCTCCGGCCGCGCCCTATCGAACCGCCCACAGCCTGCAGGCCCTGCAGATAGCGATTTCTCTGTCTGTGCCGGAGGGGCCTGCGACCCCTGTAGCTACGCCACATGAATTTTAAAAATAATAATAATCCTTAGCCGGCGGCCTGGGCCCCCAGTGGCATTGGGCCCCATAGCCATTGCTATGGCTGCTATGGTGATCCCTTCACCCATGCTCTATATACAGTATGCAGTGGTGATGGGGGTCTCATATCACTGCATACAGTATACAGAGGGTCACACATCTCTATATACAGAGGTGGTGGGGGTCACATATCACTACATACAGTATACAGAGAGTCACATATCTCTATATACAGTGGTGGTGGGGGTGACATATCACTGCATACAGTATACAGAGGGTCACACATCTCTATATACAGTATACAGTGGTAGTGGTGGGGAGTCACATATCACTGCACACAGTATACAGAGGGTCACACATCTCTAAATACAGTATACAGTGGTGGTGGTGGTGGGGGTCACATATCACTACATACAGTATACAGAGAGTCACATATCTCTATATACAGTGGTGGTGGGCGTGACATATCACTGCATACAGTATACAGAGGGTCACACATCTCTATATACAGTATACAGTGGTAGTGGTGGGGAGTCACATATCACTGCACACAGTATACAGAGGGTCACACATCTCTAAATACAGTATACAGTGGTGGTGGTGGGGGTCACATATCACTGCAAACAGTATACAGGGGGTCACAAATCTCTATATACAGTGGTGGCGGGGTGACATATCGCTGCATACAGTATACAGAGGGTCACACATCTCTATATACAGTGGTGGTCATATATCACTGCATGCAGTATACAGAGGGTCACACATCTCTATATACAGTATACAGTGGTGGCGGTGGGGGGTCACATATCACTGCATACAGTATACAGAGGGTCACACATCTCTATATACAGTATACAGTTGTGGTGGGTGTCACATATAACTGCATACAGTATATAGAGGGTCACACATCTCTATATACAGTATGCAGTTGTAGTGGGGGGGGGGGGTCACATGTAACTGCATATAGTATACAGAGGGTCACACATCTCTATATACAGTATACAGTGGTGGTGGGGGTAACATATCACTGCACACAGTATAAAAATGGTCACATATCTCTCCATATACAGTATACAGTTGTGGTGGGGGTCACATATAACTGCATACAGTATATAGAGGGTCACACATCTCTATACACAGTATACAATGGTAGTGGGGGGGGGGGTCACATATCACTGCATATAGTATACAGAGGGTCACACATCTCTATATACAGTGTACAGTCGTGGCGGGGGTCAAATATCACTGCATACAGTATACAGAGGGTCACACATCTCTATATACAGTGGTGGTTACATATCACTGCACACAGTATAGAGAGGGTCACACATCTCTATATACAGTATACAGTGGTGGGGTGGAAGTCACATATCACTGCAAACAGTATACAGAGGGTCACACATCTCTCCATATACAGTATACAGTGGTTGTGGGGGTCACATATCACTGCATACAGTATATAGAGGGTCACACATCTCTATACACAGTATACAATGGTAGTGGGGGGGGGGGGTCACATATCACTGCATATAGTATACAGAGGGTCACACATCTCTATATACAGTGTACAGTCGTGGCGGGGGTCAAATATCACTGCATACAGTATACAGAGGGTCACACATCTCTATATACAGTGGTGGTTACATATCACTGCACACAGTATAGAGAGGGTCACACATCTCTATATACAGTATACAGTGGTGGGGTGGAAGTCACATATCACTGCAAACAGTATACAGAGGGTCACACATCTCTCCATATACAGTATACAGTGGTTGTGGGGGTCACATATCACTGCAAACAGTATACAGAGGGTCACACATCTCTATATACAGTGGTGGTTACATATCACTGCACACAGTACACAGAGGGTCACATATCTCTCCATATACAGTATACAGTGGTGGTGGTGGAAGTCACATATCACTGCAAACAGTATACAGAGGGTCACACATCTCTCCATATACAGTATACAGTGGTTGTGGGGGTCACATATCACTGCAAACAGTATACAGAGGGTCACATATCTCTATATACAGTGGTGGAGGGGGTCATATATGACTGCATACAGTATACAGAGGGTCACACATCTTTATATACAGTATACAGTTGTGGTGAAGGTCACATATCACTGCATACAGTATACAGAGGGTCACACATCTCTATATACAGTATACAGTGGTGGTGGTTGGGGGTCACATATCACTGCATACAGTATACAGAGGGTCACACATCTCTATATACAGTGGTGATGGGGGTCTCATATCACTGCATACAGTATACAGAGGGTCACACATCTTTATATACAGTGGTGGTCACATATCACTGCATACAGAGGGTCACACATCTCTATATACAGTGGTGGTGGGGGTCACATATCACTGCATACAGTATACAGAGGGTCACATATTTCTATATACAGTGATGGTGGGGGTAACATATCACTGCATACAGTATACAGAGGATCACACATCTCTATATACAGTGGTGGTTACATATCACTGCACACAGTATACAGAGGGTCACATATCTCTCCATATACAGTATACAGTGGTGGTGGGGGTCACATATCACTGCAAACAGTATACAGAGGGTCACATATCTCTATATACAGTGGTGGTGGGGGTCTAATATGACTGCATACAGTATACAGAGGGTCACACATCTTTACATACAGTATACAGTGGTGGTGGGGGTCTCATATCACTGCATACAGTATACAGAGGGTCACACATCTCTATGTACAGTGGTGGTGGGGTCATATATGACTGCATACAGTATACAGAGGGTCACACATCTTTATATACAGTTGTGGTGGGGGTCACATATCACTGCATACAGTATACAGAGGGTCACATATCTCTATATACAGTGGTGGTGGGGGGTGACATATCACTGCATACAGTATACAGAGGGTCACACATCTCTATATACAGTGGTAGTGGTGGGGAGTCACATATCACTGCATACAGTATACAGAGGGTCACATATCTCTATATACAGTGGTGGTGGTGGTGGGGGTCACATATCACTGCATACAGTATACAGAGGGTCACACATCTCTATATGCAGTATACAGTGGTGGTGGTTGGGGGTCTCATATCACTGCATACAGTATACAGAGGGTCACACATCTCTATATACAGTATACAGTGGTGGCAGTGGGGGGTCACATATCACTGCATACAGTATACAGGGGGTCACAAATCTCTATATACAGTGGTGGCGGGGTGACATATCGCTGCATACAGTATACAGAGGGTCACACATCTCTATATACAGTATAAAGTTGTGGTGGGGGTCACATATCACTGCATACAGTATACAGAGGGTCACACATCTCTATATACAGTGGTGGTCATATATCACTGCATGCAGTATACAGAGGGTCACACATCTCTATATACAGTATACAGTGGTGGCGGTGGGGGGTCACATATCACTGCATACAGTATACAGAGGGTCACACATCTCTATATACAGTATACAGTTGTGGTGGGTGTCACATATAACTGCATACAGTATATAGAGGGTCACACATCTCTATATACAGTATACAGTGGTAGTGGGGGGGTCACATATAACTGCATATAGTATACAGAGGGTCACACATCTCTATGTACAGTATACAGTGGTGGTGGGGGTCACATATCACTGCACACAGTATAAAAAGGGTCATATATCTCTCCATATACAGTATACAGTTGTGGTGGGGGTCACATATAACTGCATACAGTATATAGAGGGTCACACATCTCTATACACAGTATACAGTGGTAGTGGGGGGGTCACATATCACTGCATACAGTATACAGAGGGTCACACATCTCTATATACAGTTGTGGTGGGGATCACATATCACTGCATGCAGTATACAGAGGGTCACACATCTTTATATACAGTGGTGGTTACATATCACTGCACACAGTATACAGAGGGTCACATATCTCTCTGTGGCGAAACCAACCTCGCCACTGGATTTTGGAGAGGGCTGTTTAAAAGCCTCTTGCCTCAGGATTATGGCCCATAGTAACTTTAAAGGAGAAGACAGACCGGCCGCACAGCTTAAATCTGTCTGTGGAATTGTATTTTATGTTATTATGCGTTCGGTTAAATTGTATGTTATGTGAGGGCACCCAGATAGCTAATATTATTGTATTCGTGTATTCTGAGTGCCATTCACCTAATGATATGCACTCAGACTTGAGCTATCTGGGGATATGTTAAATGTCTGTGTTTGCTGTGGGGGTGTGCCATTGTGTGTTTAAATGGTGATGTCTGTCCTGTTGTCTCCACATGTGTATTGGTGTTCTCCCTTTGACCTGAGAGATAATTGGATTGCCTTCGGTTGTCTCTGGGACAGAGAGGAGGAAACCATGATGCATTGTGGGGATGTGTTGTATCTGTTCTGTATTTGCAAAACTGTAATAAAAACCAGGCTGGGTGTGCCAGCACATGAGAGCACTGCTTGACCCTCAACACGGAGCCTTGTCTCGTTATTGGGGGGATTCCCTGTATGCTGTTAGAGACTGATTGCCAGGAGTGTAAGCTGACTGTACGCTTTTCCTGTTCGTCTGCCGGCAGCAATTCGCGAGGTTCCAGTTTGGAGTGCTATTTTGTATCCAGTTCGGGAGTTTGGTGTTCTGCAGTAGCTGTGCCTGTCTCTCGGAAAGGGGCATATCGCCTAAACGGATTTTAACCCCTTGTCTGCTGAAACGGACCGTTACATTGGTGGCAAGCAGCGGAATCGTTCCTACAGCCAGAAGGACAGCTACAGGAGACACCATTTCTGTGGATTCTACAATTTAAGGGCAACGCATGTCCCAGTACAGCGACCCTAAAAGCAACAGGATGGAACCAGCAGTGTTATACGAGGAGGAGGACCTGGATGGCCGGGATGCATTAAGGAAAGGCATCTGGTACCAGGCCCTGGATAATGTACAATACCAGCGGGGTGAGAGTCTCCGCAGTGAAGAGCAGCGGTTGCAGAAGCAAGTGGCCCTGCGGATGCCCTTCCTAGGAGAGCAGCCCCTGGAGGAATGGGTGAAGGAACTAGAGCACCGGGTATGGCAGGAGCTATGGCTGGAGGATGCCTACCAGGCGCTCTGGTGGTATATGGCACAGTATATACCCTGGACAGCTGAGCATGACAAGCCAGAGGGAGAGGAGTTTGATGGTCCTGGCTTGTTATGGGAGTCCTTTGCAGAGCCTGACTTCAGGAGCCCTGCACAGTCCAGACTTCAGGACATTTTCTATGAGAGGGAGGCTAGGCATGAGTGGGATGACCCCCATGAGGTAGAGCAAGACCTGGCTCACCTAGCAACCCTGGAGTGGGAACTGGAGCAGGACTACCGAGATCTCTTCCACTCCATTGGGAAGGCTCAGCAGGACAGTAAGGTGACAGACCCAGATCCAGACCCATTCAGCTGGGCAGATATTGCAGAGCGTTACTGGGAAGGACCCCAGGTGGCCGGTAGAGATGGGACCGAGGTCTCTCCACCGGTCCTGCAGGGAATTGGGAGCCTAGTCTCCATCCCCCAGCAGCAGCATGATTTTTTGGGAATTGGGAGCCCAGTCTCCATTCCCCAGCGACAGTGTGAAGTGCAGGGAGAGGAGAGCAGCGGCCTCCCTCCCCAGCGGCAGGCTGAGTTACAGGGGGCAGAGGTAGTTGTTCCTGCCCCCCAGCAGCAGAGTGATATGCCGGGAAGGCAGTGTGAAATGCAGGGAGAGGAGAGCAACGGCCTCCCTCCCCAGCGGCAGGCTGAGTTACAGGGGGCAGAGGTAGTTGTTCCTGCCCCCCAGCAGCAGCATGATTTTTTGGGAATTGGGAACCTAGTCTGCATTCCCCAGCGGCAGTGTGAAGTGCAGGGAGGGGAGAGCAGCGGCCTCCCTCCCCAGCGGCAGGCTGAGTTACAGGGGGCAGAGGTAGTTGTTCCTGCCCCCCAGCAGCAGCATGATTTTTTGGGAATTGGGAGCCTAGTCTCCATTCCCCAGCAGCCGTGTGATGTACAGGGAATTGGGAGCCGAGTCTCCATTCCCCAGCGGCAGGCGGAGTTACAGGGGGCAGAGACAGTCGGTCCTGTCCCCCAGCAGCAGCAGGATTTGTTGGGAACTGGGAGCCTAGTCTCAATTCCCCAGCGGCAGCTTAACGCACCAGGGGGAGACAGTAAGCCCCACAACTGTGCAGATGGGACCGTGGTCTCTGCACTCACAGCACAGGGGGCAGGGGATGAGCCTGCAATACCCACTGATCCCTTCCCAGCGGAAGAGCTGGCATCAGGGCAGAGAGCCGCTAGCCTCTGCTCCACCAACCCCCTTGTTACAGGACTGGCTTGTACTCCCCTCACCCCAGCGGAAGAGCTGGCATCTGGGCAGAGCACAGTCTGCCTCTGCCCACCAAGTACCTACAGCTCCAAGCTGGAGAACCACAAAGCAAGGAGTAGCAGATGCACACTCAACAGCTGGGGACCTACAGAACAGAGCCAGGCCCCAAAATTCAACAGGTCCAGTATTGGGTTGTGGGTGGGCTGCCAGACTAACTCAGGTACCGACCGGCGTGAGGTCAGGTATCTGGTTAGTCTTCCCTGGGGGGGGGGGGGGGGGGGAGATGTGTGGCGAAACCAGCCTCGCCACTGGATTTTGGAGATGGCTGTTTAAAAGCCTCTTGCCTCAGGATTATGGCCCATAGTAATTTTAAAGGAGAAGACAGACCGGCCGCACAGCTTAAATCTGTCTGTGGAATTGTATTTTATGTTATTATGCGTTCGGTTAAATTGTATGTTATGTGAGGGCACCCAGATAGCTAATATTATTGTATTTGTGTATTCTGAGTGCCATTCACCTAATGATATGCACTCAGACTTGAGCTATCTGGGGATATGTTAAATGTCTGTGTTTGCTGTGGGGGTGTGCCATTGTGTGTTTAAATGGTGATGTCTGTCCTGTTGTCTCCACATGTGTATTAGTGATCTCCCTTTGTCCTGAGAGATAATTGGATTGCCTTCGGTTGTCTCTGGGACAGAGAGGAGGAAACCATAATGCATTGTGGGGATGTGTTGTATCTGTTCTGTATTTGCAAAACTGTAATAAAAACCAGGCTGGGTGTGCCAGCACATCAGAGCACTGCTTGACCCCCAACACGGAGCCTTGTCTCGTTATTGGGGGGATTCCCTGTATGCTGTTAGAGACTGATTGCCAGGAGTGTAAGCTGACTGTACGCTTTTCCTGTTCGTCTGCCGGCAGCAATTCGCGAGGTTCCAGTTTGGAGTGCTATTTTGTATCCAGTTCGGGAGTTTGGTGTTCTGCAGTAGCTGTGCCTGTCTCTCGGAAAGGGGCATATCGCCTAAACGGATTTTAACCCCTTGTCTGCTGAAATGGTCGGTTACACTCTCCATATACAGTATACAGTGGTGGTGGTGGTGGAAGTCACATATCACTGCAAACAGTATACAGAGGGTCACACATCTCTCCATATACAGTATACAGTGGTTGTGGGGGTCACATATCACTGCAAACAGTATACAGAGGGTCACATATCTCTATATACAGTGGTGGTGGGGGTCATATATGACTGCATACAGTATACAGAGGGTCACACATCTTTATATACAGTATACAGTTGTGGTGAAGGTCACATATCACTGCATACAGTATACAGAGCGTCACACATCTCTATATACAGTATACAGTGGTGGTGGTTGGGGGTCTCATATCACTGCATACAGTATACAGAGGGTAATACATCTCTATATACAGTATACGGTGGTGATGGTGGGGGTCACATATCACTGCATACAGAATACAGAGGGTCACACATCTCTATATACAGTGGTGATGGGGGTCTCATATCACTGCATACAGTATACAGAGGGTCACACATCTTTATATACAGTGGTGGTGGGGGTCACATATCACTGCATACAGTATACAGAGGGTCACACATCTCTATATACAGTATAC
Source organism: Bufo gargarizans (assembly GCF_014858855.1). NCBI lineage: Eukaryota > Metazoa > Chordata > Amphibia > Anura > Bufonidae > Bufo > Bufo gargarizans. The sequence continues at coordinate 444,362,313 of NC_058080.1, forward strand.
AGTGGTGGTGGTGGTGGGGGTCACATATCACTACATACAGTATACAGAGGGCCACACATCTCTATATACAGTGGTGCTGGGGGTCACATATCACTGCATACAGTATACAGAGGGTCACATATTTCTATATACAGTGGTGGTGGGGGTGACATATTACTGCATACAGTATACAGAGGGTCACACATCTCTATATACAGTATACAGTTGTGGTGGGGGTCACATATCACTGCATACAGTATACAGAGGGTCACATATCTCTATATACAGTGGTGGTGGTGGTGGGGGTCACATATGACTGCATACAGTATACAGAGGGTCACACATCTCTATATACAGTATACAGTGGAGGTGGTTGGGGGTCTCATATCACTGTATACAGTATACAGAGGGTCACACATCTCTATATACAGTATACAGTGGTGATGGGAGTCTCATATCACTGCATACAGTATACAGAGGGTCACACATCTCAATATACAGTGGTGGTGGGGGTCACATATCACTACATACAGTATACAGAGGGTCACATATCTCTATATACAGTGGTGGTGGGGTGACATATCACTGCATACAGTATACAGAGGGTCACACATCTTTATATACAGTGGTGGTGGGGGTCACATATCACTGCATACAGTATACAGAGGGTCACATATCTTTATATACAGTAGTGGTGGGGGACACAGATCACTGCATACAGTATACAGAGGGTCACATATCTTTATATACAGTGGAGGTGACATATCACTGCATACAGTATACAGAGGGTCACACATCTCTATATACAGTTTACAGTTGTGGTGGGGGTCACATATCACTGCATACAGTATAAAGAGGGTCACACATCTCTATATACAGTGGTGGTGGGGGTCACATATCACTGCATACAGTATACAGAGGGTCACACATCTCTATATACAGAGGTGGTGGGGGTCACATATCACTGCATACAGTATACAGAGGGTCACACATCTTTATATACAGTGGTGGTGGGGGTCAAATATCACTGCATACAGTATACAGAGGGTCACATATCTCTATATACAGTGGTGGTGGGGGTGACATATCACTGTATACAGTATACAGAGGGTCACACATCTCTATATAAAGTATACAGTTGTGGTGGGGGTCACATATCACTGCACACAGTATACAGAGGGTCACACGTCTCTATATACAGTGGTGGTGGGGGGTCACATATTACTGCATACAGTATACAGAGGGCCACACATCTCTATATACAGTGGTGGTGGGGGTCACATATCACTGCATACAGTATACAGAGGGTCACATATCTCTATATACAGTGGTGGTGGTGGTGACATATCACTGCATACAGTATACAGAGGGTCACACATCTCTATATATAGTATACAGTAGTGGTGGGGGTCACATATCACTGCACACTTTATACAGAGGGTCACACATCTCTATATACAGTATACAGAGGGTCACACATCTCTATATACAGTGGTGGTTACATATCACTGCACACAGTACACAGAGGGTCACATATCTCTCCATATACAGTATACAGTGGTGGTGGTGGTGGAAGTCACATATCACTGCAAACAGTATACAGAGGGTCACACATCTCTCCATATACAGTATACAGTGGTTGTGGGGGTCACATATCACTGCAAACAGTATACAGAGGGTCACATATCTCTATATACAGTGGTGGTGGGGGTCATATATGACTGCGTACAGTATACAGAGGGTCACACATCTTTATATACAGTATACAGTTGTAATGAAGGTCACATATCACTGCATACAGTATACAGAGGGTCACACATCTCTATATACAGTATACAGTGGTGGTGGTTGGGGGTCTCATATCACTGCATACAGTATACAGAGGGTAATACATCTCTATATACAGTATACAGTGGTGATGGTGGGGGTCACATATCACTGCATACAGTATACAGAGGGTCACACATCTATATATACAGTGGTGGTGGGGGTCACATATCACTGCATACAGTATACAGAGGGTCACATATCTCTATATACAGTGGTGGTGGGGGTCACATATCACTGCATACAGTATACAGAGGGTCACATATCTCTATATACAGTGGTAGTGGGGGTGACATATTACTGCATACAGTATACAGAGGGTCACACATCTCTATATACAGTATACAGTTGTGGTGGGGGTCACATATCACTGCATACAGTATACAGAGGGTCACATATCTCTATATACAGTGGTGGTGGTGGGAGTCACATATGACTGCATACAGTATACAGAGGGTCACACATCTCTATATACAGTATACAGTGGTGGTGGTTGGGGGTCTCATATCACTGTATACAGTATACAGAGGGTCACACATCTCTATATACAGTATACAGTGGTGATGGGGGTCTCATATCACTGCATACAGTATACAGAGGGTCACACATCTCTATATACTGTGGTGGTGGGGGTCACATATCACTACATACAGTATACAGAGGGTCACATATCTCTTTATACAGTGGTGGTGGGGGTTACATATCACTGCATACAGTATACAGAGGGTCACATATCTTTATATACAGTGGTGGTGGGGGTCACATATCACTGCATACAGTATACAGAGGGTCATATATCTTTATATACAGTGGGGGTGACATATCACTGCATACAGTATACAGAGGGTCACACATCTCTATATACAGTTTACAGTTGTGGTGGGGGTCACATATCACTGCATACAGTATACAGAGGGTCACATATCTCTATATACAGTGGTGGTGTGGGAGTCACACATGACTGCATACAGTATACAGAGGGTCACACATCTCTATACAGTATACAGTGGTGGTGGTTGGGGGTCTCATATCACTGTATACAGTATACAGAGGGTCACACATCTCTATATACAGTATACAGTGGTGGTGGTTGGGGGTCTCATATCACTGTATACAGTATACAGAGGGTCACACATCTCTATATACAGTATACAGTGTTGATGGGGGTCTCATATCACTGCACACAGTATACAGAGGGTCACATATCTCTATATACAGTGGTGGTGGGGGTCACATATCACTGCATACAGTATACAGAGGGTCACATATCTTTATATACAGTGGTGGTGGGGGTCACCTATCACTGCATACAGTAAACAGAGGGTCACATATCTTTATATACAGTGGGGGTGACATATCACTGCATACAGTATACAGAGGGTCACACATCTCTATATACAGTATACAGTGGTAGTGGGGGGTCACATATCACTGCATAAAGTATAAAGAGGGTCACACATCTCTATATACAGAGGTGGTGGGGGTCACATATCACTGCATACAGTATACAGAGGGTCACACATCTCTATATACAGTATACAGTGGTAGTGGGGGGTCACATATCACTGCATAAAGTATAAAGAGGGTCACACATCTCTATATACAGTGGTGGTGGGGGGGTCACATATCACTGCATACATTATACAGAGGGTCACATATCTCTATATACAGTGGTGGTGGGGGTGACATATCACTTCATACAGTATACAGAGGGTCACACATCTCTATATACAGTATACAGTTGTGGTGGGGGTCACATATCACTGCACACAGTATACAGAGGGTCACACATCTCTATATACAGTATACAGTGGTGGGGTGGGGGGGGGGTCACATATCACTGCATACAGTATACAGAGGGCCACACATCTCTATATACAGTGGTGGTGGGGGTCACATATCACTGCATACAGTATACAGAGGGTCACATATCTCTATATACAGTGGTGGTGGGGGTGACATATCACTGCATACAGTATACAGAGGGTCACACATCTCTATATATAGTATACAGTAGTGGTGGGGGTCACATATCACTGCACACTTTATACAGAGGGTCACACATCTCTATATACAGTATACAGTGGAGGTGGTTGGGGGTCTCATATCACTGTATACAGTATACAGAGGGTCACACATCTCTATATACAGTATACAGTGGTGATGGGAGTCTCATATCACTGCATACAGTATACAGAGGGTCACACATCTCAATATACAGTGGTGGTGGGGGTCACATATCACTACATACAGTATACAGAGGGTCACATATCTCTATATACAGTGGTGGTGGGGTGACATATCACTGCATACAGTATACAGAGGGTCACACATCTTTATATACAGTGGTGGTGGGGGTCACATATCACTGCATACAGTATACAGAGGGTCACATATCTTTATATACAGTAGTGGTGGGGGACACAGATCACTGCATACAGTATACAGAGGGTCACATATCTTTATATACAGTGGAGGTGACATATCACTGCATACAGTATACAGAGGGTCACACATCTCTATATACAGTTTACAGTTGTGGTGGGGGTCACATATCACTGCATACAGTATAAAGAGGGTCACACATCTCTATATACAGTGGTGGTGGGGGTCACATATCACTGCATACAGTATACAGAGGGTCACACATCTCTATATACAGAGGTGGTGGGGGTCACATATCACTGCATACAGTATACAGAGGGTCACACATCTTTATATACAGTGGTGGTGGGGGTCAAATATCACTGCATACAGTATACAGAGGGTCACATATCTCTATATACAGTGGTGGTGGGGGTGACATATCACTGTATACAGTATACAGAGGGTCACACATCTCTATATAAAGTATACAGTTGTGGTGGGGGTCACATATCACTGCACACAGTATACAGAGGGTCACACGTCTCTATATACAGTGGTGGTGGGGGGTCACATATTACTGCATACAGTATACAGAGGGCCACACATCTCTATATACAGTGGTGGTGGGGGTCACATATCACTGCATACAGTATACAGAGGGTCACATATCTCTATATACAGTGGTGGTGGTGGTGACATATCACTGCATACAGTATACAGAGGGTCACACATCTCTATATATAGTATACAGTAGTGGTGGGGGTCACATATCACTGCACACTTTATACAGAGGGTCACACATCTCTATATACAGTATACAGAGGGTCACACATCTCTATATACAGTGGTGGTTACATATCACTGCACACAGTACACAGAGGGTCACATATCTCTCCATATACAGTATACAGTGGTGGTGGTGGTGGAAGTCACATATCACTGCAAACAGTATACAGAGGGTCACACATCTCTCCATATACAGTATACAGTGGTTGTGGGGGTCACATATCACTGCAAACAGTATACAGAGGGTCACATATCTCTATATACAGTGGTGGTGGGGGTCATATATGACTGCGTACAGTATACAGAGGGTCACACATCTTTATATACAGTATACAGTTGTAATGAAGGTCACATATCACTGCATACAGTATACAGAGGGTCACACATCTCTATATACAGTATACAGTGGTGGTGGTTGGGGGTCTCATATCACTGCATACAGTATACAGAGGGTAATACATCTCTATATACAGTATACAGTGGTGATGGTGGGGGTCACATATCACTGCATACAGTATACAGAGGGTCACACATCTATATATACAGTGGTGGTGGGGGTCACATATCACTGCATACAGTATACAGAGGGTCACATATCTCTATATACAGTGGTGGTGGGGGTCACATATCACTGCATACAGTATACAGAGGGTCACATATCTCTATATACAGTGGTAGTGGGGGTGACATATTACTGCATACAGTATACAGAGGGTCACACATCTCTATATACAGTATACAGTTGTGGTGGGGGTCACATATCACTGCATACAGTATACAGAGGGTCACATATCTCTATATACAGTGGTGGTGGTGGGAGTCACATATGACTGCATACAGTATACAGAGGGTCACACATCTCTATATACAGTATACAGTGGTGGTGGTTGGGGGTCTCATATCACTGTATACAGTATACAGAGGGTCACACATCTCTATATACAGTATACAGTGGTGATGGGGGTCTCATATCACTGCATACAGTATACAGAGGGTCACACATCTCTATATACTGTGGTGGTGGGGGTCACATATCACTACATACAGTATACAGAGGGTCACATATCTCTTTATACAGTGGTGGTGGGGGTTACATATCACTGCATACAGTATACAGAGGGTCACATATCTTTATATACAGTGGTGGTGGGGGTCACATATCACTGCATACAGTAAACAGAGGGTCATATATCTTTATATACAGTGGGGGTGACATATCACTGCATACAGTATACAGAGGGTCACACATCTCTATATACAGTTTACAGTTGTGGTGGGGGTCACATATCACTGCATACAGTATACAGAGGGTCACATATCTCTATATACAGTGGTGGTGTGGGAGTCACACATGACTGCATACAGTATACAGAGGGTCACACATCTCTATATACAGTATACAGTGGTGGTGGTTGGGGGTCTCATATCACTGTATACAGTATACAGAGGGTCACACATCTCTATATACAGTATACAGTGGTGGTGGTTGGGGGTCTCATATCACTGTATACAGTATACAGAGGGTCACACATCTCTATATACAGTATACAGTGTTGATGGGGGTCTCATATCACTGCACACAGTATACAGAGGGTCACATATCTCTATATACAGTGGTGGTGGGGGTCACATATCACTGCATACAGTATACAGAGGGTCACATATCTTTATATACAGTGGTGGTGGGGGTCACCTATCACTGCATACAGTAAACAGAGGGTCACATATCTTTATATACAGTGGGGGTGACATATCACTGCATACAGTATACAGAGGGTCACACATCTCTATATACAGTATACAGTGGTAGTGGGGGGTCACATATCACTGCATAAAGTATAAAGAGGGTCACACATCTCTATATACAGAGGTGGTGGGGGTCACATATCACTGCATACAGTATACAGAGGGTCACACATCTCTATATACAGTATACAGTGGTAGTGGGGGGTCACATATCACTGCATAAAGTATAAAGAGGGTCACACATCTCTATATACAGTGGTGGTGGGGGGGTCACATATCACTGCATACATTATACAGAGGGTCACATATCTCTATATACAGTGGTGGTGGGGGTGACATATCACTTCATACAGTATACAGAGGGTCACACATCTCTATATACAGTATACAGTTGTGGTGGGGGTCACATATCACTGCACACAGTATACAGAGGGTCACACATCTCTATATACAGTATACAGTGGTGGGGTGGGGGGGGGGGTCACATATCACTGCATACAGTATACAGAGGGCCACACATCTCTATATACAGTGGTGGTGGGGGTCACATATCACTGCATACAGTATACAGAGGGTCACATATCTCTATATACAGTGGTGGTGGGGGTGACATATCACTGCATACAGTATACAGAGGGTCACACATCTCTATATATAGTATACAGTAGTGGTGGGGGTCACATATCACTGCACACTTTATACAGAGGGTCACACATCTCTATATACAGTATACAGTTGTGGTGGGGGTCACATATCACTGCATACAGTATACAGAGGGTCACACATCTCTATATACAGTATACAGTGGTGGCGGTGGGGGGGTCACATATCACTGCATACAGTATACAGAGGGTCACATATCTCTATATACAGTGGTGGGGGGTCACATATAACTGCATACAGTATATATAGGGTCACACATCTCTATATACAGTGGTGGTGGGGGTCACATATCACTGCACACAGTATAAAGAGGGTGACATATCTCTCCATATACAGTTTACAGTTGTGGTGGTGGTCACATATCACTGCATACAGTATATAGAGGGTCACACATTTCTATATACAGTATACAGTGGTAGTTGGGGGTCACACATCACTGCATATAGTGTACAGAGGGTCACACATCTCTGTATACAACTGGTGGCGGGGGTCACATATCACTGCATACAGTATACAGAGGTTCACACATCTGTATATACAGTATACAGTTGTGGTGGGGGTCACATCACTGCATACAGTATACAGAGGGTCACACATCTCTATATACAGTGGTGGATACATATCACTGCATACAGTATACAGAGGGTCACACATCTCTATATACAGTATACAGTGGTGGGGGTCATATATCACTGCATGGGGGGGTCACATATCACTATATACAGTGTGCAGGAAAAAGAGGATACACATTTACAGATGAGACCAGTGACTGTTGCTGATATCACTGACCCCAGCCATATTGACACCTCAGAAGGGGTTAAACTCTTGGTCTGGCTGTAATAAATATGTCTGTGATAATATCACAGTGCAGAGGGGCCATAAACAGGACAGACACTGGGATTGCTCACAGTTTGTGTTCCATAGCACCTTCCTAGCTCTGCTACATCCTCACATACAGCAGTAGCCTCTCAGTATAGGAGACAGAGATGGAGTCTACAGACAGTCAGCTTCCATCAGCCATTACAGCTTCTCCTCACAGTCTCCCTTTCTCCTGCAAAAGTTTCTTTATTTCTGCTTGAATCTTCCTGCTAAGCCCCTCCAGCCCTGCACAGCCAGGAATGCCAGTCACAGAAGGAAAGCACATCTGATACAAGCAGGGTGCTTTAGGACCCAGGGAGCAGCACACTCCTTAAGGCATGGACGAGGTTGCTCCTTCATGGCACATGCAGCTATGGACAGACAGGCAGCTGTGAGAGCAGGACAGGAGGGGGCGTGGTAAGAGCAGGACAGGGGGGGGCGTGGTGAGAGCAGGACAGGGGGGGCGTGGTGAGAGCAGGACAGGGGGGACGTGGTGAGAGCAGGACAGGGGGGGCGTGGTGAGAGCAGGACAGGAGGGGCGAGGTGAGAGCAGGACAGTGGGGGCGTGGTGAGAGCAGGACAGGGGGGCGTGGTGAGAGCAGGACAGGAGGGGGCGTGGTGAGGGCAGGACAGGAGGGGGCGTGGTGAAAGCAGGACAGGAGGTGGCGTGGTGAAAGCAGGACAGGAGGGGGCGTGGTCAGAGCAGGACAGGAGGGGGCGTGGTCAGAGCAGGACAGTAGGGGGCGTGGTCAGAGCAGGACAGGAGTGGGTGTGGTCAGAGCAGGACAGGAGGGGGTGTGGTCAGAGCAGGACAGGAGGGGGCGTGGTCAGAGCAGGACAGGAGGGGGCGTGTTCAGAGCAGGACAGGGGGGGCCGTGGTGAGAGCAGGACAGGGGGGGACGTGGTGAGAGCAGGACAGGGGGGGACGTGGTGAGAGCAGGACAGGGGGGGACGTGGTGAGAGCAGGACAGGAGGGGGCGTGGTGAGAGCAGGACAGGAGGGGGCGTGGTGAGAGCAGGACAGGAGGGGGCGTGGTGAGAGCAGGACAGGAGGGGGCGTGGTGAGAGCAGGACAGGAGGGGGCGTGGTGAGAGCAGGACAGGAGGGGGCGTGGTGAGAGCAGGACAGGAGGGGGCGTGGTGAGAGCAGGACAGGAGGGGGCGTGGCTGCCAATAGCAGGAAAACCCGGCATATCTGCTAAGGGTACTTTCACACCATGGCAGGGGACTCCGGCAAGCTGTTCCGGCAGGAGCATGCAGTACTTTTAGTCCGGCTGTCTCTCGGCGTGCACTGCCGTGTTCAGGGCCTTTTTTAACAAGGGGCAAAAGGGGCAGCTGCCCCGGGCCCAGTGTCTCCTGGGGGGCCCAAGGCAGCTGCCTCTTGAGCCCTGCTGGCCACTGCCCCGGGTATCAGGCTGAAGGCTACACAGGGGGGTGCTGCCACGCCTGCCTGCCTGCCGGCACTCCAGGCAGCGTACTGTGAGAGCTGTGATTTTCTAGGACCTTAGATGACATCATCACCATGTGAACATTAACCTAGCAATATTACTGGTCACATGGCTATGAGGTCATCAAAGGTCCTGTCTACCAGGAGTGTTGTTGCAGGAGAAGTTTCCCATCATTGTGGGGCTTTTTTCTGTGAAGATTACATCAGGAAAAGGTGACAGAGGCTGTTCTACTAATATACTGTAAGCTACTGTATACTGTGGGGTGCTATATTGCTCTACTGTATACTATGGGGGTGCTGTATACTGTATATTGTGGGGTGCTTTATACTGTGGGATGCTGTATACTGTATACTGTAAGGTGTGGTATTCTGTATAGTTTGGGGTGCTGTATACCGTGAGGTGCTGTACACTGTGGGTGCTGTATATTGTGGAGTGCTATACTGCTGTACTGTATAGTGTGGGGTGCTGTATAGTGTATAGTTTGGGGTACTGTATACTGTGAGGTGCTATATATTGTGGGGTGCTATACTGCTCTACTGTATACTGTGAGGTTCTATACTGCTCTACTATATACTGTGGGGTGCTGTATATAGTATAGTGTGGGGTGCTATACTGCATACTGTGGGGTGCTGTATACTATAGGGTGCTACACTGCATACTGTGGGTTGCTGTATACTATAGGGTGCTATACTGCATACTCTGGGGTGCACTGTAATTCTAGGGTGAGCCGAGCCCTGGTCTCCTTCCTGCAGAGCGGTGCCCACTTCCAGCCTGAGCCCAGCTGCCCAGAGCACTGATCCTGAGCCGATGGAGTCTTCAGAACTGGATTTACATCACTGTACTCTACCAGGTGTGTGGATTTTGTGTGTGTGTGTTGTGGTGGAGGCCGTGATTGCATGCTAGGGTGTGGGAAGGTGGGATCCAGGGGGCCCAAGTACATTTTTGCCCAGGGTCCAATCAATATTAAAGACGGCCCTGACCGCGTTGCCGCCGGAACTCTGCCCCCGCCCCTATTATAGTCAATGGGGACGGAGCGGCAGTCCGGGGGCACATGGTCACTAGCGGCAGGACGGATTCGACAGGCTGTTCATCCGCCAGAACAGCCTGCCAGAGTCCCCTGCCGCTAGTGTCAAACTAGCCTCAAAGGATATAACAGTAAGTGTAATATCTATAATATCTACCTACTTTCTTTACAGTAGTAATAAGTGCTAACAAAGTGGCCAACCCCTTTAATGTTTACCCATGCATCACCTTTGGTTTGTTGCCTTTAAGTTACAAAAGTTTATGGGACAAATGTAAATTCTCTCGGATTCTCATTCAATTAAACATTACAGTCTAAGGGAGGTGAGCTATCATATTAGAAGATTAATATATTTATTGCTTAATTCTTTCAATGTTTTATGTACAAGATTTGAAAAAAAGTTTATCTTTTCGATTAAGCAAGCTTGTATGGTGACATCTAGTGGCGAAATGCCAAACTTCAAAATTTATTGTCCTCAGATACACAGTTGTTAGTTTTTGTAACGGCACCGTTTCAGCAGACAAGGGGTTAAAATCCGTTTAGGCGATATGCCCCTTTCCGAGAGACAGGCACAGTTACTGCAGAACACCAACCTCCCGAACTGGATACAAAATAGCACTCCAAACTGGAACCTCGCAAATAGCTGTCAGCAGGCGAACAGGAAAAGCATTCAGTCGGCTTACACTCCTGGCAATCAGTCTCCAACAGCATACAGGGAATCCCCCCAATAACGAGACAAGGCTCCGTCTTGAGGGTCAGCAGTGATCTGATTGTACTTCAAGTACAGCCTCTTTTATTGATAAAAACCAAACATAGTACTGCCCACAGGGTTTTGAAATCCAACCAATCAGTAATTCACAACACACACAATGTAAATACAGCAACCAATCGTTCCCGCCCCCTAGAGGACCAGAAGGGAGACTGCGACACAGAACAGATACAACATATCCCCACAATGCATCATGGTTTCCTCCTCTCTGCCTGGGAGACGACCGAAGACAATCCAATTATCTCTCAGGACAAAGGGGAGATCGCCAATACACATGTGGAGACAACAGGACAGACATCACCATTTAAACACACAATGGGACAATCGAACCACACCCAGCATATTCCTCCCAAGCTGACAAGTTACACTTATTATAAGTTGTTACAACTTTGTGAGGTTACATTGTCCATACATATAACTTACATCAATTTAAACAGTATAACTTGGGGGACAAACCTATCCAAAATTCACTGGAATAGGTTCAGGGGTTCAAAAGTTAGCATGGGCCATAATCCTGAGGCAAGAGGCCTTCAAACAGCCCCCTCCAAAACCCAGTGGCGAGGTTGGTTTCGCCACACATTTTCCCCCCCAGGAAAGACTAACCAGATACCTGACCTCACGCCGGTCGGTACCTGAGTTAGTCTGGCAGCCCACCCACAACCCAATACTGGACCTGTTGAATTTAGTAGCCTGTCTCTGTCCAGTGAATCCACCAAGGTTATATTGGTAGCTGGTACTCCCGGTCTCTGAGTTGCTCCCTGGCTTGGAGTGGAGGTTGCTTTGTGGGCAGGGATCAGCGGGACTCTGCCCTGGTACCAGCGCTACCATGGAAGAAGCCAGGTTGGAGTCTGGTTGTTGGAGGGGGAAACCGACTGTCTCCCCTTTGGCTAAACTGCCCTGTTGCTGGGGGACAGGAACAACTGTCCCTACCCCCTGTGCTGTAAGTGCAGAGACCACGGTCCCATCTGCACAGTTGTGGGGCTTACTGTCTCCCCCTGGTGCGTTAATCTGCCGCTGGGGAGAGGCGGTAACGAGCTCCTCCCCCATACATACTTCCAGCCGCTGGGGAGGGCGACCGACCGCCTCCGCTCCCAATACAGTGTCCTGCTGCTGGGGAAAGGAGACTGGGCTCTCTATTCCCTGTAGGACACTCTGCCGCTGGGGGACAGGACCGACTGTCTCTGCCCCCTGTAACTCCGTCTGCCGCTGGGGAATGGAGACTCGGCTCCCAATTCCCAAAAAATCATGCTGCTGCTGGGGGGCAGGAACAACTACCCCTGCCCCCTGTAACTCAGCCTGCCGCTGGGGAGGGAGGCCGCTGCTCTCCTCTCCCTGCACTTCACACTGCCTTCCCGGCATATCACTCTGCTGCTGGGGGGCAGGAACAACTACCTCTGCCCCCTGTAACTCAGCCTGCCGCTGGGGAATGGAGACTAGGCTCCCAATTCCCAAAAAATCATGCTGCTGCTGGGGGGCAGGAACAACTACCTCTGCCCCCTGTAACTCAGCCTGCCGCTGGGGAGGGAGGCTGCTGCTCTCCCCTCCCTGCACTTCACACTGCCGCTGGGGAATGGAGACTGGGCTCCCACTGTCCCGCAACCGTAACTTCCGATGGAGGTCCACCCAACGTGGCAGCTGACCGTCACCTTCTGCCCGGTATAGTAGGGTCTTAGACACTAGACTCCTCACGAACTTCACGTATTTCTCAGCTGGATTGGGTCCGAAGAAGTTCAGCCGCAACCACATCATACGGTCAAATTCCTCCACAGAGTATCTGTACTCCACTGCTGGTTCCACCCTGGTGCTTTTAGGGTTGCTGTACTGAGACATGCGTTGCCCTTAAATTGTAGAATCCACAGAAATGGTGTCTCCTGTAGCTGTCCTTCTGGCTGTAGGAACGATCCCGCTGCTTGCCACCAATGTAACGGCACCGTTTCAGCAGACAAGGGGTTAAAATCCGTTTAGGCGATATGCCCCTTTCCGAGAGACAGGCACAGCTACTGCAGAACACCAACCTCCCGAACTGGATACAAAATAGCACTCCAAACTGGAACCTCGCAAATAGCTGTCAGCAGGCGAACAGGAAAAGCATTCAGTCGGCTTACACTCCTGGCAATCAGTCTCCAACAGCATACATGGAATCCCCCCAATAACGAGACAAGGCTCCGTGTTGAGGGTCAAGCAGTAGTCTGACTGTACTTCAAGTACAGCCTCTTTTATTGATAAAAACCAAACATAGTACTGCCCACAGGGTTTTGAAATCCAACCAATCAGTAATTCACAACACACACAATGTAAATACAGCAACCAATCGTTCCCGCCCCCTAGAGGACCAGAAGGGAGACTGCGACACAGAACAGATACAACATATCCCCACAATGCATCATGGTTTCCTCCTCTCTGCCTGGGAGACGACCGAAGACAATCCAATTATCTCTCAGGACAAAGGGGAGATCGCCAATACACATGTGGAGACAACAGGACAGACATCACCATTTAAACACACAATGGGACAATCGAACCACACCCAGCATATTCCTCCCAAGCTGACAAGTTACACTTATTATAAGTTGTTACAACTTTGTGAGGTTACATTGTCCATACATATAACTTACATCAATTTAAACAGTATAACTTGGGGGACAAACCTATCCAAAATTCACTGGAATAGGTTCAGGGGTTCAAAAGTTAGCATGGGCCATAATCCTGAGGCAAGAGGCCTTCAAACAGCCCCCTCCAAAACCCAGTGGCGAGGTTGGTTTCGCCACACTTTTTATTTTTTAATTTAATGTATTTTTGTATATGTTACTTTAACAATAAAAAGGGGTAACATAATAGGTAAGAAAGTTTCAGCTCACTGTATTGTAGAGTATACATTGTATGGTGTGTAAAACATTACTTTTACCACTATTTTGAGAAAATTGAGTGCCAATCCAGTGTGCAATAATTGCCATAATATGAATGACCACATTGAGTAAAGTAGACATGAGCAAATTTGTCCCAGATTTGATTCAGGCCAAATAAATTCAACCTGAATTAAAAGGGCCCCATTTGCCCTGAAACGTCATGTATGACATTCTGGGATCTTCTTGGATTGTGTCCAGCCTTTTTCAAGATCTTTAACACCGAGAAAGTATACTCAATGGCAAGATGACAACATATATGATTAGAGATACGCAAATTTTTCAAAAATTTGATTAGGCCGGTGCGCCAAATTTTTTGAAAGAATTTGGTTCGATCCAAATGCATTTGCGGCAAATTGCTTTAAAAACGTATATTTCCTGGCTGCAGAGAGTCTTTATAGTGGTGTAGAACACTGTGCCTTGCAGTAACACACATAGGGAGTCTGCTGTGGTAGTGAAATAACACTGTGAGTCTGTATAACATGCAGATGACAGGCGTCACACTTAAAATCATGCACACTTCACTTATTTGGGCAGTTATGGGGCCAAAACTGACCAAATAACTACAAACTCAGACTGAGGCTGCATGCTCACGGCCATTGTGCGGCCGTTCCATGCATTGAGGACTGCAATTGCGCTCCCCAATGCACGGTCAACATCCATGCAGCGGGCTGGACCCATTCAACATGTCATATTTATTTGTGGTGCAGAACAACGGAAAGAAACACAACGGAAGCACTCCGTAGTTCCGATCCGTGCTTCCGTTCTGCATCTTCGTGATTGCGGACACATTCAAGTGAATGGGTCCGCGATTCGTGATGCGGAATGCACACGGCCGATGCCCGTGTATTGCGGACCCGCTGTATGTGGGCCGCAATACAGCCACGGGGGGCACACGGCTTTGTGCATGAGGCCTTACAGGTCGATGTTAGCGCCAAGAAGAAGCGCACTCCTTTTAAACCGTCATCAGCTGATTCCACATAGATGCCTACAGAACCTGTTCTATTAAACGCTTATGCAAGTAGAGCCCCCTGACAGAGTGGAGAGGGTGTCAGCAGTAAGTTTGCGTTGATGTCACTGATTATTTTGCCCTTCCTCTGATCTGTCATAACAATAACCCCCAAAAAACGGATCCTGTCTGTGGAGAATCCGCCTTCACTCGGTCAGCATTAGGTCAGAATCCATCAGTATTGCTAATGCCCAAAAAAAACAGGAGAGGATCCAAAACAGAGATGACTGAGTCAACCATTAAATAACCGCTGGGTTGCTGGTCAAGACACGACTTCTACGGCTCTCGCTGCGACCCCTGCTTCCACGCCCCCTTACTCTGCTGCGACCTGTGCCTGTACCAGAAACATTTAGGCCTCTGCCACTCCCCTTTTCAGGGCCTGGTACTTCTCTGTCTGACATACTGTTACAGTCAGGTCCATAAATATTGGGACATCGACACAATTCTAACATTGTTGGCTCTATACACCACCACAATGGATTTGGGATGAAACTAACAAGATGTGCTTTAACTGCAGACTGTCGGCTTTAATTTGAGGGTATTTACATCCAAATCAGGTGAACGGTGTAGGAATTACAACAGTTTGCATATGTGCCTCCTACTTGTTAAGGAACCAAAAGTAATAGGACAGAATAATAATCATAAATCAAACTTTCACTTTTTAATACTTGGTTGCAAATCCTTTGCAGTCAATTACAGTCTGAAGTCTGGAACGCATAGACATCACCAGCCGCTGGGTTTCATCCCTGGTGATGCTCTGCCAGGCCTCTACTTCAGTTCCTGCTTGTTCTTGGGGCATTTTCCCTTCAGTTTTGTCTTCAGCAAGTGAAATGCATGCTCAATCGGATTCAGGTCAGGTGATTGACTTGGCCATTGCATAACATTTCACTTCTTTCCCTTATAAAACTCTCTGGTTGCTTTTGTAGTATGCTTTGGGTCATTGTCCATCTGCACTGTGAAGCGCCGTCCAATGAGTTCTGAAGCATTTGGCTGAATATGATCAGATAATATTGCCCGAAACACTTCAGAATTCATCCTGCTGCTTTTGTCAGCAGTCACATCATCAATAAATACAAGAGAACCAGTTCCATTGGCAGCCATGGATGCCCACCCCATGACACAACCACCACCATGCTTCACTGATTAGGTGGTATACTTAGGATCATGAGCAGTACCTTTCCTTCTCCATACTCTTCTCTTCTCATCACTCTGGTACAAGTTGATCTTGGTCTCATCTGTCCATAGGATGTTGTTCCAGAACTGTGAAGGCTTTTTTAGATGTCATTTGGCAAACTCTAATCTGGCCTTCCTGTTTCTGAGGCTCACCAATGGTTTACATCTTGTGGTGAACCCTCTGTATTCATTCTGGTGAAGTCTTCTCTTGATTGTTGACTTTGACACACATACACCTACCTCCGGTGGAGTGTTCTTGATCTGGCTAATTGTTGTGAAGGGTGTTTTCTTCACCAGGGAAATAATTCTTCGATCATCCACCAGAGTTGTTTTCCGTGGTCTTCCGGGTCTTTTGGTGTTGCTGAGCTCACCGGTGCGTTCCTTCTTTTTAAGAATGTTCCAAACAGTTGTTTTGGCCACGCCTAATGTTTTTGCTATCCCTCTGATGGGTTTGTTTTGTTTTTTCAGCCTAATGATGGCTTGCTTCACTGATAGTGACAGCTCTTTGGATCTCATCATGAGATTCCAAATGCAAATAGCACACTTGAAATTAACTCTGGACCTTTTATATGCTCATTGTAATTGGGATAATGAGGGAATAACACACACCTGGTCATGGAAGAGCTGAGAAGCCAATTGTCCCATTACTTTTGGTCCCCTAACAAGTGGGAGGCACATATGCAAACTGTTGTAATTCCTACACCTTTCACCTGATTTGGATGTAAATACCCTCAAATTAAGGCCGAATGCACACGGCCGTTTTTCACGGCCGTGAGCGGTCTGTGGAACCGCGGCCTGGATTCCTGCTGAGAGCAGGAGCGCACGGCGTCATTGGTTGCTATGACGCCGTGCGCTCCCTGCTGCCGCCACAGTACAGTAATACACTGGTATTGATCATACCAGTGTATTACTGTATTGCGGCGGCAGCAGGGAGCGCACGGCGTCATAGCAACTAATGACGCCGTGCGCTCCTGCTCTCAGCAGGAATCCAGGCCGCGGTTCCACGGACCGCTCATGGCCGTGAAACACGGCCGTGTGCATTCGGCCTAAAGCTGACAGTCTGCAGTTACAGCACATCTTGTTTGTTTCATTTCAAATCCATTGTGGTGGTGTATAGAGCCAAAAATGTTAGAATTGTGTCCATGTTCCAATATTTATGGACCTGACTGTAGCTCAAATAAATAAATAAATGAAAAGGAAATTAAAACACCCCAAAAAGGGTCGTGATTTTCTAATTTCACCACACAGTGGCTAATAAGCCCTATTTTCCCCCCATTAATACACACAAAAAAGGACTTTAGAACATATAACTGCACCGCTAAACTGCAAATATATTTTACTTTTGCCACTAATACACAACAAAAAGGGCTGTAATTTTAACACTTCACCACACAATGGCTAATAAGTAGAGATGAGCGAACCTCTGTTTTAAGTTCGGCGTCTAAAGTTCGGATTTGGATTAGCGGAGAATCCCGATCTGGAACCGGATATGGATTCCGACTTCCGTTCTGGTCCGTGGTAGCGGAATCAATAATGGCCGATTATTGATTCCGCTACCACGGACCACAACGGAAGTCGGAATCCATATCCGGTTCCAGATCGGGATTCTCCGCTAATCCAAACCCGAACTTTAGACGCCGAACTTAAAACAGAAGTTCGCTCATCTCTACTAATAAGCCCTTTTTTCCCTATTAATACAATCCCAAAAATGCTTTACAACATATAACTGCACTACACAAGGGCAAATAAGGCTCATTTCACACCTGCGTTCAGTGCGGATCCGTCTTGTATCTGCACAGACGGATCCACACCGATAATGCAAACGCTTGTATCCGTTCAGAACGGATCCGTTTTCATAATTCTTTTTAAAAAAAGTGTAAGTCAAAACAGATCTGTCTTGACTTACATTGAAAGTCAATGGGGGACGGATCCATTTTCAATTGCACCAGATTGCGTCAGTGGAAATGGATCTGTCCCCATTGACTTACATTGTAAGTCAGGATGGATCCATTTGGCTCTGCATCATCAGGCGGACACCAAAACGCTGCAAGATGCATTTTAGTGTCTGCCTCAAAAGCGCAACGGAGACCAAACGCAGTCAAATTGATGCATTCTGAACGGATCCTTATCCACTCAGAATGCATTGGGGCTGAACTGATCCGTTTTGGTCCGCTTGTGAGAGCCCTGAAACGGATCTCACAGGCGGACCCAGAAACGCCAGTTTGAAAGTAGCCTTATTATAACACACGATCTGATAAATGCTGGTGGCGGGGAAGGCTAGCACCTCCAAGGCATAGAGCACCAGTTTGTGCCACGTCTCCAGCTTGGAAACCCAATAGTTGTAAGGCACAGAGGGATCATTGAGGACGTTGGCACGGTCTGCTACATACTCCTTCACCATCTTCCAAAATGCTTGCCTCCTTGTGATACTAGACTGCACATCAGGTTGAGGGTGCTGGCGGGCTGTCATAAAACTGTCCCAGGCCTTGGAGAGTGTTGCCCTGCCTCTATTGGAACTGCTGTGTGTTCCCTTCGTATCCCCTTCTCGGTTGGCCAAGGAACTACATATTCTGCAGCCAGCGTTGTCAGCTGGGAATTTTTGGAGCAATTTTCTCACAAGGACCTTCTGGTATTGCACCATTTTGCTTGTCCTCTCCACCACAGGAATGAGAGATGAGAAGTTCTCTTTGTAGCAGTGGTCGAGAAGGGTGAAAAACCAGTAATCTGTGTTGGCCAAAATGCGTACAATGCGAGGGTCATGGGAAAGGCAGCCTAACATAAAGTCAGCCATGTGTGCCAGAGTCCAAACAGACAAGACTTTGCTGTCCTCATCAGGAGGATGACTCTCTATCTCCTTATCCTCTTCCTCCTTTTCTACCCATCCACGCTGAACAAACTTCCATGGGTACTACCCTCTGTAGCGGAGGCAACCATCTTCTGCTCCTCCTCCTCATCCAATTCGCACTGAGAAGACGAACTGAGAGTGGTCTGGCTATCACCCTGTGTACTGTCTTACCCCATTTCCACCTCTATAATAGTGTTATCGCCGCTCACCATCTGTGTTGATTCCTCAAAGTTGCGTAAAACCTCACAGAGGTCAGACGGCAATGCCCACTCGTCGCTTGTGAAGAGCGGAAGCTGACTGGAAAGGCGGCAACCATGTTGCAGCTAGTATTCCACTACTGCCCTCTGCTACTCACAAAGCCTGGCCAACATGTGGAATGTGGAGTTCCTGCACGTGCTCACGTATCGCTGCTGCAGCATTGCCAGACCAGCGGAAGCTGTCGTTGACTTGTGGAAATGGGCACACACACCTTAACCAGTAGCTCAGACAAATTGGGGTAGGTTTTAAGAAACCACTGAACCACTAGGTTGAAAACGTGGGCTAGGCATGGTATATGTGTGAGCTTGCTAAGCTCCAAAGCCGCCACCAAGTTACGGCCATTATCAGACACATGGTTGTAGGTTGAGTGGAGGGAACCACAGCTCAGTCTGGTCCCTTATCCCCTGCCACAGCTCTGCAGCGGTGTGCTGTTTGTCACCTAAGCATATCAGTTTAAGCACGGCCTGTTGCCGATTCTCCACTGCAGTGCTACACTGTTTCCAGCTACCGACTGATGGCTGACCGGTGCTGCAAGATGATAATTCAGAGGTGAAAGTGGAGGAGGAGAAGCAAGGTTGCAGCCACTAACGTAGGTGGTGGTGGAAACCCAGATGAAAGTAGGACCCGCAATCCTTGGCGTCGGTAGCACCTGTGGCATCCCAGGGTATGACTCGCTCCCAGTCTCCACAACGTTCACCCAGTGTACCATCAGGGAAATGTAGCGTCCCTGGCCAAATGCATTTGTCTATGTGTCAGTTGTTAAGTGGATCTTCCCAATAACTGCATTGGTCAGGTGACGGGTGATGTTACGGGACACATGCTGGTGTAAGGCTTAGACTGCACAACGTGAAAAATATTGGCGGCTGGGGACAGAGTAACGCGAGACAGCCACTGCCATCAGGCTGCAGAAAGCCTCAGTATTCACAAGCCTAAATGGCAACATTTCCAGGGACAGCAATTTGGAAAGGCGCACATTTAGTGCTATGGGTGGCTGAGTATTAACACTTTTGTTCAAATGCCTGGGGTATGGACATCTGTATGCTGCGCTGGGACACATAAGTGAATGTGCTAGCTGATGGTGCTTGCGAAAGTTCAGGTGCATGGCTGGAGGCATCCGGGCCTGCATCTTGGACAGGAGATTGGCCAGCACGTAAAACAAAGGAAGAGGAGGCAGTGGTGTGACCCGCAGACACTGATTGTGGACCCAGGCGTTCGGCCCATCTATTAGGGTGCTTTAATGCCATGTGGCGGATCATGATGTTGGTGGTGAGGTTGCTAGTGTTCACGCCCCTGCTCATTTTGGTACGGCACAGGTTGCAAATGACAATTCTTTTATCGTCCGCACATTCCTCAAAAAAGTGTGAGACTGCGGAACACCTACCCCTTGGCAAGGGAGATTGCCGCAAGGGGGTGCTCCAGGGAACAGTTGCGGGACTGTTTGTTGTGGCGCGCCTTCTCCTTTTTGCCACCCCATTTCCTCTTCCAGCCTGTTGCGGTGCTGCGGATTCCTCCCCCTCTGTACTGCTGTCCTCGCTCGGCTTGCCACCTTCCCAGGTTGGGTCAGTGACTTCATCGTCCACCACCTCCTCTTCCACTTCCTCACTCTGGTTATCCTCCTGACTTGTTGACCTAACAACAACCTAAGTTATTGACAACTGTGTCTCATTCTCATCATGAACCTCTTGAGATACTAATTGCGGTTAACTTATTGACAACTGTGTCTCATCATCACCATCAACCTCGTGAAACACTAATTGCCATTCCCCACCATCATCTTCTTGTGACTGTAGATGCTCAAGAGTTTGGGAATCAGGGCACAAGATCTCCTTATGTCCCACTTCCGTCCACATTTCCGTTCCCTGCAATTGCAGACAAGATTAGGCATATTCTATTTAGTGCCGGCGATGTGCGGACCGCAAAATGCGGAACACACATTGCCGGTGTCCGTGTTTTGCGGATCTGCGGATCTGTGGATCTTCAAAACACACACGTATGTGTGACTAGACCCTGAATGTCACTGATAATTCAAATACGCAAATGTTATACATGAGATGTTGCGCAGGTAATGTAACTGTCTGCATCAGACTCCGTCTACAGAAAAAGTACACTGGATGTCAAAGATATTTTAGGCTGCTCACACGTTACACAGGAGATGTAGCGCAAATAATGTCGCTGTCACCAGCAGCGAAAAAAATTACACTGACTGTCACTGATATTTTGGATGCGCGAACGTTACTGGAGATGTAGCGCAGATAATGTCGCTGTCACCAGCAGCAAAAAAGTTAGACTGAATGTCACTAATATTTCGGATACGCAAACATTATACAGGAGATTTAGCGCAGGTAATGTAACTGTCCGCAGCGGACACCATCTATGGAAAAGGTACACTGGATGTCACAGATATTTTTAGGCTACACACACTTCAGACAGGAGATGTAGCGGTCAAACAATTGCAAGCTATTTAGCGCAGGTTGCGCTAAAAATATATATTGCTGCCAGATACAAGTATAGTCCTTAAAAAGACTTTTGTGTTTCTCTAACAATTCCTCGCAATTTATCGCAGGTTGCGCTAATAATTATATTGCTGCCATATACAACAATAGTCCTTAAAAGGACTTTTGGTTCTCTAACAAGTTTTTTCAATAAAAATATTAGTATTTCACTCCCTACACTGTCTGTCCCTTCTTCAGCACAGCTCTCCCTGACTAAGACTGAGCTGAACACGTGTCATCATCGGGTGCTATATAGCATCCGATGACGCGTTCCGGCCAGCCAATCACCGTAATGCCAGTAGCCAAAATGGCTACGGCATTACAGTGAATGGCAGTACTTACCCGCATGTTTATTGGCTGCATAGCAGCCAACAAACATGCGGGGAGGAGACTCGAGCATCGCGCTTGAGCACACACGGTGTTCAGTGCATGCTCGCCCAACACTAGTGCTGATACCTTAATGTTCTCAACAGGTTCCCAGGATCTCTATGCAAGACAAAAACCATTCCAGTCCACTAAGTAGAAAGTTCTTCCAATCTTTTTAACATCCAGGAGACTCTTTACTTCAAATTCATCAGTGGGAACAGAGACTGAAGTTCTAGAGCAACAGTTGATCACTAATGATTTGAGGTGAGACACTGAATCAGTTGGCTATACAAAAGGTATGGTGGCAGACATAACCTATAATATACTGAATTTATCGGCTTCAGAGCCTCATAAGGACTCATGAAATGAGGACCAAACTTAAAAGAAAGTACCTTCAGATTAATATGAAGGACAGCCAAAGCTTATCTCCAAGAGAGATGTATGTGGAGATTTTTGGTTCTGGATAGTAGCCATTTTCATACAGGTGGCCTGTTAAGAGAAAATGTAGTCTCCTGTCAAATCGGGAGAAACGAGTGGAGAGTGGATATAACAGCCAGTACTTCGAATGAAATGAAGTGGAGAATGTAAATTGAAGATGCTGACCATTTGCTTTATTATTTTATGAGATTCCTGCCCAAGGAGACAAAGACACCCTACCATCATGACAAAGAGAAATAAAATGACTTTCGTCAAAATGACAACTCTCCAAGCGCTGATTGGCAGATTTAACCTGCCAATGACTGAGTATGATATGCCAAGGATAAATCTAACTTAACATCCACAGCTTGCTGCCAAGAGACCTCCAGAACCAGGGCATAAACTGCCTTCTCCTGTCACTGAT
This sequence comes from Bufo gargarizans, assembly GCF_014858855.1. NCBI lineage: Eukaryota > Metazoa > Chordata > Amphibia > Anura > Bufonidae > Bufo > Bufo gargarizans. The sequence goes on from NC_058080.1 coordinate 444,385,662, forward strand.
GATTTGCTGTGGTATCCCATGCAAACAAAAAATGTGTTTGATGAATAGGTGAGCAAAATGAACAACAGAAGAAAAAACAGAAAACAGGATAAAATTAGCCATTTTAGAGAAACAGTCTACAATAACCCAGGTCAGAGTACAGCCAGATGAAGGGGCAGAGCCATGATGAAATCCATAGCGATATGTTGCCACTAGTGATGATTGAGCAAATTATGAAAAAGTTCGATTCGGCTGCCTTGCCGAATTTTACAAAAAAGGTTGCTTGGTGACAGATTGCTTTGTCACAAAGTGCATTTCTTTGTAAGTAGTGGGTGCAATGACAGGGAGTGGCGATTGTGCCGCTTCCCGTCATTGTACCTCTTAGATGCCTCATTCACGGCATCTGAGCTAAATAACAGAGCGTTTAAAAAAAAACAAAAAAACACTTACCGGAACCATTGCATAGTGTGCAGGAAGGGAAGTATCCTTCCTGCACACTATGCTGACCTAACTCTGCAATATATAAGTATTTGATGCATCTATATTCTTTGATGTCATATTCCTGCATTTTGCACTTTATTCTGGTGGTACCCTTTATTATATGGAATGTGTAGGCTCAGTTATTGGGATGTTTCCTTCCTGCACACCATCATTATTAATCGGATTAGTACTTAGTGCATATACGTCTTTTGAGGATATATTTATGTACTTTGCACCTTATTTTGGCAATATTTTTAAATCTATGTTGGAGATGTGGAGCGTGTAGGTTTATGTGCTGGACAAATTCACGATCCGCACATGGGTAATATGATTGTATACAATTGGTTTTAATGTTTTTGGCTGAGTGCTTTTTCAATAAATTATATATTTATTAGATGTGCAGCATTTGTGTGGTATTTCTTTCTTCTTTTGCTGGTATACTCCTTGATGTACTTCAGCATAATTTGTATCTCCGTAAGTTCCAGGCAGAAATCATATGCCCGATGAAGTGGCAGACTTTTGGCTTTCTTCTTGTCAAGCACATCTGTGTAACTGGCATATAAATGAGGCGGTCCTGGAAGGCTTTGTGGCACTTGAAACCTCAGAATAGGCTGAATTGTAACCAGGCAGCAAGTGTGGTAACAAGATCCCCAAAGCAGGAACTGCACATTGTTGCTAACTGGAGCATTGACACAGAGCCACTGCAACCCTGGCAGCAAAGGGTTGTTGAATTTACGGAAAAATGTCTCAGTATGCAGACTCTCTACCTGGAGATCCATAAGCTCAGTAATGTACTAGATAGGATTTGGAAAAGCCACCCAGTTAACTGAGGCCACAGTCAAGGACTTCTTCAGGTGCATAATTATGCTTTACTGGGTCACCAAGACCTGATGCAAGAAATACCCAGTAGTACCAGAGTCCAGTATGGCCTGTTCAGTGAACTAGATTTTACTGCAGGACAGAACCACAGGAATAGTTTGTTTTGGGGAGAGGTCATCTTCACATAGGGTTGTCTCTCATATTGACCCTAGGCACTGGAGTTTCTCAAATTGAATAGGCAACTCCTTGAATAATTACTTTTGCCATTGCAGTATAAACACAAATTACTGCTGTGTCTATGTAAAAGGTCTTCTTTGGACAGCTTGACTGTATCGATTTGCATAGGCTCCTCTGGAGGGGGCAAAGTCGAGGGGGAGAAAGGGCTTCTGGAAGGAAGGTACCAATCTTGTTTCAGGCCTTTCCTGAAGCAAAGATCAATGAGGGTTACCACTATAACAAGACCTTTCGGGGTAGCTGGTAGATCCTGGTATCCAATTTTACCTTTCATATGAACTACCATACTCTCCCAAAAAGCATTCACCAGAGCATTGTTTTTCCAGAACAACTCCCAGAACAGCGTATGAAATTGGATGGCTTACTATCAGACCGTAAAGTTGCCCTGGCAGAGGCGCAGTAAGGAAGATGCGGTGGAAATTGCCCATCAGACTTCCCAATTACCTCATGGAAGGTCAACACTAAATCTCATAGATTTTATGTCAGGGTGTAACCCTGTTCCCAGAGGGGTGTGTCACAGGTCAAAGCTTCAGCAGAAGGAAGAGACACCAGAAAGGCAATCTTAGCATGGTCAGTGTTGAGTCTATATTTTGAAATAGATACTGCACTGATAGAGGAATCCACCACAGATTATAGGGTCTGCGTCATAGCTCGGGGATAGCAGTATTTACAGTATGAAACTGCCACGGCAAAACACTCGCTCTGGGTGTGGTGCAGATTCTGCAACTTGAGTAGGCAGAGCAGGAACAAAAACCACCAAGGAGTCTAGGTGAGCATAAATTTGTGTTTCAGTACTGGAGAAATTGCTCCTGGTGACTATGCCGATTGGTCAGCTCTTTGAGCACATTTTGTAATCCCAACTTGGATAGGCCAGCAAGATCCATGGCCTAAGAAAACTGATTTGAAGTGGATATGAATCCATTAGTTTACTGAACAGATTTGACTTGAGACTACATTTAATGGCGGTGTCTAAGTGGTCTTCACCTCTTAACCCCTATACAGGGAGAACCACCATGCTACTACCTCATAAAGTAATCTCTATTCAGTGACAGTTGACCCAAGAGGGTCAAGAGACACTAGGGCATAGCACCAAAGGGACAGGCAAAATTATAGTCAAAGAATGAACAAAGATTAGGGCAGGCTGAGTTTGTACAATCTGATTATCATTCCAAAGGTTAGGTAGGCAGCATGGGGTCAACACAAGCTTCAAGAAGAGGTCAGGGCAGGCAGCTGAGGGTCAAATCTTGCAAACTAGTTGGAATGTAGCTCACCTTCGCAGAGACTAGCAAGCTAGAACATCTATTGCACCCTCCACAGAGCAAGGAGCCTGAAATACCTTATTTGGATATCCATAGGCTGTAAAGATTATGGTGTTTTAATGCTGACCTTTAAATGCCAGAGAGAAAACCCATGTGTGCCCAAGAGAGACTCGGGCACTGCAGGCATGGGTGTAGGCCACAGCCAGTGTGGAATAGATAGAGAAGGGCTACTCCCATGGCCTGGCCCTTTTGGAAGAATAAGGGAGACACCAAACTGCATGGACCAACGAAGTGCTGGAGAGGGAGATGGAGTAAGTGTCCAGGGAGTAAGGAGAGTATGAACCACCATCATACTGTAGGTATAGTTTGGACTCTAAAATGAAGTGTGCTTTCGGTTAATATTGCCCATGAGAGATAGAATCTTAATAATCCTATAATTAAATTAGCAGCTGACATAATCTCCAAGTATTATTTTAAACTACTCAACATTGAAATTGCAACAACAAGAAGGACAAGGCATAAGGTTATGCAAATTGAGGAAGTAGCAGGTGTTGCTAAGATCTGCAGATGATAACATTTTCAAGCACCTAGTTCACATCTGTGACATGTGGGAAGGGAAAAAAGGCAGATTGAAAGCAAAGTTTTTTTAGCCTCACCTCAAAATGTCAAACCCTTTTTAGTCAAACCTCAAAATGATTGTTAAATGGCTTCTGTTCGTCGATGTACTGGTTATCTCCAAACTAAGAAGCACAATCCACGAACTGAGAGACTGGCAGATTGCTACGTGCCTAAGCTGAGATATCAGCACTGTTCAACGTTGCATTTCCCAGTGGTTGGGAGAACCGCTATAAACTGCACATCATTTTAGAAGAGTGGTGCAATTGGAAATCACATCCCAAGCCTAGGGCAGCAAACAGTGTCTATACAAACCATCAAAAAGTATTTGTACAACAATGGACTATGAGCCAGATGTTCAGCTACAAATGTTCCACTGACCACTAACCATTCCTCCAAAGGGTCCCAGGAGCCAATTTTCAAAAGGAAAATGCCAGGCCGCATGTTGCTGATGCTACTGTGAGCAGTCTACGTAGCTTAAAGGTTCTACCGTGCCCTGCAGCATCTCCAGACTTTTACCATTAATAACTTCATTGGTAAAATGCCAAGATGTATAAGCACATGTATTTATCTGCATAGCACCCATACTTGATCCTGAATAAATCAAGATGTTTTGAATATTTTGTCTCTATTTTTATCATTTACATATCATTAAAGGAGTTGTCTGTGATTTGAAAAACATGTCTTTTTTCTTTCAAAAACACCACCACCCATGTCTATAGGTTGTGTGCATCCCACAACTGCACACAAAACCCATGGACAGGGGTGGTGCTGTTTTTGGAAGAAAGCAACCATGCTTCTCTAATCCTGGCAACCCTCTATTGATCCTGTGATTTCCATAATTTGCAGACTTTTCGTTCTTGGTGCATTTTAAATGTTCAGGAGTGAATACATCCCTAGTCAGCCCAGAATGCTATAATATGACAGGACTCTCATTTAATGGATTTAAAATTTACAATAATTCAGGATCAGAAAACTGATAAAACATTGGTTAAATATAAAATACAAAATACAAATATAAAGATAAATATGCCATGCTTTTTTACTTATATTTAAGCGATAAGGTTTCATTTCTACTGATATTTCAGCTGATTCCTCTGTTATCTCTCTTGCTTAGTAAAGTAAAATGCCTCCGTCAGTAGAATTCCTCTTCCTTAATAATGCATAATTTAGTCATTGAGTAGCCATTTAAGGGAAAATGCTGGACAACATAAATTTATTGCTACATCTGACATGGCAAATGAAGTTCAATGCAGTAAATCTCCTGCTTGTAAATTATGGTTTAATATATTACTCTCTCTGAAGTGATTGGGTCAATTTTTATTTGTAATCTATATCCAGAAATGTATGCGCCTTTAATGGTATGTTAATGACATCTCATTACATCTCAGTTAATCTTCACAATCAATATTTGGCTTCACAAGTTTTTAAGCAATATAAGCTATTTGTATCTATATCTACTTTTTATCCTGATACCGCAGGAAATAATGTCTTAAGGCCTTGAAATGGAATGATTTATTTATTTGTAAAGACATATTAATTATGACATTTTAGATTTTTGTAAATTACTAATACAGTATTCTGGAAATATTTGCTAATCAGGTATTATGTTGCAGAACATATTTGTGTAAATAATAATGAAGTACCATTTTTATTGTAGGGTTTATACAATGACATTACATTATGACTCCCAATATTTATCTGTGTCATAAGATGATCGTTTTAAAGAAGCGTTCCCACAAAAAAAAAAATGTATTCTCTGACCTGTTGGAAAGGTTCATGATGTAAACTGTAGTGAAGATAATCTTCTTACCGGTGACTGTATTTGTGAGTTATCCACTCCCTTCTGCTTCTCAGCTGTGTCATGTGACCAACACTCTGATCTCCAACTGACAGGACAGGAAGTCATTTGCTTATCTATTCATTCATGTGAGACTGACATTAAGATTCCAATAGGAATATATAGAGAATCTGGCTTCCTGTCTACACATCTGTGTTATTTGGAGAGTCACATGACACATGATGACTGGTCACATGACACAGCTGAGGATCAGAAGGAAGGACAGAACTCACAGATACAGTGACTGGTAAGAATATTATCTTCACTATAGTTTACATTATTTGTCTCTCTAACAGGCCAGATAATAAAAATGCTTTTGTACGAGTGCTTCTTTAATTTACTCTTGTTTTCAATGGGTATGGAATAAAGTAAATTTTGCAATTTTTCAGTTGACTCCCATCATCAAGCACATTTTAAAAATAGACCTTTTATATAGAGTGAGGAAAAAAAGCATAACATTTACTAGGAGAGTAGACTAAATGTAGATAGATAAATAAATATTTGTCCTACAGATAGACATACATGGGTAACAGGTGCAATATTGCTCTATAGTACCTTCTTTTCACCACTAGTGGTCACTAATGTTCTGGCCCAGCACAGGAATCTGCTTTCCCTGTGTCATTCTTCGCTTGCACAAAACCATTGCCTGTTTCTTAGCCTGTCTGAAGTGCACCTCACAGTAGCATTCACAGCAGCTCCTCTGCGCTCCAATGGAGCCCACTTTTTATTCACAGCATGGCTGGATGCTGTGCACATCATGTCAACCGTATGATCCCTTGATACAGACCACCAATCCAGATCTTCCTATTGTCTAGCTTCCACTTTGGGCATAGTATGCATATTTATTTTCAATGTTTCATGGCAGCCCTTTGTTTAAAGGAATTGTCTAACCAAAAAGAAATATAAAGTAAAGTTGGTAGGGGAAGCCAAGCCATGGGCCTCACCGGTCACGTGAAAAAAATAATAATATATGCTTGATATATTGTATTATACTGTAGGTCTCCTTACTCCCCTATGTATGTATTTTTAGTTTGACGCATAGCCCTTTATTCTTAGGAATAGCCCATTCATTAGCTCAGACCATTACATGAAATCTGGTACTACACATAGTATGCCATCCTTGCCCTTAATATAGATTTTATGTACAAAAAAGGGCAAATTTTGATGTACCTTACAGCATGTCTACTGGTATTTAGGCTCTAAAATTCACTTATATTTGCTTCTTTTTCTGTTCTTTGTCCAAACCATCACTGCTGTATATACCAGTGACACTAAACTTTGCTCTAATTTGCGATATCCAGTGTGCTGTCCTTTGATTCTATATGTTTTACCAGTTCCTAGTGTTTTTAAAGATAAAATACATATTCACTGTTTCCCTCCACCCCATTTCCTTTCGATGAAAGAGAGTCTTCTATATCTTGGTTATTAATGGGAGAGCTAAAGAGAATGATAGGCATAACATTTGCTTATAAACCTATTATTTACATCTATTCTTTAGTATTTTTATATATTTACATAAAGTCATTTTAAATCTCTTTTGATATTAAAGATAATTGCTGTTTTCCAAGACCACAAGTACATGTCCTGAAACTGCTTCTTTACGATTGTCTATACAACCTCTGTTTCTGCCATTTACCACTAGGTGGCAGAAAAACACAATTTTCTAGCCTCCTTTTCCATAAGATCAGCTACATTTGGTTTCTTCAAGGTGTGATACAAAATTGATTTACTCTGGAATAAGTTAATTTCTATAATAAAATTATAAGGTTAGTTTAATTCTAAATTTCTTATATAATGGATAGTGATGAGCAGCATAGGCAATATTCGTTATTTCATGAATTTTTGGACTAATATTTTTCATAAAGTCTCAAAATCTAGAATTCGTGATCTTTAGTCATTATTTTCTTGATTGCAAAAATCGGCTATGTAATATGCATGTATTGTGTGCACAATACAGGCGTGGGTCACTTTTGCTACATTTTTCAAGCTGCTAGACGTTTCCTGAGACTGGAGAAAATGGTTGGCAGCAACTTTCATGACTGTGAGGAAGAACTCCTGATCACTGTAAGTAATTTTACATTACAGCACTGTTTTTTATTACATTTCACATGCTTGCAGATAGAGTCTCCAATATATTCACAATGGGCACAATAAATGCATCTTCACATTTTTTTCAGGTCTGAGTAGATATTATTTTTTCAAAGATGAAAGACAAAGACACTAATCCCTATTACAGCACAGTAATTTCTATCACACTACCTAACACCCTGCACTGGAACCAGCTACACTATATCACGATCTAACCTACACTGACTATCTCACACTTACTATCTGTATTATATATAAGAGCTAACTAACTATCTAATGTAATTGGATAAGGAATAGGATCCAGATGAAAGCACAGGGCACAGAGATATCACTGCTCTCTCTCTCTCTCTCTCTCTCTCTCTCTCTCAGAACTGCAAAAACAGAAGAAAATAGCGGCTGGGGAGTTTCTTATATAGTAAGGGGTAGGCAACTTTCCTATTGGTTGCTAGGGATGTTGCTAAGCTTAGACAAAGATATTGCAGCCTTCTCATTGGCCCCACAAGCAAAAAGCAGTGAGGGTACTGCTGAAAAATAAAATCTAGAATATTCGCGATTATGTAGCTATAACACTATATTCTAGATCTACGCAAATTCTCGAATTGCTGATATTCACGATAAAAATTTGCGACTAGAATATTCACTATCAACACTAATAATGGAGTGGTTACTCCACTTACAATGACCTTAGGTTACAAAAAGTCTCAACACACTATACCCTTTTCAAACTCACTGTAAAGTGAAACCACATTCAACTTACAATGCCATATATACTGCCAATCTGCAGCATGTGTGTTTCCCTTAAAGATCCAGCCAAGACTCCAGAACATTTCACTGGTAAAACAACTGTACGGTATTTCTTAAGAGCAGGCACTGATTGGCTGTCAAGTGGAGCCTTTTTACAGTGTGGTACTACATGCCCTGCACTGCCCTCTACCTGTGCTTGGATGAACTACACCTTTTAACACAAGGTAAGGTGGCTCCAAGCTATTTTACTGATATACTACATGTATTGTTCAATATCCTATTGATGCTCCTGTGCTATACAGCAGCTATTTCTGAGCTATTTCTGACTTTTATATGTAAGAACCTTTTTTTAATTTAACATCTTTATTACTATAAAAAGCAAATACCCAAAATACAATTCAAGCTTATTATAATTTATCCCCATTATCCCCCCCATCCTGCGATGCGTCCACCCCCCGCCTCCCCCCCCAACCCCCCTCAAAAGGAAATAAGGAGAAGGGAAGAGAGAAGAGGAGAAAAAAATAAAAAATAATTAATATATAAATAAACAAATATATTCCAAGTACAGTCCTATCAGAACTACCAACCGTCCCATATCCTAACCCATTTCTCGAATCCTCCCCTCTGCTTATAAAGAATCAGTTCGTAATTTTTAACCTTATTAACCAGGTTTATCCAATTATTTACCTCTGGGGCATGACGTGCAAACCAGCTCCGACTGATCAGGAGCCTGGCCAGTAGTAGTGTTCTTTTGGGATTTATGGCTACTTAATGTCGAAAGATCGTTCAATAAAAACAATTGTGGCTCAAGGGGGATCCGTATTTTTAATTTGTGGGGGAGGAAATTGTTAATACCACTCCAGTATGCCCCGAGTTCTGGGCATGCCCAGATCATATGCAGATAATCCGCACCAACAGTATCACATCGAGGACACTTGGAGGTATCTCTTATTCCACACTTGTTTAAACAAATAGGAGTGACATATAATCTGTGATAAATATTAAACTGTATTAGAACGTGATTAAAGTTATGAGAAAGTACAGTCGTGGCCAAAAGTTTTGAGAATGACACAAATATTAGTTTTCACAAAGTTTGCTGCTAAACTGCTTTTAGATCTTTGTTTCAGTTGTTTCTGTGATGTAGTGAAATATAATTACACGCACTTCACACATTTCAAAGGCTTTTATCGACAATTACATGACATTTATGCAAAGAGTCAGTATTTGCAGTGTTGGCCCTTCTTTTTCAGGACCTCTGCAATTCGACTGGGCATGCTCTCAATCAACTTCTGGGCCAATTCCTGACTGATAGCAACCCGTTCTTTTATAATCACTTCTTGGAGTTTGTCAGAATTAGTGGGTTTTTGTTTGTCCACCTGCCTCTTGAGGATTGACCACAAGTTCTCAATGGGATTAAGATCTGGGAAGTTTCCAAGCCATGGACCCAAAATGTCAACGCTTTGGTCCCGGAGCCACTTAGTTATTACTTTTGCCTTATGGCACGGTGCTCCATCGTGCTGGAAAATGCATTGTTCTTCACCAAACTGTTGTTGGATTGTTGGAAGAAGTTGCTGTTGGAGGGTGTTTTGGTACCATTCTTTATTCATGGCTGTGTTTTGGGGCAAAATTGTGAGTGAGCCCACTCCCTTGGATGAGAAGCAACCCCACACATGAATGGTCTCAGGATGCTTTACTGTTGGAATGACACAGGACTGATGGTAGAGCTCACCTTTTCTTCTCCGGATAAGCCTTTTTCCTGATGCCCCAAACAATCGGAAAGAGGCTTCATCGGAGAATATGACTTTTCCCCAGTCCTCAGCAGTCCATTCACCATATTTTCTGTAGAAGATCAATCTGTCCCTGATATTTTTTTTGGAGAGAAGTGGCTTCTTTGCTGCCCTTCTTGACACCAGGCCATCTTCCAAAAGTCTTCGCCTCACTGTGCGTGCAGATGTGCTCATACCTGCCTGCTGCCATTCCTGAGCAAGCTCTGCACTGGTGACACTCCGATCCCGCAGCTGAATCCTCTTTAGGAGACAATCCTGGCGCTTGCTGGACTTTCTTGAACGCCCTGAAGCCTTCTTAACAAGAATTGAACCTCTTTCCTTGAAGTTCTTGATGATCCTATAAATTGTTAAATCTTAGTAGCCACAATATCCTTGCCTGTGAAGCCATTTTTATGCAACGCAATGATGGCTGCACGCATTTCTTTGCAGGTCACCATGGTTAACAATGGAGGAATAATGATTTCAAGCATCACCCTCCTTTTAACAGGTCAAGTCTGCCATTTTAACCCAATCAGCCTGACATAATGATCTCCAGCCTTGTGCTCGTCAACATTCTCACCTGAGTTAACAAGATGATTACTGAAATGATCTCAGCAGGTCCTTTAATGACAGAAATGAAATGCAGTGGAAAGTTTTTTTGGGGATTAAGTTGATTTTCATGGCAAAGAAGGACTATGCAATTCATCTGATCACTCTTCATAACATTCTAGAGTATATGCAAATTGCTATTATAAAAACTTAAGCAGCAACTTTTCCAATTTCCAATATTTATGTAATTCTCAAAACTTTTGGCCATGACTGTACATCTGGATTAGTGAAAATGCTTCCGCACCCTACCATTTATATATTTGGGCAGTCCCTCTCCCAGGCCTTTTGCCCTGGTGATTGTGTCTCAGAAAACCGTGACTTAATTAATAATTCATATATATATTTGAAATATTTATTCTTAATGGTATCTTCCCAAACCTCTCGTTTAACGGAGAAGAATTATCTATTTCTAGCAGTGATTTATCATCCAGACTAAAAAGTGCTGAGCGAAGCTGAAAACACCTAAACCAAGATAGATTCTCTACAATGTGATAATTCAACAAACGCCTTAATTTCTCCGTTCTTAACAACCTGTGCCATATAATGGATCCTATTCTTTTGCCAGAATTGATCCCTTGCTATACCATCTAAAGTCTGTAAGTGGATATTGTGCCAGAGAGGCGTAAATATAAGTGATCCCTTTACCCCCAACCATCCTCTAGTAACAGCCCACATTTTCGATAGTAATTTCGTAGTCCCTTTATGATCCCAATCCCTATTATTCAGTAGCCCAGATTCCAGAAGCGTAAATATATTATTATTATATGCAGAGCTTCTTACTAGGCTACTTAAAAAAACTATTTGGCCATTCATTGCACATCCATAGCTGAGCAGCAATAAAGTAGCCTTTAAAGCATGGGATATTTAAATCCCCATGCTCCAGCGGCTTATATAAATATTCAAATTTGAGTCTCACTCGTTTTCTTCCCCAGATCAAATCATTGAGTATTCTTTCCATTAATTTGAAATATTTATCCTCTATCCAAATAGGTATATTCCTAAGGACATAGAGGAATTGGGGTAGAATTGCCATTTTAACCAGTGAAATCCGGTAAGCTCTAGATAAAGGAAGTCTCAACCAAATCCTCATTTTTGCCCTAGTTTTTGTTATCAATGGGGTCAGATTAAGATGTACAGAATTTTCAACCTTGGGAGATATTGTAATACCCAAGTATTGAAAAGTATCAACAACATCTAACTGGGTTATCAAGGACTCCTTTTGGGACACCGGGTCTATTGGCATCAGAATGGTGACCAGTTTATATCCAGGCCTGATACTTCACCAAATAGTTTAACCATGCAGATAATTCTTGGGACAGTTATCTCTGTATTATCTGCGAAAAAAAGGACATCATCCGCGTATAAAGAAATACGATCTTCCACTCCTAATGTTCCAAATCCTTTAATTTGGACATCCTGCCTAATAGCCAAGGCCAGGGGCTCAATATAAATATCAAATAGAAGTGGAGATAATGAGCAGCCCTGGCGAGTACCTCTATTTAGATCAATACTGGCAGTAAGCTCCCATTGAGACTCAACTTGGCCGTATGGGATCTATAGAGTATTTTGATCATATTTATAAATCTCTCCCCAAAGCCCATCCTTGCCAGAACCCTCTATAGGAACCGCCACTCCACCCTGTCAAAGGCCTTAGAGGCATCTAAAGAAAGGATGGAGCGAGCAGACCCCCCAGGAGCCTGCATATTGGCAAAAAGCCAATGAAGATTATGGTGTGTACCTTTGTTTTGAATGAAACCATTCTGGTCCGGATGGACAATGGAGGAGATAACCCCAGAAAGTCTTGTGGCCAAGATCCTCGCCAGGAGCTTTACATCCACGTTCAACAGTGAGATCGATCTGTAGGATCCCAAACCTGTGGGGTCCTTACCTTTTTTTGGAATTAATATTATTACAGCTGCCATCATTGAACCCGGCAGGTTCCCCTCCACCGATTTAGCAAGGACCTCCAACAATATAGGAAAAACATCCTCTTTATATTTACCATAAAATTCATATGGGAGTCCGTCTGAACCGGGGGTGGAGTTACCCGAACATAACTTAATTGCACCTTCCAGCTCCTGAATAGAGAGATCGGCATCAAGTACCTTCCTTTGAGCCAAAGGGATAGTAGGAAAGACTATACCATCAAGATAAGAGTACATAATTTCATCTGTGATCCTACAATCGGCTCTATAAAGGTCTGAAAAGTAATCAAGCAAGACCTTCTCTATGGAGTCTTCTCCCCTAACCATCCTCCCATTGGCCAATCGTATATTATCTACAAACCGGATTCCCAAAAAGTTGGGACACTATACAAATCGTTAATAAAAACTGAATGCAATGATGTGGAGGTGCCAACTTCTAATATTTTATTCAGAATAGAACATAAATCACGGAACAAAAGTTTAAACTGAGAAAATGTACCATTTTAAGGGAAAAATATGTTGAATCAGAATTTCATGGTGTCAACAAATGCCAAAAAAGTTGGGACAAGGCCATTTTTACCACTGTGTGGCATCTCCCCTTCTTCTTACAACACTCAACAGACGTCTGGGGACCGAGGAGACCAGTTTCTCAAGTTTAGAAATAGGAATGCTCTCCCATTCTTGTCTAATACAGGCCTCTAACTGTTCAATCGTCTTGGGCCTTCTTTGTTGCACTTTCCTCTTTATGATGCACCAAATGTTCTCTATAGGTGAAAGATCTGGACTGCAGACTGGCCATTTCAGTACCCGGCTCCTTCTCCTACGCAGCCATGATGTTGTGATTGATGCAGAATGTGGTCTGGCATTATCTTGTTGAAAAATGCAGGGTCTTCCCTGAAAGAGATGACGTCTGGATGGGAGCATATGTTGTTCTAGAACATGAATATATTTTTCTGCCTTGATGGTGCCTTTCCAGACATGCAAGCTGCCCATGCCACACGCATTCATGCAACCCCATACCATCAGAGATGCAGGCTTCTGAACTGAGCGTTGATAACAACTTGGGTTGTCCTTGTCCTCTTTGGTCCGGATGACATGGCATCCCAGATTTCCAAAAAGAACTTTGAATCGTGACTCGTCTGACCACAGAACAGTGTTCCATTTTGCCACACTCCATTTTAAATGATCCCTGGCCCAGTGAAAACGCCTGAGCTTGTGGATCTTGCTTAGAAATGGCTTCTTCTTTGCACTGTAGAGTTTCAGCTGGCAACGGCGGATGGCACGGTGGATTGTGTTCACTGACTATGGTTTCTGGAAGTATTCCTGAGCCCATTCTGTGATTTCCTTTACAGTAGCATTTCTGTTTGTGGTGCAGTGTCGTTTAAGGGCCCGGAGATCACGGGCATTCAGTATGGTTTTACGGCCTTGACCCTTACGCACAGAGATTGTTCCAGATTCTCTGAATCTTTGGATGATGTTATGCACAGTTGATGATGTTAGATGCAAAGTCTTTGCAATTTTTCGCTGGGTAACACCTTTCAGATATTTCTCCACTATCTTTCTGCGCAACATTGTGGGAATTGGTGATCCTCTACCCATCTTGGCTTCTGAGAGACACTGCCACTCTGAGAAGCTCTTTTTATACCCAATCATGTTGCCAATTGACCTAATTAGTGTTAATTGGTCTTCCAGCTCTTCGTTATGCTCAAATTTACTTTTTCCAGCCTCTTATTGCTACTTGTCCCAACTTTTTGGGGATTTGTTGACACCGTGAAAATTTGAATCAACACATTTTTCCTTTAAAATGATACATTTACTTGGATTAAACGTTTGATCTGTCATCTACGTTCTATTACAAATAAAATATTGACATTTGCCATCTCCACATCATTGCATTCAGTTTTTATTCACAATTTGTTTAGTGTCCCAACTTTTTTGGAATCCGGTTTGTATATTCTTTTTGGATTCCTGACTCAAAATCACCCTAGATAGGAGTTTCCCCGGTCGCCCCGATAGAGTAAAATATTTTTGCCCTTTGAAGAATAAACTCTGTTGTGCCTTCTCCAGCAAGAAGTCAGAGTATGCTTGTGCAGTCTTCTGAATATTTTTCCTATTTTCCTCTGTCCTATTTATATAGAAAGATTGTGTGGCTGAGGAAGCTTGTTCTTTTAAATTTTTCTCATTTTTCCCATACTCCTTTCTCAGGTTTGCAATGTAACTGACCATTATTCCCCTCATATAGGCCTTAAAAGTATCCCATACCATTTTTATTTTGTGTGCGTGTGGGCACGGGTGTTCGCGGACTTAACCCTAAAACGAACAGAAAAAAAAATAATAATAAACTAAAAAAGGCCCAAAAATGAGAAAAAAAAAATCTAAACCGCTGATCAACCGTCCGAAGTTGATCAGCGGTGGGGTGTGCAATGCGCTAACAGTGGCCGGACGCTAAGAGTGCCGGCCACAGTCAGCGTACACACAAAAAAAGCAGCAGCACCCCTGGGGGGTCTAGGGTCACACAGCTGTGCTGTGGACCCCAGACACCCTAACTTAGGGTGATGCAATCAAAGTTGAACAAACTAACTTTCCCTTTTTTTCCCCTGCCTAACCCAAACTTTCCCTATGCTTTCCCTATGTACCTGCTGTTCAGATAGGGGGTGCTGGGGCACAGATCGGGTCCTGGGTGGCACAGATGGGGCGATGCTGGCACAGACTGACGACACGTGCAGGCAGCTCCTCTCTCCTCCGGCTCCGGAACACAAAAGGAGGAGGAGAGGAGCGCCTGCATCTTTTGAATATCCCGCCGGCCCGCCCACCAACCAATCAGAGGTGATCCTGAGAGGTGATGTCACCATCACCACTCAGGATCGCTGGATGGTGATTGGTGGGGTGAAATCACACCACCATCACCATCCTGTTCTGGGTTATCGGGTCTGAATTGACCTGCGGTTTTCTGCGATCGCCGACATGGGGGGGTCACAGGACCCCCCCCCGGCGCATTTAGCCTAGGTGCCTGGGGTTCCGATCACCGCCCGCCCGACGGCAGTGATCGGATCCATACATGACGTACCGGTACGTCATGTGTCCTTAAGAGGTTAAAGATGTATTTCTATTTACTTAGGCTTGATGCCATAATATTGCCCCTATAGACGTGCATGAGGCCTGCAATTTTATATGGAGGCATACAAAGTTTTTTTCATCCATTACAGTATGAATCTGGCAGAAAAAAAACATGCAATGTTCCATAAATTCTTATATTACATAAATCAGCTATTTACTAAGTGGCACAGAAAGGTAGAAACTGTCTATCATGGTAGAGAGCAGTAAGCACTTGAAGCATCTCGCACTATTGTACCTACCTACTTGCATGACCAGCCTAAAAGGCAGACCACAACTGGATAGCAGTCCCTGCTGAAAAAGCTGAGCAGAACACAACTAACATAGTAACAGGCAGGCACACGACTACAACAAAGAGATACTAAACCAGAATACATGAAGTCAGATGGACAGGGTCTTAACCAGGAGAGTACAATTAGAGCAAAATCAAAACATAAAGAGTAGTACAATAACAAGCTGAAGACAAACACGAGTGGTCAAGCCAGGGTCCAAACATGTCAGGCAAAGGCAGATCCAAATCCAAGCCAGGAAAACAATCAAGCAGAAGGTAGTCAGGAATAGAACCAAAGTCCAAGAACCAGAGAATGTATTCCAATATGCCGGCTAGCAAAGTACCAAGACCTTATTCCCAGTCAACTGTGGCCAGCAGTAGTGATAGACGAACATCGGCCGGGATGGTTCACGCATGCGATCGCGCGAACGCGATCAAATGATCGTGAACCGCAAGTTCACGGCGACCCCCATTCCCTTTAATGGCAGGTGAACCTGTAAAACCTTCAGGTCATATTTGCAGCCACCAAATACTTACTAGAAGTGCACAAATAGTCCCACAACATGGACAGTGACATACTAAAAGGGGATCAATGATAAAAATTCCCCCAAAAATATGTATTTTAATCAAGGTCCATTTTTATGCATCTTAAAGGGAAATTCTCAATAATGTGCCCTGCTGGAGCCAAGAAAATTTTTATTTTAGGCCACGGGAGTATGGGCCCTAAAAATTTGGCATTCACCTGACATAAAAGAACAAGTGATTATGTGGCTCAAGGTACATTATGCGGTCAATGGATAACATTTTTACTATAGCCCACTGGAGTACAGGCCCCAAACATTAGGCATTCACCATACAGAAAAAGAACAAGTGATTATGTGGGGTCGAGGTATATTAAATGGTCATTGGATAACATATAAATCCAGCAAAATCAATAAACATTGAAATATGGGGGTAAATGTATTATATATGTATCCAGCATGGTATTAATTAGACCCCTAAAAAAGTTATTTTTATTGGTATACGTTAAAAAGATCCCTAAAGGATCCACTTATTTAAGCTATTAGACATACACACAAAAAGTGACCATAAACCACATCCAAAGAAGATTTTTAAATGGGGTATGGGGAGACCACTGTCCCTAAATCTACCCCTGTCCTAAAGCCCTTAGCCCAGGGAGGGCTCCTGATGGTGGAGACCCCCTGTCCGATTGCCTATGCTGCTAGCCCTTCCTGCTCCCTATAAGAGGTGAAAGAAGGCATGTGGACTGTTTTTATAGGTAAGGGATTAGGATGTTAAATTTGTCAGCTATATGAATAGACTGGATGGGAATTAAACGGATAGAGACACAACAGTGATACAAACAAACACAAAAATACACAAACATACACTTATTCAGTGTTGGTATTATAACCATACACTTATAGGGTTGACGTTATAGTCAAACACCTCACTTGCCTCGACGCGTTTCACCCACGTGTAGATTGTGGGATTATCAGGAGGTGTAATTATATATTATATGTGCAAGCCATTGTATGTGACTAAAAAGGTGCCAGTATAGGGCTGGGTCACATGGAATCGGTGCTCAGAGATATATGCCGGCTGAAAAGCCTGAACGCACAAGTGAAAAAGACGCTCTACCAGGGGTAAGGACAGAAAGATATATTCATATCAATAATAATACTTATGCCTGTTTAGGACTCCATCACGTGTAGATACTGATATCCACATCTATAGCCACATCCTATATGGGACAGGAAACAGTTGTATACCACAGTCAATTTCCATATATACACATCTAGATATAAATGAAATCACTAGTAAGTGTAAACTCACGGTTTGGTGGGTATAATTGACCTCTGTTGGTCCCCTGTCATGGTAGCTTGACAAGGCACACACTAGAGATAAGGTGCATCATTAGTGGTAAGTATTGTTGCTAGTGCTCACTAAATATATAGAGTTCGTGAGTCCTCTGGTTACAGGGATACTTTACTTACATGGTGGAGTCTCTTCTGTGGTCTATGTCCCCCCTGGTAGGCGAATTTCCACTAGTGCGTCGGCTGTATTTAAAAGAGCCGCCGCATCACGTCACTAGTGGCTAATTGGACGCAGGCTCTGCTCCATTTCCTGCTCCTGGAACGCACATGCGTTCCAACTACCGGAAGTGCTCCCTCCTATGGGCTGGTTTACTCGATCTCAGCCAGCGCCTCCTTCCTGAATGTTGGAACGCACGTGCGTTCCAAGGGGGCGACTTCCGGTCTTGCGATCTTGCGATCTCACTCCCTACAGTTCCTATATCTATGAGTATGTGATCATGCAAGATGCAGTACGCATCATATGATATTCGCTCCCCGGTAACTCAGTCCCAGCCAGCCCCAGATCCTGTTCAGGTGTATGACTATTTAGCCTAACAGGGTTATAATGGGACTTGGCAGGCATAAAGTGCTGTTTTATGCTGTGATTCACACATACATGGCCATCATATATATATAGTCATGGCCATGGTGCATGATCCCACAGCATATAGATATTGTCAACAGTATCGGGATAGGTGCATATATATTGCCTCATATAATGCCTCATATTGACTGTATAGAGTTCGTGATGCAGACACTTAAAAATATGTATTCCGGCATGTGGCACGGTAGATTTTTATATGTACATCCTTTAAAAAGGTAACCAGAGTGCGTGGTTAACCTATGGACAGTGACCCGATATTGCGTCACTAATGTCCAGTCTGATATGTTTTTTCCATGCTTTACGCATGTGGTCTAATCTTCGGTACATTTCTTATATCACATGAAGCCAGGCTATTTGGAACAGAAATAGGGATATTACGGGCACTGTCATATCTCATAGATAACAATTTTACTGCAGGCCAGTGGAGTACAGGCCCCAAACATTAGGCATTCACCGTACAGAAAAGAACAAGTGATTATGTGGCTGGAAGTACATTAGGCGTCACCGTATAACAATTTTACTGTTGGCCAGTTAGATTGCAGGCCCCAAAAATTATGCATTCACCGTACAGAAAAGATCAAGTGATTATGTGGCTGGAGGTATATTAGACAGTCATTGGATATCAATTTTACTGCAGGCCAGTGGAGTACAGGTCCCAAACATTAGGCATTCACCGGACAGAAAATTTCAAGTGATTATGTGGCTGGAGGTATATTAGGCGGTCATTGGATAACAATTTTACTGCAGGCCAGTGGAGTACAGGCCCCAAACATTAGGCATTCACTGGACAGAAAAGGCCTTTTATGTCGCTGTATTTACATAAGACAGGGACCATTTTTTGTTCTGGGTGGTGGCTGAAATTCAATTAAACGTGGTCGTCACAGGTGTTGAATTCCTCCGAGATCCATGCCTCATTCATTTTCGAAATGTGAGGTAGTCCACACTGTCGTGAGCTAGGTGAGTGTGCTTATCAGTCACGATCCCCTCTGCTGTGCTGAACAACCTTTCGGACAGGAAACTGGACGAGGAGCAAGCAAACAGTTCCATTGCAAATTGTGCCAGCTCTAGCCACAGGTCAAGCCTTCCCACCCAGTAGTCCAGGGGTTCATCACTTCTCAGAATGTCCACATCGGCTCTTAACCTGAAGTCGTCGGACACCTGTCGGTCTAGGCATTCCCTGATGCTGGATCCAGAGGACAGCTGTCGATGGGTCGGCTGAAAGAATGATCTTATATCAGAAGTGACCAACACATCTTCAAACCGCCCTCTTCTTGCAGGCGCTGTTGGATTGGTACCCGCAACTGTTTCTCTGTGAGTGGAAATTCCTCTGCCAGCGCACGCAAAAGCAGAATGCAGCATTTCTCGAAGCAAGGCCTGTAAGTGCTTGCATTCTGACAGACCTCTGTGATGGTAGTAACATTTCCGCCATTTTTGGTTTGTAACAGGGGTCTGAGTACATTGCCACCCAGTATTGGTCCTTGCCCTTTATGCTTTTTATACGGGGGTCCCTCTTAAAACACTGGAGCATGAAGGCCCCCACTTGCACTAAACTGGAAGCGGTGTAGTGGCCTGGCTCCTTGTCACAACCAGACAGCTGAGAAGCTCTGACAGAAGCCTTTCAGAACCTCCTCCTTGAGTTTTCTTTGTTGTGGTATTCAGTTCCTCATCTCGTTAGCCTCTCTCAGCTGTCATGTAGTTGGACTGATTGCATCCCTTTAAATTCCGTCCCATAATGCATTACTGGGCGGCTTATACTTCTTCCTGGAGTGTGTGTGCATGCTGATCCTATTTCCCAGTCTGCTACTAAGTTAAGTGCTGTACATTTATCTGTTATTTTCTGTTTACTGGATCCCAGGTGACCCTGACTCCCTCCGTGTCTGGTGTTGGGAGCCGGTGGTCGTGTCCCCTCACTATTGAAGGGTGTTCAGGTGTTATATAGTCGAGGTAAGTGGATATGCAACCATCCACCTTTGGGATTTTTGCATAGGCTGAGCAGCCAGGGAAAGTGCCAGGTTTTGTGCAGGGGTCTCCCTTTTGGTTCCTTAGCTTTGGATCCAGTGAGTCATATATGCATGTTGCATTGTCTTGTTTCCTGTACACCGTCCGTGACACTTCTGCTCATCATGCATG
Organism: Bufo gargarizans; assembly: GCF_014858855.1. Classification (NCBI taxonomy): domain Eukaryota; kingdom Metazoa; phylum Chordata; class Amphibia; order Anura; family Bufonidae; genus Bufo; species Bufo gargarizans. Next base: position 444,405,995 of record NC_058080.1, read on the forward strand.
TTGTCCTCGTTCTCCTCCCCCCATCCACGGACAACACCAGGGATCCCAGAAAGGTTTAAAGCATGCTCTTCTTGCTCCTCCTCATCTGCCCCGACACCCTCCTCCTCTGACTCCTCTTCAGATTCCTGTTGTTTATTTGTCTCAGACGGAGTAGCCCCCCTGGGAATTCATTCAGCATTGCGACTTCATCATCTTCCTGCTCCTGCTCCTCGACGTCTTGATCAATGACACGATGCAATGCAAGTTCCAGGAAGAAGGCATAAGGTACAATGTCACTGATGGCGCCCTGGCTGCGGCTGACCAGTTTGGTTATCTCATCAAATGGCCGCATAAGTCTGCATGCATCGCGCATGAGCAGCCACTGGCTCGGGGGAAAAAAACAAGCTCCCCTGAACCTGTCCTGCCACAGAGTTCATACAGGTAGTCATTAACTGCACGTTTATGCTGGAGCAGCCTATCAAGCATATACAAGGTTGAGTTCCATCACGACGGGCAGTGACAAATAAGACGTCTGACTGGCAGGTTGTGTCGTCGCTGAATGTCAGAAAGGCGAGCCATGGCCGTGTAAGATCTTCTGAAATGGCTCGAGATTTTTCTGTCCTGCCGCAAGAAGTCCTGGACTCTAGGGTATTTGACAACGATTCGCTGCATGACCAAGTTCCGGACAAGTGCCATGCATGGCATGTGTGTAATGTTCCCCTGTTTCACCGCGCTCAGCACCGTTGTTCCACATCACTTTACCAACTGTCAAATTGAGCGGTGTTAGCCATTGATCTGCCTGTGAACGCAAAGCTGAAAGGAGTGCAGGACCAGTGTGGCTCTTGACTTACAGGCACAACAAAAACAGCACAGCATGGCAACGTCTCACCTGGCATGTCGAATAGGTTCTGGGGATCTTGGGTGGCGCATCAGAAGAGACAGTAGCAGCGGAAAAGGAGGAGTCAGCCAAAGAGAAGAGGGAGGATGGAGTAGGAGGAGGAGAAGAAGAGGCATGCAATCCGTGGCGGTAAAACCAAATCTACACGGGTGCCACGGGTTACATGCTTGACGGCCGTGGGAGGTTCACCCAGTGGGCAGTAAAAGCTATATACCTTCCCTGCCTGTGTTTGCTAGACAACATGTCTGTGGTCAGATGTATCTTGGCACCGACACTATGCGCCAGAGATACATTCACATGCCGCTAAACGTGGCTATATAGCTCTGGGATGCCCTTGTGGGAGAAATATTTCCTTCTTGGGACCTTCCATTGTAGTGTTCCAATGGCCACAAATTTTCAAAAGGCCTCCGAGTCCACCAGTTTATATGGCAGTAGTTGGTGGGCTATCAGTTCCGACAAGCCAGCGGTCAACCGTTGGGCAAGAGGGTTATCCGGCGTCATCATTTTTTTGCATTTGAACATTTAAGCCACAGAAGACTGCCTTTTCCAGAAAAAAAGGCGAGGACGGCATAATGGAAGGTGCAGTGGAGGACAATTGTGAGGAGAGAGGAGAAGAAGAAGAGGCTGGACGGTGAGAGCCTGGAGTGTGGCTCTCACCTGGCTCCAGGGCAGGCCAGCACCTCCAAGGGGTAAAGGGCAAGCTCAGGCCATGTGCCCAATTTGGAGACCCAGAAGTTTCACGTTCCCGTGATGTTCACGATCCAATTTGATATCTGCTCTATCAACTTTCGATGTTCTTTTCTGCGCCTACCATAGTGATCACGGGTGGCGGGGAATCAGGGTTCCACACCAGAGAGGGAGCGTGAGAAAGAGAGACCACATCCAAGGGAGGATTCATTTTTTTCAAATTTAAAATTATAGAGTTGAATTATGGAAGAAATGATTAAAGCATAAAAGTGTGACAACTTTTTAAAGTTTAAGCATTGAATGAAAGGATATGGCGCGCATTAATTACTGAAGAATTTATTAAATTTTATTCCCTGTCACCTATGCAGAGCAGGGGTTTATTCACGTCAAAAATTGAATAATGATTGTATAATGTCACCCGAAAATGTTAAAGAAAAATTATTGAAATGTATTAACCTGTCTACTTGGTAGAGCAGGGGTCTATGGCACCCAAAAATTGATGTGTAATATACCCTTTACCTAGTTGACAGCTTAATAAATTTCAATAATTTTTCTTTAACATTTTCGGGTGACAATAAACAAAAAATGTAACAGACCAATTTTTTTTTTTTTTTTTTTTTTTTTTTTTACCTGTCTACTCAGTATAGCAGTGGTAAATCACACCCAAAAATTGGTGAATTTCAACTGAAAATGTAACTGACAATTAGTATTATTTTTTTTACTGGTCTACTAGGTATAGCAGTGGTACTTCACACCAAAAAATTGGTGAATTTCACCCGAAAATGTAACTACAATTTTTTTTTTTAACAGTCTACTAGGTATAGCAGTGGAATGATATAAAATAAAATACATACAAATAAAATAAATAAATATATATTTATAAGGTGGAGTTCCATATGGAGTAGGAGTTTGAGGAGGCGGTGGACGTAGCGGAGTAGGTGGAAGCAGCGGTGGAGGAGGACGAGGTAGCCAACACAGGTTTTTGGTTTTAATTTCATTTTTTAAAATTAGGGTACACTCTAAAAGAGTGTGAAATATCCAAAATACAAGAATGAGCAATTGCAGTGCAGTATAAAAATGGCTGGTTAGTGCCAGTATACATGTCTATTCTGCACAAGGTATGGACAAGTCCTGTGGGATCCATGTCTGGTTCATTTTAATGAACGTGAGCTTGTCCACATTGGCTGTGGACAGGCGGCTACGCTTGTCTGTGATGACGCCCCCTACCGTGCTAAACACAAGTTCAGATAAGGCCAGCACCTCCAAGGCGTAAAGGGCAAGCTCAGGCCATGTGCCCAATTTGGAGACCCAGAAGTTGAAGGGGGAAGACCCGTCATTCAGTACGGGTAGGCATGTGCACACATACTGCTCCACCATGTTGGTGAAATGCTGCCTCCTGCTAAGATGTTCCATATCAGCTGGTGGTGCTGGTTGTTGTAGCGTGCTGACAAAGCTTTTCCACATTTCGGCCATGCTAACCCTGCCTTCTGAGGTTCTGGTGGTGCCCCAGCTGCGTTGGCGACCTCTTCCTCGTCCTCTGCCTTCGCCTTGTGCTTCCACTGTGCCCCCGCTGTCAGGTGGGAATGCCACCAGCAGCGCGTCTACCAGCTTGCTCTGGTACTCGCGCATCTTACGATCATGCTCCAGTGAGGGAGGGAATTAAGGATGGTACATTGTCCTTGTAACGGGGATCCAGCAGCGTGGCCACCCAGTAATCAGCACAAATTAGAATGTGGGCAACTCGGCGGTCGTTGCGGAGACACTGCAGCATGTAATCGCTCATGTGTGCCAGGCTGCCCAGAGGCAACGAAAAGCTGTCCTCTGTGGGAGGTGTTCTTTAAATGTTCTTCTTTATTTAAAAAAAAAATATAATAAATGGTCAACATGTTTCTGAGAGCGTCTCCTTCATCAGGACAATAACAAAGTGACATATACAAGGAAATTTAAAAACACTTTTGGTGGGCTGGCCAGGGGGCAGGAAGGGGAGGGGAGGGGAGCAACAGAGGCATGTTCTGCAAGGGCCTGCTGTTGACCATATAAAACATTAGGGGTGAGGGTCTGCTGCCGAACTGACTCTCTAAAACATTAGGGGCGAGTACCTGCTGCTGATCTGACCATCTAAAACATTATGGGCAAGGGCCTGCTGCTGAGCTTACCATCTAAAACATTAGGGGCGAGGGCGTGCTGCTGAGCTGGCCATTGAAAAAAATATGGGCGAGGGCCTGCTGTTGAGCTGACCATGTCAAACATTATAGGCGTGGGCCTGCTGCTGAGCTGACCGTGTAAAACATTAGAGGTGAATGCCTGTTGCTGAGCTGACCATCGAAAAAATTATGGTTGAAGGCCTGCTGCTTAACTGACCCTCTAAAACATTAGGAGCGAGGGCAGCCTAATAAGCATGTTGATATGATGGAGGAGGAAGAGGACGAGAAAAGGAAGATTGAACCATATACCCTTTTTCGTAGTGGAAGGGGTGCATGGGAAAACAGTGTTTTTAATACACCATAAAAGCCACATTTAAAGTGCTTTTATGTTCAGCCACTTTAATCTGGTGGATTAGAGAAGTCAGGGGCAATCCAGGCCTTGTTCATTTTGATAAGAGTCAACCGGTCAGCATTTTCAGTTGACAGGCGGATGCGCTTATCAGTTATTATGCCCCTAGCATCACTAAATACCTGCTCTGACAAAACGCTGGCGGCAGTGCAGGTCAGTACCTCCAAGGGGTAGAGTGCCAGTTCGTGCCATGTGTCCAGTTTGGCACCCAATAGTTGTAAGGCACATTGAGGACGCAGACACGGTCTGCTACGTACTCCTTCACCATCTTCCAAAATGTTTCCCTCCTTGTGACACTAGGCCGCACATCAGGATGAGAGTGCAAGCGGGGTGTCATGAAAGTGTCCCAGGCCTTTGAGAGTGTTGCCCTGCCTCTGTTTGAATTGCTGTGTGTTCCCCTCATCTCCCCCCCCCCCCAAGGAACTATGTACTCTGTCTCCAGCGTTGTCAGCTGGAAATGTTTGGAGCAATTTTTCAACAGGGACCTTCTGTTTTCCAGCATGCAGCTTTCAAGCCTTTAGCACGGCACCAATTCACAGATTTCAAAACAGAGTCTCCATAGCTTCCCTGTCAGATGGAGGATCATCCACACCCAGCTGAGACTGCTGGCTGGGTTTTTAATAGGCCAATAAAGATCCGGCGTGGGGATAAGCCACTCACCCACGACTTTGGCTACTCCCAGTAAGAGCTGGCCCGGATCAGCTTTCCACCATTTTGCTCCTCCTCTCCACCACAGGAATTAGAGATGAGAAGTAGTGTTAAGTGAGCATGCTCGGCCGAACACCAGTTTGTCTCGAGCACATGTGCTCAGCACATTGCGGAGTTCGGTCAAACACCACGTGTGCTCGAGCCAGTGTATTTAAATCTAATTTAGCCTCTATTTCTATGCAGAAGATCGCTGTACAGTGAGGGAATCTCTCAGTGTGAGTCCACGGCTTAGGAGTCCCCGCTCTGACTCCATATATAGCTATGTCCATTGTAGGAAGGCGCAAGGAGCCGTCATTGATGGAAGGTATGTGTCACCGAGGTTCCTGGCCTCGGTGAGGTAAGAGCCGGTAGTTTTAAGTGTCAGCGGCAGCTAGTACTGATTGACACTGTTTGTTGTTAGTATGGCAGTAAAGCTGATCCAGGCCAGCTCTTACTGGGAGTAGCTGGGTGGGTGGCTGCTTCCCACGCTTCAGGGCGGGTCTTTATTGGCCTATTAAAAACCCAGCTAGCAGTCTCAGCTAGGTGTGGATGATCCTCCATCTGACAGGGAAGCTGTGGAGACTCTGTTTTGGCATCTGTGAATTGGTGCCGTGCTAAAAGCTTGAAAGCCACATGCTGGAAAACCTAAAGCCTGCTGTGGACGGCTGGGAGAAAGACTGCGAACCAGGTGAAGATTTTGTTCTATGGACATTGCATGGTGTGAACAAACACCAAGACTGTGAACTGTCATTTTGTGTTTCCTTATGTGTGAATAAACACAGAACTGTTTAAGTTAAAGACTTTGTGATTGCCTCTATACTGCGTCCGCCAGCCTGTCTACCAGAGCAAAACCCCACAATTGGTGACAATTGCGGGCAAACACAGTGAGGCAGGCCTGAAGGCTGAAAAGTTTTTGTTTTTCCCGGGTACAAGTGCATGTCCTATATTAAGCCAGCAAGGTTACGACCCGTGTCCACTGACAAAATGGAGGCGGTCGTGAAAGCCCTCGTGCAGGCTAACTTGCAGCTGTGGGAGGCTAACAAGCAGCAGCAGGAAACTAACCAGCCCGGAAAGCTGTCTGTGCGGCGATCCCTAAGATGTCCCCCTCGGATGAAGTTGAGACCAATCTGGCGATGTTCGAAAAGGTGGCCATGAGGGAGAAGTTACCCCGAGACCAGTGGACTATCGCCGTACTCAAGAGAAGTTGGGGAATGTGTTTTGGGGTGTCATTTTACATATACCCATGCTGGGTGAGAGAAATATCTTGGCAAAAGACAACTTTTCCAATTTTTTTATACAAAGTTGGCATTTGACCAAGATATTTTTCTCACCCAGCATGGGTATATGTAAAATGACACCTCAAAACACATTCCCCAACTTCTTCTGAGTACGGCGATACCAGATGTGTGACACTTTTTTGCAGCCAAGGTGGGCAAAGGGGCACACATTCCAAAGTGCACCTTTCGGATTTCGCAGGCCATTTTTTACACATTTTGATTGCAAAGTTCTTCTCACACATTTGGGCCCCTAAATTGCCAGGGCAGTATAACTACGCCACAAGTGACCCCATTTTGGAAAGAAGACAGCCCAAGGTATTCCGTGAGGGGCATGGCGAGTTCCTAGAATTTTTAATTTTTTGTCGCAAGTTAGTGGAATATGAGACTTTGTAAGGAAAAAAGAAAAATCATCATTTTCCGCTAACTTGTGACAAAAAATAAAAAATTCTAGGAACTCGCCATGCCCCTCACGGAATACCTTGGGGTGTCTTCTTTCCAAAATGGGGTCACTTGTGGCGTAGTTATACTGCCCTGGCAATTTAGGGGCCCAAATGTGTGAGAAGTACCTTGCAATCAAAATCTGTAAAAAATGGCCTGCGAAATCCGAAAGGTGCACTTTGGAATGTGGGCCCCTTTGCCCACCTTGGCTGCAAAAAAGTGTCACACATCTGGTATCGCCGTACTCAGGAGAAGTTGGGGAATGTGTTTTGGGGAGTCATTTTACATATACCCATGCTGGGTGAGAGAAATATCTTGGCAAAAGACAACTTTTCCCATTTTTTTATACAAAGTTGGCATTTGACCAAGATATTTTTCTCACCCAGCATGGGTATATGTAAAATGACACCCCAAAACACATTGCCCAACTTCTCCTGAGTACGGCGATACCACACGTGTGACACTTTTTTGCAGCCTAGATGCGCAAAGGTGCCCAAATTCCTTTTAGGAGGGCATTTTTAGACATTTGGATCCCAGACTTCTTCTCACACTTTCGGGCCCCTAAAAAGCCAGGGCAGTATAAATACCCCACATGTGACCCCACTTTGGAAAGAAGACAACCCAAGGTATTCAATGAGGGGCATGGCAAGTTCATAGAAATTTTTTTTTTTTGCATAAGTTAGCGGAAATTGATTTTTTTTTGTTTTTTTCTCACAAAGTCTCACTTTCCGCTAACTTAGGACAAAAATTTCAATCTTTCATGGACTCAATATGCCCCTCACGAAATACCTTGGGGTGTCTTCTTTCCGAAATGGGGTCACATGTGGGGTATTTATACTGCCCTGGCTTTTTAGGGGCCCTAAAGCATGAGAAGAAGTCTGGAATATAAATGTCTAAAAATGTTTACGCATTTGGATTCCGTGAGGGGTATGGTGAGTTCATGTGAGATTTTATTTTTTGACACAAGTTAGTGGAATATGAGACTTTGTAAGAAAAAACAAACAAAAAAATATATATATTTCCGCTAACTTGGGCCAAAAAAAGTCTGAATGGAGCCTTACAGGGGGGGTGATCAATGACAGGGGGGTGATCAATGACAGGGGGGTGATCAATGACAGGGGGGTGATCAATGACAGGGGGGTGATCACCCAAATACACTCCCTGATCACCCCCTGTCATTGATCACCCCCCTGTAAGGCTCCATTCAGACGTCCGTATGATTTTTACGGATCCATGGATACATGGATCGGATCCGCAAAACACATGCGGACGTCTGAATGGAGCCTTACAGGGGGGTGATCAATGACAGAGGGGTGATCAGGGAGTTTATATGGGGTGATCATGGGTGATCAGGGGTTCATAAGGGGTTAATAAGTGACAGGGGGGGGGTGTAGTGTAGTGTGGTGTTTGGTGCGACTTTACTGACCTACCTGTGTCCTCTGGTGGTCGATCCTAACAAAAGGGACCACCAGAGGACCAGGTAGCAGGTATATTAGACGCTGTAATCAAAACAGCGTCTAATATACCTGTTAGGGGTTAAAAAAATCAGATCTCCAGCCTGCCAGTGAGCGATCGCCGCTGGCAGGCTGGAGATCCACTCGCTTACTTTCCGTTCCTGTGAGCGCGCGCGCCTGTGTGCGCGCGTTCACAGGAAATCTCGGAACGTGAACAGACCGGGTCAATACCTAGAGAGCTATGCAGTACTGAGGAATGAGCAGAGAATAGTCAGGAAAAGCTGAGGTCAAATACCAGGATAGAAACAAAGTACCAGGGCTGGCCTTAGGTGTTCAGGCGCCCTGTGCGAGCTAACCTTGTGGCACCCCCCCCCTCAAAAAAAATAAAATAAAATATTGTGTGGCACAATGTATGCTATATGTGTATAACAAATATATTTCACATGAAAACTTACAGTTACTTGGCTTGGCCCTTGGGGATCTCGGACGCCACTTCCACACTTTGGCCGGGGGCTCGGTGGAGCTGATGAGGTGTTTTATCCTAATGAGAAAGATTTCATAATAAGTATTTGGAGAAGGGGCAGAGGGATAGCAGAGCAGGGAGAGGCTGGTGCTGCTACTAGGGGGTCATACCATGGGGGAGCAATAAAGCCCACCATAATGCCCACCCCAGTAGTAATAATTCTCCTTATAATGTGACAGTGCAAAAAATACCCCCTTGTAATGCCCCCATTTGAGCTAATGTCCTCATAGTGCCCCCATAATGTGCCAGTATAAAATACCCCTATATAGTGCCCCTAGTAAATGACCCCATAGTGATCCACACCCTCCTTCCTCCTAGTGCCCCCCATAATGTACCAGTATAAAATGCTCCAGTAGATGCCCTCAGTGTCCCCCAAAATCTGCAAGTATAAAATACCCCTTCTTAGTGCCCCCCATAGATGACTCCATAGTACTCCTCTCCCCCCTTCCCCATAGTACCCACCATGTGTCCCAGTATAAAGTTGTACTGTACAGAGAGCCCATATAAAATACCCCTTCTTTGTGGCCTCAGTAGATGCCCCTATAGTGCCCCCAATCATGCGCCAGTATCAACAGCCCCCCCTGTGCCAGTAATAATAGCCCCCTATGCCAGTAATAGCAACCCCCCTGTGCCAGTAATAGCAGCCCCCAGTAATAACAGCCCCCAGTATTAACAGCCCCTCTGTGCCAGTAATAACAGCCCCCAGTAATAAGAGCCCCTATGTGCCAGTAATAACCCCCAGTAATAAGAGCCCCTCTGTGCCAGTAATAACAGCCCCCCAGTAATAAGAGCCCCTCTGTGTCAGTAATAACAGCCCCCAGTAATAACAGCCCCTCTGTGCCAGTAATAACAGCCCCCAGTAATAAGAGCCCCTCTGTGCCAGTAATAACAGCCCCCAGTAATAAGAGCCCCTCTGTGCCAGTAATAACAGCCCCCAGTAATAAGAGCCTCTCTGTGTCAGTAATAACAGCCCCCAGTAATAACAGCCCCTCTGTGCCAGTAATAAGAGCCCCTCTGTGTCAGTAATAAGAGCCCTTCTGTGCCAGTAATAACAGCCCCCGCCAGTAATAACAGCCCCCCCCTTTGCCAGTAATAACAGCCCCCCCTTTGCCAGTAATAACAGCCCCCCCTTTGCCAGTAATAACAGCCCCCCCTTTGCCAGTAATAACAGCCCCCCCTTTGCCAGTAATAACAGCCCCCCCTTTGCCAGTAATAACAGCCCCCCCTTTGCCAGTAATAACAGCCCCCCCTTTGCCAGTAATAACAGCCCCCCCTTTGCCAGTAATAACAGCCCCCCCTTTGCCAGTAATAACAAACAGCCCCCCCCTTTGCCAGTAATAACAAACAGCCCCCCCTTTGCCAGTAATAACAAACAGCCCCCCCCTTTGCCAGTAATAACATCCCCCGCAAGTAAAAGTATTGTACATAATAAAAAAAAAAACATACTTACCTCCATGTCAGTGATGCGATGCAGGCCTCTTCTGGCCTGTGTCCCACGCTGTATGGCTCAGGCGGCGCGATGACGTCATCGCACCGCCTGCGCCGGCCTCTGAAAGGCTGCATGCACTAGGCCGGCAGCCTATCAGAGGAAGGGAAAGGGACATGCCTCTCCCTCCCCTACCGCAGCACAGGCAGGCATATTACACTGCGAGCTGTCGGCCTAGCACACCCCAAAGGCCGGCCCTGCAAAGTACAACAGGAGTCCGCAAAGAATCGTCAGGTGGAAGCCGGGGTCAGGATACCAGGAGAGACGCGCAGTACAGGAGGAGCAGGCAAAGGATCGTCAGGGAACAGGGTAGGTAGTATTCAGTTGTCCAACAAAATGCCAGGAACCTAGAATTAACAGGCAACCTGTGGCCAGCAGGCTGCCTGTATTTATAGTGGGGAGTGAGGGTCATGTGACGTGGCCAGCGTCACATGACCGACAGACCGACCAGTCGAGCACCGAGTGATCAGCTCGGCGCTTAAGGCAGACCTAGGAGCAGGGAGCCTCCCAGCTAGCAAAGCCGCCCTGGGAACGAGGTCAAACACAGATCCTCGCTCCCAAAGCTAAGCAGCAGGTCTGCGGCTGATGGGAGAAGGAGTGCGCCTTCGGCACCCCGTTACAGTACCCCCCCTTTTACGAGGGGCCACCGGACCCAAGACTTCAGGCGATGGCCTTTCAGGGTGTTCTAACTGAAATTTTCAAACAAGTCTAGGAGCATGAACCTCCCTGGCAGGTACCCAAGATCTCTCTTCAGGTCCATACCCCTTCCAGTGAATCAGGTACTGTAAGGAATTACGCATTCTCCTGACATCCACTATCTTAGACACCACATACTTGACAGCATCACGGAGGCGAGGCTTTCAACGGTACAACAGGTTCAAAATACTTTTCAAGTAGAGATTTATGAAATACATTATGAATGTGGAACGACTCGGGCAGCTCCAACTTAAACGATACCGGATTAATAACCTCCGTGATCTTATACCGTCCAATAAAACGAGGAGCAAATTTTCTAGAAGCTACCTTGAGAGATAGATTCTTGGAGGACAACCATACTTTATCCGCAACCTGAAAGTTCACCCCCTTGGAATGTCTCCTATCGGCCTTGAGTTTTTGAGAACTTTGAGCCTTTTCTAGGTTCGATTGAACCCGGGCCCAAACTGTGCACAGTTCGGAGGAGATTTTATCCGCTTCAGGGATAGAGGAGGAGACGGACGACCCAGAATGAAAACGGGGATAAAAACAATGGTTACAAAAGAAAGGGGAGATGTCACGAGGGTGTCAAGAGCCACGTCTGACTCCGTTATACCCGGGGTCAGGAAGTCGCAGCGGGTGGCTGCGCGCTCTATGTCTAAAGATCACGTTGTTTCTTAGTGATTGTTTTCTGTGTTTGCCTTGCAATCCTTTTTGTCTCACTCAGGGATCCGTAGCTTCTCCTCCTCAGCTGTTTCTTGTCTGCCACTCCCAACCTCCTTATATTCTCCTCTCACACTTCTCTAGTTGCCAGTTATAGAGCTTCCTGCCTGGACTTCTATACTGACCCACTGGAGCTGTGAATCCTGGTTGTTGTTCCAGAGTGCTACCCTCCGGATCCCTGTTGGACTTTTTGTTGTCTCCTGTTGTCGCCCACCTGGGATTATATGTTTAGTCTGTATTGTCTGTCCTCCCCTTGGTGTTTTCCTTTAGAGCTAGTGGTGCGGACTAGTGTTCCCACCGCCCTGTTCACTATCTAGGGCTCATCTTAGGGAAAGCCAGGGTTTTAGGCACGTGATCGGCGTACGGGTGAGGAACCCGTCTAGAGACGTCAGGGCAGCCGGGTGCCAGCCGCAAGGTGAGTCAGGGGTCACCACCTTCCCTCTCACTTGGGCAGGGCCTTCCTCTTTCCCTCCCTCTGTGTCACGTATGTGATAGTCACGCCGATCGTGATATTATAACTGGCCCTTATTTTTTGGGAGAAAAAAAAATAAAAAAAATGTTTTCTCTCTACTTAGAATCCAATATGGATCCTATTGCTGCTTTGGCAAAACAGCTTCAAGGCCTGTCTTTGGAGGTGGCAGGATTGAAGGCGTCTGTCCTCCAACAACAGCAGCAAATGCAGCAGACCGCAAGCCCAGCGGTTGCTATGGGTAACCAGGTTGTTACAGAACCCAAGGTTGTTCTTCCTGACAGATTTTCTGGGGGAAGGGACAAATTTGTGACGTTCCGTGAGGCCTGCAAATTATATTTTAAGCTGCGCCCTTACTCCTCAGGTAATGAAGAACAGCGGGTGGGGATTGTTATTTCCCTGCTTCAGGGGGATCCTCAATCCTGGGCGTTCTCGTTACCCCCTGGTTCCCAGGCTCTCCGGTCAGTGGAGGGATTTTTTGGGGCTTTGGGTCTCATATATGATGACCCTGACCGAGTCGCCCTGGCTGAGTCGAAGTTACGGAGACTCCTACAGAGAGATCGGCCAGCAGAGGAATATTGCTCAGAGTTCCGTAGGTGGGCTACGGATACTCAGTGGAACGACCCGGCTCTCAGGAGTCAGTTCTGCTCTGGGTTATCTGAAAGGGTTAAGGATGCGCTGGCGCTGTATGAGACCCCCCTTTCCCTTGATGCTGTTATGTCCCTCTCTATCAGAATAGATAGACGTCTTAGGGAGAGATCGAAAATTCCTGAGCAATTGGTAACCTCTCCCAAGCAGCAGTTAGTCTGTACTGACTTAGATGAGCCTATGCAGCTAGGAGGAACTTCTCGTCAGGTTCGTCCTCCTGAGGTTCGCCGTAGGTGGGGGGCTTGTTTTTTCTGTGGGGGGAGGGGTCATTTCATTAATGTCTGTCCCTCCTTTCTCAAAAACAAAAGACCGTCGGAAAACTACTAACCCCAGGCTGTGCGGAGGATGTCAGCCCGGGGGGTATACGTTTCCTCCATACGAACATCTCAATTTGTGTTGCCAGCGGTAATTGTTTTTGGTGTTAAGACGGGGTCTATTTCTTTTTTTCTAGACAGTGGAGCAGGGGAAAATTTGATAGATGCCCATTTTGCCCGCACTATGGGTTTGTCTCTCTGTACACTGCAGAGACCTATTCCCATATTCGCTATTGATTCTGCTCCTCTGTCTCAGAGAAACCTCACTCACATTGTCCATAACTTACACCTTCGGGTAGGGGACCACCATAATGAGTGTCTTTAATGTTACGTTCTGGAGGGCCTTCCCTCTCCTGTGGTATTGGGTCTTCCCTGGTTGGTAGCGCACAATCCAGTGGTGGATTGGCAGGCCAGGGAGATATTGGAGTGGAGTGAGCACTGCAGAGAGAATTGCTTAAATAACAATTGCTTAATCGCCTCCATAGCTTCCCTACCTACATTTATTTTGGACTTTGAGGACGTTTTTTCTGAAAAGGGTTGTCAGAAGCTACCACCTCATCGTCCTTATGATTGCCCGGTTAACCTGATTCCCGGTGCAAAATTACCCAAGTCCAGGTTGTATAATCTTTCGGGTCCTGAGAGACAAGCCATGAAAGATTATATCTCCGAGAGTCTGGCTAAGGGACACATCAGACCCTCTTCTTCACCCGTGGCTGCAGGGTTTTTCTTTGTTAAAAAGAAAGATGGGGGCCTGCGTCCTTGCCTAGATTTCCGTGAGCTAAACCGGATAACCATCCGAGGCCCATACCCTCTTCCTCTCATTCCTGACCTTTTTAATCAGATTGCGGGTGCTAGGTGGTTCTCCAAACTTGATCTTAGGGGGGCCTACAATCTGATTCGTATCAAGGAAGGGGATGAGTGGAAGACAGCTTTTAACACCCCTGAGGGGCATTATGAAAATTTAGTCATGCCTTTCGGTCTGACCAATGCCCCTGCTGTCTTCCAACATTTCGTTAATGATATTTTTAGTCATCTCATCGGCAGGTTTGTAGTCATATACCTAGATGATATCTTAATTTATTCGGCTGATCTGAAAACACATGAAGTACATGTCAGGCAAGTACTGCAGGTCCTACGGACGAATAAATTATATGCGAAAATTGAAAAATGTGTCTTCGCCGTTCAGGAAATACAGTTCCTGGGATATCTGTTATCTGCTTCAGGTTTCCGTATGGATCCTAGGAAGGTCCAGGCAATTTTAGATTGGGATCTTCCTGAGAACCTTAAAGCTCTACAACGGTTTTTGGGTTTCGCAAATTTCTATAGAAAGTTCATTAAAAATTATTCAGTGATCGTTAAACCCCTTACTGACATGACTAGGAAGGGGACTGATTTTTCTAAATGGTCTGACGCCGCTAAAATTGCATTTTCCTCTCTAAAAGAGAGATTTACCTCGGCACCTGTTCTAATTCAACCTGATGTCTCCCAGCCTTTTATTGTTGAAGTAGATGCGTCAGAGGTGGGAGTGGGGGCTGTATTGTCTCAGGGTCCGTCTCCTGGCAAATGGCGTCCTTGCGCTTTCTTTCCCAAAAAGTTATCTACAGCAGAAAAGAACTATGATATTGGAAATAGGGAACTGTTGGCGATTAAACTGGCGTTTGAAGAGTGGCGTCACTTCTTAGAGGGAGCAATCCACCCCGTCACGGTGATTACGGATCACAAAAACCTTCTGTACCTAGAATCGGCTAAGCGTCTCACCCCTAGACAAGCTAGGTGGTCGCTATTCTTTACCAGATTTAACTTTGTAATCACCTATCGTCCTGGGGCAAAAAATACCAAGGCAGACGCATTATCTCGTAGTTTCCCTGGAGGGGGTAATGTTAGTGATCCGGTACCTATTTTACAAAGAGGAGTGGTTGTCTCTGCTGTACACTCTGTTCTAGAGGGAAAGGTGTTAGAGGCCCAGGGGGACGCCCCGGCCTCTTGCCCCTCAGAGAAATTGTTTGTACCGTTAAACCTGCGTCTTGAATTATTAAAGGAACATCATAATTCGGCACTTGCTGGGCACCCGGGTAGTAAAGCAACCTTGGAGCTATTGTCTCGTCGTTTTTGGTGGCCAAGGTTGCGTCAGGATGTAATGGATTTCGTGTCTACTTGTTCTACTTGTGCACGCGCGAAAGTCTCTCATACACGTCCAGCAGGGTCTTTATTGCCACTTTTCATCCCCAATAGGCCATGGACACATCTGTCAATGAATTTCATCACTGACTTACCGTTGTCTGCGGGTAAAACAGTTATCTTGGTAGTAGTAGACAGGTTTAGCAAAATGGTACACTTTATTGCGCTACCCGCACTTCCTAATGCTAAGACTCTTGCTCAGGTGTTTATCAGTGAAATCGTGAAGCTTCACGGGGTCCCTTCCGATGTGGTTTCGGATCGGGGAACCCAGTTTATTTCTAAGTTTTGGAAAGCTTTTTGTTCCCGTTTGGGGGTACACTTGTCCTTTTCCTCAGCTTTCCATCCTCAGTCGAATGGACAGACTGAGCGTACCAACCAAAACCTAGAAACATATTTAAGGTGTTTTGTGTCTGAAAACCAAGAGGTGTGGTCATCATATTTACCGTTAGCCGAGTTTGCCATAAATAATCGCTGTCAGGAATCCACTGGCAAGTCACCATTTCTTGGTGCATACGGTTTTCATCCCCAATTTTGTACTTTCAAAGAGGGGGGGTCTTCTGGGGTTCCCGAAGAGGAACGGTTTTCTTCATCTCTTTCATCGGTATGGCAGAAGGTGCAAGCTAACTTGAAAAATATGAGTGGTAAATATAAATGCATGGCCGATAAGAAACGGTCGCCAGGTCCGGACCTAGGAGTGAATGACTATGTGTGGTTGTCTACTAGGAATATTAAGTTAAAGGTTCCCTCTTGGAAACTGGGCCCTAGGTTCATTGGTCCTTATAAAATAGTAGCCGTCATTAACCCTGTGGCTTTTCGCCTGGAGCTACCTCAGACTTTTAAGATCCATAACGTCTTCCATAAGTCGTTACTCAAGAAGTATGTTCCACCTCTAGAACCATCACCGCTGCCACCTCCTCCTGTTATTGTGGATGGTAATCTGGAGTTTCAAATATCCAGAATTGTTGATTCTCGTCGGGTCCGCCGCTCTCTTCAGTATCTGGTGCATTGGAGGGGTTACGGTCCAGAGGAAAGAATGTGGGTTCCAGCGTCAGAGGTAAACGCCAACAGGTTAATTCAGGCTTTCCATGCCTCTCATCCTGAGAGACCTGGTCCTGAGTGTCCGGAGGCCCCTCTTGAAAGGGGGGGTACTGTCACGAGGGTGTCAAGAGCCACGTCTGACTCCGTTATACCCGGGGTCAGGAAGTCGCAGCAGGTGGCTGCGCGCTCTATGTCTAAAGATCACGTTGTTTCTTAGTGATTGTTTTCTGTGTTTGCCTTGCAATCCTTTTTGTCTCACTCAGGGATCCGTAGCTTCTCCTCCTCAGCTGTTTCTTGTCTGTCACTCCCAACCTCCTTATATTCTCCTCTCACACTTCTCTAGTTGCCAGTTATAGAGCTTCCTGCCTGGACTTCTATACTGACCCACTGGAGCTGTGAATCCTGGTTGTTGTTCCAGAGTGCTACCCTCCGGATCCCTGTTGGGCTTTTTGTTGTCTCCTGTTGTCGCCCACCTGGGATTATATGTTGAGTCTGTATTGTCTGTCCTCCCCTTGGTGTTTTCCTTTAGAGCTAGTGGTGCGGACTAGTGTTCCCACCGCCCTGTTCACTATCTAGGGCTCATCTTAGGGAAAGCCAGGGTTTTAGGCACGTGATCGGCGTACGGGTGAGGAACCCGTCTAGGGACGTCAGGGCAGCCAGGTGCCAGCCGCAAGGTGAGTCAGGGGTCACCACCTTCCCTCTCACTTGGGCAGGGCCTTCCTCTTTCCCTCCCTCTGTGTCACGTATGTGATAGTCACGCCGATCGTGATAGGAGACCCCAGCAGAAGAATTAACACGGTTATTTAAAGCAAATTCAGCCAACAGAAGGTATTTTAACCCATAATTGCTGGTCATCAGCAACATACGACCTCAGGAATTGTTCCACAGACTGATTAAGGGGTAAAGTCTGCCTATTACTCTCAGGGTGGTAGGCGGAGGAAAAAGACAACAAAATCTGACATCTTTGACAGAAAGCCCTCCAAAATTTGGACACAAACTGCACACCCCTGTCAGATAGAATATTTTCCGGGATACCATGAAACCGTACAATTTCTTTCACAAAAATAGACGCCAGGGTCTTGGCATTCGGGAGTTTAGACAGAGGAATGAAGTGAACCATCTTTCTAAACCTATCGACCTATTGACCACTACCCAAACAACAGTCTTACCCTCTGCCGGCGGCAGGTCAGTAATAAAGTCCATCAACATATGGGACCAGGGTCTACTGGGAATGGGTAGATTACCAGCAGGGCGAGTCCTAGGTGTCTTAGACCTAGCACAAACCTCACAGGCTGACACGTAGGACTTGACATCCCTAAATAGAGTGGGCCACCAATAAGATCTAGAAACCAGCTCTCTAGTGCCCTCTAAACCAGGATGTCCACAAAAAGTAGAATCATGACACTCACCCAACAGCTGGAGACAAAATTGTATGGGGACAAACAACTTATCTGTTGGGGTGGTTGCCGGTGCCAGATGTTGTTCAGCCTTAATGAGAGCCGAGATATCTTGGGTTAAGGCTGCTACGAAGATATTTGCTGGTAGGATGGATTCTCTGTAGGCTGAAAAGCATGGAAGCTCCGAGATAATGCATCAGCCTTCACGTTTTTAGCTTCCAGGCCTGAAAGTAATGGAGAATTCAAAGCGAGTAAAAAACAGTGCCCATCTAGCCTGACAAGGGTTCAACCTCTTAGCAGATTCGAGAAACATAAGGTTCTTATGGTCAGTGACAACAGTTACACAATGCCCTGCCCCCTCCAGAAAATGCCTCCACTCCTCAAATGCCCTACTTAATGGCCAGCAACTCCCGATTCCCTATGTCGTAGTTTCTCTCGGTGGAAGAAAATTTTCTGGAAAAGAAAGCACACGGTCTCATGTTAGTTAGACTAGCAGGACCTTGTGAAAGGACTGCTCCTGCGCTGTCCTCAGACGCATCCACCTCCACAATAAAAGGTCTCTCCTGATCTGGCTGGATCAGAATGGGAGCGCTACTGAATGCCTTTTTTAGTGTTTCAAATGAAGTAATGGCATCAGTAGACCAGTTCTCCAAATCCGCCCCTTTCTTAGTAAGGTCGGTCAACGGTTTAGCAATTACTGAAAAATTCTTAATAAATTTGCGGTAGTAATTGGCAAAACCTAAGAACCGTTGTAAGGCCTTTAAGGATGAAGGCCTTACCCATTCCTTAATAGCTAGTACCTTACCAGGATCCATCTTGAAGGCGTGAGGGGTCAGGACATGCCCTAGAAACAGTATCTCCTGTACACCAATGACACATTTCTCTTTTTTAGCGGACAACTGATTCTCCCTCAACACCTCTAATGCTTGTCTAACATGAGACACATGAGATTTGAAATCAGGAGAAAATATTAAAATGTCGTCAAGATAGACAATGTCAAATTTACCTAAAAACTCTCTAAGAATATCATTCATAAAGTTTTGGAACAGCGGGGGCATTGCTGAGTCCAAAAGGCATAACCTGATATTCAAAGTGTCCTGCTGGAGTATTGAACGCCGTCTTCCATTCGTCTCCCTCTTTGATTCGGATTAGATTATATGCCCCTTTAAGGTCAATCTTAGAAAACCAGGTTGCCCCCAGAACCTGGTTAAATAAATCCGGAATCAATGGGAGAGAGTATCTATTCTGGATAGTGATCTTATTTAATTTCCGGTAATCGATACAAGGCCTAAGACCACCATCCTTCTTAACGAAGAAAAACCCCGCTCCCATAGGAGAGACAAAAGGTCTAATGTGCATCTTACCGAGGCTTTCCTTAATATAATCCTCCATGGCCTTGCGTTCAGGCTTAGAGAGATTATAAATACTCCCCTTAGGAAACCTGGCACCTTCTACTAACTCTATGGCGCAATCATAAGGTCTATGGGGTGGTAGAACCTCTGGGGTAGGTGATGAGAACACATCAGAATAATCCCTAATGACCGTGGGTAATATATCAGATTCTACTGAGACCCCAGCTTGTACCACAGACAAGCACGAGTCACACTTAGGTCCCCATTTCACCAACTCCCCCCAGGACCAATCAATAGTGGGGTTGTGTAATCGGAGCCAAGGCAACCCTAGTACCACCTTGACCGGTAAGTTCTCCAGGATTAAGAGGGAACGTTTCTCAGAGTGGCACACCCCCACGGTTAAAGAAATCTCTGAGGTACATGACCTCACCATACCACCTACCAGGGAAGTGGCGTCAATAGCCATGACATGGATAGGTGTAGGAAGAGAAAAAATTGGAATACCCAGTCCAATGGCGTACTCAGAGTCAATTAAGCTGGCCGCTGAACCAGAGTCAATAAAGGCCTTACCCGGCCCATTTATTAACCCCCAGAGATATTGTTATAGGTACCAAAAGCTTACATTTCGTAATATCAGGGTGTACCTGGTCTTTAGGTTGCCTTGCCTTGGGAGACTTAACGGAGAGGGCCTTCTTAGGACATTGGTTGATCCAATGGTCAAGATCACTGCAGTAGAAACACACTCCACGTCTGCGGCGCAGGTTCCCTTGAGTCATGCCGACCTGCATGGGTTCTTCGGTAGAGACCTCAGCATTGTTTCTGGGATAGACCTCAGGCTGAACCACCACCTGAGGAGAGAACTGTTACTCCTGTCGTCTCTCTCTAACCCGTCGGTCAAGTCGGACTACAAGGGTCATCATCTCCTCTAGAGTCTCTGGAAGCTGATAACTCACTAGAAGATCCTTTAAGTTATCAGACAGACCTGACCTGAACTGACTCTTAAGTGCTGGTTCATTCCATCCTGAGGGAACACACCACCTTCTGAATTGTGTGTAATACTCCTCCGCAGGTAGATTGCCCTGAACCAGAACCTTTAGAGCAGTCTCGGCTACCAGTGTCCTGTCTGGTTCATCATACAGGGTACCCAGGGCCTGAAAAAAAAACCTTGACTGATGTTAAACAACTGGCGTCAGCAGTTAAAGAAAATGCCCAGTCCTGGGGATCACCCTGTAACCGGGAAATGACAATGCCTACGCGTTGACTCTCGGGGCCAGAGGATATGGGGCGCAAACGGAAAAAAAGTTTACAATTTTCTTTAAAGGAAAGAAACTTCTTCCGATCTCCAGAAAAGGGCTCAGGAAGCTTAATCTGGGGCTCTAAATGCGGACTGGAGGCCTGAGGGATGGAAGTACCTTGTCCTAGCTCAAAAGAACATAGTTTCTCCTCTAGCTCCTGCACCATCTGCGTCAGGTTAGAGACATGGTCAGTCAGGGTCACCAGAGGATTCATGATACAGTGGTTAGGTTATGGCCTGTTAATCTGTGACGGTCACGTACACTACACACAGGGGGGAGGATAGTGATCACTGCGCTCCACCCTCACCCCTGGCCCTGCCTACTTGCCTCGCAAGTCCTAATGACAGGGGACAACTAGACGGCAGTCCCTAATATAGGATACGTGCTGGGAAGACAGACAAGACAAATAACGGAATGGAAAGGAATGAGCAGAGAATAGTCAGGAAAAGCTGAGGTCAAATACCAGGATAGAAACAAAGTACAACAGGAGTCCGCAAAGAATCGTCAGGTGGAAGCCGGGGTCAGGATACCAGGAGAGACGTGCAGTACAGGAGGAGCAGGCAAAGGATCGTCAGGGAGCAGGGTCAGGTAGTATTCAGTAGTCCAAGAAAATGCCAGGAACCTAGAATTAACAGGCAACCTGTGGCCAGCAGGCTGCCTGTATTTATAGTGGTGAGTGAGGGTCATGTGACGTGGCCAGCCTCACATGACCGACAGACCGACCAGTCGAGCACCCAGTTACAGGACCCCTGTGCCAGCCTCTCCATCACTGCTTTACGCCTGCCCAGGGTCTCCATACAAACTGTGAGTAACCCTCGTTTGCCCATTAACCGTGACCTCACATCGCAATACCCTGCAGGTCGGCGTACTGCATATTTTGGCATTACGAACAGGATGCGATCATTCCATTGTGGAATATAAACTGTGTGCCGTTAATTGCCCATAAAGTGAATAAGCCCTAACTCTTTATTTGAAATTGCTGGGCCAAAGGACTGTAATAATTTGCGGTGTGAAAGAATGTATATTGCATAGACTGTTTTTCTGCTTATTTAGCTACCACTTGCTGTCAGTGAATAGACAGCAGTATGCTTAAATTGATGGCCGCTTGACCTGACTGGATTTATTTGCTGTGTCATCTTTGTACTTTGCTGGCGGGAAGAATTGGCACCTTCTGCTAAAAGTGCGGGAAAGGCTGTATGTCCGCGCCACCGCCCTGTCTACAAATTTGCATGTCTGCTATAATGGACTCCGCCTCCCCTATGCTGGGGTACCCGGGGGGGGGGGGCGGCCTCCCAGAGGAATGGGAGGTCTTGTCTACAATTATTGGTGCCGCCCTGTCGCTCTCCAGAGAAGGATCAAGCATGTTGACCAGTAAAGACTGCTCTGAAGGGATGTCCGCACCTGTTGGATTAAAAATGGATCCTACTAATGTGGAGCAAGAGGACGCTCCACCAGCCTACTCTCCGGGATGGGAGAGACCCACCTGCCTGCCACCAGGATCACAGCCAGAACCCTATTTTGTCTCCTGGACGGACTTTGTCAGGCCCTCTATGCATGCAATGGTCGGCACTGATGGCAGAAGTGCGAGAGGCCGCTATTAAAAAGAACACGCACACGAAAATATATTTCAAAGAGTTGGCAAAGACTGTATATGAGCGCCACACCGACACCCAACCCCGCCTGGAAAGGAGAATGGAGTTGGTGGTGGCCTTTGACAAAGACAGAGGCTTCGGTTTTATTAAGGACTACATGACCGGCAGAGATCTATATGTGAACCGAAGATCCGTCAAGCGGAGCTACCTCCCCGAACAGTTACATAACCTCCGCGAGGGGGAGGAGGTAGAGTTCACCCCTGCCGAGGGCCTGTGAGGCCCCTATGCAACTGCTGTGACCCGTCCCAAGCCGGGATCGGAAGACTGCGAGGAGCCAGAAGAGCCTGCCAGCCCGGGACGCGAACCAGAGCGTTCCCCAGAACCGGCCTGCAACACCTTCCAAGAAAGGGGCTCTTTCATTGGCCCAAATGTATTCTGGCAACCCACAGTCTTGGAGAAGTGGGTAAGCCCTTACCCGTCGCCTGAGCTGCCCCGCCGGGATAAGACTATCAAGGAACTTGAAAATTTGGAGCGATTCCATACAGCCCTGGACAATATTCGCAAAGGAGTGCGGATGCGACTCCCGAACCTGCAGCGGCTGCGCAAGACAAGCCGGATCCCTTACCTGCACCTGCGTTGACGACAGAGGATCCCAGCAGCAACGCAGAGCCTGAATTTTGGACGACCAGATCATCCGACTTGAACTTCAATTGCGAGGCCTGCACCAGCTTGCCACCTCCAGGATACCGAATCGGCCACTGGAAAAGAGGAGTGCAACTAAGGACTCAGACGTCTCTGAGCCAGAGGTAAGGGTGCCTATCCCTACCAGCCGGCCATCTATTGTAGCTGCAGCCACTATTGCGGCCCCAAGAAAACTCACCTATGCCAGGAGCTGCTGCATACCGTCAGTAACCCCTGAGCCCATGGAGCCTCCTGCTGCGGTCGCACCCAGAGATGGCGACCCCTTTATTGCATTAAGGCCTCCCGCGGCATACCCCCCTAGGTCTATGGGGCCCATACCTGTAAGGGGACCCTTAATGTTGCAATTGCCACCAAATAGAATTTTGTGGGCCCAGCCATATGTGGATCCTCGATTCAGGCCCAATTTACAGGCAGAGCTAGGATGTGCCACTGATGTTCAAAGTGGAACTGATACACACCTGTGAGTAGGCCTGCCAGGCCATTATGTGATCTGTTTTGCTGAGGGACCCTAATCGCTGAGGATTTATCCCTTTCAGGACAGAAGTCCTTTGTTTTGGCACCATTGAGCTGCTGCCAGTTCCCCACGGCCCAGTGACAGTTAAAAGGCCAATGAGAATAATACTTGCTCTGCTGCCATGTTGTTTACAGGACCTCCTGCCTGCTTCAAAAAACTTAAGCCAAGTTGTGCCTATTTTTGATTTGCACTTTAACCCTTTTAACCCCCTTTTCACCCCCTTTTCAGGTTGATTAAGGGACAACACTTATTTTATATGCCATTTTAAATTATGTGGATTTTTATGTGCTGTGACTTTTTATGTGCAACCTTGAACTTAAAAGAAATGTGCCCAGAGATTACCCTAAATTCATGTGGGCCTCTGAGATGCTGTTTTATTATGGACTACTGTCTTTTATTATGGACTATCCTGGTATCCCTGATACGCTGCACCAGGTCAGCGCCCCCTGTTCCCCTATACTATCTTGAGAGAAGAGAATGACGCCCCTTTTCACCGGTCTTGTTCCTTAGCCAGCGGAACTGCCTGATATATTTCTGTGTATTTGCAAATGTAGATGTGTGTTCCTGCTTTGCATTATTTTTGTCTTTCAGGTGCAGTCTCCAGCTGGACAGGGCCCCTTTATGTTGCGCCGAGGACGGGCAACGTCATAGCAACGGGATATGTAGTGTCCCACTAGGTAAAGGTGGGCACTACACATGGGTCAATTGGGCCATGTGGTACTCCTACTCCTGAGGGACAGTGGCAGTATATTTAACCATCCATTTTAATGTATTTTCTATATGCTTTTATGTGTATTGTTCCCCTGTGATATGTGCAGCAGGCCTATTAGGGTGTAGTGTAGCATCCTAGACACTAGAGGGAGATAGAGAGACCCTAGTATAAATGTTCAGGCCCAGACAGGGAGGGGTAGTCTGTAGTCAGGAGTCTGTGGAGACAGAAGTGAGAGGGCACCAGCCAGAGACAAGCTAAGGGCCTCCTTCTGACATGCAGCTTGACAGCCCAGGCTTCTAGTTGCCACCAGGAGGCTAGTGAAGGAGCATAGCCTGCCTGAAGTTTCCTGAGCCTATGTTAGCTCAGAAGATTCACCCCAAGAGAAGGGTTTGCCTCATGGGAGAAACCTGCAGTTCCCACAAGCCAAGCAGAGCCATTGTTTTACAGCTAGACAAGTAAGCTGAAGGGCAGAAAGATTATTAATTTAAAACAAGGATAAATACGGGAGGAAGATTTCTACCAAGGATTAAAGCCAGTATTAGGGCATTCGGGCCTTGGGATAAGAACAGACAGGAGTTCTTAGGAACAGTGTACAGTATTTCTGAGGAGAAGGTACAGCCTGATCTGAGTGTGTTGTTGTTACCCTCAGAGTATCTTGCAAGGAACAGTATACCTGCCATTGATGTGTAAGAGCCTGCTTATGAAGTAAACCTGCTATATGGAACTGTATTGACAACCAACTGTACAAAGTTGAACTGTTGCTAGTAAAAAGAAAAGTTTGGTTCACCATACCATCGTGTTCCTCACTTATTACAACTATCAAATCGGATGTGCCACCGTTACAGGCACTGGCGTCACGTTTCTTAAAGGGACCTTGCCCTAGGCACATTAAACACCTGTAACATCCAGGGCACCTCATCCACCATCAGGCCTGGTCCATAAATGCAGAGTGTGCCCCAGAGGACCCCTGTGCTAGCCTCTCTATCACTGCTTTATGCCTGCCCAGGGTCTCCATACAAACTGTGAGTAACCCTCGTTTGCCCATTAAGCGTGACCTCACATAGCAATACCCTGCAGGTCGGCGTACTGCACATTCATGGGGACTTAAAAGACTATCCCATCACCATGGTCTCTCTATCACTGGTGGCTGGCAGGTAAACTCACGAGGTGGCCGTCGCCACAAAGTTACTGTATGAACTAATAATTGGGAGAGACTTCCCCGGTTTACCGGCACTATGGCAGGAGACTGGGTGGGAGACTTCCCCGGTTTACAGGTACTTTCAGCAGGAGACTGGGTGGAAGACAATGTGAAGGAACTGGAGGCACTGTCAGCAACCCAATCTACTATCGCCTGTACTTGTTCTGGCCTCACCATTCGTAGAGCCGCATTAGGCCGCATCTAGGCCCGACCAAATGCCGCTGCAGGTTCTGTCGCCTACTCGCACCTGAGGAAGGTGTTTCACTTGTGTGTGTAGCTGGCACAGATCGACCACGTCCTCTCCCTGCAACAGGAGCTCCACCAGCAGCACCACGACTGGGACCACGTCCCTTATTTGGCGCTCTCCTCAGATTTCTCAAATTTAGGATCTTGCCCAAAATTGATGTTTCTTTAATAGCAGAATAGAGCAACACTATCTAAAGGGTGTATCTCAAATGTACAGATGCAGACTAGGCCACAATTTAAGATTTTTGCCCAAAATGGGTGTTTTTTTTAATAGCAGAATAGAACAACAATATCTTAAGGGTGTATCTCACAATGACATATGCAGCAAAGGCTGCAATATTAAGTATTTTGCCCAAAATGGGTGTTTTTTTTACTAACAGAAAATGACAGCAGTATATAACGCTTGAATTTCACACGTGCAGATGCTGCAAGGGTTGTAAAATGGTATATCTTGCCCCAAAAGATCATAGCTGTATTTCTAGCTTAAATTGCACACTGACTAATGCTGCAAAGGCACCAGATGTAGGATATTGCCAAAAAAGGGTGTTTTTTTTAAAACCAGATTATTATTGCAGTATTTCAAGCTTGGTGCTGGTGCACTGAGCTTGCATAAAATGGCCACCGCTGCCCACCTAACTAACAGACAGATAAAAGTTATTTTTCTCTGTCACTGGGCTCAGGGCAGGGTAAAAAGATTGTGCACTGCACCCACACAACAAATTCTATGTGAGTTCAATTGGAGTTCTGATTAAAGATTTTTTCCTATTCTCTCCCTCACAGCAGCAACATCCTCTCCCTACACTAAGCACAGCAGAGTGACGTTCAGCGCTACGTGACTCCAGCTTGGATAGAGGCTGGGTCACATGCTGCACTGGCCAATCACAGCCATGCCATTAGTAGGCATGGCTGTGATGGCTTCTAAGGGCACATAGTTAAACGCTTGTTGACTGGCTGCTCTGCAGCCTTTCAAAAAGCGCCAAGAAATCGCCGAACACCAAACCCAAACTTTTACAGAAATGTTCGGGTCCGGGTCCGGGGTCCAAAAATCCTAAAGTTCGGGCATCTTTCTGCCCCTTAGCAAATACAAAATGCCAGATGTGGCTCAAATACATACATTTGTTACAAAGCAAACTCCACTGGCAAAACAGCCCAAAACACTCCACTTGTCAGAGGAAGCTGATTAAGTTAGTTTGGCTTTGACGTGTTAGGGTATGTTTAGACAGTGGATTTTGACAGTCAAAATCTGCCACGTATTTTGAAATGGAAGCCATTGTGTGTTTTTTCCCACTTTTAATACTGTGGACCAGCTCAGAGTTTGGCCCAGCTGAATGGAGCAGACCTCTGTTGTAGCTTCCCGTGGCCAGCTTTCAGACACTACTCCAAGAAGGGAAAGTTCGCAGCATTAAACTGCTGGCCCCGCTAATGGCAACTCTGCCTCCTATTGCAAACAATCTGCCCACAACTAATTCTGACGGCAACTGTGCCATGTGAATAGGCCCATATGGTATGTTCTATGGTGTATTTTAATGCTGTCTACAACCATCACATTTTTCGTGGCAGAAGCCACCATGATCTCTATCTCGGTTCCTCACTTTGAATGCTGCAGACCACCTCGTATTTTAACCTCACTGGATGGCGCTAAACTGTGAGTGGACACCATCTCCAGCTTACAGTAGACTCATACCAGACACTGTACCAAAAGGGGACATGTCCCTTCTTGACACAGTTGCAGTTTTAAACCAGTGGCCACACAAATGCCAGCACTGTCTCTCATTGCGAACAATGGGAGACAGCCACTGTGCTATCACTGGTGAATTTTTGGTGGGGAATCCATGCCAAAATACCAATGGCAAATTCCGCTGCGTGAAAGGATCTTAAGGGCTCAGTACCTGCACATGATATAGAAAACACACATTTTTTCCACGCAGATTCTCGAGCGGAAAAAACGCATTGTTGCAAGTGTATGCAAGACTGCAGCCAAGGACAAAAAAGATAAAGTGAAGTCTCAAAGGAAGCAGCTGTTGCTGGGTGATTCAATCATAAGAAGTGTGGAGCTTAAAGAAAATGGTTTTGTGAGATGTCTCCCTGGGGCTACTGCTAGAAGAGATAGAAGATGTATTATTAATATTGTTCAGCAAGCAAAGCAGGGAGGGGACGTGGATGTTCTTGTCCATCTAGGGACAAATGACCTGGCTTGCAATGAAGTGTCAGAGGTGAAAAAATCTTTTATCACACTTGGTAATGACGTACAGGATTTTGCATCCACCATTTCATTTTCTGAAGTTCTGCCTGTGCATAATGTTTAGAATGATAGGCAGAGGCGCATAAAGGAGTTCAACATATGGCTTGGTAAATGGTGTCAAGAGCAAGGATTTGGCTTTGTTTCTCATGATAGCTCTACTTGGAATAGAAAGGAACTGTACAAAAAAGATGGTTTGCATCTTTCTCTCAAAGGAACAAATGTACTTAGTGAACAACTCCAAGAATTTGCGAAAGAGTATTTAAACTAGGAAGGGGGGGGGCAAAAGAGTGAAAATAAAAGAGTCCAATTGCCCCCCGAAACAATGCCAGAACAGGTCAGAAGCACAGAGGTTAAGAAATGATAAGCTCAGAGTCCTGTCTACAAATGCTCGCAGTTTAGGTAAAAAAAATCAATGAACTTGGGTCAATAATGGCATCTGAGAATGTAGATTTAGTGGCTGTTACGGAGACATGGTTTAATGAAAGAAATGACTGGGACATAACCATACCAGGGTACTCTTTACACAGAAGAGACAGAGAAGGCAAGAAAGGAGGAGGAGTGGCCCTGTATGTGAAAGATAGCCTTAAATCTAACCTAATACAAGTTGGTGAGGCCAACAAAGAGTCAGTTTGGGTTACGTTGCAGTTTGCTAATCATGCAGTAACTCGTGTAGGTGTGATATATAGACCACCTGGTCAAGTTAAAGAACTAGATGATCTACTAGTTGAAGAAATAGCTAAAATGACAATGAAAGGAGAAGTTATCATTATGGGAGATTTCAATCTTCCAGATATAAACGGGAAAACCAAAATAGCAAGTTCTACCAGGAGTACAGATATTCTAAATTCCCTACTGGGGTTATCCCTACAACAAATGGTTGAGGAGCCAACCCGGAGGGAGGCCATTTTGGATTTGGTATTCACAAATGGGGATTCGGTATATGATGTCATTGTAGGCGAAACCTTGGGATCTAGTGATCACCAGTCAGTGTGGTTTAATATAAGAACTGTGAAAGAGTCCCACCACACAAAAACAAAAGTTTTAGATTTTAGAAAAACAGACTTTTCAAAAATGAAATTAGTCATAAATGAGTCCTTATCAGACTGGAACGGATTACATGGAGTCCAGGAGAAATGGGACTACTTAAAAGGTGCATTATTGAAGGCAACAGAAAATTGCATTAGACTTGTCAGTAAAGGCAAAAAAAGGAAGAGACCACTGTGGTACTCAGCAGAAGTGGCCCAAATCATTAAAAATAAAAAGCTAGCATTTTGTAATTATAAAAAAAAACAGAGCAATGAAGATAAGGAAATCTACAAGATTAGGCAGAAAGAGGCCAAGCAAGTTATAAGAACTTCTAAAGCGCAGGCAGATTTAAAACTAGCTCAGTCTATGAAAAAAGGGCATACGACATTCTTCAGATATATAAATGAAAAAAGGAAATTAAAACAAGGAATAACTAAATTAAAAACAAAGGACGGAAGGTACGTAGAAGAGAATAAAGGGCTAGCCGACTGCCTTAATGAATACTTCTGTTCAGTTTTTACAAAAGAAAAAGAAGGAGAAGGACCTCCACTAGAAAGGATGACTAATAAATCGTTTGATGCATGTGTCTTTACAGAGGAAGATGTTCTAAGTTTGCTGTCTAAAGTGAAGACAAATAAGTCACAGGGGCCTGATGAGATACACCCAAAATTATTAAAAGAGCTTAGTGGTGAGCTGGCAAAACCGTTAACAGATTTATTTAACCAATCATTAGTAACAGGAGTCGTCCCGGAAGATTGGAAATTGGCAAATGTCGTGCCCATTCACAAGAAAGGTAGTAGGGAGGAATCGAGCAACTATAGACCAGTGAGTCTGACATCAATAGTAGGCAAATTAATGGAAACCCTATTAAAGGATAGGATTGTGGAACATCTAAAATCCCATGGATTGCAAGATGAAAAACAACATGGGTTTACTTCAGGGAGATCATGTCAAACAAATCTTATAGATTTTTTTGACTGGGTGACTAAAATAATAGACGGTGGAGGTGCAATAGACATCGCATATCTAGATTTTAGTAAGGCTTTTGACACTGTCCCACACAGAAGACTTATCAATAAACTGCAGTCATTGAGCATGGACTCCCATATTGTTGAGTGGATTAGGCAGTGGCTGAGTGACAGACAACAGAGGGTTGTAGTCAATGGAGAACATTCAAAACAAGGTCATGTTACCAGTGGGGTTCCACAGGGATCTGTACTGGGACCAATTTTGTTTAATATCTTCATAAGTGATATTGCAAAAGGCCTCGATGGTAAGGTTTGTCTTTTTGCTGGAGACACAAAGATATGTAACAGGGTTGATGTTCCTGGAGGGAAACGCCAAATGGAAAAGGATTTAGGAAAACTAGAAGAATGGTCAGAACTCTGGCAACTGAAATTTATTGTGGATAAGTGCAAGATAATGCACCTGGGGCGTAAAAACCCAAGGGTAGAATATAGAATATTTGACACAGTCCGGACCTCAGTATCTGAGGAAAGGGATCTAGGAGTAATTATTTCAGAAGACTTAAAGGTGGGAAGACAATGTAATAGAGCAGCACGAAATGCCAGCAGAATGCTTGGATGTATAGGGAGAGGTATAAGCAGTAGAAAGAGTGAAGTGCTTATGCCGCTGTACAGAACACTGGTGAGACCTCACTTGGAGTATTGTGCGCAGTACTGGAGGCCATATCTCCAGAAGGATATAGATACTCTAGAGAGAGTTCAGAGAAAAGCTACTAAACTAGTACATGGATTGCAGGATAAAACTTACCAGGAAAGGTTAAAGGACCTTAATATGTATAGCTTGGAAGAAAGAAGAGACAGAGGGGATATGATAGAAACTTTTAAATACATAAAGGGAATCAACTCGGTAAAGGAGGAGAGCATATTTAAAAGAAGAAAAACTACCACAAGAGGACACAGTTTTAAATTAGAGGGGCAAAGGTTTAAAAGTAATATCAGGAAGTATTACTTTACTGAGAGAGTAGTGGATGCATGGAATAGCCTTCCTGCACAAGTGGTAGCTGCAAATACAGTGAAGGAGTTTAAGCATGCATGGGATAGGCATAAGGCCATCCTTCATATAAGATAGGGCCAGGGACTATTCATAGGATTCAGTATATTGGGCAGACTAGATGGGCCAAATGGTTCTTATCTGCCGACACATTCTATGTTTCTATGTTTCTATGGTAGTACATCTAATGTAAATTTTCCAGATGTTTTGTAGATTTACAAATCTAAAGAATGTAAATTATGTTTGTGGTTTTAGCTGTGGATTTCACCCCTTTTTTTATTTTTTATGAAACTAATAACATGATACATGTTGAGCCAGGTTTTCAGCCTGCCATATGCTCTGCGCTTCTTCTGCAGCTGGGAATGGGCAGCAATGATGATGCTAAATGATGAGAAATAAATGATACATAATGAGATATTGCCCGCATACCTCAACAATACAACACATATGTTCATTGACTTCCTAACACAAATTCAGACGCTCGTAAACAAGCATATGCTACTCTAATTATTGCACCCACTTGCACTTTAAAACATGTGAAATATTACCCAGGTGCATTATTAATGTAAGTCCCACCTGTTGATGTGCTAAACAGATGACTCCAAGACAATGAAGTGGATGCAATATACAGTCTGTTCAATGACCTCAAATGGCTCTTGCGGCAAGAGATCATTCCAGTGCTTCAACTGATTACTTTGTTTTCATTTTCTAATAGCTAAAAAGAAAAATGAGGAAAACATGGATAACAGATCCTCTGAGGCATGCTTAATTATATACGTAATGCATATTGCAGGAAATGTGGAGAAATATGTAGTAACAGACAATGGCTGTATATATTTGTTTCTTTTTGGGCCCCTTCACATACAATTTTTTGTTGTTGAATGTTTTGCTTACTGAAAAAAACAGCAGAAACTGCTTACGTATTTTTTTCCACATTACATGCTGTACTGTATTTAGAGTGCTTTTACACGTAGGCTTTTGTTGGGGTTTTTATGTTCTTTTGCATCTAATCCGCACCAACATCCACAATTAGAAATTGTGAATTTTGGTGCAGCTATGCTTCAGAAACTGAAATTCATACGCACTGAAATTCATACGGATCTTATGTGCTGGCCTTAGGGTGCCTGCACACATTGTGGATTGCTCCCAGCTTTTCCAAGTGGAAA
Source organism: Bufo gargarizans (assembly GCF_014858855.1). Classification (NCBI taxonomy): domain Eukaryota; kingdom Metazoa; phylum Chordata; class Amphibia; order Anura; family Bufonidae; genus Bufo; species Bufo gargarizans. The sequence continues at coordinate 444,437,498 of NC_058080.1, forward strand.
AAATGTAGCATAATACAGTACCAGCAAAGTGGATGTCAGAAATCTCATGTACACTTTTGTTTTCTTTCCAAGCGGAAATTGACCTGACGCAGTGGCGTACCGCCCATAGAGGCAGACCACGCCACTGCTATGGGGCCCGCGGCACTGGGGGGCCCGTAGCGCAGATAAGGCCCCGCCCACTGATGACCTGCAGCCGGCTATGCGGCTGCTTTTCTCCCCAGGGCCCCCCCCCATGTTTAGCTGATTCGCCTCCCAGAGGCGCGGCTAAGTCCTAGACACCCGCCCCCCTCCTCAGCGCTGCGCTCTGAAACACCCGATCCTCCTCTCGTCGGCGTCCCAAATCCCGCGCAGGCGCAGTGCCGGCGATTGCCTGCGCCTGCGCTCTGATAATACGGCTGAGGGCGACAGCTTCAACATCGTCACTGGGCATGCGCCGAGCCCAGTGACGATGTTGAAGCTGTTGCCCTCAGCCGTATTATCAGAGCGCAGGCGCAGGCAATCACCGGCACTGCGCCTGCGCGGGATTTGGGACGCCGACGAGAGGAGGATCGGGTGTTTGCAGAGCGCGGCGCTGAGGAGGGGGGCGGGTGTTGAGGACTTAGCCGCGCCTCTGGGAGGCGATTCAGCTAAATGATGGAGGCGTTAGTAGTTTTCATATTTAGGCGGGCACGGCACTAATCAGAGGGGCACCGTGGAGAAAGAAAAACGCCCCTCTGGGCTCCAGTCCTTACAGCAAGAATCGATTTTTAGAAGAAAGGACAAGACTGACATGGAAAAGAAGAACACAGATGGAAAAAAGGTACTTTATTAAACATGGATCCATGAGTACCTTTTTTCCATCTGTCTTGTTCTTTGGATTGTGAGTCTTGTCATTTCTTCAAAAAATCGATTCTTATGATATGTAAATGACGCTGTAAGGAGCCCAGAGGGGCGTTATTCTTTCTCCACGGTGCCCAGGAACGCCCCTCTGAAGTGCCGTGCCCGGCTAAATTTGAAAACTAATAACGCCTCCAAGTTCATCTAAATCGCCTCCCAAATCCGATCCTCCTCTCGCTGGCATCCCAAATCCCGCGCAGGCGCAGTGCCAGCGATTGCCTGCGCTATGATAAGATGACTGACGGCACTGCGCCTGCGCGGGATTTGGGATGCCGGCGAGAGGAGGATCGGGGTGTTTGCCGCAGAGCGCGGCACTGAGGAGGGGGGTGTTGAGCACTTAGCCGCGCCTCTGGGAGGCGATTTAGATGAACTTGGAGGCGTTATTCGTTTTCAAACTTAGCCGGGCACGGCACTTCAGAGGGGCGTTCCTGGGCACCGTGGAGAAAGAATAACGCCCCTCTGGGCTCCTTACAGCTTCATTTACATATCATAAGAATCGATTTTTTTGAAGACATGACAAGACTCGCAATCAAAAGAACAAGACAGATGGAAAACAGGTACTCTGTTAAACATGGATTCATGAAAAAAAAATTGGGGGTAAATTGCTAGTGACAGATTCCCTTTAAGGCTACTTTCACACTTGCGTTCAGAGCGGATCCGTCTGGTGTCTGCACAGACGGATCCGCACCTATAATGCAAACGCTTAGATCCGTTCAGAACGGATCCGTTTGCATTAACATGAACAAAAAAAAATAAAAAATTTTTTTTTTTGTTCATGATAGTGCAAACGGATCCGTTTTGACTTTACATTGAAAGTCAATGGGGGACGGATCCGTTTGAAAATTGAGCCATACTGTGTCAACTTCAAACGGATCCGTCCCCATTGACTTACATTGTAAGTCTGGACGGATCCGTTTGCCTCCGCACGGCCAGGCGGACACCCGAACGCTGCAAGCAGCGTTCAAGTGTCCGCCTGCTGAGCGGAGGACAGACGGAGCCATACTGATGCATTCTGAGCGGATCCGCATCCACTCAGAATGCATTAGGGCTGGACGGATCCGTTCGGTGCCGCTTGTGAGAGCCTTCAAACGGAACTCACAAGCGGAGACCCGAACGCAAGTGTGAAAGTAGCCTAACATGGCACCCCAAATAAGGAGACCTGCAGGCTGCAGCAGATATCCCATGTGACAGGTCACCCCCAGGAAACCCCTAACAGTTTCTGTAGGTCATGTATAAATTTATTTAATGGGGGTGTGGCATGGGAGGAGCAAAGTCAGGAAGTGGGAGGGGCCATGGTGGGTAGTGGGCGGGGTTAAGGGGCCCAATTCAGATTTTTGCTATGGGGCCCAGTGATTCCTATGTACGCCTCTGACCTGACGTGATCTTTTTTGTGCAGATTTCACCATTTGCGATGCAAAAGTGAGATCTACCAAAAATCTGCACCAAAAAAAACTGAAGTAACACGTGGTTTTTGTTGAGGAAAAGCACAGAAATCTGCATAGAAAACCGATCTGAATTTCTGATTTGAAATCTGCACTCATTTGCAAGTAGCCATATGGTGTCTTTTTAGTGTTGTATTTTTTTCCTGTAACATCATTTTATTTCTGCCTTTTTTTTCTATAAAGAAAGAAATGCCAAAACACTAGAAAAAAATGCAAGAGCTTCACCATGCAGCATAAAAAAATATAAACAGTAGCCATAAAACTGTTGTGTATCCTACATTTCATATTTCCCATAGACTTTAAGCTAACAACTAGATCTGACATTTCTACTGCAAAAAATGGGTTTTACTGCATCTAAACCCACCCTAATAAAACATTATTCACCAGTTTTTTTAATTTGGTTCCATTTTAGATAAAATTCGAAAGCCTAAAAAATGGTAGCTGTATTACTTCCATATATAAAGAATTTTTCTAGCTCTGTGTGTTATGGTAACTGTAACTACTGTGTCCTTCAGTAGTTAGGCAGAGGGGGCCACATCACTCATCAATTGAATGGCTTTTTCTGGGTGCATGTCCCTTTAAGATCCCTTCTTCACCTCAGGATTAGTGTTGAGCGAATATTCTCGGCTGAATACCAGTTCGGCTCGAGCATCGCTATGCTCGGCACATCGCGGTACTCGGCCGAGTACCGCATGTGCTTGAGCACAATGCTCGAGTCTCCTTCCCGCACGTTTCGCGGATGCTAAGCAGCCAATAAACGTGAAGGTAAGTACTGCCCTCACTGTAATGCCAGTACCCATGTTGGCTACTGGCATTACAGTGATTGGCTGGCCGGAACGAGTCATTGGGTGCTATATAGCACCCGATGACGTGTGTTCGGCTCATTCTAAGTCAGGGAGAGCTGAGCATGGGAAGGGACAGAGAGTGTAGGGAGTGTAATTTAATAAAAAAAATTCTACAAAAACGTTTCATAGACCTAAAAGTCCTTGTAAGGACTATTGTGTGTGACAGCAGCAATATATGTTTGTAGCACAAACTGCGCTAAATTGCTCAGTGTTAGGGAGAGCTGTGCATAGAAAGGGACAGTCAGTGTAGGGAGTGTAATAGGAAGATTTTTATACAAAAAAACTTTTCAGAGACCCAAAAGTCCTTTTAAGGACTTGTGTGTGTGACAGCAGCAATATATATTTTTAGTGCATCCTATGCAAAATACAGTGTAATAGGCCGCTGCGGACAGTTAAATTATCCGCACCACATTTCCTGTATAAATTGTGCTCATCCCTAAAATATCAGTGACATCCAGTGCACTTTTTCCGTAGACGGTGTCCCCTGCAGACAGTTAAATTATCCGCACCACATCTCCTGTTTTAAGTGTGCGCATCCCTAAAATATCAGTGACATCCAGTACACTTTTTCCGTAGACACTGTGAACTGTGACATTACCTGTGGTACCTGTCCTGTTTAACGTTTCCTTATCACAAATACCTTTGCAAATCATTTTGCACATACATTTCCAAATCCTACTCTACTGTACGTGTGACATACTTTCAAGCATATATCACATTTAAAATGAAGAAGTTGAGCAGTAAGGGATGGTGCAGTTACCGTGATGCTGATGGTGCACGCAGAGGTCGTGGCCCTGGGCGCGGAGAAACAGTGCCTGCCGCCAGAGCACAAGAAAAACAATCATCCAAGATACCTAGCTTCATGTCCCAGTTTGCAGAGCGGCGCAGGACACCACTCTTGAAGTCAGACCAGTGTGACCAGGTGGTCGGTTGGATTGCAGCAAATAATGCTTCCAGTCAGTTAAGCACCACCCTGTCTTCCACCATGTCCAGTCTCAGTAGCCAGGAGTCTTTTCAACACAATCCTCACCCTGATCCTCCTTCCTCTCACCATTTACAGTCTTGCCAAACAAGTGATCCCACACTTGGATATTCCGAGGATCTCTTTTCATCCCCATTACTTGATTTGGCCCTCTCGCCAAACAAGCTTGAAGAGGGACATAAGATCTTGTGCTCTGATTCCCAACCTCTTGAACATCCACAGTCACAAGAACATGATGGTGGGGAACAGCAATAAGTGTTTATTGAGGTTGATGATGAAGAGACATAGTTGCCAAAGAGTCAACCGCAATTACTGTCTCAAAAGGTTAATGAAGAGGATTAGACACAGTTGTCAATCACTGAGGTTGTGGTTAGGTCAGCAAATCAGGAGGATGATCAGAGTGAAGAAGTGGAAGAGGAGGTGGTGGACGATGAGGTCACTGACCCAACCTGGGAAGGTGAAAAGCCGAGCAAAGACAGCAGTACAGAGGGGAGGGATCTGCAGCACTGCAACAGGCTGGAAGAGGCAGTGGGGTGGCAAAAGAGAGAAGGCGGGCCACACCACACAGGCTCGCAACTGTTCCATGGAGCAACCCCTTGCGGAAATCTCCCTTGTCAAGAGGTAGATGTTCCGTAGTATGGCGCTTTTTAGAGGTAAGTGCGAACTACAAAAGAATAGTTGTTTGCAACCTGTGTCATACGAAAATGAGCTGGGGCATGAACACTAGCAACCTCACCACCACCAGCATGATCCGCCACATGGCATCCAAGCACCGTAATAGGTGGGACGAACGCCTGGGTCCACAATCTGTGTCTCTGAGTTACACCACTGCCTCCTCTTCCCCGTGTTACATGCTGGCCAATCCTCTGTCGAAGGCGCAGGCTCTGATGCATCCCGCCCTGCACCTGGACCTTCGCAAGCACCATCAGTGACCACATCCAGCGCAGCGTACAAATGTCCTTACCCCAGGCATTTGAACGCAAGCACAAATACCCAGCCACCCACCCACAGGCCATAGCACTAAATGTGCGACTTTCCAAATTGCTGGCCCTGGAAATGTTGCCATTTAGGCTTGTGGACACTGAGGCCTTCCGCAGCCTGATGTCGACAGCCATCCCTCGTTACACAGTCCCCAGCTGCCACCATTTTTCACGTTGTGCCGTGCCCGCCTTACACCAACATATGTCACGTAACATCACACGTGCCGTGACCAACGCAGTTACTGGGAAGGTCCACTTAACCACGGACACATGGACAAGTGCATTTGGCCAGGGATGCTACATTTCCCTGACGGTACACTGGGTGAATGTTGTGGAGGCCGAGAGCGACGTCGTACCCTGCATGGCACAGGTGCTACTGATGTCAAGGATTGCGGGCCCTACGTCGATCAGGATTTCCACCAGCACCTACGTTAGTGGCTCCAACCCCCACTTCTCCTCCTCCTCCCCCACTTCTACCTCTGAATTATCCGCGTGCAGCACCAGTCTGTCATCAGTTGGTAGCTGGAAGCAGTGTAGCACTGCAGTAGTGAACCCCCACTTCTCCTCCTCCTCCTCCACTTCCACCTCTGACCTATCCGCATGCAGCACCAGTCTGTCATCAGTTGGTAGCTGAAAGCAGTGTAGCACTGCAGTAGTGAAGCAGCAACAGGTCTTGCTGAAACTTATTTTCTTAGGTGATAAACAGCACACCACCGAAGAGCTGTGGCAGGGTATATGGGACAGACTGAGCTGTGGCTCTCACCACTCAACCTACAATCAGGCATGGTTGTGTCTGATAATGGCCGTAACTTGGAGCTCGGCAAGCTTACACACATCCCATGCCTAGCCCATGTCTTAAACTTAGTGGTTCAGCAGTTTCTCATAACCTACCCCGATTTGCCTGAGCTACTGACGAAGGTGCGCCGTGTGTGTGCCCATTTCCGCAAGTCATAGACAGCTTCCGCTGGTCTGTCAACGCTGCAGCAGCACTTGAAATTGCCAGCTCACTGGCTGTTGTGCGACGTGAGCACTCACTGGAACTCGACGTTCCACAAGTTGGCCAGGCTATGTGAGCAGCAGAGGGCAGTAGTGGAATGCCAGCTGCAATATGGTTGTCGCCTTTCCAGTCAGCTTCCGCTATTCACAAGCGAGCAGTGGGCATGGATGTCTGACCTCTGTGAGGTTTCAAGAAACTTTGAGGAATCAACACAGATGGTGAGCAGTGATAACACTATTATCAGCATAACCATCCCACTTCTGTGTCTACTTAAATGCTCACTGCTCAAAATTAAGGACGACACTTTGCATGTGGAAGAGGTGGAAATGGGGGATGACATTACACAGGGTGATAGCTAGACCACCCTCAGTTCACCTTCTCCGCGCGAATTGGACGATGAAGAGGAGGAGGAGGAGCATGAAATGGTTGCCTCCGCTACAGAGGGTAGTACCCATGGAAGTTTAATTCCATCTGTTCAGCGTGGGTGGACAGAAGAGGAGGAAGTGGATGAGGAGATTGAGAGTGATCCTCCTGATGACGACAGAAAAGTCTTGATTGTTGGTGCTCTGGCACACATGGCTGACTTCATGTTAGGCTGCCTTTCCTGTGACCTGGGTGTTATACGCATTTTAGACAACACAGATTACTGGTTGTTCACCCTTATTGACCCCCACTACAAAGAGAACTTCTCATCTCTCATTCCTCTGGTGGAGAGGACGAGCAAAACGGTGCAATACCAAAAGATCCTTGCTGAAAAATTACTCCAAAAATTTCCAGCTGGAGGCAGAGTCCATAGTCCCTTGGCCAGCCAAGGAGAAACATAGAAACATAGAATGTGTCGGCAGATAAGAACCATTTGGCCCATCTAGTCTGCCCAATATATCTGAATCCTATGAATAGTCCCTGGCCCTATCTTATATGAAGGATAGCCTTATGCCTATCCCATGCATGCTTAAACTCCTTCACTGTATTTGCCGCTACCACTTCTGCAGGAAGGCTATTCCATGCATCCACTACTCTCTCAGTAAAGTAATATTTCCTTATATTACTTTTAAGGGGAGACAAGGGGAACACACAGCAGTTCCAACAGAGGCAGGGCAATGCTCTCCAAAGCGTGGGACAGTTTCATGACACCCCACCGGCACCCTCACCCTGATGCGCGGCCTAGAGTCACAAGGAGGGAAAAAATTTGGAAGATGGTGAAGGAGTACATAGCAGACCGTGTTAGCGTCCTCAATTATTCCTCAGTGCCTTACAACTACTGGATGTCCAAGCTGGACATGTGGCACAAAACTGGCGCTCTACGCCTTGAAGGTGCTGACCTGCCCTGCTGCCAGCCTTTTGTCTGAGCGGGTATTTAGTGCTGCTGGTGGCATTATAACAGATAAGCGTATCCGCCTGTCAAGTAAAAATGCTGACAGGTTGACTCTTATAAAAAATTAACAAGGCCTGGATTGATCATGACTTCTGGACTCCACCAGAGGAAAACGGCTGAACATAAAGGCGTGTTGTTTATAATGTACTGAATACACTGTATTCCCATGCACCCCTTCCCCTTCCACCACAAACAAGGGTATATGGTTGAATATTCCTTTTCTCCTCCTCTTCTTTAATCATATCAACATGCTTATTCGTCACATATAATGCCCTCACATATATGCCCTCACATATATGCCCTTTTCATATAATGTTTTACAGTTTCAACTCACCAACAGGCCTTCACCTACAATCTTTAACTAGGTCAGCTCACCAGCAGGCCCACACATAAAATCTTTTACAGGGTAAGCTCACAAGCTGGCCCTCACCTCAAATCTTTTACAGGGTCAGCTCACCTAAAGGCCCTCGTATTTATCTTTTTAGAGGATCATCTCACCTGCATGCCGTCGCATATAATGTTTTACAGGGTCAGCTCACCTGAAGGCCCTCACATATAATGTTTTAGAAGGTCAACCTCACCAGCAGGTCCGCACATAAAATGTTTTACAGGGTTAGCTCACCAGCAGGCCCTCGCATATAATTTTTTATAGGGTCAGCTCACCTTCAGGCCTTCACCTACAATCTTTTATAGGGTCAGCTCACCAGCAGGCCCGTACCTAAAAATGTTTACATGGTCAGCTCACCTGCAGACCCTCACCTAAGTATACCTAATAGGTAATTTGTGCATGCTGCCTTGCTTGGATGTGGTAGCCGTAGCTGTTTCTCAGGCTCCATCTCCGGAATTGAACCATGATTCCTCCATTACCCATGGTCTGCATGGTTTGGGCTGAAAATAACATTGAAAGTTGATAGGGCAGACATCCGACTGGATCGTCGCTGTCACGGGGACATGCAATCGTCCCCAGGTTATCTAGAGTCACCAAAGCGGCAGCAGGCCCTCACCGATAATGTTTTAGATGGTCAGATCAGCAGGCCCTTGCTCCAAATCTTTTTGAGGGTCACCAGCAGGCCATCATTCATAATTTTCAAGGCTGTGTATGATGCCCTCCTTTATGTGTAACAAAGGGTGTATTGGAGTGCTGGTTTCTTGTAATTTTTGGCAGCCCTTTCACTTAGTGCATAGGCTTTATAAATGTAGGGGTCCCACTACATTAACATGTACCACAATGTGAATGAGTCCCTCCTTTGAATTATATACAGGTTGTATCGGAGTGCCTTTACTGGTAATTTTTGGCAGCACTTGCACTTTATAATCAAGTAAATATACAGGAAAGAATGTTTAATTTCATTTTTTCCTCTAAAATTGATTTTTTTTTTCTTCTGTTTTGTGCGTATTATTGTCAGTCTGTAAAACTGGCGTACTATTCGGACAACATCGTTCCCAGCAGCGACCTGTCAGTACAAGATGCTTTCAGACATCCTCCCCATGCTGTTCCAGAACCATTTCGGTGGTGTTTCCATAAATTTCTGACATTTTCCTATGAACCAGGCACCTTCCTCTCTTCAGAGCAGGGGTACCTAGTTTAATGCTCAGGTTCTCCCATTGACTTCCATTATACTCAGGTGCTCCCGATGTGTTTGGCCCGAGCCCCCGAGCACTACGGTGCTGGATCAACACTACTCAGGATCATACTTCAAAGTATATCATATATTCAGACAGCACTCCAGTGATGATTGCAAAGTGAAATATTTATTCAACCAGATAGGTTAGTGCATATCAGTATAGCATAGCGATGTTTCAGGCCTATGTTATTTGAAGCCCTTTATCAAGCAGTGAGCTTAGTTGCACTCCCAGATGCTGGCCGACATGAAAGCCAGCGTTTGGGAGTGCAACTACACTCACTGCTTTTTTAGGACATTTTTAATCCACTTAGGGGACTTGAATATGTAATATTCTGATTACTTATACCATGCAATAAAGGCATGGGGCTTCCGATTGGAGGACAGAGGGAGCCCATTCCCTCTGTCTGACTGCTAAGATGCCCAGGTTGCAATTGACCGCAGCTTTAGAAGGGTTAAAATGACAGGGATCTATGTTATCTCCGATCTTGATAACTGCGACTTGGTTTCTGAATTATATAGCCAGCACTCACTGTGTATGGCACTGTCTTAGCTTGTGAGCCTGCTCCATACATCGCTTTAATGCCAATAACATATGATCTTGGAAAAAATGGCACAATTGCACAACTGTTGCGATTAAAATAAACCCTGCTGGTGACGCAGTAAAATATGCTTATTGTACACTTGTTAACTGTAGAAACTTTGCAAAGTTTGAAAAAAAGTTTGAAAAAAAGTACAGTTGCAAAGTGTTTGTGGGAAATACTACTCAGCTGGGTACTCTGGAAAATGCAATGGAAATAAAAACTTAGAATAAACTGCAGAAGCTACAGTTGTAACAGGTTTTAGGTAAATTGTACAACCTCTGTGACCAAAATATACCCTGCTAGTGATGCAATAAAAAAGCTTATTGTACTTGTATTAGCTGTGGAATTTTTAATTTAATTATTTTGCACACTTATATAATGCTGACATATCCTACAGCCCTTTATAGGCATTAACATCAAGCTGTCCCCAATGGGGCTCACAATCTAAGGCCCCTATCAGTCTTTGGAGTGTGGGAGGAAACCGGTGTACCTGGAGGAAACCCACACAAACACGGGCAGAAATTACAAACTCCATGCAGATGTTGTCCTTGGTTGGATTCGAAAACCTAGGACCACAGCGCTGCAAGGCACCAGTGCTAGCCATGAATCTTTACAACAGGTATTGGGGAAAAAAAGTGTAATTGCACAATGTCTAATGCACCTTTGGTGCTTAAAATATCATCAGCCAACTGTAGAAAATTTGCTACAGGTTTTTGGAAAATAATTATGTCATTGAATAACCTCTGCGATCAAAATATATCCTATTGGTTATACAGTAAATATGCTTTTTGCACCCTAAACTGTAGAAATGTTTTTGGAAAAATCAAAGTGCAATTGCAAAGGGTCCACTGCAACTATGATGCTTAAGATATCATCAGCCAGTAGTATTTTTTTAATGTTAATTTGACTGTTAGATTGTTCCTGCACATAAAAACTGATGTGCATTGCGACAGAGACTGTATATATCAATAATCATCTCAAGCATGTAACACGCACACTAAACTATCTCATCCTGTTCTATCCCTACTACTAAAACTTACACTTCTATCAAGTGATTCTAACTAATTAAAGTATATTAATTATAAATATATTAAATATATCTTCTGAAATGCTAACACTGCCCCTGAAAGCTCTCCGAAATGCTGTGTCTGTGAGAGTCATGACCTATCAAATCAGAATGACATCTCTACTTTGGGACCTTACATAGAAAATTTTGTATCATCCCTCCTAGTTGGCTGTGAGGCTGACTGCAAGGAATTATGCGCAAGACCATCACGTGATCATCTGTCCTCCCATGCCCTGTCCTGTTTACCTTGCTAGTGTGCTGAATTTGATTTATAAAATGGCAGACACCATTTTACATGATTTGTCCGAATTGAGTCATCAAAACTTCAGCTTCGTTTGGATGTAGAATTTTGGGGAAATTCATAGCAAATTTGATTTGTTTAAAATTGATTTGCTCATTTCTAGTTAACACAAGTTTGAATAGCTTTTTTTTTCCTTAGGGGTTCTTCCACTACAGAGCGAGGGGACGGAAAAAGAGCTGAACAAAATTCCATTGCATCAGCATGCTAGAGGCATAAAAATGCCAGAGCCTGAAAAATGTCCCCAGATTGGAAAAAAATGCCAGTAGCATTAGTAGGTGTGTCCTTCATTTCAGATTTCCCATAGACTGTCAGATAACATCTAGAGCTGGTATTTTTTCCGCATGCATATAACACAGGTGCATAAATGCATAAAACACAGGTGCAAAAAATGCTACAAGAACATGAAATTTCAGAAACATTCCACTAAAACATATGTATGAACTGACCCTAAAATAATATTTATGCATGGCAAATTTCTTGCAGAAATTTCTTTGACTGTCCCAATCACTTAAATAGGTCTTGCGGAAAAGCATGTCCTTGGTGCCATTACAACTCCATCCAGATACATTAAAATTAATTTCAGTCACAGAAATTTCTGCAACCATTCTGCAACATGTGGAAATATCCTAAGGCTCTGTCCAAGTCATGGATTTTGCTCATTAGAGAAATTTTGACAGCTATGAATGATCCCTTTTGAAATGGAATCCAGTTATTGCTGAAAGGATCCACTGTATAATAATGTGTGTGTATAAGTTCTGGTATTTTTGGTTTAAAAAAATGTTCTACAAATAGAACTGTTGATAGTATGAGCAGAGCAAAGTCCTCATGTGGTGTAATATACAGTATCATGCAAAAGTTTGGGCACCCCTGGTTAAAATTACTGTTACTGTTGGAAATTAAATGATCTCCAAAAGGCAAAAAGTTGAAGATGACACATTCACTTTGTATTTTAAGCAAAAAAAAAAAAAAAATAACAAAATGGAAAAAGGCCTGAATCAAAAGTTCAGGCACCCTGCATGGTTAGTATCTAGTAGCACCGCCTTTAGCAAGTATCACATCTTTTTGTAAACACGTTTTGTAGCCAGCCAAGAGTATTTTCAATTCTTGCTTGAGGGATCCATTCTTCCTTGCAAAAGTCTTCCAATTCTGTGAGATTCCTGGGCTGTCCTGTTTACACTGCTCTTTTGAGGTCAATCCACAGATTTTCAAAGATATTTAGATCAAGGGATTGTGATGGCCATGGTAAAACCTTCAGCTTGCACCTTTTGCTGTATTCTATTGTGGATTTTGAGGTGTGTATTAGGATAATTTGTAGAAGCACACAGAGCTATGGGGACTGAGTATTGCGGATGTGCTAGCAGCCATCTAGCAACCCATTTCCTCAGCTCTATACACAAAATCCCGGTGACAGGTTCCCTTTAATAAGTAGCATGCATAAAGAAACAATACACACAGTATTATACAATAAAGTGCTTGTGCAAGTAAGCATATACCATTGCTATGTCAATCTTATAGCAGCCACATCAATCATTGTACAATAGTGTTATAACATCATACCAGCCACGTGTCCTGCACCCCGACGAGCGCTTCGCTCAATGCTTCATCAGGGGGTGAATGGTAATACTCAGCCAGGCCCCATATATATACACATACCTAAAGAACTATTAGGAACACCATACTAATACCGTGTTGGACCCCCTTTTGCCTTCAGAACTGCCTTAATTCTACATGGCATTGATTCAACAAGGTGCTGATAGCATTCTTTAGAAATGTTGGCCCATATTGATAGGATAGCATCTTGCAGTTGATGGAGATTTGAGGGATGCACATCCAGGGCACGAAGCTCCCGTTCTACCACACCCAAAGATGCTCTATTGGGTTGAGATCTGGTGACTGTGGGGGCCATTTTAGTACAGTGAACTCATTGTCATGTTCAAGAAACCAATTTGAAATGATTTGAGATTTGTGACATGGTGCATTATCCTGCTGGAAGTAGCCATCAGAGGTAACAAGGCATGATGGATACATGTTCTCATTCTGTTTACGCCAAATTCAGACTCTACCATTTGAATGTCTCAACAGAAATCGAGACTCATCAGACCAGGCAACATTTTTCCAGTCTTCAACAGTCCAATTTTGGTGAGCTTGTGCAAATTGTAGCCTCTTTTTCCTATTTGTAGTGGAGATGAGTGGTACCCGGTGGGGTCTTCTGGTGTTGTAGCCCAGCTTTCTTTCCCATTCTGACATTCAGTTTGGAGTTCAGGAGATTGTCTTGACCAGGACCACAACCCTACATGCATTGAAGCAACTGCCATGTGATTGGTTGACTAGATAATCACATTAATGAGAAATAGAACAGGTGTTCCTAATAATTATTTAGGTGAGTGTATGTGATCCTATATACAGTCAGGTCCATAAATATTGGGACATCAAACAATTCTAACATTTTTGGCTCTATACACCACCATAATGCATTTGAAATGAAACAGACAAGATGTGCTTTAACTGCAGACTGTCAGCTTTAATTTGAGGGTATTTGCATCCAAATCAGGTGAACATTGTAGGAATTACAACAGTTTTCATATGTGCCTCCCACTTGTTAAGAGACCAAAAGTAATGGGACAATTGGCTTCTCAACTGTTCCATGGCCAAGTGTGTGTTATTCCCTCACTATCCTAATTACAATGAGCAGATAAAAGGTCCAGAGTTTATTTCAAGTGTGCTATTTGCATTTGGAATCTCATGATGAGATCCAAAGAGCTGTCACTATCAGTGAAGCAAGCCATCATTAGGCTGAAAAAACAAAACAACCCCATCAGAGAGATAGCAAAAACATTAGGCGTGGCCAAAACAACTGTTTGGAATATTCTTAAAAAGAAGGTACGCACCGGTGAGCTCAGCAACACCAAAAGACCCGGAAGGCCATGGAAAACAACTGTGGTGGATGACTGAAGAATTCTTTCCCTGGTGAAGAAAACACCATTCACAACAGTTGGCCAGATCAAGAACACTGTCCAGGAGGTAGGTGTATGTGTGTCAAAGTCAACAATCAAGAGAAGACTTCACCAGAGTGAATACAGAGGGTGCACCACAAAATGTAAACCATTGGTGAGCCTCAAAAACAGGAAGGCCAGATTAGAGTTTGCCAAACGAGATCTAAAAAAGCCTTCACAGTTCTGGAACAACATCCTATGGACAGATGAGACCAAGATCAACTTGTACCAGAGTGATGGGAAGAGAAGAGTATGGAGAAGGAAAGGATCTGCTCATCATCCTAAGCATGCCACCTCATCAGTGAAGCATGGTGGTGGTAGTGTCATGGTGTGGGCATGTATGGCTGCCAATGAAACTGGTTCTCTTGTATTTATTAATGATGTGACTGCTGACAAAAGCAGCAGGATGAATTCTGAAGTGTTTCGGGCAACATTATCTGCTCATAATCAGCAAAATGCTTCAGGACTCATTGGACGGCGCTTCACAGTGCAGATGGACAATGACCCAAAGCATACTGCAAAAGCAACCAAAGAGTTTTTTAAGGGAAAGAAGTGGAATGTTTTGCAAAGTCAATCACCTGACCTGAATCTGATTGAGCATGCATTTCACTTGCTGAAGACAAAACTGAAGGGAAAATGCCCCAAGACAAGCAGGAACTGAAGATAGTTGCAGTAGAGGTCTGGCAGAGCATCACCAGGGATGAAACCCAGCTTCTAGTGATGTCTATGTGTTCCAGACTTCAGGCTGTAATTGACTGCAAAGGATTTGCAACCAAGTATTAAAAAGTGAAAGTTTGATTTATGATTATTATTCTGTCCCATTACTTTTGGTCCCTTAACAAGTGGGAGGCACATATTCAGACTGTTGTAATTCCTACACCGTTCACCTGATTTGGATGTAAATACCCTCAAATTAAAGCTGACAGTCTGCAGTTAAAGAACATCTTGTTTGTTTCATTTTAAATACATTGTGGTGGTGTATATAGCCAAAAATGTTAGAATTGTTCTACACATGAATGCGAGCAGTCCTTAAGTAAAAATATACGATTGTTAAGTGTACCCACGTGACCATAGCCATATTAACCCCTTAGTGACCAAGCCTGTTTGGGCCTTTATGACCAAGCGTTTTTCTTCCTTTTTTCATCGTCGCGTTCCAAGAGCTATAACTTTTTTATTTTTTCGTCTATATAGCTTTATAAGTAGAGTTGAGCGAACACCTGGATGTTCGGGTTCGAGAAGTTCGGCCGAACATCCCGGAAATGTTCGGGTTCGGGATCCGAACCCGATCCGAACTTCGTCCCGAACCCGAACCCCATTGAAGTCAATGGGGACCCGAACTTTTCGGCACTAAAAAGGCTGTAAAACAGCCCAGGAAAGAGCTAGAGGGCTGCAAAAGGCAGCAACATGTAGGTAAATCCCCTGCAAACAAATGTGGATAGGGAAATGAATTAAAATAAAAATTAAATAAATAAAAATTAACCAAAATCAATTGGAGAGAGGTTCCATAGCAGAGAATCTGGCTTCCCGTCACCCACCACTGGAACAGTCCATTCTCAGATATTTAGGCCCCGGCACCCAGGCAGAGGAGAGAGGTCCCGTAACAGAGAATCTGTCTTCATGTCAGCAGAGAATTAGTCTGCATGTCATAGCAGAGAATGAGGCTTCACGTCAGCCACCACTGCAACAGTCCATTGGCATATATTTAGGCCCAGCACACACACAGGCAGAGGAGAGAGGTCCCGTAACAGAGAATCTGGCTTCATGTCAGCAGAGAATCAGTCTGCATGTCATAGCAGAGAATCAGGCTTCACGTCAGCCACCACTGCAACAGTCCATTGTCATAAATTTAGGCCCAGCACCCAGGCAGAGGAGAGAGGTCCCGTAACAGAGAATCTGGCTTCATGTCAGCAGAGAATCAGTCTTCATATCATAGCAGAGAATCAGGCTTCACGTCACCCACCACTGTAAGAGTCAATTTTCATAAATTTAGGCCCAGAACCCAGGCAGAGGAGAAAGGTCCCGTAACAGACAATCTGGCTTCATGTCAGCAGAGAATCAGTCTTCATATCATAGCAGAGAATCAGGCTTCACGTCACCCACCACTGTAAGAGTCAATTTTCATAAATTTAGGCCCAGAACCCAGGCAGAGGAGAAAGGTCCCGTAACAGACAATCTGGCTTCATGTCAGCAGAGAATCAGTCTTCATATCATAGCAGAGAATCAGGCTTCACGTCACCCACCACTGTAAGAGTCAATTTTCATAAATTTAGGCCCAGAACCCAGGCAGAGGAGAAAGGTCCCGTAACAGACAATCTGGCTTCATGTCAGCAGAGAATCAGTCTTCATATCATAGCAGAGAATCAGGCTTCACGTCACCCACCACTGTAAGAGTCAATTTTCATAAATTTAGGCCCAGAACCCAGGCAGAGGAGAAAGGTCCCGTAACAGACAATCTGGCTTCATGTCAGCAGAGAATCAGTCTTCATATCATAGCAGAGAATCAGGCTTCACGTCACCCACCACTGTAAGAGTCAATTTTCATAAATTTAGGCCCAGAACCCAGGCAGAGGAGAAAGGTCCCGTAACAGACAATCTGGCTTCATGTCAGCAGAGAATCAGTCTTCATATCATAGCAGAGAATCAGGCTTCACGTCACCCACCACTGTAAGAGTCAATTTTCATAAATTTAGGCCCAGAACCCAGGCAGAGGAGAAAGGTCCCGTAACAGACAATCTGGCTTCATGTCAGCAGAGAATCAGTCTTCATATCATAGCAGAGAATCAGGCTTCACGTCACCCACCACTGTAAGAGTCAATTTTCATAAATTTAGGCCCAGAACCCAGGCAGAGGAGAAAGGTCCCGTAACAGACAATCTGGCTTCATGTCAGCAGAGAATCAGTCTTCATATCATAGCAGAGAATCAGGCTTCACGTCACCCACCACTGTAAGAGTCAATTTTCATAAATTTAGGCCCAGAACCCAGGTAGAGGAGAAAGGTCCCGTAACAGACAATCTGGCTTCATGACAGCAGAGAATCAGTCTGCATGTCAAAGCAGAGAATCAGGCTTCACGTCAGCCACCACTGCAACAGTCCATTGTCATAAATTTAGGCCCAGCACCCAGGCAGAGGAGAGAGGTCCCGTAACAGAGGATCTGGCTTCATGTCAGCAGAGAATCAGTCTGCATGTCATAGCAGAGAATGAGGCTTCACGTCAGCCACCACTGCAACAGTCCATTGGCATATATTTAGGCCCAGCACACACACAGGCAGAGGAGAGAGGTCCCGTAACAGACAATCTGGCTTCATGTCAGCAGAGAATTAGTCTGCATGTCATAGCAGAGAATGAGGCTTCACGTCACCCACCACTGCAACAGTCCATTGGCATATATTCAGGCCCAGCACCCAGGCAGAGGAGAGAGGTCCCGTAACAGAGGATCTGGCTTCATGTCAGCAGAGAATCAGTCTGCATGTCATAGCAGAGAATGAGGCTTCACGTCAGCCACCACTGCAACAGTCCATTGTCATAAATTTAGGCCCAGCACCCAGGCAGAGGAGAGAGGTCCCGTAAAAGAGGATCTGGCTTCATGTCAGCAGAGAATCAGTCTGCATGTCATAGCAGAGAATCAGGCTTCACGTCAGCCACCACTGCAACAGTCCATTGTCATAAATTTAGGCCCAGCACCCAGGCAGAGGAGAGAGGTCCCGTAACAGAGGATCTGGCTTCATGTCAGCAGAGAATCAGTCTGCATGTCATAGCAGAGAATCAGGCTTCACGTCAGCCACCACTGCAACAGTCCATTGTCATAAATTTAGGCCCAGCACCCAGGCAGAGGAGAGAGGTCCCGTAACAGAGGATCTGGCTTCATGTCAGCAGAGAATCAGTCTGCATGTCATAGCAGAGAATCAGGCTTCACGTCAGCCACCACTGCAACAGTCCATTGTCATAAATTTAGGCCCAGCACCCAGGCAGAGGAGAGAGGTCCCGTAACAGACAATCTGGCTTCATGTCAGCAGAGAATTAGTCTGCATGTCATAGCAGAGAATCAGGCTTCATGTCAGCCACCACTGCAACAGTCCATTGGCATATATTTAGGCCTAGCACACAGGCAGAGGAGAGGTTCATTCAACTTTGGGTAGCATCGCAATATAATGGTAAAATGAAAATAAAAATAGGATTGAATGAGGAAGTGCCCTGGAGTCCAATAATATATGGTTATGGGGAGGTAGTTAATGTCTAATCTGGACAAGGGACGGACAGGTCCTGTGGGATCCATGCCTGGTTCATTTTTATGAACGTCAGCTTGTCCACATTGGCTGTAGACAGGCGGCTGCGTTTGTCTGTAATGACGCCCCCTGCCGTGCTGAATACACGTTCAGACAAAACGCTGGCTGCCGGGCAGGCCAGCACCTCCAAGGCATAAAAGGCTAGCTCTGGCCACGTGGACAATTTAGAGACCCAGAAGTTGAATGGGGCCGAACCATCAGTCAGTACGTGGAGGGGTGTGCACACGTACTGTTCCACCATGTTAGTGAAATGTTGCCTCCTGCTAACACGTTGCGTATCAGGTGGTGGTGCAGTTAGCTGTGGCGTGTTGACAAAAGTTTTCCACATCTCTGCCATGCTAACCCTGCTCTCAGAGGAGCTGGCCGTGACACAGCTGCCTTGGCGACCTCTTGCTCCTCCTCTGCCTTGGCCTTGGGCTTCCACTTGTTCCCCTGTGACATTTGGGAATGCTCTCAGTAGCGCGTCTACCAACGTGCGCTTGTACTCGCGCATCTTCCTATCACGCTCCAGTGCAGGAAGTAAGGTGGGCACATTGTCTTTGTAGCGTGGATCCAGCAGGGTGGCAACCCAGTAGTCCGCACAGGTTAAAATGTGGGCAACTCTGCTGTCGTTGCGCAGGCACTGCAGCATGTAGTCGCTCATGTGTGCCAGGCTGCCCAGGGGTAAGGACAAGCTGTCCTCTGTGGGAGGCGTATCGTCATCGTCCTGCCTTTCCCCCCAGCCACGCACCAGTGATGGACCCGAGCTGCGTTGGGTGCCACCCCGCTGTGACCATGCTTCATCCTCATCCTCCTCCACCTCCTCCTCATCCTCGTCCTCCTCGTCCTCCAGTAGTGGGCCCTGGCTGGCCACATTTGTACCTGGCCTCTGCTGTTGCAAAAAACCTCCCTCTGAGTCACTTCGAAGAGACTGGCCTGAAAGTGCTAAAAATGACCCCTCTTCCTCATCCTCCTCCTCCTCCTCCTGGGCCACCTCCTGTTCCATCATCGCCCTAAGTGTTTTCTCAAGGAGACATAGAAGTGGTATTGTAACGCTGATAACGGTGTCATCGCCACTGGCCATGTTGGTGGAGTACTCGAAACAGCGCAACAGGGCACACAGGTCTCGCATGGAGGCCCAGTCATTGGTGGTGAAGTGGTGCTGTTCTGTAGTGCGACTGACCCGTGCGTGCTGCAGCTGAAACTCCACTATGGCCTGCTGCTGCTCGCACAGTCTGTCCAGCATGTGCAAGGTGGAGTTCCACCTGGTGGGCACGTCGCATATGAGGCGGTGAGCGGGAAGGCCGAAGTTACGCTGTAGCGCAGACAGGCGAGCAGCGGCAGGATGTGAACGCCGGAAGCGCGAACAGACGGCCCGCACTTTATGCAGCAGCTCTGACATGTCGGGGTAGTTGTGAATGAACTTCTGCACCACCAAATTCAGCACATGCGCCAAGCAAGGGATGTGCGTCAAATTGGCTAGTCCCAGAGCTGCAACGAGATTTCGCCCATTATCACACACCACCAGGCCGGGCTTGAGGCTCACCGGCAGCAACCACTCGTCGGTCTGTTGTTCAATACCCCGCCACAACTCCTGTGCGGTGTGGGGCCTGTC
The DNA here is from genome assembly GCF_014858855.1 of Bufo gargarizans. Lineage (NCBI taxonomy): Eukaryota > Metazoa > Chordata > Amphibia > Anura > Bufonidae > Bufo > Bufo gargarizans. The sequence goes on from NC_058080.1 coordinate 444,457,440, forward strand.
CCCCAAACATATGAGTTTCAGAATGGCCTGCTGACGTTTACCCCGGGCTGTGCTGAAGTTGGTGGTGAAGGTGTGTGGCTGACTGGATGAGCAGGTGGAAGAAGAGGAGGAGGAAGCCGAGAAGGAGGAGGTGGCAACAGGAGGCAAAGAATGTTGCCCTGCGATCCTTGGCGGCGGCAGGACGTGCGCCAAACAGCTCTCCGCCTGGGGCCCAGCTGCCACTACATTTACCCAGTGTGCAGTTAGGGAGATATAGCGTCCCTGGCCGTGCTTACTGGTCCACGTATCTGTGGTTAGGTGGACCTTGCTACAGATGGCGTTGCGCAGTGCACACTTGATTTTATCGGATACTTGGTTGTGCAGGGAAGGCACGGCTCTCTTGGAGAAGTAGTGCCGGCTGGGAACAACATACTGTGGGACAGCAAGCGACATGAGCTGTTTGAAGCTGTCTGTGTCCACCAGCCTAAATGACAGCATTTCATAGGCCAGTAGTTTAGAAATGCTGGCATTCAGGGCCAGGGATCGAGGGTGGCTAGGTGGGAATTTACGCTTTCTATCAAATGTTTGTGAGATGGAGAGCTGAACGCTGGCGTGTGACATGGTTGAGACGCTTGGTGACGGAGGTGGTGGTGGTGGTGTTGGTGGTACATCCCCTGTTTGCTGGGCGGCAGGTGCCAACGTTCCTCCAGAGGCGGAGGAAGAGGCCGAGGCGGCAGCAGCAGAATAGGCCGAGGCGGCAGCAGCAGAAGAGGTAGCAGGGGGAGCCTGAGTGACTTCCTTGGTTTTAAGGTGTTTACTCCACTGCAGTTCATGCTTTGCATGCAGGTGCCTGGTCATGCAGGTTGTGCTCAGGTTCAGAACGTTAATGCCTCGCTTCAGGCTCTGATGGCACAGCGTGCAAACCACTCGGGTCTTGTCGTCAGCACATTGTTTGAAGAAGTGCCATGCCAGGGAACTCCTTGAAGCTGCCTTTGGGGTGCTCGGTCCCAGATGGCGGCGGTCAGTAGCAGGCGGAGTCTCTTGTCGGCGGGTGTTCTTCTTTTGCCCACTGCTCCCTCTTTTGCTACGCTGTTGGCTCGGTCTCACCACTGCCTCTTCCTCCGAACTGTGAAAGTCAGTGGCACGACCTTCATTCCATGTGGGGTCTAGGACCTCATCGTCCCCTGCATCGTCTTCCACCCAGTCTTGATCCCTGACCTCCTGTTCAGTCTGCACACTGCAGAAAGACGCAGCAGTTGGCACCTGTGTTTCGTCATCATCAGAGACATGCTGAGGTGGTATTCCCATGTCCTCATCATCAGGAAACATAAGTGGTTGTGCGTCAGTGCATTCTATGTCTTTCACCGCTGGGGAAGGGCTAGGTGGATGCCCTTGGGAAACCCTGCCAGCGGAGTCTTCAAACAGCATAAGAGACTGCTGCATAACTTGAGGCTGAGACAGTTTCCCTGGTATGCATGGGGGTGATGTGACAGACTGATGGGGTTGGTTTTCAGGCGCCATCTGTGCGCTTTCTGCAGAAGACTGGGTGGGAGATAATGTGAACGTGCTGGATCCACTGTCGGCCACCCAATTGACTAATGCCTGTACCTGCTCAGGCCTTACCATCCTTAGAACGGCATTGGGCCCCACCATATATCGCTGTAAATTCTGGCGGCTACTGGGACCTGAGGTAGTTGGTACACTAGGACGTGTGGATGTGGCAGAACGGCCACGTCCTCTCCCAGCACCAGAGGGTCCACTAACACCACCACGACCATGTCCACGTCCGCGTCCCTTACTAGATGTTTTTCTCATTGTTATGGTTCACCACAACAACAAATATATTATTTGGCCCAATGTATTGTATTCAAATTCAGCGGGATATAAATTTGAGGCCTAGTATTTAGGCGCTGGGTGACCGGTATGGATTTAGTGACAGAATTAGACTTGGAAATGCACAGAAGCGTGTGTGTGAAGTTATTCTGAATGACCCAATGTGCACCTTGAATATTATATACCCTTTTTGGGATAGATTTCAAATAGCTCTGATATAGCAGGAACCACTAAATTATGAAATTGCTAAATTGGGAATTGTACTTCAACCCAGAACAAAAAATGTGCTTTGACGGGCACTAAATAACTTTCCCAGCTACAACAGGACAGCGGTAACGAGAGATTTAGAGGGATTTAAATTTGAGGCCTAGTATTTAGGCGCTGGGTCACCGGTATGGATTTAGTGACAGAATTAGACTTGGAAATGCACAGAAGCGTGTGTGTGAAGTTATTCTAAATGACCCTATGTGCACCTTCAATATTATATACCCTTTTAGGGATAGATTTCAAATAGCTCTGATATAGCAGAAACCACTAAATTATGAAATTGCTAAATTGGGAATTGTACTTCAACCCAGAACAAAAAATGTGCTTTGACGGACACTAAATATCTTGCCCAGCAACAACAGTACAGCGGTGGGTAATGAGAGATTTAGAGGGATTTAAATTTGAGGCCTAGTATTTAGGCGCTGGGTGACCGGTATGGATTTAGTGACAGAATTAGACTTGGAAATGCACAGAAGCGTGTGTGTGAAGTTATTCTGAATGACCCAATGTGCACCTTGAATATTATATACCCTTTTTGGGATAGATTTCAAATAGCTCTGATATAGCAGGAACCACTAAATTATGAAATTGCTAAATTGGGAATTGTACTTCAACCCAGAACAAAAAATGTGCTTTGACGGGCACTAAATAACTTTCCCAGCTACAACAGGACAGCGGTAACGAGAGATTTAGAGGGATTTAAATTTGAGGCCTAGTATTTAGGCGCTGGGTCACCGGTATGGATTTAGTGACAGAATTAGACTTGGAAATGCACAGAAGCGTGTGTGTGAAGTTATTCTGAATGACCCTATGTGCACCTTCAATATTATATACCCTTTTAGGGATAGATTTCAAATAGCTCTGATATAGCAGAAACCACTAAATTATGAAATTGCTAAATTGGGAATTGTACTTCAACCCAGAACAAAAAATGTGCTTTGACGGACACTAAATATCTTGCCCAGCAACAACAGTACAGCGGTGGGTAACGAGAGATTTAGAGGGATTTAAATTTGAGGCCTAGTATTTAGGCGCTGGGTCACCGGTATGGATTTAGTGACAGAATTAGACTTGGAAATGCACAGAAGCGTGTGTGTGAAGTTATTCTGAATGACCCAATGTGCACCTTCAATATTATATACCCTTTTAGGGATAGATTTCAAATAGCTCTGATATAGCAGAAACCACTAAATTATGAAATTGCTAAATTGGGAATTGTACTTCAACCCAGAACAAAAAATGTGCTTTGACGGACACTAAATATCTTGCCCAGCAACAACAGTACAGCGGTAACGAGAGATTTAGAGGGATTTAAATTTGAGGCCTAGTATTTAGGCGCTGGGTGACAGGTATGGGTTTAGTGACAGAATTAGACTTGGAAATGCACAGAAGCGTGTGTGTGAAGTTATTCTGAATGACCCAATGTGCACCTTCAATATTATATACCCTTTTAGGGATAGATTTCAAATAGCTCTGATATAGCAGAAACCACTAAATTATGAAATTGCTAAATTGGGAATTGTACTTCAACCCAGAACAAAAAATGTGCTTTGACGGACACTAAATATCTTGCCCAGCAACAACAGTACAGCGGTAACGAGAGATTTAGAGGGATTTAAATTTGAGGCCTAGTATTTAGGCGCTGGGTGACAGGTATGGGTTTAGTGACAGAATTAGACTTGGAAATACACAGTAGCGGGTGTGTGTGAAGTTATTCTGAATGACCCAATGTGCACCTTCAATATTATATACCCTTTTTGGGATAGATTTCAAATAGCTCTGATATAGCAGGAACCACTAAATTATGAAATTGCTAAATTGGGAATTGTACTTCAACCCAGAACAAAAAATGTGCTTTGAGGGACACTAAATAACTTGCCCAGCATACAACAGTACAGCTGGGTAACGAGAGATTAGAGGGATTTAAATTTGAGGCCTAGTATTTAGGCGCTGGGTCACCGGTATGGATTTAGTGACAGAATTAGACTTGGAAATGCACAGAAGCGTGTGTGTGAAGTTATTCTGAATGCCCCTATGTGCACCTTCAATATTATATACCCTTTTAGGGATAGATTTCAAATAGCTCTGATATAGCAGAAACCACTAAATTATGAAATTGCTAAATTGGGAATTGTACTTCAACCCAGAACAAAAAATGTGCTTTGACGGACACTAAATATCTTGCCCAGCAACAACAGTACAGCGTGGGTAATGAGAGATTTAGAGGGATTTAAATTTGAGGCCTAGTATTTAGGCGCTGGGTGACCGGTATGGATTTAGTGACAGAATTAGACTTGGAAATGCACAGAAGCGGTGTGTGTGAAGTTATTCGTGAATGACCCAATGTGCACCTTGAATATTATATACCCTTTTTGGGATAGATTTCAATAGCTCTGATATAGCAGTAACCACTAAATTATGAAATTGCTAATTGGGAATTGTACTTCA